>NC_056001.1:59292247-59942616 GCF_018446385.1 Zingiber officinale | reverse complement strand
CAGTAAAGTGTGAGGACTGCATGTGGGTTACCTTAGGGGATGAGGGTGTTGTAAGAGGAGAGACCACGGTGGGTGGAGTCATGTAGTAGAGCATGAGGATTGTCTGTGGGAGAGCATGTAGGAGATGAGTGGTGTACAGGTACATAGATCCACTTTAGAAAGATCTATCTAGTCCGCAGCAAACGGTTAGCGGTAAAAACATGTCAAATCCGTTTATGGCTAGGGCTTTACCAAAAAGCCCAAGAAGATGAATAGGTTCACTATAAAGGTCTATATCCGCAGCAAATGGCTCGCGGTAAGGGCAACATCAAATCCGTTTATAGCTGGGGCTTTACCAAAAAACCCATGAGGGTGCGTAGGTCCACCATAAAGGTCAACCTAGCATGCAGTAAACAGCTCACGGTAAAGGCACATCAAATCCGTTGATAGCTGGTCACTTGCTCAAAGTGACTCTATGTGGCTTAGAGGTGGCAGTGGCGACCTGAGGACCATGGGCTAGGAGAGACTGATAGAGATCACTTGGAGCTACTGATTGCTCCTAGACACAAGACAGTGGCAGATGTGGAGGGTGTGGTGCATCCATCTACGGAGGACACATGATAGAGTATGGACAGCGAGGGTGAGATATGATGAGTATAGACACAGATCAGAAGCATAACACACGAGTAGCATGGACACAGATCAGGGGTGATGCTGGTTGAGCATGCAGCCATCATGTGCAGTAGACAGTGCGAGAGTTGGTACACGAGTGAGCACATGTACACGATCATGGTTCCTCTTCCAGATTTAACAGTTCGTCAGACATGACATAAGAGGCTCTATGACCCTTTTGTATGTTTGTGCATTTTGATGATATATATTTACCTTTTCATCAAAAAAAAAAAAAAAAAAGGAGAAGACCCGTATATATTAGAATGAACAAGATCAAAAGGATTAGGAGAAAAAAATAAACTTTTATTGAAAGGTAACGTAGAAAATTTTGTCAGTTTACAACCACTACAATATAAAATATCATGACTTTTAAAAGTTCCTAATACTCTAATCGAAGCTAAAAATTATAAATGAGACGCTAAAACATGACCTAGATAAGTATACCATGAACGACTTAATTGAAAAGATGACAAATCAACACTAGCTGCAACATCTAGTATTTGAAGTTTATCCAAGACATAGAGTCCCCCTTGCCTACAACTTATCCCAATCACCTTCTGAGATCACGGGTCTTGCATATAACAATTGGACAAAAAAAAGAGATTGAATATCCAGACTTAGGCAATTGACTAATAGGGCTGTAAACGAGCCGAGAAGCGCCGAGTTTTGGGGTGTTCAAATTTATTTGATAAGGTAATTAAGTCGAGCCGAACCGAGTTTAAAATGAACTAAGCTTTTGAAATGAGTGTTCAAGCTTGGCTTGGTTTATTTTTTATGAACTTAAGCTTGTTTGAAGCTTGGCTTGAGCTTGGTTCGTTTAGATGTTATCAAGCTCTCAATTCAAGCTTGGCTTGAGCTTGGTTCGAGCTTGGTTCGTTAAGATGTTATCAAGCTCTCAATTCAAGCTTGTTTGATTATTTGAAATTTTTAGTTGTTTGAATAGTTATTGAGTTGATAGTTTAAATTTATTTATTTTTTATTTTATTTTATTATTTATTTAGCATATTAAAAAGAGTTTTTTTTAATGAATATGGTTCGTGAACATTGTTCATGAACGTTGTTCACGAACATTGTTCAGAAACGTTGTTCACGAACATTAACGAGCTGAACACATATGTGTTCAAGCTTGTTTGTTTATCTTAACAAGTTGTTTAAGCTTGTTTGTTTAATTAATCTTATGTATATTGAACGAACATAAACAAACTCTTACCAAGCCGAACACCAAGCTTGTTCACGAACGCTTGGTTCATTTACAGTCCTATTGACTAATAGAAACAAGATTAAGTGTAAAACTAGGAATATAATAAAGATCAGGAAGAGACAAACAAATTGTAACAACATAACCAACACCTAATAATGGCATCGGAGTATCATCAGTCGTAATAATTGATAAAGACGAATTAGAAGATAAAGAAATAAAAGATGACAAAATCTAAGATCCATAAATTGAAAGATATACCTGATGTACAAGAGGATAACAAACCTATATGAGAAGAAACAGACATGGCAGAGAGTTGTAAAGCAAGGAATTGTTGAAACTGTTCAAGTATATGCAGATCTAAAAAGGGGGCAACCACTACATTACTAAACTGAGATAGTTCATTTGGTAACTGTTGTGGTTAATTACAAGATTTCCATGAAGCATTCTGATGTAGCAATGGTGGTTGTTGAGATCGTTGCTGTTGATATGGTTGTTGCGATGGTCATTTTTGTTGTTGTGGTAGTTTACCTTTGTTTAATAATAATGGATACTGAAACTTTCAATGTCTTTTTTTCTTTGCAATAAGCACACTCATTACTAGAAACCTTCGAAGTTCACCTACTTTGATTATGAGGTATAAACCGCTGTGGTGCTGCAAAAACAGATGGCGAGATGGTGCAATAATCCTCTTATTAACTTGAGATATAAGATGAATCTCCTCATCTAACAATTCATGTATTATCGAATCAACTGAAGAAAGAGGAGCTACAATGTAAACTTGTTCCGTAATCCTTCAAAGTCATCACGAAGAGCTATCAAGAATTAGACTGTGACGTTGTTCTTCTCTACGAGTGATATAAGCAGAAAATGCCCACAATTCTAAGGATTTTGTGAGTGCCAACTGGTCCTATAGTTTTAACATGATAAAATAAAAGTCTTAGACGCCCATATCTTACTACCGAAGTGCACGAGTATTTGCTTCCAATTGATATTATTTGACAAAGTTAGACTGCGTGTATAGTCTTGCCAGATGATCCCAAACCTCTTTAGTTGTTTTGTACTTGACCAATTGAGTACCAATGGAGTGTGAAACATAATTATTAATTCACATAATAATCTTCGCATTATCAATCTCTCAAACATCCAATGACTTTGCATAATGATCAACGTTGTTGTCCATAGGTTTAATTCTCACACTTGAAACATATCCCCACATAGATTTTCCCTGTAAGAAGTTTTTATAACATATTCCCAATACGAATAATTTTTTCATCCAGTCAGACACTAATCGATTAAAGCGAATCATTTGTATGATCACTCATGATGATAGAACGAATTGTGCATACGAATAACCAAACAATAAATAAAACTAAGTTGTTGTGAAAACAAAAGAAACACAATCAAAACTATAAGTGTGCGCCAAAAATTTTTTTTAGGCCTTCACTCCGAACCCCGAGTGGGGGCGCATTGCCCCCAGAATAAAACTCTTATCAATATGCTAAATAAATAATAAAATAAATAAATTTGAGTTTTTAAGCTCACTAATTAATTAAATAATTAAAAATTTTAAATAGTCAAACAAGCTTAAATTGAGAGCTCGATAACATATAACCGAACCAAATTCAAACCAAACTCAAGCCAAACTTAAATTGAGGGTTTGATAACATCTAAACGAATCAAACTTAAGTCAAGATTCAAACAAGTTCAAACTCATAAAAAATAAATCAAGTCAAATTTAAATAATCATTTCAAAAATTTACCTCAATTATCTTATTAAATAAATTTAAACATCCTAAAACTCGATTCGACACATTTACCGTCCTATTCATAATCAATAACTGTAGTATTGACCGATACATGCGCATGTACGAGTGTAATAATTTATTATAATATGTTATTGATCAATATTGACTTAATAAAAACTAATCAAAACTACAAGACTTTGAATCATAATTACAACACTGTTATAACATTATGTCGACTAATATTGATTTGAATTAAATAAGATCTCATGTCTACATATTATAACAATTATTACTCACAACTACTGTAACATAATACTAATCAGTTTTGACTTTGAATTGAACATGATCTCCCTCGTGAACATGTTATAGCTGCACTGAACTAATTGCTATAACATTATAACAATTCTGGTTTATAAATATCTCATATGCATAGGTAGTGAATAATATAATGTAACAAATATAAATTGTAGCTATTGTAAAGAGATAAGGCACTATTTTAATGATTAATAATTTTGTTACCCTTATCTATTTCCATAAAATCACAACTAGTTCTAACAACCATGTCAATCAGTTGCGTTGCTTCTTGTATAATCTGCTCAAGTGAGTAGCATTCCAGTATGGGATTTTGAATCGTTTCATCATAGTGTAATATGTTGACGAAGGCGATTGACAAATGCTCGATAAGCTCAGGTAGACATACAACAAGATACACAAATAACTATATTGGTAACAGATGTCGCAGCTCTAGCACTCCTTCTCCATGAAACTATATTACGTGAAGACATTGTTTAATAATGTAGGAACATAGTTTCAAATTCATAGCATTGACCGTGCAGCTCCACCAAGCATGCTTCAAGCACTGGTGCCAAAAGGCTGTCCACGACCAATCTAATCGCGACTGTAAGGATACAACCCCAATGAGTTACTTGGTAAATGCATCGAAGGCCAAGATAACCAGTTTACACACACCTACCTACCTTTACATCTCATCCAGGATGTCCTGACAGGCTTGGTTTCCCTAGCCGCCTCATTAAGTCATGAAGTTACAATGGATTTGGATTGAGAAAAAGAACTGTCAAATTTCCTGAAAATTGAGAACTGAGACATCCGACGTCAAAAGTGTCCCACGGAAGCCTTGCTCAGATTGTCCGGGTTCAATTTTATGTTCTGAAAGTTCATCTGCAAAATAATAAAGGTCTAACCAATATGGAACTTTGATCTCCAATAAGAGTAAATTGAATGGGGTAGCTTATACCAGCAATATCCCGATTTGCATAAATCTCTGAATCGGTGACCCATAGAACATCACCTGGAAAAATGCTCTTGTCACTTAAGGTAGCTGATTCATCATCTATCTCGGTTGAACCTTTGTGAAGCTTTTGATTCTCCTTAACAACCTAATTTTAAATGGCATCAGTGTTATTAAAAGTTGAATGGCAGTATAGCAAGTTCCAAGTATGACCTGAATTAACACATTGGCAGCCAAATGGAATGGGAGACCTTTTAAATATCAGTGATGAAGTATTAAAAATATCCAGTTGATGAAGTTTTACGAAAGTGGAAATGCATACCCCAAAGGCTTCCCAAATCATCATTTTCAACTGGTAGATGGAGGTGGAACCAGAAACTCTTAAATTGACTGAGTTGCCAGAAGACGTTCTTCTGGAGCGCTTGGAAGCACGCCGGTCTGGCTCAGAAACAGATGTCGAAGCTTCTATGAGGTATTTGGAGGTTCCTTACCACGGACAAGATGCACACAAATAACCTCATCAGAATAACAAAGCTTGTGCATTAATTCACTGCTTTCTCTTTCTCCAATACAAACTTCGCATGTCTGCATTATAGTTATACACTTTAACAAACAAAAATGAAAAATTGGGATGAAGTATTTATTGGAAATATAACAATTGTGGGGATCCAGAATTGAATGGGTGACAGGATAAGAGATGTGGGAGAACATAAGTGTCAAACGAGTCTCATTTCAATGGAGAGTACAGGGAACAAAAATAAAAAGCTCGCAGAAAAATCTAGAACAAAGCCCAAAGGTCGATGTTCAACTGATTCTTTGTTCATTTACCTGTGGATAAGTTCTAATAAGCAATTTTCCAACATCTGTGCCGTCATTTGCTTCATTCATGTGTTCATCTGTACTCTCCACAAAAATAGGAATGTTTTCACAAGATCCATCCAACTTACTGAGACTGCTGGCAACTACAATTTCAGCAGATATGCCTTTGTCTTCTGGAACATTCCATTCTTCACAAAACAGCGACCAATCAGTCTCTGGAATGAGTACCAACCCTTTTGTCTGGAAGGAACAATGATGTATAAGAATAGAAGTTATACTGTAGAGTGTGTATCTGACATGGTAAGTTGAATATGGATTTTTTTTTCTTTTACATTTTTCTTTTAAAAAAATTACAGAATGGTATGATTTGGCCGCTGTATTGCTCTCATATGATTCTTGAGGGCTCCTGTGAGGTACCATATGAGTAGAAACATGAAGCAAGTTGGTAAGATGACAATCATGAAGCAAATGATCAGGATATGGATATCTTGTTGAATATAGATAGAGTCATTCCTCGAGTGCCTTAAGCTATCTATTGTTATTCCTTGTAAACGTTAGGCTATCTTGAGTCATTCCTTGTAAATGTTAGCTAACTTATTGCAGCAAAATTATAAAGGCATAAAAAATAATAATAGCAGTAATAAGAGAACTTAGCCACCCAAAATAATAATAGATGGAAATTTTCATAGTATACTTGCTCTCTCAAACATAAACATAAAACTAGTTCATAGAGGATTTTCAGTTAGGCTTATATGCTTTAGTAATAAAAGTTATAACAGAAGAGGCAGAAGACATGAGTATACTTACAGTAGATACTTTCTGAGAGATGACACCGCGCTTGTAAACTAGTTCAAGAGGTCTTTCCAGTAAATGTGAATGCTGAAAGAAGTAGATGTTAGTTCAAGAAAGTAAACATACGTGGCAAGTATTAATTAGCAACACAGATTTTAAAGGAAGCATATATTTTAGCATACAGTGAAAACAGATCTTGTGAATGTAGGTGTTAAGGAACACCAATTTTAGAAGGCAAGGATACAAGTTATAAAGTATGAGGTCACATAATCTAAATGATTACCTTCTGACATATAAGTGAATCAATTATCACTTCCAAATTCTCAGGTTTTTCACATGAAGAAATGTTCTTCCCAGTTGCTATCAGATAAGCCTTCCATTCTGCGAGCCATGATGAGGGGACCAAGTAATACTTTAGACCAGGAAAAAGTGGAAAACCTTTGCCCATAATTAATTTTTCATGATTTTGACGTTGCTTAAGCTTGGATGCTCTGCAACATGCAATGAACTGTCAACTATAAACAACTTCAACTTCAATGAGATAAAGTAAAACAAAGCTTTGAGTTACCTAAGATCATCCTCCAAGCATGCAACATTCTTTAATTCCTTGCTACAAGTTTCGCATGGTTCAGATTCAGAAGAGAATGTTGAAAAACCTAATGAACCATCAGATTTGGACGAAGCAGAAAATTCAAGGAAAAATAGCCAGAGCCTCTCAGGAACCAGCACACGCTTTGCTGCAGGAGCTTGTTCTGGGAGAAGGTTTCCATGGGAACATCGAAGAGAAGCAGTTGGTCCAGCATCAGTGTCAGAAGGAAAATCAACATTTTTCCTACGCAACCACTGTAGCAACCTTTAAAAACATAGAATTTGTTACGATAGTGTATTTTCAAGAGAAGAGGCCTTGTTTAACTTGATTTAGAAGGATGGAGATGGTGTACATATTATTAGTTGACATCCTAAATAATTAGCCAAAGTAGAGTTGACAATATTGAAGAATCAATATAGCAATCTGAAGTGCATTGCCTACTGTACCTTAGCCAACAAATGCATCGTGTGAAGAGAAAAAACAATATATGTATACAAAGAACACAAAAAAAATACAACACAAAGGCAGTACACGAAGATCCTTCAATGCAGGAAATGGGGGGTGTTTGTTTTTAGAAAATTTTCCACTTTTACTGTTTTCTAGGAAATAAAAGTTGAAAAGAAATATATATATATATATACTCATCGCCAACCTTTCTGAAAATAAGAAGAAAATAATAAAAATAATTGGGAAATAAAAAACAGAAAACATGGTTTTCTTCTTACACAATCTCGACTGAGCCTCAAAGGACAAAAAGTTTAAAACCAAAACTAAATCTAGACAAATGATTAAGGAATCAGATGAGCTACTATGCATCCATGCTCCACTTGTATAGGTCGTGAGCATGAACAGTGAAAGGCTAGCTTTGGTGTTCCCAACATGTGTCTGCTTTTACATGGACCTAAATTTAGCATCTGAGATCACTGCAAAGCTGAACTGGAGGGAGTTATTTATTTTGCTTAGAACCAACACAAATTTTCATCTCAAGGTACAATAACACTAATCATCACAAAGCACAAGGATTATAGCATGAGTGACACCAGAGGGAAGCAATGATTGATAAATCAATCAGACACAAAAACAAATAAATCCTCAAGCTTTCATAGAATTTTTCATAAATCAGAACCATACAACTGATCCTGCTTCGTGCTCCCTCAAGTCCAAGATATATACCCAAATAAAGAAGATCCCATGAGTTATCCAATATTGAAGTCCTACTATAGAGAATGGCAAAAAACAAGAAGGGACAAAAAAAAGTAATTACATGAAAACGCACAATCATCTTACCATGGCCTAGATACAAAATACAAACGACCATCCAGGTACTTTCCAGCAAGGGCAGCTTCAGCAAGTTGCCTTAAGGAAGCCTTCTTATCACGGTAATCATCTGCACAGACTGCAGTTTTTGCCTCATCTCTAAGGCAATCAATGCAAATATCATCATTGCTCAAAGTAGGCCCCCCTCCGTACTGTTGTTAAGTAGAAATGATGAGAGCAACCAACAGGAAAATGCAAAAGTTGGAATGTACAATACCAGTCAAAAAACACAAAGGAAGTGTCAGTGATTTAAACAGTTGATAAACACAAAGGAATATATCACCTACCAATTGCATTTTATTCTTCAACCAATATGTTATTAATGCGCAAAATCAGTTGTAAAACAAGGAGTAATACTAGAACAAGCAAAATAACATCAACAAAGTTCTGAAATGCATAATAGAAACTTCAGCAAAAGCTTCTTTGAAATAGAAATAAACTCGGCCAACAGTATTTCTATTTGATATGCAAATATTATTGAACACGTCAAGGAAAGGTATAGGTTCAAGAAAAAAGCACAACATAAATAGCTAGAGAGCAGTTCAATCATCTTGTAACTTCTCAGCATAGCAAGTATACAAACAGAATATAGAACTGACACAGATTCTTTGAAATTGGATCTCAGTACATCAATAAAAGATATCTGACTGCAGTAACAGCAAACCTATTGAGAATAAATCAAAATTGTTAATTAAAATGAAGAAAGGGTTAGTCACAGAAGTTTACACATGAAATGCACATCATCGACGAAAGCTATTAAGATGAGAGGTAAGTAACAGAAAAGAAGTAAATACAAAAGAAGCGTCAGCTTACTTTAGACAACAGCATCTGCCAAGCTGCATCTGACAACCGCTTCATGGAGGTTACTTTTGATATAGGAACTTTACCATGAGCACACTGAATTGGGCTGTTGTCAATGCAACTGCAAGGAACAGCAGATAATGATTTGACAGCAACACCAGAAACTGTGAAGGTTGGGCTAGATATCAAAAGAAATGTAAAATTTGGAGTAAAGATGCATTATCAGTAGTTAAGATGGAAGAATTGCAGTCCTTCAAAAGGCCATAAGCAATTCAAATTTGTTTTTCCTTTTGAAAACGGCAGTTCTATAAAAGCGTAAAAAGCCTTAAAGGAGTAAGACCACATGTCATTTTACCCAAACTTAGAATTCACACGAAAGACATTGGAAACTGCCGCAATGACACAGAATAAATTGCTTATGAAAAAACTCTAGAACCTTATAGCAATGTTGTCAACTATGTCAAGTACAAACAATAAAGAAATTTGCAACTTACGGAGGAATGATAGTATCAGTCCACTGACGAAGCCACTCCATAGAGATCCAAAAATATGAAGCGCCACCAGGGTCAACAGGAGCTTTTGAAAGAACCAACTTCACTTCTTGTCTCCGTTCAGTTATACGAGACTGCTCAGTTTCTTTTCTCTTCCGATATTCAGCACAAGAATTTTCATAAGAAGTATTTAAAGTTCCCATCTCTTCATCAAGGTGAGAAGGAAGATAACTGCTTTTTGAGTCATGATCTCCCATAACTATTTTTCTCAAATCATCTTTATTCTCCTTATCAGTTCTAAGATTATACATTAACATGTATGCATCGGAGGATGAAAAGACTTCTTCTTGCATAGGGGCATTGAAGCCTGAGGTGGCACAGGAAGCAGGTGTAGAATTAACCAATTGATTCTTCAAGTGAGATTTAACATTTCCCTTTGAGATTTCTCCAAAAGGGTGATAGCCCAAATTGGACACATGCTCATCGTCGAATTCCCACCATTGTCCACTGTTTTCATCCTTAATATGGGCCACATAATGTCCACTATTAGCAGCAGAACCCTTGTGAATCAGAATTGCTGATAACTCATAAATCAAGCCTGACTGTGGAGGATTTGATAACCTTTTCCCCATGTCCAACCATCTTGTAAAACCAAAAGCTGAAGTTATCTTTTTCTTGGTAGTCGTCTGCACAAGAACCAGTGAAGAACAATAAATTAGGAAACATTCCATATATTGAAGTGAATTATCAACTTGCAGCAGTAAGAGGAAAAAAAACAGAAACAGGAAGATAAATTGTCATTTAGTAGGATTACCTTGGGGAGAAAAACATAACGCTTTAACTGGAAATTAAGAACCTGAGGAAGTGAACAAAGTTTTATGCACCGTGTAGCATCAACTCTCTTGCTACATGAACAGCAGAAATATTGATTTTCCCCATCTAATACTTCTAAGCTTAGATAGTCATCCAAACTTTCATCTAGATTGCTCAGACCTTTGATATTCAACTCAAGCTCATAAAAATCCTCCACCTTTGAAGATGCTTGAGAGTCTTTTCCACACATTGAGCACCTTGAAAGAGAATATATTTATAACAATGTAACAACCAAACTAGTCAAAATTAGCAGTTCCTGTCTCATGGCATGGAAGTGTCTAGTGGACATTTGACTAGGAAGAACCATGTCTAACAATCATCTTTTATATATAAAAGCAAAAAAAATAGGTTGGACTAAAAAGCCTGAGGATAAAAAAGAAATGAAAAATGGGGAAGATGTTACAGGTATAGATCATATACTCAAACACAATGAGTATGTGAGACAACTGATCATCAAACAAGATGGCCAACAAGAAGGAAAAATCGGAACTTCAAAACTTTAAAGTAAGGACAGAATCTCTTACCGTGTTACATGTGAAACACTCCCACGAAATAAATCCTGCACGGCAGTTCTAGCATTTGCAACCTTTGAATGACTTAAATATCTTTCCAATAAAGATAGAAATAAGGTAAGAAATTCATGGCTATCCTGTTGAACACCATCGTCCAGCTCCAATGTCTTAATAAACGGTGCTGAGTCAATAAATGACATTTTGCTGGAGTGTAACTGTACAAACAACCTTCCAAGCTGATCCAAGACAGGATGCTGCTTAAAAAAATCAGGTTCAATAGAGAATATGCAAGAACGAAATGATGTGTTCATATAAAGGCACTGAAGTATGCTGTTCGCGTAGCAGGTGGCACCCAAATTAGTAAGACCAGCTGGAGTATCTGTTGAGTCACGAAGATCCTTGCAAGGATCTGGACCAAGAGAACTAATTATTTCAGACATCCTCTGCCACAATCCAGTCTTTTTTGTGCCATTAGATGGTGGAATCAGCCCGCAAAAGCAATTAGGGGACTCTTTAGAATTTCCTCGACAACCTTGACAAATAGGTTTTGTAATGGAATAAAGCTGTATTATATCATCTCTTGTAATCTCACCAGTTAAGTGTATTTTCCTGAGAACAATGAAAATTACAAACAGGGAAATGGGAAAAGTTCTCACTAAATATCCAGAGGAAGAAGAAAAACAACCTGAGTGTCTCAGTGGATGAGTAACTGCTGTCTTCATTTTTCTTCCTCTTATTTTTGTGGCGAGTGTCTGGTCTACTTGCTGTACTGAAATTTTCATTTTGACAACTGAATTGAGAGGATGGGTCACTATTGTCATCAGTTATTTTCCTCTCAGTATCATTGCAAGAATTTGGTCCACCCATTGTGCTACAAAGTTCACTTCAACTACATAAATTCACATGAGCATTCTCCACTTGTCACCCAAAAACACAGATTTATTGATCAGATGTCATGTCAATAACTGCTCTTTCATGAACGCCTTGAGAAGTAAGAATGCTGTAAAATATTATGAGAAAATTTAGTTTGAAAAATAACAATAAAAAAATCAAGGCTTCAAAATGCCAATGTAGGTGGTATGTGCTCAATCAACTACATAGCACATATGTGGTATACAGGGGCGTACCCAGTCAATGTTAAGAATAATAGAACACATACGTAATGAAAAAAATTGAATGGCATGTATGCATAGAAAAAAATGCCAATCATACAATGCACACATGGAATATATCAATATCTGAGTTGGTGTACTAGTGCTAGTTGCTAAATAACTTATCTACACATTAAAACAACTCAACCATGATTGTTCATTCTTTAAAACTATAACAATTAAACCCTTTAATTCAGCCACCATACACACATGCTGTCGAACACCAAAGTAAATATACAATTTCAATATGGAACTCAACCTCACACAAGTTACACAAGATCTACAAAGTAAAATTTACCTTAACAAGTCAATTATGGTATTGTCAACGAAACATATGAAAAACTACAGTTTACAATTCATCATTTCCACAATAAAAAGAAAACACATAAGCATTCTCATAAAAGAATCAAATCAACTATTACATATGCTCGCTTCAAGTATGAATCCCACTAATTATATCATATTTTAATCTTATATATCCCTTTTACAAATGAGGAAACATCATAAATATAGAAATAGAAAATGCATCTTTGACTTCAAGATTAATAAAACTAGGACTCGAAAGAAAATAAATTGGAAAAGCAAAAGAACCTGCAAATAACCAAACTCTAAACTCTGGTCTCAAACATAAATTCCACCAATCACAACATCTATCAATTTGAAACTCCCTGTTATAAAATTAGGTCAGCAGCACTCAACTAAATTTCCAACCCCAATGATAAAAAATGGATTTATAATGCCATAACTGAGAACAACATGGGAAGAGAACTGCCTAAAATTTGATAAAATCTGAAATCTATATTATATAATTCAAAATGAATTGTATTCTAATCAAATACTACGTCATAAATCAAATACAACATTAACATCAAATCCAACCTCATCTTCACTCAATCATTTAACAACTTTAGATTAAAAAAACACAAACGAGGCTCTTAACCACTCCACCTATACAACACCGGCTCCAATTAGTACAAGCCGCTGCGCGATATACAACCAAGAAGGACTAGGAAGTGTATGGTCAATGCGCAATCGAAGTAAGCTGCGAGATACCCATGAAATGTAAAGGAAAAAGGTTCTTACACGACTAAGGACCACAGCACCAGTGCCGCTCGACCAAGACAACGAAGGCTTGGGCAGCCGATCTACCGCGAAGAATGAGAAAAGAAGAAGTCGATCGCTGCAAGCCTTTTCGGCGCGCCGATGGTGCGGTGTCCGAAAGAGGAGGCGGCCAGCGATTGCAGATCTCCTCGCGGCTGTATTCGCCGGGGAGGAAAGGCAACGCGGCGAGGCTGAGCGCAGACTATTGTGGTGCACGCGAGAGAGAGAGGAAGGAAAGAGAGGGCTGCAGCAGGGAATCTCACGCCGGCGATCGAGGGACGCGAAGGAAATGGAGGCTCTTCCACCGCAGCGTCGAGAGGTAGAGATCAGGGAAAAGGGCGACGCTGGGAGAGTCGGAGACGGGCCAGACGGCTGCAGACGCCGGTGGATGCAAACCCTCGCACTTCCTTGATCCTTCTCTCCAAGTAAACTGAACCCAAGGGCTTGTTTTCGTATAAAGAAAGTTACGTGAAGCAAATAGTGAAAATGGAAAACTGGTAGGACTGTGAATGAACACAAGTTTAGTATTCAATTCGGTAAGAGCTTATTTATGTTCGTTTAATATACATAAAATTAATTAAATGAATAAATTTGAACAACTCTTAAGCTAAACAAATAAATTTGAACACATATATATTCAGCTCGCAAACATTCGTTAACAATATTCATGAATCATATTTATTAATAAAATTCTTTTCAATATGTTAAATAAATAATAAAATAAAATAAATAAATCTAAATTATTATTCTCAATAATCAATCAAACAATTAAAAGTTTAAACAATCAAATAACTTGAATTGAGAGATGATAACATCTAAACGAACCAAGTTCAAATCAAGCTTGAATTAAGAATTTGATAAATCTAAACAAATTAAGCTTAAACCAAGCTTCAAACAAGCTCAAGTCAAAAAAAATAAACCAAGTCAAACTTGAACACTCATTTCAAAAGCTTGACAAGCTTGGCTCATTTTAAGCTCTGGTCATTCGGCTTGGTTATCTTATCAAACAAACTTAAACACCCTAAAGTTTAGCTCGGCTCAGCTCAGCTTGACTTATTTACAACCCTACTTAGTTGAAACATTGTTAAACTTTCATTTCACCTTAAAAAGTTTTCAAATTATCGCCACTAGCCATCAAGTCATAATAAATAATTATTCATATATCATAAAAAAGCACTCCTTTTCTAAAAAATATTAAAATAATATTTTACTCATAATTTAATATTTAAAATATCCTTTTATACCTAATATTTTAGATAATTAAAGACATCTTTTCGTTTTTATTATTTCTAATAATCTTACTATCTTATCATTTTATTTTACTATTTGATTAAAAAAGATCTAAAATTAAATTAAGTTAATATCCCAAAAAATAATTTTAAAATTTATTAATTATCTCCACATACACATCAATTTAAAATTTACCTATGATATATTATTGAAAATTTTTCTCATTAATCAAACAGGTATATTATTGTTAATTATTCTCATTAATTAATTAGAAATTTAGAGTTCGAAATTTAACTATGGCGTATTCTTAAAAAAAATTATTAGTAATCTTTTTTTATTTTCTTTAGTTTCACATCTTAAGATTGGCACCAAAATGAATGGAGAAACTTCTATACGTTAAAAAATATATTTTTTTTTGACTTTTTAACTAAGATCAAGTATAATATTAAATTAATTTTTTTATAAGAGAAAGTTTTACTGAGTCTGACGTATATTTATCCAATTTATTGGTGGTCTTTTAGCTAATATTAAATGTAGTATTTATTATTATAAAAATAAATTATATTATATTGAATAATATTATTTAATTACTTATAGAAAATATTCATTTTATAAAATTTAAATGTATTTAGGTATTAAATTACACACGCGTGATGGCTATTGCTAGCGTTTATAGTTTATGAGTCAAACAATAAAAAAAAAAACTAAACGAGCCATAATTATCAAATAGTGTCTTAGGAAGCTTTAGAAAAAGAAGATACAATTTGGAGCAAATTGAAATTTTCATGTATTTCAAAATACAAAAAAGAATGAAGAAAGGAAAGCTTCTGATTCCAAAAGACCATTATACTCTGTTTTTTTTTTTTCACTTGATAATTATACTTAAATGAAGGCAGTGTTTTGTCAAGTTAATAAATTTAAACTTTTACCCTTCTAACTTTTCCAAATATAGCAGAAAATAGTGCATATTATACATTATTTGGAAAACAAAAAAAAGTTTGTTATTTTTAGTTTTTATTTATTTGAAATAGAAATTTATGATAAATATGAAATTCTGAAATACATGAGATTATACGGACAAAGATTTTTTTAAAAAAATTATTAATAATAAAATAAAATAAAATTTATTTAAATATAAATAATAAAGACAATGATATATACAAAGAAAAAATCTCAAGAAAATACTCAAGTATAGATATATAAATTCATGATCTATCATTTCACTTTTTATAGGTCTCATTATTTGTACGTCTATTTCTTAAAATTCTTTCCTTAAACATATCATTTTCAAATATTAATATAATAGGGATTGAGTCTAAAATGATCCGTATACTAATGAGATTATAAAATAAAATCTAAATTTTGTACTTTAAAATAGCAGTCATTTTTTTTGTTAAAGAAAGTTTTTAAATTTTATAAAATTGTGTAACAAATTTATGATTATAATAAAAACTCCTTTGTATCTTTTTTTTTATCATTCCTTTTCTCTTCCCATTGGCATCTCTATAAGGCCAATTGCAACGCTATTAACGTGTCATGCGTTAATAGCAATATAGTATTATATTTTTTCAATCGGTATTAACGTGTCATGCGTTAATAGCAATATAGTATTATATTTTTTTCAATCGGTAGACATTTAACGCGTTCAATTCTTTGAACGCGTTAAATGCTACAGTGTATTACCGTACATCCATGTAGATAGTAACGCTGGAGTTTTAACAGCGTTGCAGATGGCCTAATTTCTTTATATTCTTCTCTCCCAATTCATCTCCCTTTTCTCATCATTCCCTTTCTTTCCTTATCCATATTCTTTTGTCATCATTCTTTTTATTATCACATTTTCATCCTTACGCCTTTAGCTCTTCCTTTCCTTTCCTTTCCTTTCCTTTCTCTTGGTATTCCTTTCGCATTGTTCTTTCCTTTATCGCATCTCAAATTCGTATCACTTTCTCTCCTTTCTCATCGTTCTCTTTGTTATCGTATCTCAATTTTCCTCTCTTCTTTCTCCACTACTTAGGACTTAACTCAAACTAACTTGACTCTTGCAACTGTTCCATGAACGAACATCAACCAAATTAAAACTTCCAGAAGATGTGGAAGATGTCGTCGCCGTCATCATCACATGGATTATTATTCTCCACTGTCTAAGTTATATTACTATTTATAGCATCAAATCTAGTCCATGGCGGCCGCTGGATCAGGCTTTTCGGCATCCTCCACCTCGAGATGTCGGATCCAAGCGTTCTCCTCCGGCACCGACGATCCGCCATCGCCGCGAGCGTTTCCGCTTCTTCTTTGACCGTAACGGTCGTCCTCGGGGCCGAAGACGCCGGTGTCCGGGTCGGGGGTCCAGTAGCTATCGCCGCGGCCGTGCGCTGCTGCGCCCTCCTCCAGGACCACCGTCGCCACGCTCGACTTCAGCTCGACCACCTCGTCCGGAAGCACCGACGCAGCACCCGGACGGAGTGCGCCAGAAGAGCTGCCGTGCGCGCTCCTGCTGAACTCGAACAGAACAGCGCAAACTTGATCGGAATAACGGAGTTCATTTTTCCCCAAAAAGTAAAACCTGAAAAGAGATTGAGCTCCCATCGCTCTTGAGATCGACCGCCCTGCCATTGGCGGTGCTATGGATTCGACGAATTGCAATGTCATCGTCTTTATCGTTTTCTTTAGAATCCAAGTCAATTGTTTATGTTATGGCCGCCTCCTCTGGAAGGCTATCGCTCGCTCGCATCATGCTTCGCATCGCCGTGGATTGAGGACGCGTGTAAAGGTCGAAGAGGGAGCCAAAAAGTTCTTTAATTTAAACAGCCTAATTAATCACACAAATAAAACATTTCCTATCGGATAAAATTGACTGACGCGAATTTCCCTCGAGGGTTGCTTCACACATGAAGTGCCATGAATGACAGCCCTGGGAAAAAAGCAATATTTATTGCACAGCAAGAACACCGACGGACTGAAATATTCACACCAAAAAATTTCCTAGTTACAAAAAAAAACACACACACAAAATTGAATATAAGTTACAACTCTATAGAATAGAAGAAGGATCTCGAGCCTACGAGAATCGAAGAATTAATCGTGACTAAAGACATGAAACGAGTGTAGAAATACCTGCACATCGATACTAACCAAAAGAATGAATGAAATGGATCCGTGTAGATGCAGATTGATAAGAACACTTCAAGATATACACTTCACAGGAAGAGGAGAAGATTTTAATCCTAAATAAATTGCCTTCACGAGAGCGACGAATTTTAAGAGAGCGTCGTCGCTGTACCACTTCAACTTCCATGTGTGAAGATTTGGGGTTTCAGCTAGCTGCCTCTCTTTCTTGATCTTGTTGGAAAAGAAGTTAGTAGCAGGCAAGACATCGGCAAATGTTAAGGTCACACATCGAACGGGAGAGAGCTCAATGACCTGAGGAGGTATACACGGACGGAAGACATCATATGCCAGTAACAGACGGATGAATGCATGTTAAACACTGCTCTTTTAATGGATATCGGTCGGCCTTGTAGACATTAGAGTTATGACTAAGAAATATAGTCACAATCTAACTACTGCCCATAACATTCCATTAAAATGCTTTCTGTCGTCTGCATATGTCACGACTAGGCACATTGCATGTATGATAGAAAACGGGTTGCAATATGCTATCAAGGAATAAATATTTAAGTTTGAGAAGAATATCATGGATAATTGAAAAGTGAAAACATGAGTAGATGCATATACATTTACTTAGGCTTATCGATAACTCATTTACAACATTTAACATGAAAAAGTCTCAAATAACAGCGTGATAAAAAAACTATAAGTTGGGAAGGAAAAAAATATGTAACTTGATAATAAACATAATCAACTTTTACCATTTCAAGTATATCCCGAATTGTGCAGCCAGAATGCAGAGAATAATATGGAGAGCTTGTTCCAGAATCAGCAACGAAAGTTCCAAACTGCAGAAAATTCTCAATGCATACAAGCATATACTCTTCAACAACCATAATTGATCTTGCCACCCATGATTCGCCTGTGCATTTGGCCAAATAAACTGAGAGTCCAACTCCTCAACTCATCCCAGAAGATCATTAAAAATAACAGCCATTAAATGAAATAGCAGCAAGAGTAATATGAAAAGGACTCCAATAATCTTAAAATTCAACCAAAGATAAAAATTCAACACAAGAATTGGTTCAACCAAGCATATACATCGTCTTAAAGTCTTGAATATGATGAAGCACTAGTCCTGGGCTAACCTGCCAATCTGCCTGGTTTTGAATGGATTTTTGTGCAAGCACACACTGTTTTGCCATGTCTTGAACATGCCACTCGGTGAAGATTGTTTCAAGACCAAACCAAAAGGATTTCCATTTCAAACACATCCCAAATTCAAATAGAATGGATGCAGCAGAACTAGAATATATACCTAAAGCAACTCGATAAACCCACTTTGGCGTACAAAGGAAATCCTAAACAAAAGGTGCTGCAACCAATTCCTCGGCCCGTGCAAAGTGTCTTTAGAGAGCTTGCTGATGTACATGTAATTTAAAATGAGCTAGAACACATGGGCATTCCTGGAGTTATCAACTCAATGCTGTAGTCTACATTGAAACAGCATGCTTTGTTTAGAAAATTGAAAGCTAAGGCTTTATCTGCAATCTGCATTGTTGTCTGTCTACAAACCAAAACATAATCGACTCACTAGTGATGTGAAGACTAATTAAACAAAACAACAAAAGAACTAAACAGGTTCATCACAAGGTCGGCCAGTGAGACAATGAGGGATAAGCTTCATCATCGAGAGGGAAACAGACTGGATCACGAACTAAGGCCCCTGAAGGACCGCTCAGTGATAAAGTTCAAGATTTGCAATTGTTTTGTACCTTTGTTATCTTTTAGACATTAGAATGAGACAATCACAAATAAAGCAGTAAATTTCTACTGTGATGCTATAACATGTTTGCATTTAATTAATCCCTCATGCAGTATCAGCTGGAACTACCTACTCACAAATTAGGCACCTGAATCAGTACTAGGGCCTTGTAAGCTTCTTCAGGTTTGTTATCATTAGAAATTAAAAAGAGAATCACAACTAGAAGCAGCAGATTTCTAATGGAATATTATAGCATGTTTGATAGTTTTTAAACCTAGTGGGCTTGACTTAATACGATCTCCCTGTGAATTACAGTGTCAGGAAACAGGTATCCATTGTTATTAGTTCTTTACAACAAAAGGAAAGTAAAACATTAGTAGTTAATACTTAACAGCACAATGGAACAATCTTTGAATAGAATGAGATCACCAAAAAAAAGAGAGAAAATAATACATCACATAAAACCTCTCCCTTTCAATAGTTCAATTCATGTCTATCTGTATAAGCAGGAATTTAACTATCTGGAGGGAAGCTTCAACTAAACCAACTTTAGAAATTATAGAAATCCGATTGTATTCAATTTTCAGAATAGTAATTGTAAGGGATTCTAGAAATTTATTTTGGTATTTGGCATTCGTCCAATTTATTTGTCTTATCAAAAGCAATGTAACTTATTAATTTTTTATTTTTGTTAGTCATCCAATTGAACACATTGTTGGTCATGTCAACCAGTGAACTTGGCAAGGTCAATGCCCATGTCAACATATAGTTCAACCAATCGACCCACCAGTTTGACCACTAACCAGTTACCCGGAACTTGTCTAGTTTGATTTCCCATCCAGTTTTTGTAATGACCTTTCCAACACTTTTTCCTCCTTTCCTCCCCTCTCACCAACTTTTGGAAGGAACTAAAAGTAGCGGGAAAAAGCTCCAAATTGCTCCTTTCTTTTCCTTTGTTTTTGTTCTGCCGTTCAAGTAGACAAGAGAAATGACTTCCCTCCTCTCTTCCCTCTATTTGAGCCCCCTTTCTCCCAGTAGGCACAACATGAGTAGACACAGATAAAAGGTCGATCTAATAACTTCAAAGAAGCATACCTCCAGAGTTGTCATTCCAAAACAGAAGCATGGAATATAGGAACAATCCCAACTTTGGAATTCCACATACATATTTCTCAAGCATTTTTACCTGGACATTCTCCCAACTGCCATTTAAATTTTTCAAAGAAAGAGATTAGAGGAAGAGAAAATAACCACTACAACTGGAAGCACATCAAGTTTGCATGAGCATCATGGTTAACACCATCATGACTATAATTGGAAGCTTACCTCTTCAGAGACCATATACTATATGATGCAGCAGATTCAGATATTTGTAACAGGGATAGTAGATTCTCCAGTTTTATAGAACTCCTTGTCAAGAATAGGTATGATATCTTCCCCTCCAAATATATCCTAAAGAACAATAATATGACAATTTAATGCTGGAGTGTTATAAAAGAAACCCACAAATAAAAATTATCTGAAACCTTAGTGCTTGTAGTCCAAGTCCAACCAAAATCTCTCTCATATCTTCCAGTTTATGGCATCCCACAACTTTGGTAATAACTTCTAAAGAGGAATTACAAAGTTATTCCTTGAAATTGTATAGAAAATAATAAACAAGAGAAACATTTTATGCAGCAAAAAATTCATACAAGAATAAATGATTCAATTTACAAAAGACTCAAACCTTGGTCATTTGGTGTTGTGTCAATAAAGATGACATATATCTTTCTCTCACAAGTCCGCAAAATAGCAACTTCACTGCAGAAAGTGCAGAAACAATTTACAAGTATCCCCAAAAGAACATGATTCTTTAATAAGACACAAAATTGGTGTCATAAGCCTTACCGCTCTTCAACGACCATCCCAAGCTGAAATATACAATCACAACAAACTATATCCTCAATTGTTTCAGTTTCAGAAGTGCTGAAGTCCACTATCTTCAGATGCAAAAAATCCTTCAGATTCTCATTTTCTGCAGGATTAAGAGTTCTGACACCAGTATCAGTACTATGATTAAGATTTACATGACTGCCAGGGTCCCTACATGTCATGCTCCTTTCACCATGTGCATCCCTCAAATACATTTGACTAACACCATTGCCATTTGGTTTATCAAGAATTGGCTCCGTATTAAGATTTCCAGAAAGTGAAATAAGTCTTCTCTTAAGCTTTGACTTGCCTTTCTGTTTCTCAGATCCATCAACTGCATGATTGGCAATGTGATTGAAACTGTCCTCACCATTACTGGAGATACCATGTGCATAAGATGGATAATTGTCATCTTCTTGGTTTACTTCCACACAATTTCCTCTCATTGATGCTCTGAAATGTCTTCCACCAGCAAGACATTGGATGTCCAGTGATGTTAATGAGTTGTTGCTTGATGTTTGCTTCAAAAGTGCTTGGCTCAGTAAGCTATCCAAACTGGAGGAGCTTAGATTGTGTGAAACACCACCACTGCTACTGGTATCAGTATCTGATGTCTCCACAGAAGTTGCATCATCTGAGTGTTGCAAAAATTCTTCCTTGAGGCCAAATCTGTGATGGAGGATATCCTCTCTATAATGTGGAGGTGAGTTAGGGTGCTGAGAGGATGGGTGTGATCCAATAATCTTTTCAATGGCTGTCAACGGTGCATTTTCAGATTCATAACCTTTATCTGCTGAATCGCAGTCACCAGAGTGAAGCTTTACTTTTAAATGAGAAACATCTATTGGTTCTACAGAATAGAAGTTTGATTTGCCTTGCTCAGAGTTAAATCCTGAATTTCTTCCATTCAACGAGATATTGCTATCATTCTTGGAAGTCTCAAGTTGCATTATCTCCTTACTGGAATAATTACCAATATCACTATCCTTAACTGCCATATTAAAATCCAAGATTCTTCGACTTGTTTCTCCTTCTAGAGTTTCTGCAATCTCTATAATGTATTTCGAGCTTGAGCTACTTCCAAATTGCTTATGACCTTGTTCTTGTCTTATCATAGGATAAGCCAAACCAAATTCCATCGACTGGTTTTTATATGCTAACTTATCAGTTGTCTGATCCAAATACTTTTTAAATTCTCGCAACCAAATGGGAGATTGTTCATTCTTCATGTATTTTGCTACATTCATTAACTCATCTATTCTTGAGACACTGTCAGAAATGATCTCATCTTTTCTCAAACTTTCACTATCACAGGATACAGATTCTTGATCAGAGCTAACTAATCTCCTCTCTTTCTCATCCTCAATACTAGCTAGACGAAAATACTTTTTCTGCAAAGAAAATATGCTAGTCTCAAATTTTATAGAATCATGAATTCCTAGCAAATGTACAGAAACTCTTGATTTCAAAAGTAAATAGGTAATATGACAGCTTATAAGATATATTAGATTATTAGTTCTCCTTTTGTACCTTCCTAATAGCCATGATACTCTCGTCTTCAACAGTGCTTTTTGCAGGAAAATAAAATCCACATCCAGCAGGTTTCTTTTGGTTGTTGGCAAATATAACATGTCTTTCCCAATACTCCCTTGTGCTAATACGTTTTCCATCTAGGTCTAACTAAAGCAGACACATGATAAGAATATAACCAATGATTTGTTAAGAGATGTAGAAAAGGTCAACAAAATCAAATATTCAGAAATACAAGAATGAAGCGTAAAGGAAAAGGCCATAGCTTACTCTTTCTGGATTAGAGAAGAAACTGAAAACATGTGCTCTGAACCACCGAGAGCAACATATTGGATTTCCTTCCAGCCATAAATTATGCAGGGATAGAAGGCTGCCAAGGGTCTCAAGTGTTGTGAAACTAGAAATAATATTGTAGGAGAGATCAAGCTCTTCAAGTGACTTGAGATTGCCAATCCCATGAACTGAAGTTAAGGCATTATATCGTAGAACAAGCTTAACTATTTTAGAAGAAACCTGGAGAATGCGAGAGCAAAATAATATCATTTCCACATCTTGCATGTGCTCGTTTTCATAAATGTCATTTAAACTCAAGTAGCAAAATTTCTAAACAGCAACGAAGTGACAAAAACTGCAAAGCAGTGTTATATTGGTAGTAAGCTCATAAGAACCAACCATACCTCACTCAACCGAGCCACTGATCGCAGATGATTGAACCCGAGATCGAGATACCTCAGCTTTATAATCTTTTGCAGGTTGTCAATTTTGGCAAATCTGTTCCGACTCAGATCCAAAGTCTCAACAGAGGGTAATAGTTGCAAGGATTCATCCATAACGACTAGTTGATTACAAGCACATGATACAAACTTCAGTCTTTTCCAGGTTGGTGATTCTTTTATGTCCACAATTCTACTTGCAAACACATGTCTGAGACATTCCTAAATTTCACCAACAGAGAATGTGAAAAATAAGCACACTCGAGAATTATCAAGATCATCAAATGCCTTGATTCTGGCATAAAATTTATATTCATCAAATGCCTTGATTCTGGCATAAAATTTATATGAATATACGAAAGATGATAGTAAGAGATTGCATTTCAAGTTGCAAATTATGAATTTCATTTCTTCTTTTCCTTTTTTTTGTAAGATCAGCAGGCTCATGGAGAACTTTTAAGCCAAAAAAAAATGCATAGAACAAGAACGTTTAATGCCAAAAAAAAATGAAATCTCAAAAGCATTGAGAACCAAAAAAATTTCACATAAAGTTGGTCAAGTATCCTTGTGATAAATATGCACATAATCTGCTAATATTCCTCTCTTTAATTAAACCTACATTAGAGCAATGTGGTGGAAGATAAAAAAGCAAAAGGCACCAAGTATGGAACCTAAAATGGATAGGGACAAAGTTAACAAAATTCAGGAGGCAAAGTTAAGCAACAACAAAGTTAATCAAGAGCACTCAAACGAAATACGCAAGCATGGTAAGTAGCCACACATGTTATTCGACAAACACAGAGTTCAAAACATTCATGCAGCATTTCTGGATCTGAATTGTAAATGAAGGGCAGTAAGAAAGAATCTTACAGTGGAATTGTAGCAAATGAGCTTCTCGAGCGTGTGGCGTAGCTCGAGCAGGCCCCTGACGGAAGAAGTGGAGAGGTCGCATCCCCGGAGCTCGAGGTCCTTCAGCCTCCCGAATGGTAGTAGAGAGATGGTCGTCGGGTCCCTGGCGGGCGGCGGTAGCACGGACACCACCTTGAGCGAGGTGAGCAGCGCGAGGATCCGCCGCAGCTGCTCGAGCGCCCTGTGATCGCCGAGATCAGAAACGTAGGCGCGTAGGTAGTCGACAGGCGCGCCGGCGAGGAGGCCCTCAAGCTCCCGCAGCGCCTCCAGCCGCGAGTGGACGTAGCGGAGCCCCACGGGGTTCAGCTTGAGGGTGAGCGATCCCTCGAGGAGCGTATCGGCGTTGCGCTCCACGAACCGCAGCAGTTGCTCGAGGTAGCGATCGCCCGTGACGATCGCCATACCCGGCCGACCGAGAGAGGGGCGTCGCGCGATTAGGGTTCTCGGAGCGCTTCCATTAGCGAGAGCTCGAAGAGGAGGAAGGGAATTGAGGTTTCAATCAACGGAATTAGGGCTTTTAGGAGTGAAATCGGGGAGGAGAACTGGAAGCGGAGGACGAGGAACCGCCATGGCCAGACAGGGAGGAGCATTTCCGTTTCCAGCAAGGAAACGCGATTCTTGTCACGAAATCCGCGTTTGCTTACCCGATCGAGTAACCGTAAGAAGTGATGAATAATAACCATTGGAAATTAACTCGATAAAATAATTTCTTTAAATATTATTTTTATGGAAAAAGGATATAATCTAATTTTTTTTATATTAGTTTATGATATATATATATATATATATATATATATATATATATATATAATTTAAAAGACTAATGCACAAAGTAATTATCTAATTTAATATCTTTCTAACATTAAATTTTATTTAACTTTCATGCTCTAATGCACTCCTACAAAATAAATTAAATCGATATAATAACTTAATTAAGACATTAAATTATTATTTTAGGAATATTTTAATTAAGATTTATATGGCTAACAACTTCCTTCGCCCACTCTAGGTATGAAAATGTCATTCCTAATTTAGGATAAAAATATAGCACTTAATTGAAACCGTTAGAACTATACTTATATCAATCTCTCTTCCAAAAGAATGTTTGAGAAAAAAATGACAAATTTTCATCACCCATGTTGGACGTGTAAATACCTATGCAAAACACCTCATAGCTTCAAACAAATATGTCATATTTCTAATGCAATCTATATGCATAAATTGCAAATTATATCTGGATATTTGGATTATAAAAATAATAATATATAACTTGAAACAAGTAAAAATTGTGCCTAAATGGAAATTCAATATCATCCTCCTTCACTTCCAAAATAATTCATATAATATATCTTAGTTTTTTTCTCAGCACCCCCTAAGATTATTTTCCTTCTACGCGTTGGACTAGTGAATAATACTAGAAAATAATGATTTAAAAAATCTCATAATGAGTGGTATTGTGATATAAGTAAGACACTAAATACATAATTGATACGGTGGTAATGAAGAAGAATCCCACTTAAGATAAATCAAAAGATTGGTTGATATGGAGGCCGAGGTTAAAAATGATCAAAAGTCTCGATCAATCAGTCAACTAGTCGATTGGGCTGGACGATCAAACGAATGGAAAGCTCGATCGGTTGGGCAAGGGTGTCGAACAGCTCGTCTAATGTCGACAGACGGAGTCAAAAGGTAAACAACAATCCGCAACGAGCTTGTTTTGTCAATCGGAAGATGTGACTAATCGGACCAAGGTAACCAATGACAATCGAGAAACAAGGAAGGAGACGAGCCAGCAAATGCTAGAGACACGATTGAGTGAGGGTGCCTAGTGGAGCGAACGCCGATCGACCTACAGCGGGACCCATCTAAGTATCTCGTCGTATCCTTTTGGGAGTTTGCGCCACTGACAAAGGAGTATGTTCCGCTGGCAAATGGTGCTTTGGAAGTTTCCAGCCTATCACATCAGAGATATGCATGTTTGCTTAAGGAAAGATATCATAAACACTTTTTTGCTTATCTTTTCATAGGACACTTGGAAAAATGTATGCACACTTTGAGATGTGTGCACAGATATTACGGTGTTGCTATAAAAGGAGGTTCTCATCTAAAGACGGAGGTATGCATAACTCCATTTTCCACACAACTTAGCTACAACATTCTTCTCATTTTCTACATCGCCGGAAATTGACTTGAGCGTTGGAGAACCAACGCTGGGAATCTTTTCCCGGCTAGGCACTGTCGCTTCTGGTGTTGCAGGATTACGAGGAGTCTCAACCCTGTTAACCTTCCAATTTCATCCCCAGCTCACTATCGTCTTCACTTTTGGACAGGATCATATTTGGGGTCGTCTGTGGGAACTCACCTGTAGCCGAAATGTGAAGATAGAGGACGTTGGATGGCTCACTACAGAAACGCTATTGCGAGAAGACCTAGAATGCTGATACAAGCACGAGCTGTAAAGATGTTGGAGCAACAGCAGGCAGTAGTCGATCGCGGGGCAAATGACCCCATGACGTAGGCGATAGGCCAACAAGCTGATCATAGAGGCCGAGCGGAAAACCCCACCACTCGCAAGTTGAACAACAAGCCGACCGGCACATTTGGAGAAGCATTGAATGCGTCAATCCCTTATCACTAAGCATTGTTTCGCACCCCTTTGGAGGAACAAGGCCGAGCGGATAGGGCACAAGGATCCTTGTCGGAAGACTCGCCCATTCGGGACAAGTGAAAGGATAAAGTGCCCAAGCTCGGCAAATCTCCCGAGTGGATAAATAGGTAGTTCTTTCAGGTGATCTTGGACGACCAACTGTCGCGACACTACGCGCCATTAACGACCAGAGAATACATGGGGGCAATCAACCCTAAGGACCATCTGATCAAATCTGACAATATGGCCATACTCCATCAGTACATAGATGAAGTCAAATGTCGAGTCTTACTCACCATGCTCTCTGGATCATAGTAGAGGTGGTTTAGGCGATTATTGATCGAATCGATCTGCAGCTTCAAAGACTTTTGCTCGGCGTTCCTACAACACTTCGCAAGCAGTCACCGCCATTAGAAGACAAATGTCAACTTGTTCGCGGTCAAGTAAGGGCCCAAGGAAGCATTGCGGACCTATATTAAAACATTTAACCAAGTGGTCATGGAAGTTTCATTAGCCACACCAAAGATCTTGATAAGTTCTTTCTCCTAAGGACTTGTAGAGAGCGAGTTCTTTTGGTCACTCATTCGGAGGCCTTTAAGAGACTTCAATCATTTGTTCGGGTGGACTATCGAGTACATCAATGTCGAAGAGGCCCAGGTGGCTCAGAAGAAGGAAGTGATCCCCGAGCCAACTGCTGTCTCGGAGCGCCAAGTGACCCATACACACCAACCACCAAAGGGGCCCCGAGCGAGAACAGTATAGCAGCACCAAGAGTCGCGAATCCATGCAGTCCAACTTATGGAGGCTAAGCGGTCGAGGCCCACCAAGCCCCGATCGTGGACCACATTTTTTTGTTCATATCATCGGATAGCCACGCACAACACTAGAGATTGCTATAGTCTCAAACTGAAGCCCCGCCGAGAGGCTTCACCAAGATTCAGTCGTCAATCCCCCTCTCTTAATGGATATCGTCACCGTCGATCAGGGGGACGACGTGAAGAGAGGAAGCCAACAATCGAAGAGCATCAACAACATCATCAACACATTATCAAAGGTCTGCCCGGGCATCAACTGAGCAGTCATGTCCGTCAGCTTAGGAAGAGGAGAATCGCAATAATGCTACTCGGGGTGACATCGACATGATCGTGGGAGGCCCGACTGACGGTGACTCCAACAGAGCCTAGAAGTTACACACCCAGCGTTTGGAAATCCACGCTGTCAGGTGCAACAAAGTAAAAGCATAAGGATCAGAGATTAGTTTCGGTCCTCAAAACTTAGAGGGAATGAAGGTCCCTCATGATGGCGCCCTGATCATTAAAGCGGTAATTACTAATTATAATATTCAATGCACCTTCGTAGATACAAGTAGCTCAGTAAATATCATTTTCAAGAAAGTGTTTGATCAACTACAAATCGATCGAAGCGAGCTGCAGCCTATGACAACGCCTTTATATGAGTTTACTGATAATGAAGTATTGCCGATAGGCCAGAACCGACTGGCCATATCCCTTAGGGAGGAACCGCTCAGGAGGATGAGAACGATGAACTTCATCGGGGTAGACACTCTGTCCGCCTATAATGTCATAATGGGCCAACAAGCGCTGAATGAATTTCGGACGGTCGTCTCTACATTTTGCCAGAAGATCAAGTTCCTCGTGGAGAACTTGGTCAGCGAAGTAAAGGGCGATCAACTAGAAGCTCGGTGATGCTACGCTGAAATGGTTAAAACTGAGTCACGAGCCGCCCGGAAGGCCTGGCGACTAGAGGTAAGCGCTGAAAAGGGGGAGATTCAAGTTCATCCTAGCCAATCGAAGGCTACTACTTTCATAGCAGTCGATCTAAGTGCAAAGAAGAAGGCGGAGTTGGTTGCCTGTCTGAGGCAGAACCATGATGTGTTCGTGTGACGACTCATGAGCTCCAGGGTATCTCGCTGACCATAGCCCAGCATGAGTTTCATGTCCGGCCGGATGCCAGGCCGGTCAAGCAGAAGAAAAGAGACTTTAGTTCGAAGCAAAACTAGATCATCCGAGCGAAAGTGGAAAATTAACGCTACCGGAGGAAGACCACATACACGAGGTACAATTCCCGAGCTGGCTAATCAACGTGGTGTTGGTCTCCAAGCCGGGTAATAAATGGCCGGTTTGCATTGACTTTAAAGACTTGAACAAGGCCTGCCCGAAGGACTACTACCCCCTGTCATGCATTGATCAGATGGTGGACTCGACGGTGAGCTGCGAGCTGATCTGTATGCTGGATGCATGCCAGGGCTACCACCAGGTGCTCTCACTAAAGAAGATCAAGAGAAGGTCAGTTTTATCATGGCTGATGGGACCTTCTACTTCAGTGTAATGTCGTTTGGATAGAAGAAAGTCGGAGCCACATACCAGAGGCTGATGAATAAGGTGTTCTGAAGGCAGATCAACCGAAATATGGAGGTATACGTTAACGATATTTTGATAAAATCCCTCCAACCCACTGATCTCTGTGCAGATATAAAAGAGACTTACTGAATGCTGAGAAGGTACAAAATCAAGCTCAATCCAAATAAGTGCCTATTCAGAACAAGGAGCGAGCGCTTCCTCAGTTATATAGTGACCGAGCGAGGAATTATAGCAAACCCGAGTAAGTAAAAGCTCTCCAAGACATGTCTCCTCCACGTGATCTGAAGGAAGCTCAGTTGTTGACTAGACGGATTACAGCATTGTCAAGGTTCATCTCTAAATCGTCTGACCGAAGCCACCCATTCTTCAAGGTTCTACATCGAGCAACGAAGTTTCAATGGGGCGCTGAGTGTGACGAGGCACTGGAGGAGCTCAAGCGTTATCTAATCACTTTACCTATATTGGAAAATCTCATCGCTGGTGAGTCGTTCTGGGTGTACTTGTCGTCCATAGAGCGGGAGGCTGGCTCAGCATTGGTGCGATAGAATGATGTTGAACAACAACCAGTGTATTTTTTGAACCATATATTGAAAGATGAAGAATGTCGTTACACTTGTCTCGAGAAACTGGCATATGGGCTGGTCCTCGCCGCTCGGAGGTTACGCTCATACTTTTTTGTTGCATCTTATCATTGTATTGACCAACATCACTCTAGGGTGGGTTCTCTTCAACCCTGAAGCGTTCGACCGGTTCATCAAGTGGATTATGGAGCTAAGCGAATTTGTTGGATCGAGTCGCACATGAAGAGGGGTGAATCATGTGGTTTTGAAAAATAAATCTTTTTCATTATTAAAACAATGTGTGTAGTGAAATAGCACAGAAATTAAACAGAGTAATTAAGAAAATGGAAATAGACACGGTTAGTTTTACTTGGTTCAGAGCCTTCCACGACTCCTACTCCAAGACCCAGGTTCTGCAGGCCTATCAATGGGTAATCTACTAAAATACCTCTTTTGGTACATTCGGAAGAAGAAATCGAGCACAAAGAAATTTGGAACAAGTGCAACACACTGCCTTTGTTCTTTTGCAGTAATCAAGTACACAAATGAAATACTACCAAACACTCATTCGAAGATGATCAGCCTGAGCTTGGTGTTTGAGCGACTTCTTAGCAGTAAACGAGTGTAGCAACGTCGCAGCAGAGTTATAACAGAAAGTCAGAGCGTTCGAAAGTCTGATCAAAAGTGCAGATATTCGTATAAGTGAATTCTATCATGGCTTGGGCGAGCACTCCCTTTATTGAGCATGGAAGGCGCCTTCAAAGGCCTTGAAGGTGCCTCCAATGTGGCAAGTTTGATTCTGAACAACCCGATCCTTATCTTTGACGAAATCTGAACTTTATTATGTGGATGACACCTTTCATGCACTGAGGGTGCCTTCTATGAACAGTGTCATGATGCCTTCAGTGCTTGAAGGCACCTTCCATCCCTTGGAAGGTGCCTCGGGTGTTATTCACCTGAGGCTTTTTGTGATCTTCTTGCCCTGCAAGGTGTGTTAGTCTAATAAACCAAATAATAACTTGCAAAACACGTGTTAGCACAATATTACTAAGTAGTAATTATACCTTGTCTCCTTGAGACCAGATCTAGTCAAGGTCTCAATTTAGGGATTCAAAATGGACCTAAACTAGATTGACGCCTACTGCCCCTCAATCGAGACGCGTCCTCACCGAGTAACTCTCCTCTAGTGACTTACCCTTACTTACCAACTTATAGTCGGTTGACTAGCCTCTGAAGGATCGAAAATAATTTAAATATCTTCATAATGATATGATATTATCCATTTTGGACCTAAACCATCATAGTTTTGCTCTTGATCTCTACCCAAAATGGCTCATACCGATGGAGATATCTTTTTCTTATAAACACATGATCTTTTCCATGCATTTTCAATGAGGGACTATGTTTGAAACCTTGCAACCCTAACAATCCCCCCCAAAACAAAGGACCATAGGGTCTCTCTCAAGTATCAAGTCACTTTTGACCTGCTTAGGGCCTCCCCTCGAGTATTATGTTACTCTTGACTTGATAAGGGCCTCCTCTTAACTCAGGGGTTCCCCTACTTTGTTTAAGGTTTCACCCACATGGTTCAATCTTGGATCATGGTTGTGGTTCATGCTTCTTCTGGCGGTTAGTCCAGTGAAGAGATACCTCACTCTGATACCGATTGAAGGATCGAAAAGAATTTAGATATCTCCGCAATGGTATGATATTATCCACTTTGGGCCTAACCCTCATGGTTTTACTTTTAGGCTCTACCCAAAAGGCCTCATACTAATGGAGATACTTTTTTCTTATAAACTCATGATATTTCCCATGTGTTTTCAATGTGGGACTATGTTTACAACCTTACAACCCCAACAACCTCTTAACCCACCAGCTCTTTATGTCAATTGTCAGGTCCGCAAACCCAACTAGACTTCTACCGGCTGTCAGATCCCGCGGATCCAATCGGACTTTCTGCCAGTTATCAAGTCAGCTTGTTGATCTATCTGGACTTCACACCAGCTATCCAGTCCCCGCGGACCTAGCTAGATTTTAACCTGGTGTCAGGTTTTTCAGACCCATCAATTCTTGCACACTTGGTAAACTACTTAGATCATAAAGACACCTAACTTAACTCACTTGTCATTCATAAAAACATGAGTTTGAATGTTAGTATAAACTGCACCAATAAATTTGACATACATGTTGGTGCAATTTTCTTAGGTCAAGGTTGACCAGTTTGACTAAGCTTGAGTTGGCTCAAGCTTGAGTCTTGATGTTTGACAATATATGGAGATTACAAGTGAAATTGTTTGTTATGGGAAGATTGGTCAAGGTTTAACCAGTTTGATGTGAAGAAAAGTCAAGTAGGTCAAGGTTGACCGGATACTTGATTGGGAAGTCCTAACTGGAAGTTAGGTAAGGGCAAGTCAAACGGGAAAGTTGGTAGAAGAAAAAAAAATCTAAGTAGGTCAGTGTTGATCGGACACCTAGTGTGGAAAGTTCTGGTGAGTGAAGTCAGGTGAAAAGCCCTAGTGAGTGAAGCTAGACAGATGAAAAGTCCCGGTGAGTGAAGTTAAGTAGTTCAAAATTTTCGATGAGTGAAGTCAGGTCAAAAGCCCTAGTGAGTGAAGCTAGTATGGGCAGAAGGAAAATCTTGGTGAGTGAAGCCAGGTGAAAGTCCTAGTGAGTGAAGCTAGATGGTGAAAAAGTCCTAGTGAGTGAAGTCAGACATGTGAAAATCCAAGTGGATCAATAGTTGATCGAACAACTGGTTATTGGTAAGTCCAAGTGGGTCAAGACTGATCGTACACTTGGCACGAGATAGTAGTAAATCCAAGTGGGTCAAGATTGACCGGATACTTGGTGATTAGAAGTTCAAGTAGGTCAAAGAATTGACTGGATCATCATTGACAAGGTGGATACCAAGTAAATACATCTTGTTAGCATTAGGGAGCTTTGCGTCGAGATTATCCGCTGCACATCATCATCGACAAAGCGCGAGAAGCTATTCACCCCCCACCCCCACCCCCTCTAACCCATAAGTGACCCAACACGTGGTATCAGAGCGAGGTTGTTCTTCACTAGAATCATCACCGGAAGAACAACGAGCTAGAGGAAGAAGAAGTTGAAACACTAAAGTCAACAAGTCAAAGATTTTAAAGAGCTCAACTTCAAGATGGATTTCTGATATGGACTCAGATTTGACACAAGGGTGCTTCCACCATTCACATCAACGAGCTTTGATTCTTTGAAATCAAGGATTGAGAACTACTTCATGATGGAGATAGCACAATGGTTTACTCTAATTGAGGGATTTGAGGCTCCAACGGATAGCAAAGGCAAAATCTTCAAGAAAAGTAAATGGAGTGAAGAACAAATAAAAAGGTGTGAGGCAAACGACATGGTAACCAAATTATTGGTTAGTTTATTGCCAAACACAATTATATGCAAGATTGGAGAATGTAAAGATGTCAATGAGCTTTGGAGCAAGTTGGTAAGAATTCATGAAAAACCCTCCACTACACCAATTCAAGAAAAATCTAAAGAGGGCAACTCATTGGATAAAGAGGAAGAAGTATAAGACTTCGAGATTGAGAGATGCTCAACATCAGAAGAAGAGGAAATTCAAGAAGCTTTATCCACAATAGAGTTTAACAAAAAAGGCAAAGAGGGAGCATTCTCTTTGTTTCATGTGCAAGAGGATGAAGATGAAGAGGCCTCTAGCTCTAGGATTGAGGGGGAGCATCACTTATTGACACCGAAGCAAGAAGAGGCTTTCACCTCCGGGTCAAATGGAGAGGAAGATAGTGTCACCTCCAAAAATTAAGAAAAATCAAATGGAGGATCATATGTCACCCCTACAAGCAAAGGTATAACAATTTCAATTGTTAATAACAAAAGTCATATCATTTGCTTTGAGTATAAGGAATATGGGCATTATAAGAGCAAGTGCCTTAAAATGATCAAAAAGAAGGGTCAAGTGGCACCAAATGTCAAGGAGAAGCAAAAGGAGGTTGGTCCCGTGATAAAGAAGAGTAAGGAACATATTGTGTGTTTCTTGTGCAATCAATGAGGACATTATCAGAGTCAATATCCTAAAGTGAGTAAATTAACCAAGAGGTAAGGAGGAAGCACAAGTCAAGGAGTAACTCTCAAGAGTAAACCGGTATCATTTACTGAACAAATTCTTTTAAATCATGATTAAATGCATGCTAGTTCTAATTTTTATCATTTTAATGCTATTTATCATCAGAATAGAAAACAAGATAGGATTAAGGAAAACTATATAGCGTATCATGCCAAGACTACCTTATCTAAGGTTAAAAAGGTAGATAACAAATTAGGCAATAACTCTAAAGAAATTAGATATATACCTAAGAAAAAAGAAAAATCAAGATTTTAACGAAAAATTAAGGTTGAGGATTTGTGAAAGAAAAATCAAGTCTTGAGGTCAAGACTTAATAAATTAAAGAAGACCCTTAGAAAAATCACAAATGAAGAACAAGGGTCCAAGAACAAAAGCCTAGGTTTAGGAAGGCAAGTGTCATCCAATGACCATAAGAGTTGGGATACAAACCTAAAGCTAGGAAGGATATGACCTCATACTATAGGGTTATATATAGTTATGGAATCAACCCTAGGTCTAAGGGTCAAGCTAAGGTTACAAGGGGGGTCATCCCTAGAAAAAACCTTGTAAAGACCAACATAACTAAGGATTCTAAGAAGGCTAACAAAGTCACTAAGAAGGTCACAAGGGAAATTATCCGTAGAGTGTTAGGATCGTTCGTACTCGGCTAGAGAGGGGGGTGTGAATAGTCGCCCCAAATCTTCCGTTTCTTTCTACAATTAGGGTTAGCGCAGCGGAAATAACTAAATAGAAACGAAACGAAGATGATCAAACCTTAGACGCAGCGATGTAACGAGGTTCGGAGATTAGGGCTCCTACTCCTCGGCGTGTCCGTAAGGTGGACGAGTCCAGTCAATCCGTCGGTGGATGAGTCCCCGGAGAACCGGCTAATACAATATACTCCTTGTGGGTGGAGAAACCTCGCCACAAACGTTTGCAACAGCAAACAAAGAGTACAAGAACAGTAAGAAAAGCAATACAATATGAATACAATAGCACTCTACCAATTTCTTGCTTTCTTGTCGACTGGAGGTGAAGCAGCAACTTCACAACCCAAACGCAGCAGCTGGTCGACGACTGGAAGTTCACGCGAAGCTTCGAAGGCGAGCTCAATCAAAGCTCAGTTGAAGCAGAAGCTTCAGCAGCAGAAGAACAGAAGTTCTAGTAGCAAGGAAGAAGAAGAAGAAGTAGCCTCGCAGCAGCAGCCCTCGACCCCTTTATACCTGCGAAGAAGACACAGCAGAAACTAGCCGTTGCTACGAGTTCAGATATCAGAAGTCTGAAGTATCAGACACTGATCGGTCGCGGGGACCGATCAGAAGGCTTCACAGAGAGTTGCCCAACTCTCTGTGTGGAATCTGATCGGTCCTCGGACCGATCCCAGCTCTCCCAGATCGGTCGTGGAGACCGATCAGGCATACACCTGATCGGTCCCTGGACCGATCAGGAGCTTCTTTCTTCACTTCTGATCGTCGCTTGATCGGTCTGTGGACCGATCAGGAACTCCACAGTATGCTACTGAGTGGAATCTGATCGGTCACCAGACCGATCAGGAAACACTGAGTATCACTGGATCGGTCTGCAGACCGATCCAACTCCTAGGTTTAGAGTGCCCTCTCTAACCTAGTTCGGAGAACGAGCTACCGAGCCCTCTCCGACTCCATATGCCAAGCTTCACTCACTTGGACTTCTCAACACCAGATGTCCGATCACCCTTGATCTATCTGGATTTTCCCTTGCCCGGCTTCACTCACCAGGACCTTCCACCTAGCTTTACTCACCAGGATTTCCACACTGCCTAACATCCCAGTTAGGACTTTCTCACTGCCTGGCTTCATTCACCAGGACTTTCCAACTGCCTAACATCCCAGTTAGGACTTTCCCACTGCCTGGCTTCACTCACCAGGACTTTCCAACTGCCTAACATCCCAGTTAGGACTTTCCCTCATGCCAAGCTCCCTGCTTGGACTTCTCCAGTGCCAAGTCTCCATACTTGGACTTTTCGCGTGCCAAGCTCCCTGCTTGGACTTTTCCAGTGCCAAGTTCTCATACTTGGACTTTTCCCGTGCCAAGTCTCCACACTTGGACTTTTCGCGTGCCAAGCTCCCTGCTTGGACTTCTCCGTGCCAAGTCTCCATACTTGGACTTTTTCCCGAATCAGGTCAACCAGGTCAACCTTGACCTACGGTTGCACCAATAATCTCCCAAACATCTATTCTTGTCTCATATCAAAAATAGAAATCTCTCACGAGTGTCAAACATCAACATGCAACTCAACTAGGTCAACCTTGACCTAAGGTTGCACCGACAATCTTCCCAAGTCAAACATCAAAATACAACTCGAGTCACGTCACCTCGAGTCGGGTCAACCAGGTCAACCTTGACCTAAGGTTGCACCAACATAGAGTTGGCCTCGAAGAGATAAGTATGACCAAGGCTTCTAAGAAGTCTAGGAAGGTCATTAGGAAGGTATCAAAAGAAGTTATCCTAGTGAATACCTAGAACATCCAAGGAGCACCAATCAGTTTTGCGTTCCTAGGAGTATATTCTCTACACCTTAAATGGGTTTAGAGAGTGTCAACTCTAATTGGAAGGGTAGTTAACCTAACCTTGAAAAAGTTGACACTTGGAGGACATTTTCAAGGTAGTTGTACTCCTTGAAAATGAAAAGGATTAAGTGTTTACTCTTTGAAAGAGTAAAATGTGCCAAAATTTAAAGATTTGAGCTTAATTAAAATTGGCACAAATAGGAAGAATCAAAGAAAATGTCAAGTTGGGAGTTTGACATTTTCTTAAGGAGATGAGGGAAATTTAGGATAAAATTTTATTTTAGCAAACAATTAAGAAGACTTAAATAGATAATCTAGGCATATTATATATGCTAAATTGCCATGATTGTTTGCCCATCCTATGTCATGACATCATATTTTGCATTCATTCTTGTTATGAAAATACAAAAATACCATGTCATGTCATATATACATCATGTAGCTAAAAGAGTTTTCCTTTTGAAAAATATTCATTTTGATGTATGTCAAAAATCATCATGCATTATTTTAAATTCCTTGTAATTAAGGACAATGATATTTATCAACAAGTGACATCCTAGATAGATGATCGATTTAACAATGTCTAGATGGATATGCATGATCCCTTAGATTAGGGAAAAACCAAAATCTATATTTCACAAAGACCATAAGATGACTTGTATGTTTTTTAGTACACATTAGATATAAGTAAGATGTTAGGATGATGAACAAGACTCAAGATGTTGATTTAGTGCATCTATTTGAGTCTTAGCTTCATCAAAACATAGTTATGTGTTGTCTAATCATTGGGAAAACTAATGTATAAATCATGTGCACTTATACCAAGGAATATGGTTGGAAATTGGTTTTGAAAATAATTTCAAATGCTTTTGAAAAAACTTGGTGAAAACTATTTATTGATAGTAATCACCATTGGAAAGTTAAACACAAACTTGGAAGAAACATTGAAGTTTTCAAGAGTTTCAAATTTTATGTAAATCTTTAAAAATAAGATATATTTTTTTAGAAAATTATTTTTCCATGATAGTATATGCCTTAAATAATGTCTATAAGAATTTTCATAATTTTTAAAATTTTATAGAATTTTTGGGACATTTATGAAATTTGACTGAAATTGATTTCAGAAATTAGAAATGGTAATCGACTAGGCTAGTCGATTACCACATCCTAGTCGATCAGGTCAATCGATTAAGCGAATTCCCGTGAGCATAATGGCTCACAAAATCTATTATAGCAAGCGATTAAGATGTTTAATCGACTACATCAATTGATTAACACTCGGGAATCGATTAAATCTCAACTTTAATAGATTACGGCTAGTCTTAAACGACTAAGGGCTTGATTTAAGCGCTTAAAATCTTATTTTCAGCTTAAATAAGTTTATTTAAGTTGAATAAGCTGTGTTTAGTCGTGTTAACCATCATTAACCCTAAAAAATTCATTTATGAACATTTAAGGATAGTTTTCATGATGAAAACAAGATTGAAATGGTTAAGATAGACTAAGATGAGGTTTGCATTCAATTTGATTATTGAACCTTGACACTTCAAAATTTTGAGTTTCCTAAAGGTTTAGGAACTCCAGGTTGTTGGGACCTTGGCGTCCGCTAGAGGGGGTGAATAGCGTCTCACCCAAATTGATCGCTTCTTCCTACACTTGTTAGTTACGCAGGGGAAATACAAATAAACAAGTAGAAAGCTAATCTAAATACAAGACAAGAAAAGCAAACCAAGCTACACGATCATTTAACATGGTTCAGAGATTAGAGCTCCTACTCCACGGCTGTCCATAAGGTGGACGATCTCGATCTGTCGGTGGATGACTCCCCGACAAACTCTGGCTAGCTCACGTAGCTCCTTGTGGGTGGAGAAACCTCACCACAACTCTCAAAGGAACATTTGAGACGCTAGGGCACATGTAAACTACTAATAGGGGTTAACCACCACTATTTCGTCAACTTCAACCAAGCTCCTAAGTCTTGGTTATATAGGCCGTGGGTTGGAAAATCCCGCCTACCAGTCGACTGTCAAAACCATCAGTCGACTGCTTTTTGTGAAAATTCGACCGTTACAGCCAACGACTCGATACCAGCTCTCTGTTCGCTCCTAGTCGACTGCACCAGTCGACTGATGAAACCACCAATCGACTGCTACAGTATTGCTACAGTAACACTACAATATTGCTATAGTAAATCCTAATCCTAGGATTTAACCCCCGAGTACATTCACTCAGCACTCGTCCTCGCCCGACCAACCTAGACTTAGCCTTCTAGCCTCCTCCATCAGCCTTACGCCCCTCAAATATCTCCCAATCCTTCACGTCTTGCCTTCTGGAGCTTCCATCGGCCTTGTCATTGTTGTTGGGTCTTCCTTTGCCAAGAGGTTGTGCCTCCGGGACTTCATCCATTGTCAAATCACACTTGGACTTATGTTGCCAAAACTACATGCTTGTGCTTACACCGCCAGGACTCATCCTTGGACTTTCCTCCTTTGCCAAGATCACACTTGGACTTTCCTTATTGTACCTGTATCCTACACACTCACAATGCATATCAAATACAACAATAAACCTAACTTAAACTTTTGCCCAAACATCAAAACTTAGGGTATCCAAATTGCTCCAAAAATCTCTCTCTTTTTGATGTTTGGCAACCCGTTTAAGTTAGGGAAATAATATAGCAATAATAATGAAAATAAATATGCAATCTACACATGCATAAATTATAGAACCTAATCCTAGGCTCCCCCTTCACCTAAACTCCCCCTTGAGCTAGTATTTCTTGCAAAGGTAAACTTCTCTTCCTTTGCTAATAAATGAGCAACCGCTCCCCCTTCACCTAAGATCCCCCTTGAGCTAGGATTTCTTGCAAAGGTATATAGGTTTCCTACTTAAACCTAAATTTCTCCCCCTTTGTCATACATCAAAAAGAGCTCCAACGATATCCCAATTATTGGATTCTTTGACCTCTAATGACCATAAACATCATGTATTAACCCCCCATAAGATTGCATACATGTTCACCACTCTTTTGGTCATTTTCTAATTAAAAAAAAAATATTTTCAGACCGTATCAATCGACTGTTATAAGTCTCAGTCGACTGCCATCGTCAAAATGAGCTTACAGAGACATTCTGTGCTCATGAACAGTGTTACCAGTCGATAGGTATAAATCCCAGTAGATTGTCATTGTCAAAATGAGCTTATAGAGGTCTTCTGTGCTCAAAATTATTGTTACCAGTCGACTGGTAACTGTACTAGTCGACTGGTACTCTATGTTGGTAAAAATTAACCTTTTTGACCCACTTTCAGAAATACGCCAAAAATTCCACAGACCTCAAAAAAATCTCAAATTTTGTGGAGAGGTCTATTTTATCCATGTATACTTAGGAAAAATATATATATATAAATATATTTATCACAGATACCAAGATTGATATAAAATTCAAAACTAGCTAAATGGTCCAATTGAACCTTGACCTAAAGTCCTAGTTTTAGCTTTCTCTTGATGTATCTGCCCATACTAAACCATAATTCATCCCTAGCATTGGTTTATATGAAATCTATACATCAAAAACTAATTTTCATGTAATATGACCCCAATGTCATATTTTCATGCATGAAACTTAACCCAACTGTGTCAACCAACTACAATAGAGACTCAAATTCATCTCTAATCCCTTTGGCACATCTTGGTTCACTTGAGATCATTTACCATATGTCCCAAAGACTCTTTGAGCTCCCCCTTGAGCTCTTAATCTTAGCCACCTCCCTAGGTGACTCGTTTACTATGGCTAGGTCACTTCGGTGCACCTCGGGTGACACTTGACCTACAAAACTCACATTTTTAACCTTAGACACCTTGTCTTTGGTTAGTTTCTTATTGTCCTTCACCTTGGACACCTCATCCTTGCCATAATTATATGACACCCTAGCATATTCCTTCTTATTGGCCTTGGATGACTCTCCCTTGTCCTTGGTCACACCTCCCTTACCAATGTCATGTGTCACCTTAGCACTTGACTCCTTTTGGTATTAGAAGGACCCAATTTGATATTTTTAGATCTTTGACAACGCAAATACATGTCAAGTCCTTTAGGTCCAATAATAAGCCTCTCTAGGACTTTCTCCATTTCCTCAAGTTTTGTCTTCAAGACTTGATTTTCCAATTCTAGGGTTCTAACCCTAGAATCAACATGTCCATCATGGACATTCCTAGACCTACCCTTCCTAGGCATGTGTCTCCCCTTCTTGGGATTAATACCTATGTTTTCAACAACCTTCTTCTCCTTAGGGAAGATAGGTTGTTTCCTTTTAGGTCTATCATTTGAAAATGATTTCCTAGGGTTATCACCGACATTAACCCTATTCCTATTATTATATCTAAATCCATGATTAAGCTTGGGTAAATAATAAAAATTATTTCTAGAATGAATGGAAGAATTTAAATTTGAACTTGAATTCAAATTAGGGTTTACCTCCCTTACCCTTGAAGCTTTCTTCTTCTCCCACTTTTTCAAGTGCGCCAATTTTTTGAGCTCTCCTCTCCTTCGGCACTTTGTGTGGTAGTGTCCCCACTCACCACACGTGAAACACCTAATGTGCTTCTTCTCCTTCCTACAACTCACATTAGTTAAATCAACCTTATTGAGTTTAGGCTTTCCCTCCCTTACCTTTTGGAGCATTGGACACTTACTCTTGTAGTGTCCCATCTTACCATACTCAAAGCATTTGATGTGGTCCTTTGTGCTCTTCTTGGTAGTTGAGGTGGAGGGTTGAGCTTCCAAGATCTCCTCTTCCTTGGATTGCTCTTCTTCCTCTTCACTTGAAGATGTGGACAGTTCCACTTCTTCCTCCCTTGAAGATGTGGATGATACCTCCTCATCTTCCTTCTCCTCCTCGGATGTTGAACACGTGTCAACATCCGATTGGTCCTTCTCTTTTTGGACCAATGAACCCTTCTCCTTGGGCTCCTTCTCTTCTTGGATTTGTGTAGGACTCTCATGAAGTGCAATTACCTTTTTCCAAAGCTCACTTGCATTCTTGTATTCACCTACATTCAATATCGCATTAGGAGGTAATAAATTAATTAAAATTTTAGTTACCTCCTTGTCCGTCTCTGATTGCTCCCTTTGCTCCTCGATCCAATATCGACGTCGGAGACGCTTTTCCTTCTTGTCCGTTGGAGCTTTAAATGGTTCCTATAACGTAATCCATTGGTTCCAATTCATTTGGAACCACATCTCCATGTGATTCCTCCAATAGTCGAAGTCCTTGCGCTCATATGGAGATGAGATTCGGATGTCTCATCCGAGAGGTCCCTCCGACTCCATCTTCTTCCTCTAGCCACTCTCTTGGCGATTAGTCCAACAAGAGCTCACCTAGCTCTGATACCACTTGTTGGGACCTTGATGTCCGCTAGAAGGGGGTGAATAGTATCTTACCCAAATCAATCGCTTCTTCCTACACTTATTAGTTACGCAGCGGAAATACAAATAAACAAGTAGAAAGCTAATCTAAATACAAGACAAGAAAAGCAAACCAAGCTACACGATCATTTAACGTGGTTCAGAGATTAGGGCTCCTACTCCACAGCTGTCCGTAAGGTGGACGATCCCGATCCATCGGTGGATGACTCCCCGACAAACTCTGGCTAGCTCACGTAGCTCCTTGTGAGTGGAGAAACCTCACCACAACTGTTAAAGGAACACTTGAGACGCTAGAGCACATGTAGATTACTAATAGAGGTTAACCGCCACTATTTCATCAACTTCAACCAAGCTCCCAAGTCTTGGTTATATAGGCCATGGGTTGGAAAATCACGCCTATCAGTCGACTGCCAAAACCATCAGCAGATCGCCCTCTGTGGAAATTCGACCGTTAGAGCCCAACGACTTGATACCAGTCCTCTGTTTGCTCCCAGTCGACTGCACCAGTCGACTGATGAAACCATCAGTCGACTGCTACAGTACTGTTACAGTAACGCTACAATACTGCTACAGTAAATCCTAATCCTAGGATTTAACCCCCGATTACATTCACTCAGCACTCGTCCTCGCCCGACCAACCTAGACCTAGCCTTCTACCCTCCTCCATCAGCCTTGCGTCCCTCGAATGTCTCCCCATCCTTCACGTCTTGCCTTCTGGAGCTTCCATCGGCCTTGTCATTGTTGTCGGGTCTTCCTTTGCCAAGAGGTTGCACCTCCGGGACTTCATCCATTGCCAAGTCACACTTGGACTTACGTTGCCAAGACTACATGCTTGGACTTACACCACCAAGACTCATCCTTGGACTTTCCTCCTTTGCCAAGATCACATTTGGACTTTCCTTGTTGTACCTGTATCCTGCACACTTACAATGCATATCAAATACAACAATAAACCTAACTTAAACCTTTACCGAAACATCAAAACTCAGGGTACCCAGATTGCTCCAACACAGGTCATTGTTGGTGCAATGATAGAAGTTTGGAGCATGTTTTGAGGGGGAACTTCTCCTTAAAGACATGATTTTGTTTAACAACCAAATGGAACGTTTTTAAACCTTTGCTGTTATGTATGCTCTAGGATGAGCATTTGGGTACAATGAAGGATACGAGACCTTCATTGAGATGTTATGAACAACAAGTGAGATTGTGAACAACATGTAAGTAATTATTTAGTAAGAGAGTTTTTGATATGTGCCAAAGGAGGAGAATGTAGGATTTAAGTTAGAAAACCTTCATTACCCAAAAGGGGGAGGCTACCCTCTTGGAAAGGGGGGAATGAAGGAAACTCTCATTCATGCTTTGACATGAAGAAGAAGTTGAGGTTATGAGATTAACTTAACTTAAATGTATTGTCAAATATCAAAAAGGGGGAGATTGTTCGTAAAATTTCCGTAGGTCAAGGTTGACCAGTTTAACTAAGCTTTAGTTAGTTTAAGCTTGAGTCTTGATATTTAAATTTTGATGTTTGACAATTTATGGAGATTACAGGTGCAATTGTTCCTTATGGGAATATTGGTCAAGGTTTGACTAGTTTGATGTGAAGAAAAGTCAAGTAGGTCAAAGTTGAGTGGATACTTGATTGGGAAGTCCTAACTGGAAGTAGACCCGACCCCGGGTTGGGTCTAGCCCGGACCCGACCCGGGCCCATAACCGGGTCAACAGGCCGGTTGGCCGTTGACCCGGTTCGCCGGGTCGAACCAGAACCGGCCCGGCAAGTTGCCGGCCCGGTTCCGGTTCAGTTGCTGCAAAACCGGCGAACCGTCGGTTAACCGGCAATTCAACCCGCCGGTTCAGCCGTACATTTTTTTTTTGTAACGGCTTGAACCGCGGGTTAACTGGCAGTTCATAGCCTTTGGAACCACCGGTTAACCGACAGTTCATAGCCATTGGGGGTGTTTTTTGGGTTTTTTTTCAATGGTTAGGATCATTTGATCATTTTTTGATCAATGGCTATGATTTAGTATCTGTTACTATCAAAACTCTATAAATAGAGAGCTCATTTCATCATTTTCACACACATCTTCTCTACTCTTACTCTTAATCTTAATTTCGTATTCTCTACACGCTTTCGTTTCTAATTTTTAATTACAATGGAAGGAGGCCGCGGAGGTGTATCATCTCGAGCTCGGAAGGGAAAGTAAATAATGAATCCGCGGGAGGAGGACCCCAACATTCAATCCATCGATGATGAGATCGAGCATCTTCTGAATCTGACACCCGAAACACAAGGAAGTACCGATGTAATTACTTCTAAGATTCGGGAACTTCCCCCTCTAAAGTCTTCTATTTTCACTAAACATTTTGAGAATGTCACTCTTCCGTCGGGAGAAATACGTGCAAAATGTAAGCACTGCAATGCTTCCTACAAATTCCAAGCCGGTGGTGGCTATGGGTCGTTGAAACAACATGTAGAAACGAAGCACCTAATGGAATATGGACTCAACCGTTCTCAAACACAATTATCAAGATTTTCTTCAACTAGCAGTAGTACCGATTCTGGTTTATTTTTATATTCGGATAATAAATTAAGAGAATCATTAGCTAAATTTGTTTTCGTAGAACATCTTTCTTTTAGTTTTGGATCTAAATGCACATTTGAAGATTTTTGTAAAGAATCTCTTAATCCATGTGATAAACGTGTTCCTAGGACTACACTTACTCGTACAATTAAAAAAATAGTAAAACAAGGAAAAAAGAATTTAATTGATGAATTTAGTAAATTAGATAATAAAGTTTCTTTATGTTCCGATATTTTGAGTGATCATTGGCAAACACATTCGTATATAGGTGTGACTTGTCATTGGATCGATAACTCTTGGAACCTTCAAAAAAGATTGTTAGCTTATAGAGTTTTTGATTAATCACATAATGCTCATAACATCGCACAATTATTATGTTTAATTTTAGAAGAATATGGCTTAACTCATAAAATATTTTCAATATCATTAGATAATGCTAGTTCCAATACCGCTTGTATAGATGATCTAAAATTTGTTTGTCAACCTATTATTGGCGATTTATTTTTTCATATTCGTTGTGTATGCCATGTTTTAAATTTATGTGTTCAAGATGGTTTAAAAATTTTAGAAAGTTATATTAAACCAATTAGAATTGTAATTTCTTATTTATGGTTTCATCCATCTATAATGAAACAATGGGGTAGGTTTTGTAAAATTAATGGAATGAGACCTAAAAAATTTCCACGTGATGTACCAACACGTTGGAATTCAACATACCAATTATTACAAGATTCATTTCAATATAAAGAATTATTATATTTACGACTTTTTTTATTTTAATGAAGCAGATAGTGAAAATTTCGATATCTTAAAGTGGTGGTCACAGAAGGCTCAAAGCTTTCCCATTCTCTCCGTGATCACCAAAGAAATATTAGCTTGTCCAGTGTCAACTGTTGCTGTGGAGCATATGTTCAGTGTCGGCGGCAACATATTAGATGAACGATGATCAACTTTATCTCCCGACTCATTGGAAGCCCAAGCATTACTGGATGATTGGACCAGAGCAGAGAAAAGAATCCAAGGAATGCAACTTTCAGATGACGAAGTTGAAGATTTTGATACTGAAGGAACAAATACAACAGGAACCGAAAATGGAAGTGAGTGAAAATGTAAAACGATAAAAATGTAAAAGAACTACGTGGGCTTTGATTCCCCTAAAGGATACGTAGGCAACTTAAATAAGTGCAAACCCTTTTCAATAAATTTTAATTTGTAATTTGTAATGTTTAATTTTTAATTTTTTAACATAATAATCTTCAACCGTGGTGAACCGTGATGAACCGTGAACCGAACCGTAAACCGGCGGTTCTGAACCGTGAACCGTAACCATCTTGAGCGGTTAAGGTTAAGGGTCGACCTGTCTGGAACCGTCGAACCGGTGATTTTGAACCGTCGAATCGTCGGTTCCAAACCGTGGTCAGGTCTAACTGGAAGTTAGGCAAGGGCAAGTCCAATGGAAAGGTTGGCAGAAGAAAAAAAAATCTAAGTGGGTCAGTGTTAACAGGACACCTAGTGTGGAAAGTCTTAGTGAGTGAAGCTAGGAGAAAAATCCTAGAGAGTGAAACTAGGCAGATGAGAAGTCCTGGTGAGTGAAACCGGGTAGTTGGAAAATTCTGGTGAGTAAAGTCAGGTTAAAAGCCTTAGTGAGTGAAGCTAGTATAGGTAGAAGGAAAATCCTGGTGAGTAAAAGCAGGCGAAAGTACTAGTGAGTGAAGCTAGGCAGTGAGAAAGTCCTGGTGAGTGAAGCCGGACATGTGAAAATCCAAGTGTGTCAATGGTTGACCGGACACCTGGTAATTGGTAAGTCCAAGTGGGTCAAGACTGACCATACACTTGGCACAAGATGGCAAGTCCAAGTGGGTCAAGGTTGACCAAACACTTGATGATTGGAAGTCTAAATAGGTTAAAGGATTGACCGGATACTTAGCATAAGGAGAAAAGTCCAAGTGGATTTAAGGATTGACCGGACATTTGGTGAACACGTTCTAGCATGTCATGGTTGGCCAAATGCTAGGCAATGAGAAGTCTCAACAGGTCACTATTGACCAGATGTTGGGTAACAGAACCCTTAACTTTGTTTTGAAAGTTAGGGTTTGGTAATCGATTGGGATAATTGATTACCATAGCTTAAGCGATTAGGGTAATCGCTTAAGTTCATCTTCGCAAGTGCACAAAGAGGTGTCTAATCGATTAGGCACATCTTAAGTGATTAGGGCAATCGCTTAAGAAGTCCTCTGTGTGAAACAAAAGCTGCGAAAACTAATTAAGCAGGAAAGCTTAATCGCTTATGATCTATTCTTGCATGAATAGAAAGGCTCTTAATCGACTCGATTAATTGATTAATAATCCTTAAGCGATTAGAGTAATCACTTAAGGTTGAAAACTAGCCATTGTACGCCCGATAAAAGGTTTCGCGTGTACAGTTCAATGTATATTTTCTCCCACTCGCTTCGCTAAGCTCAGAGGTCATCACCGCTGATTCTTGAAGCTTCTTGGAGACAAGTGCTGCTGTGCTTCTAAGGTCAAGAGGTGTTCTCAAACAAGAATAAGAAGCAAGCTAGAGTTTCATGATTGTAATCTTGTAAGATTTCATTTTGTATTAGCTTGTATTTTCCTCTTCTTGTATTTCTTTGTGTGTGAGCTTGTTTGAGGCTTCTCTACCTCTGGATTGTTTCTGAGAAGGAGTGTTTCATAGTAAAGAGTGTGCATGATGGCCGGATCCTTGGATTAGTCATCTCTTCTTGAGGTGGATACAAAGTAAATCCATCTTGTTAGCATTGGGAAGCTTTGTGTTGAGTTTATCTGCTGCACATCATCATCGACAAAGCGCGAGAAGCTATTCACCCCCCTCTAGCTCTGAAGTGACCCAACAATATAATATTAGCCCAGATTAGTGATCAAGGTGTAAGCCTTAGCCGATTTTGTGATGGAGGTACAAAACGCCGAGTCGGAGGGCAACTTAGAGGATCTACATGGACGGGTCGTCCACCTGGCAAGGTAGTAAAGTGGGAATACTTTTGATATCACCCTATGAAGATCAAATACAGCTGTCCATTTGGCTAGACTACTAAGACACGAATAACTAGGTAGAGTACAAAGCACTAATCGTCAGTCTGCAAGCAGCTTAGCACGTGGGAGCAATCCGAGTCCTTAACCACTCAGACTCTCAATTAGAAGCCCAGCAGCTGTCAGGGACTTTTGAAATAGACAATGTCCGGCTAAGGCTATATACTGAGGCGTTCAAAAAATTGAAAGCCGGGTTTCAAGAAGTAATTGTCCAAAAAATCCCTCGAGCGAAGAATCAATATGCGACGAACTGACAAAGTTAGCAAGTTCCTTAACTCTTATAGTGTTGGATAAGCCAATCGAGCAGGTAATGTTGGTGGCTCATATCGAGAGGCCAGCTGAAGGAGAGACCTCGAACGATTGGAGGACACCTTTGATCAAGTTTATCTAGTCGGGCAACACGTCGGTCGACCAGGACCAAGCTCAATTAATAAAGAAGAGAGTCGGACGATTTACCTTAATCGGATATCACCTGTATAAAAGAATCTTCTCAAGACCATTCTTGAAGTGCATCAAGTCAGAAGATGTTTAATACATCCTGCAAGAGGTTCACAAAGACTCATGTGGTAGTCATCCGGGCAGCCATTCGTTGGCGAGGAAAATTCTATTGCCAGTGTATTTCTGGCCTACTTTACAAGCCAACGTCACTCAAATGGTAGCAACCTGCTTATCTTGTTAAAAATATTAGAACACACCGCACAGGGCCACTGAGGAGCTGAAGACATCCATGGTCTCTTGCTCGTTCGACTAGTGGGGCATGGACATTATAGGGTCATTCCCAATGGTGACCGGACAAAGGAAATTTCTTCTTGTAGCGGTAGACTACTTCTCCAAATAGGTGGAGGCTGAGCCGCTCACCAAGATAACCGAGTAGATAGTTATCAAATTTATATTGCAGAATATCGTTTGTTGGTTTGGCATCCCTCATAGACTCGTCTCTAATAATGGAAGGCAATTTCAAGGATGGAGGCTTTAGGAGTGGTGCGCCATCTATGGCATTACACAGGCCTTCACTTCGGTGGCTTATCTCCAGAGCAATGGCCAGACGGAGGTCACCAATAAAAAAATCCTCCAAAAAGAACTCAAGACTCAGCTTGACCATGTCATAGGGAGTTGGGTGGATGAATTGTCAAGTGTGATGTGGGCGTACCACACCACTCTCCGGGAAGTCATGGGTATAACGTCTTTTCACTTGGTGTATGGAGGAGAAGCGCTGGTGCCTATTGAGGTTGGCGTGGAGTCTAATTGGCGACAGTTGTATGACGAAGATAACCGCGAATGACATCTAATGGAATTGGACTTAGTAGACGAAGTAATGGATAAAGCAGCTATTCGACTAATGGCTTACCGACATAGGATGAAACAGAACTACAACAGAAGGGTGATCCTAAGATCTTTCAAGGTCGATGACTTAGTCTGGAAAAGGGTCAAGCCGATTAGCGACATAACCATGCTAGAGGCACCATAGGGTGGACCGTACAAAGTAATTCAGAAGCTTAGCTCAAGATTTTATTATTTACAAGATGAACGAGGAGAAATCTAGAGCGACCCTGGAGCGCGAACCATATACAGCCCTATCGGTCTGGGTAGTAAGTTCGGGAGTAAATTTATGTAACCTGTAAAATGCTTATTCTATGAATGTAGGAAGTTTTGAATGAAAAATGATTTAGTGTCAAGGACTCACGTGTCATTCCGTTGTATTATAAGCGAGTGAAGCTCTCGCGCCTAAGTGTCAAAGACTCTCGACCCGATTGGACAAGTTATAAGTGAGTGTTGCTCTCACGCCTCTAGACTCTTGAGTCATTCAGCCAAGTTATAAGCGAGCGAAACTCTCGCACTAATTGTCAAAGACTCTTGACCCGATCAAGAGAGTTATAAGTGAGCGGTGCTCTCACGCCTCCAACTCTTGAGCCATTTGGCTAAGTTATAAGTGAGTGAAGCTCTCGCGCCAAGTGTCAAAGACTCTCGACCCGATCGGGCTAGTTATAAGTGAGCGGTGTTCTCATGCCTCCAGACTCTTAAGCCCTTCGGCCAAGTTGTAAGCGAGCGAAGCCTTAGCATTATGTGTCGAAGACTCGTAGGCTGTGCGACCGAGTTATGAGATCGCGGGACTCCATAGCGAAGAGCTTAAGAATGTCGAATGGGAGTGTAGGGATTCATACTTAGAAACTACGCAAGACTCTTTAACAAAGGACTCTGAGGCACTGAACGAAAATGCATTGATTCATACTTAAGAAATTTTTACAAGAAAAGACTGTTGGATCGAAAGCGCTAGAGGGGAGGTGAATAGCGCTCATGGATTTCACTATTCATTTTCAGAAATTGTTCGTGTAAATGCAGTGGAAAAGAGAGGAAATAACACAAACACAGAAGACACAGTCGTTTACTTGGTTCGGAGCCTGTGGCGACTCCTACTCCAAGGTCTACGCTCGTTGAGCGTTTACGTTGGGCAACAACTATAATATCGAAAAAGGTGATTACAATATGAATTACAATTAAGTGCAATAAAAGAAACTATACCAACGAAATGGAAAACAAGGAACTTTTGGAGCTTTGATTCGTTGGAGCAGCAGGGCGTTGTTGAAGAGTACAGGGCAGCACACAGGAGTACAGGTTCTTCTGTTCGAGTTATTTTTTAAGCGGCACCTCGAGGCCTCCTTTTATAGCTCTGTAAAGTCTGATCCAGATCCCTAAGCTTTGGGATCAAGTTTGACCCGAGGCATATCGGTCGACCGATCCCAAGGTTCGGTCGACAAATCAAGCGATCCCTCCTATTTGATCCGCCCAATCTTCTCGCTCCGCTTCGATCCGGTCAAACTCTATCCGAGGTTCGGTCGATCGATAAAAAGGTTTGGTCGACCGATAAGCTGTTCTGACTTGGCCCAGTCAGCCTGATCCAGTCGACACCCAACCCAGGTTCGGTCGACCAATCCCAAGGTTCGATCGACCGATCCCCTGGTCAAGCCCGGTCCAACCTCTGGAGATCTGATCTACTGGCTTGTGGGTTCGGTCGACTGATCCCAAGGTTCGGTCGACCTATCCCGGTCACTTCTAACTCTGAACAAAAATGTTAGTCTCCTGCAAAACAGAGTTAGAACAAAATAGAATATATGAATAAATAAACTGACAGCCTTCGGACTGTCTGGGTCTGACTTCGGATTTTCGACCGGAAACCCTAGCTCGACCCGACGCCTACTGTTCCCTCTACGGAGAACACGTCCTCACCTACTCCACTCAGGAGATTTACCTGTTGCCAGTGCGATCCTCCAGATCGACTGGACTTTTGCTCAGCGCTCGATGCCTCCGGACTTTCTGCTGGACGCCCGCTTCCCGACCCGTCCAGTCTTCTACCTGGTTCGCGACACCAGGACTTTCCACCTAGGGTTACCACACCCTAGGATTTTTGCCTGAAGCACTCGACCCGCCAAGACTTTCCACATAGGGTTACCACCCCCTATGACCTAGGGTTACCATCCCCTAGGGTTTTCAACCTGCCTAACCGCAGCTAGGTCTTTCCTGAAACACTCAATCAAACTGTTAGATCACAAATAAGCTTAACTCTGAATTCCTTTGCCATTATCAAAACAACGGTTTGATCGTCGGATGCTTTCCGCACCAACAATTTCCCCCTTTTTGATTATGACAACTAAAATTCAAAGTTAAGTAATATAGATGAAAAATACGCTTAAATAAATTTTAAATGCAAGACTTTGTGAGGCTCCCCCTTAATGAAGGCTCTCTCTTGAGTTTTCCCACTCTTTTGAAATTTCCTACTCTCCCCCTTTGCCATTTATAAAAAACATGTTTGAGAAAATACCAACTTTTCAAAAAGATTTGATAATCAGAGAGATAGAGGCTCAGATAAATATTAGGTTTTAGAACAAAATGTTTGGATGACACTTGGCTTTTCATAATTGATTTACATTGTGTAATTTTTGCTAGAGTTTAATATAGAACATTACTAAAGTTTCGAACACCATCCTTAGTAGAGATTACTTAGCTGAATTTTGAATAAAATTTGAAAGATTATTTTTGCATTGAAAGTTAAAAAAAAAATTATAAAGTTTATTATATTTAAAATAAAATTTTCTCAAAAATTGACTAAGTTTGAAAGTATTTGCTAAAATATTTGTAGACGGCTGTAGAGATCACGTTGCTAAGCATTTTGCAAATACTTTAGTTGAAAATATTGAATTTTGAAGGATCCTAAGAGGATATTATAAATTTGACAAGATGTTTTAGTACAAATTTAAAAATATAGCTAAAGTTGAAAGGTACTTAGTTTGATAACAACATTTTCAATTTTGACAGATATTTAGTTTTACAAAAACTTAGTTCTTTTTAGTTGCAAAGAGGGAGTAGCTAGACTTATAAAGATTTAAGTAAGGTTATTCATTCAAATTCAGTTGGTCCTTACGTCCAAACATGAGTCAAGTTAAATATATTTCAAATTATCCAATTTACTTTAGAGAGGTATCAGAGCCCTATAGTTCAAGCATGCTTAGTCTTAAAACATTGTTTACTAACTGTCTAACCTTTAGCTACTGGCTGATTGCCTAGAGGGCAGCAGCTTTCACTTGGTTAGTCAAGTTAAGTCATTTGGTCCAGTTAGATTTGACTAAGGCTGGAAGACTTGACTTGATTACTGTAAATAACGTATTTAACGCTCAGACTAATATTGATGCACAGATATAAGCATTCTTGAGTCCAGGCTGTACCCTATGCATCTCACGCCGTTCTATGTTTTTCAACCACAAGCAAGGTAAGTCTAGGTGTTTGTGAGATGCTTTGGCTAAATTCTAGGGGAGCATGATTTCTAGGGTAGAGCCTAAGCTAATTCCATTTTTGAAAATCTAGTAAAATTGGAATTTTAAAGACAATATTTTCCTAGAATTTTAAAATATGAGATGATTTTAAAAAAAATAGGAAATTAATTTGAAAAATCAAAAACTATTCTACCCAACACATTCCTATTTGACTTTGAAGTGCACTGAACTCAAGTTCAGGTAAGGGTTTTGTGAAGATGTCAGCTAGGTTTGACTTGGACTCAACATGGTTAAGTATAATTTCACCTTTAGCTACATGATCTCTTACAAAATGGTGTCTTACCTCTATATGTTTGATCCTAGAATGGTGAATTGGATTTTTGGTGAGATTAATTGAGCTTATGTTATCAATTAAAATTTTTGTTTTATTATATTCCAGTTGGTAATCTTTTAGAGTATGCATCATCCATAAGAGTTGAGAAGCACACTCACCTAAGGCTATGTATTCAGCTTTAGTAGTGGATAAAGCAACACATTGTTGCTTTCTGCTTGACCAACTTACTAGGCACTAACCTAGAATCTGGCAGCTACCACTTGTGCTTTTTCTGTATAGTTTGCACCCGGCATAGTCTGAATCAGACTAGCCAAAAAGATCAAAGGTGCAAGTTCTTGGGTACCAAAGTCCTACATTTATGGTGCCCTTAATGTACCTAAGTATCCTTTTGACATAGGTTAGGTGTGACTCTTTTGCATAGGATTGGTATCTTGCGCACATATCTACTGCAAATAATATGTCGGGTCGGCTTGCAGTTAGGTAGAGTAAGCTACCTATTGCACTTCTATAGTACTTTGGGTCTACTGATTTTCCTTCTGGGTCAGAATCAATGTTAATATTAGTGGCCATTGGGGTATTTATAATTTTTAAATTTTCCATTCCAAAATTTTTTATTAGTTCTTTAGCATATTTGGTTTGATAAATATAAATACCATCTTTGGTTTGTTTAATCTGTAATCCCAAGAAAAAGTTGAGTTCCTCAACCAAACTCATTTCGAATTCATTTTCCATTAATTTAACAAATTCTTTTAAAAGTTTGGAATTTGTTGAACCGAAAATTATATCGTCAACTTATATTTGGGCTATAAAAATGTCTTTTTCTAAGGTTTTTACAAATAAGGTCTGATCTATTTGTCCTTGGTTAAAGCCCTTGGATATTAGGTAATTAGATAATCGTTCATAACATGCACTAGGGGCTTGTTTTAGTCCATAGAAGGCATTTTTTAGTTTAAATACATGGTTTGGGTAGTCTAAGTCTTCAAATCCGGGGGGTTGGCTTACATAGACCTCTTCCTTAATAAACCCATTAAGGAATGCAGATTTTACATCCATTTGGTGTAACTTAAACCCTTTATGTGTTGCATAGGTTAACAACATCGTAATGGATTCGACTCTAACTACTGGTGCGTAGGTTTCATCATAGTATAAGCCCTCAACTTGACTAAACCCTTTGGCTACTAGTCTAGCCTTATTTCTTATTATCTCACCCTTATCATCCAACTTGTTTCTGAATACCCATTTGGTGTCTATTAATGATTTATCTATAGGTTTGGTACAAGTTCCCAGACTTGGTTTCTATCAAATTGGGCTAACTCTTCCTGCATAGCAATGATCCAGTCTGGGTCAGGTAGGGCTTCTTCTATAGTCTTAGGCTCAATCTTTGAAATAAGGGCAATCTAACTCAGGTTTCTATATGAGGATCTAGTTCTGACTCCTAGGTCTGGGTCACCGAAAATTTGGTCAGGTGGGTGAGAAATACCTATTCTTGTTGGTTTTAAATTTGTGTTAGGAGTTAGTTCCTCTGGTTTACTAGTGTCAAGTTGAATTTCATCGTCTTCTATAATTCTTGGGTCAACACTTTGATCTATATTTGGTAGATTATTTTCTTCATCAAATATTACATTAGTTGTTTCTTCAACTTTTAGGGTATTTTGATTATAGACTCTATAGGCCCTACTGGTTGTAAAGTACCCTAAAAAGATTCCTTGATTTGATTTGGGTGTAAACTTCCCTAAGTAGTCTTTAGTGTTTAAAATATGAACTTTACATCCAAATACTTTTAAATAGTTTAAGTTGAGAATTTTATTATAATATATTTCATAAGGGGTTTTATTATGAAGTTTGTTAAGTAGAATTCGATTTTAAATATAATTTGCCGTATTTATTGCTTCAGCCCAAAATTGATGATTTAGATTATATTCGTTTAGCATGGTTCTAGCGGCTTCTTGTAGGATTCTATATTTTCGTTCCACTAGATTGTTCTGTTGAGGGGTTCTAGGGCATGAAAATTTGTGTTTGTATCCGTTGATTTTACAAAATTGGATAAACCTGTGATTTTCAAATTCCCCCCACCCCCATGATCACTTCTTATCCTTTTAATTTTAGTATCTTTTTCATTTTCTGTTAATTTACAAAAATTACAAAAAACTTCAAAGGTTTCATCTTTTGTTTTTAGAAATTTTACCCAAGTGAACCTGGAGTAGTCATCAATTATAACTAAGCAATACTGGTTCTTGCTTAGTGACTTGGCTCCATGTGAATCAAATAGGTCTAGGTGAAGGAGCTCAAGTAAAGAGTTAGTTCTATCTAGATTGGTTGACTTGTGGGTTGCCTTGGTTTGTTTTCCTTGTTGACAAGGATGGCAAATTGTATTTTCTAGGTTTCTTAATTTGGGCAATCCTCTAACTAAGCCATTTTGACTCATTTTCGAGATGAGTCTAATATGAGTGTGACCCAGTCTTCTGTGCCACAATTTGGTTTCCTCTTGTTGTGTCAAGAGACACTTTATCGAGGGTGTGGGTAGGTCAATGGTGTAGATATTATTTTTTCTAAGTCCCTTAAGTGTGATTTCAAGGTTTTCAATATTTTTAACCAAGCATCCAGAGTTATCAAAGGTAACTAAGTATCCACTATCACACAATTGACTTATACTTAATAGATTAAAATTGAAATTTTCAACTAATAAAACTTTTCGAATAATAAAATCGGAATTAAGCTCGATATTACCTTTTCCGATTACTTTCAGTTTACCATCGTTGCCGAATGCAACTGATCCTAGGTTCTTTAGTTTTAGCTTAGTGAACTTCAACCTATCTCCAGTCATATATCTGGAGCATCCACTGTCCAACATCCATTGATCTAATTCCTACACATAAAGTGGTTGAATTGATTTTTTTCGATGGATCAAAAGATAGTTTGATTGAAGTAAGTCCTTAATTTTCCATCTGATCACCCAATCTAAGTTAACAATTAGTTAATCCTATGAGTGTTTGTGAGATGGTTTGACGTTAATGGAAGAATTTTTGAAAAATATTTAAGTTAATTTAATTTTAGAAAATATTTTAAGTTAATTTTGAAAATTATTTTAAGTTAATTTAATTTTGAGAAATATTTAAGTTAATTTTAATTTTGAAAAATATTTAAGTTAATTTTAATTTTGAAAAATATTTTAAGTTAATTTTGAAAAATATTTTAAGTTAATTTAATTTTGGAAAATATTTAAGTTAATTTAATTTTGAAAAATATTTAAGTTAATTTAATTTTGGAAAATATTTTAAGTTAATTTTGAAAATTATTTTAAGTTAATTTAATTTTGAAAAATATTTAAGTTAATTTTAATTTTGAAAAATATTTTAAGTTAATTTTGAAAAATATTTTAGGTTAATTTTAATTTTGAAAAATATTTAAGGTTAATTTTAATTTTGAAAAATATTTAAAGTTAATTTTAATTTTAAAAAATATTTAAAATTAATTTTAAGAAATATTTTAGGTTAATTTTAATTTTGAAAAATATTTAAGTTAATTTTAATTTTGAAAAATATTTTAAGTTAATTTTGAAAAATATTTTAGGTTAATTTTAATTTTGAAAAATATTTTAAATTAATTAAATTTTAAATTTGAATTAGTTTTAATTACGAAATCAAAATGAAATTGAATTAATTTTAATTACTAATTTAATTTGAAATTGAGTTAATTTTAATTACGAATTTAATTTGAATTTTGAATTAATTGTGAATTTGAATTAATTTCTATTCCTTAGTCATCTCACGTGATCTAAATTTTCAATCAAGGAATCTTATAATTTTTGTGAGATAAATTATGGTTCAATTTTAGGGTTTGGTTTAACTTTGCGTTAGATTCAGGTTTAGCTTTGGATTCAACAAGTAGGCATTGTTTGAATAAACTTCTGGGCTATGGTGAGTCACAAGGACATCATTAAAGTAACCATACCTTCGAGGTTTTCCAAATAGTCCTACCCATTGAACTTAGTACAAAACCTTGGTCTAACTGGTTAGGATCCATAGAGGATAGCTTCGGTTAGTTTCACTTAGCCAAACGCACCAGGTCGATACCATATCTTCCTAGACATGCGATGACTAAGCTTCCCCAACATACTATCATCCAATACTTCACCAGTACCGTGAGTCAAGTTAAACCTAGCCCATTTTAATCTAACCTTAATTACCCTGCCGGGTAGTTTACTCTTGGTTACCCTTGTCGGGTGAATTAAGTTTGGAGGTACCAGCTATTCTGGAGCCTTCCCTTGGAGATTTTAATTTTAATTCCGAATTTGATTAATTTTTATTTTTATTTTTATTTCAAATTTTAATTTTAATTTTTAGTTTGATTAATTTTTATTTTTATTTTAATTTAATTTCGAGTTTTAATATATTTTTTATTTTAATTTCGAGTTTTAATTTTTAATTTTAATTTCAAATTTTAATTTTAATTTTTAGTTTGATTTCAAATTTTAATTTTAATTTTTAGTTTGATTTCAAATTTTAATTTTAATTTTTTTTGTTTTAATTTCGAGTTTTAATTTTTAATTTATTTTAATTTCAAATTTTAATTTTAATTTCAAATTTTAATTTTAATTTTCAGTTTGATTTTGAATTTTAATTTTAATTTTTAGTTTGATTTCGAGTTTTAATTTTTTTTTTTTTGTTTTAATTTCGAGTTTTAATTTTAATTTATCTTTTAATTTTAATGATTTTTGTGTTTACTCCCCTTGGATCATAGCCTCGATATGGTCTATCGAGGTAGTGTATTTGATCCTTGGGAACCCAATATTGACCAAGTCCAACTTGATTGATCAGGTTGGACTTGGGGACCCATGCTTGGACCATTTTTCTATTTGGTCTTTGTATAAGTGATAAATATGATTTATATTTCTTTTTCGGTTTGAATCCTAGTCCAGTTCTATTGTAGATTGCCCTTTGTGTCCCAAGAATCAGGTCAAGGTTTTTGGAACCCAAGGAGAATCGTTCTAATGTTTTCTCCAGATCCTTGACCTGAATTTTCAGGCTAGAGTTCTCTTCCTCAAGTTTTTGGACTTGAGTTGAGTTTCCAGTCTAAACTGGTTCAGTCAAAGATTCGGAGTTAGTCACTTCTTTAAGAACTGCTACTTCGTTTAGAAGTGACTTTACTCTAAGATTGGACTTAGCTAATTTTCGTAACAAGTAATTGACTAGATTGTTTAGTCGAGGGATACTTACAGTGGGATAGGGCCCTTCGGAAACAGATGCGGATCCGTGGCTTTTTTCCGATTCTGCTTCTGACTCGCTCTCGGACACATCGATCTGGTCCCAGGCCATCAGTGCAAGAAGGCTCGTCTGTTCGAGCTCGTCATCGATATCCTCTTCTGAAGATTCGTCCCATGTCGCCTTCAGGGCCTTTTTCTTCCTTTGTTTCTTCGGATCTTTCTGATTTGGGTAGTTCGCCTTGATGTGCCCCTTTTGGTTGCACCCGGAGCAGATCACCTCAAACTTGACCTTTGAGCTCAGTTGACCCTCCTTCGATTGGACTGCCTTCTTTAGGTCTTTCTTGTTGAAGCCCTTCTTCTTCTTGTAGAGCTTCTTCACCAAGTTCACGAGTTCGGTTGTTAGTTCGTCGTCTTCATCTAAGTCTGGTTCTGGTTCTGAATCTGGCTAGGTTCTTCGTCGTGATCTTGATTCGCGTGTTCTACTGGTACCTGCAAGCAAAGCTACACCTTTCTTGGGTGGCTGTGTATTAGTCTGCTCATGAAGTTCAAATTCAGAAAATAATTCATCTAATCTAATAGAAGATAAATCCTTGGAGACTTTGTAGGCATCTACCATTGATGCCCACAATGTGCTCCTCGGAAAAGCATTAAGTGTTTACCTTATGATGTCCCTGTTCTCGACCTTTTGCCTAATCGCGTGGAGGGAGTTTAGGATGTCTTGTATACGAGCGTGAAGTTGACTGGCCGTCTCGTCTTCCTGCATTTTTAGATTATATAGTTTATTAAACAATAGATCACGCTTACTTACTTTGGTTTCAGAGGAGCCCTCGTGCAGTTCAATTAATTTTTCCCATAGCTCCTTTGCAGTTGAAAACGGACCAACTCTATTGAGCTCCTCCTTGGTCAGTCCACACTGGAGGGTGCAGGTAGCTCTTGCATTAGCTTCCACCTTCTTGATTAGGGTCGGTTCCCATTTTTCGCAGGGTGTTGGCTTGTCATCTTCATCGGTTGGTAGTTGAAGTCCGGTCTTGACGATCATCCAAGTTTAAAATTGGATTTTCAAAAAATTCTCCATCCGTCCCTTCCAGTATCCGAAATCCTCTCCGGTGGAAAGTGGGGGATGAACGGTGCTATAACCCTCTTGTTGGGCCATTGAAACCTTGCGTGACAAAAACAAAGAAAATTTGTTCCAAGACTAAGTCTTGGATTAGTAGTGCGGGAGAAAAGAAAAAAAATATTATGAACTCGATTGGTGTTGCACCTGATTCGAGCAAAACCGATTCGTAAAAAGAATTAGAATGTAGCTACAAAGCTAATTCTAATTGACTCCGAAAAGATAAAAAAAATCACGTAAAATTGCTTTGAATGGTGGTTGCACTAATTCAAAACGACCCCGCTCTGATACCAATTGTTGGATCGAAAGTGCTAGAGGGGGGTGAATAGCGCTCGTGGCTTTCACTATTCATTTTTGGAAATCGTTCGTGTAAATGCAGCGGAAAAGAGAGGAAATAATACAAACACAGAAGACACAGTCGTTTACTTGGTTCGGAGCCTGTGGCGACTCCTACTCCAAGGCCCACGCTCGTTGAGCGTTTACGTTGGGCAACAACTATAATATCGAATAAGGTGATTACAATATGAATTACAATTAAGTGCAATAAAAGAAACTATACCAACGAAATGGAAAACAAGGAACTTTTGGAGCTTTGATTCGTTGGAGCAGTAGGGCGTTGTTGAAGAGTACAGGGCAGCACACGGGAGCATAGGTTCTTCTGTTCAAGTTATTTTTTAAGCTGCACCTCGAGGCCTCCTTTTATAGCTCTGCAAAGTTTGATCCAGATCCCTAAGCTTCGGGATCAAGTTTGACCCGAGGCGAATCGGTCGACCAATCCCAAGGTTTGGCCGACCGATCAGGCGATCCCTCCTATCTGATCCGCTCAATCTTCTCGCTCCGCTTCGACCCGATTAAACTCTATCAAGGTTCAGTCGACCGATAAAAAGGTTTGGTCGACCGATAAGCTGTTCTGACTCAGCCCAGTCAACATGATCCAGTCGACACCCAACCCAAGTTCGGTCGACCGATCCCCTGGTCGAGCCTCGTCCAACCTCTAGAGATCTGATCTGCTGGCTTGTGGGTTCGGTCGACTGATCCCAAGGTTCGGTCGACCGATCCCGGTCACTTCTAACTCTGTACAAAAACGTTAGTCTCCTGCAAAACAGAGTTAGAACAAAATAGAATATATAAACAAATAAACTGACAGCCTTCGGACTGTCCAAGTCTGACTTCGGATTTCTGACCGGAAACCCTAGGTCGACCCGACGCCTACTGTTCCCTCTACGAGGAACGCGTCCTCACCTACTCCACTCAGGAGATTTACCTGTTGCCAGTGTGATCCTCCAGATCGACTGGACTTTTGCTTGGCGCTCGATGCCTCCGGACTTTCTGCTGGACGCCCGCTTCCCGATCCGTCCAGTCTTCCACCTGGTTCGCGACACCAGGACTTTCCACCTAGGGTTACCACCCCCTAGGATTTTTTCCTGAAGCACTCGACCCACCAAGACTTTCCGCATAGGGTTACCGCCCCCTATGACCTAGGGTTACCATCCCCTAAGGTTTTCAACCTGCCTAACCGCAGCTAGGTCTTTCCTGAAACACTCAATCAAACTGTTAGATCACAAATAAGCTTAACTCTGAATTCTTTTGCCATTATCAAAACAACGGTTTGATCGTCGGATGCTTTCTGCACCAACAAAGGCTTGCTTGACGGTACAAGAAAAGGTTGAAAAACTTAAAGAAAAGACTACGCTAGGTAGTCGAGCACGTCATCCGAGAGCGACTCTGAGATTTTCTCCCTGTTGATGATTTTGCTTGAAAGATCAGGAGAGATGTAGCCACTGTCCTTTAATTGTTGGAAGATCCCGTTGATACCATAGTCAAAGAGGCGAAGGGTCCAGTTGTTGAACATGTCGTTGAAGTTGGGCGAAGGTAATTCACTCCGAATGATTCCAGCCGATCAGGTTCCTCCTTCTTAAAATTCTTAAATTCTACTTAGGATGCCTCCAGCCCAGCCTTAAGCGCAGACAGCTCGGTAGCTTGCTCATAAATTATTCTCTTTTGCTCCCCAAGCTGGAGCTCACTTGCTGCCTACTCAGTCATTTGACTGACCTGCTCGACCGCTAAAGATTCCTCTACCTCTTTTAGTTATTGTGCTAGGACTCGAGCCTTCTTGTTCTTGATATCTAGATCTTCAATGACTCAGAGTTTTCTAGTGTTGGCAGAGTTTATCTTTGACTTAAAGTGGTGAGCCTGCTTGGTCAGCCAATCGAGCTATAGAGCTTGGTCGTGGTTCTTATTCTTCTCCACAATGAGGGCTCGCTCAGACCCAAGCAGCTATTCAGAGCTTGTGCCCAAGTCATTTTTCAACTGGACGACCTCGATAGTCAATTGCTCGACCTGAGCCTATGATTTGTCTGACTACCTGCCCACCCGCCACTCGCATTTACTAGTTCTCATGCTCGAAAAAGGTTAGCTGCTGGCACATAGTCAGACTCTGCACCCAAAACTACAAGTCAAATGAAGCTAGTCAGTGCCGAGCAAGGAAAGAAAAGAAATGACTTCAATAAAATTTACCCCAGATGATTTCTGGTTGAAATCGTCGGCAAGCTCCCCACGCAAGATGGTCGCTACTCAGGCCCTAGCGTCTGCCTAAACTTGCGCTAGGGGACCTTGGATAGTAATTTGATGCTAGGGAAAGCGTGGTTCAACATCATTTGAGCAGTGCCACTCGTAGATCGGTAGGTGAAGGATAGCCTTGATATGCCTATGGTCGTTCAGATCAGAGGGCTTTAAGGTGGTCGGGTCCTTGGACTTCAACATCGAGGAGGAGCGAATGATGGAGATGGGGGCTTCGACGTTGGCCATCGGAGGAGGAAGGTAGGCAATTGGTTGAGCGAGCGTTGTCTCGGCTGGCAATGCGGACATTGAAGGGGTGCGGTCCGAGGATAGGGGAGTTGGCAGGGTGGTGTCGCCCTCAGGAATCACGGAGGAAGATGTTTCGCCCGGTTTGGATGGAGGTTGAAGGGTCATTACCAGAGTGGGGGCCTGGAAAGCCGAGGTCGCCAAGCGAGAAGAAGACTCAGCTCAGTGCTGCTTGCGGGCTTTGGATCAGTGGCTCGCCCAAAGTAGCCGACTCAAATGGGACTGCGACTAGCACCATAGATGGGTGCTCGGGCAGTAGCTCGCCAGTATGAGCGACTATCTCGCTAACCGCCGCCTTGCTGCCACTTGCTTTGCTAGCCGCTACCTGGCTTTCTCTTGCCTCACCGGTCGGCTCGTCGGAATGCTCAACCGGCAACATGTCGTGACTCTGTAGCTTGGCCACTCCCTTGGAGTTGATGTCCACGTCGGAGATCCTACACTTGCCGCTCAACAACGCACAGTTCATGATTCGATCTACAAAAAGAAAAGAAAATTCAATTAAAAATAAAGATTACGTGAAGAAAAATGACTTACCTAGGGGAATGGGCAACTTTGTTCGGATAGGGCTTAACCCAAACACATACAAGAATCCATTCAATAGCAACATGTGTATGTGATATTTCTGACTAGCCAAACTCACTGCTACTTGAAGGTAATCCAACCAGCCTCGATATCTACCGACCGATGGAGGCCTCACTAATTCTATCTGCCAGTCGGTTGAAAGTTAGGCTCGCTGGGGAAACGAACAAATAAGTAATGCTCCATCCAATGCTTATTTGAGGTGGACATTTTATTGAAGTAAACGACGCCCACTCAGACTTGAAACAAAAAAGTGTCCGGTTCAAATATCTTAGAATAGTAAAAGTAATGGAACACACGAGATACTAAGGAAATCCCATACAGACGGAATAATATGACCATCCCGCATAGTAACCTAAAAGAATTAGACACTAATTGATGCAAGGAGATGTGAAAGTATATACAAACTTCTGAGAAAAAGTAGTGGATGGGAAAGCGAAGGCCGGCATATTAATTAGTCATTAAAGAAGGGCAGAAAATCATCTAGAGGCATATAAGGGCGGTCATAAGCAAAAGGGATGATAATTCGATTGCCGTCAGGAAAGCGGTAGGTGAGTTGAATCTGGTCGGCCTCATCATCGTTAAATTTGGACTTAATAGAGGTATACTAGAGCCTAGGGGAGACCGGGGGAGGATGAGGAGATTTAGCCGTGAAGCACAGAAAAGGAGGGAGATCAAGGATTCAAAAAGAAGGAGAAAAGGCTTACTGCAAAGAAAATTGTTGGCGAAGACCGTAGACGGAGAAGTAGGGAAGATGAAGATGAACGCAAGGAAGATGATGGGGTGAAAGAAAAAAATTAGGGGTTTTGTGGACAATCGGCCTGAGCCATTCGATCATGGGTTTTGGAAAACGAGATTTGATTTGGGCTGTTGATTTTGAAAAGTCGCTTCTATATTAAAACTGAACAATCGTCTGTCGCATCACACATGCGGCAGAGAGGAGTGAGCGACACATGGTATTCAATTATAGGTGGCATTAATGAGGTAGCAGAAAGCATGATTACAAGGCATGGTCAAGCGTGTTTTGCATTAATGGAGAGAAATTTGAATGACTTTCGAGAAATAATGGTGGTATCAGCGACAATTAAAAGGCACTATGTTGATCAAGCGTTCGGAGCAGGGATCAGAAGGAAGTCAAAAAATGGCTAACTGTTGGCCATGATATCACCGAGCGACAGTTACAAACTCTTGTATAGTGAACATCAAAGCCGAGCGAAAACTTTAAACCCTTGAGCCCAAAGAATGTCACAGTCAAACAGTGACTATATACCCTGAGGCAGCGAAAATTACAGTTAAACTACGACTATAAACCCTTGAGCCAAAGGACAACAACGTCGACAGCCGAGAGGCGGCTCAAAATCCAAGGACACTCGGTCAGGAAGAAAGAGTTCCAGAACACACTAACTGTCTAGTCAATCAGACTTATAGTTTCCTTCAACTAGACTTGAAGGGAAGATTTATGATGCGGTGATGAAGAGGGGTCCCACCAAAGGAAAGTCAAAGCAAAGAAGATCGGCTGACATGAAGGCCGAGGTTAAAAATGGTTAAAGGCCCCAGTCGACCGACCGGCTAGGCTGGACAACCGGACGAATGAGAAGCCCGATCGGCTAAGCAAGGGTGTCGAACGGCTTGCCTAATGTCGACAGACGAAGTCAAAAGGTAAACGACAATCCACAATGAGCTTGTTTCGGCGATCAAAAGATGCGACTGATCGGACAAAGGTAACCAATGATAGTCGAGAAACAAGGAAGGACACGAGTCAGCAAATCCGAGGGACACAGCCGAGCGGACACTAATTGACCTATAGCAGGACTCACCTAAGTATCTCTTTGAATCCTTTTGGAGGTTTGCACCACTGACAAAGGAGCATATTCTGCAGGCAAATGGTACTTTGGAAGATTTCATCCTGTCACATCAGAGATATGCATACTTTTTTTAAGGAAAAGTGTCAGTGATACTTTTTGACTTGTCTTTTCATAGGAGACTTGGGGAAATGTGTGTACGCTTTAAGATGCATGTATAAACACTATAGTGTTGCTATAAAGGGGGGGTTCCCATCTACAAGCGGAGGTATGCGTAACTTTATTTTCTACACAATTTAGCTACAACATTCTTCTTGTTTCTACATCACCGGAAATTGGCTTGAGCATCGAAGGGTCAACACTGAAACCCTTTTCGGCCCAGCACTAACACTTCTGGTGTTGCAGAATTATGAGGAGTCTCCGCCCTGTCAACCTTCTAGCCACATCCCCAGCTCACCATTGTTTTCTCTTTCGAACAGGATCAATAATCATCTTTGTTTTAAAATGTTAGAATCTCCATAGGTATAAAACTATAAAAATGAAATGCTAAATTTAAAATTCTAGACTTATTTGATATGTTAAAAATGGGCTTGAATTAGAGGATGGGGGAGTTGAGTCAAGGTGCATAATCCTGTCCAAAAGCGAAGAAGATGGTAAGCTGGGGATATGGCTGGAAGTTTGATGGAGTGAAGACTTTACATGGTCCTGCAACACAAAACCGTCAGTGTTGGGCCGAGAAGGGGTTCCCGGCATTGACCCTCCTAAGCTCAAATCAGTTTTTGGTGATGTGGAGATTAGCAAAAATGTTGTAGTAAAGAGTGTGTAGAGTAACGAAGTTGCACATACCTCGACATATAGATGAGAATCCTCTTTTATAGTGCCATTGTAGTGTCTACACATGCATTTAAAAGCGTGCATACATGTTCCTAAGTGTCCTATAAAAAGACAAGTTAAAAAGTGTATATGACACCTTTTCTTAAGCGGACATGTATATCTCTAATGTGATAGGCTGAAAGCTTCCAAAGTACGATATGTCTATGGAACATGCTCTGCTGTCAGTAGTACAAACCTCTAGAAGAGTACTTAGAAATACATGAGTGGGTCCCACTATAGGCCGATCAGTGTCTGCTCGGATGGGACACCTCCGCTCGGTCATGCTGAATAGCATAATCTTCCTTCACTCATATTTTCCATAGTTGGAGGGTTGCATCTCTCCCAAACAAACATGACGCCCACTCAGTTGAGATCATGGTTGAGGGATGTGATGTGTGTTTGTCTCTTAACTTTATGTTGTCCATCTGTTCGGCAATAACTGGCCTGTTTGGCCGATCTGTGGCCAGTGTCTCCTTACCTTCCTTGACTTTGACATCCACGTCAGTCGATTTTTCTTGCTTTGACCTATCATTAGTGGGTCCCTCTTCATCACCGTATCACAAGTCTTCTCATCATGAATCGTGGTGGAAGAGGTTTCGCCTTGCTCGGGCAACGACGTGGAATCGCTATTGGAACAAAGGTCTGCAGGGTCGAAGTTGTCGACCCAAAGGATGATTCCGCTTGATGCCGCTTGCGACGTTGGATCAGCGGCTTGCTAGAGGCAGCCGACTTAGACGTGACCACGATTGGCACCATGGATGGGTGCTCGGGTGGCAGCTCGCCAGTGTGAGTGGCTACCTTACTAGCTGTCGTCCGGCTTCCCCCTGCTTTGCCAGTCGGCTCATTAGAGTGCTCGACCAATAATAGGCCATAACTCTCCATCGCGGCCACTCCTTTGGCATTGATGTATTCATCGGAGAGCCTACACATGCCACTTAGCAACGCTCGATTCATGATTCGATCTGTAAAAAGAAAGAGAAATCAGTTAGCTTCAAAGATGACGGGAAGAAAAAGGGCATACCTAGAGGGATGAGCAACCGTGTTCGGATAGGGCGTAGTTTGAATACATACAAGACTCCTTCCAAATGCAGTCTATGTATATGGTATTTTTGGCCAACTAAACTAGCAGCTACTTTGAGGTAGGTAGACACGCTTCGATACCTCCTAAGAGGGGGAGGTTTCGACAGTTCGATCTACCAGCCGGTCAGAAAAACTGACCGAGGGGGTAAATGAATATAGAAATAGTACTCTTTCTGGTGTTTATTTGAGGAAAGCATTTTGTCAAAATATACAACTCCCACTAAATCTTGGAAGAGGAAGGGGTACCCAGCTCGAAAATCTTCGGGTAATAGAAGTAGTGAAAAATGTGAGGCACAAGAGAAATCTCGTACAGACGGAATAATACAACAACCCTGCATAGTAGTCTGAAGGAATTGGATACTAACTGATGCATGAGAATGTAAAAGTATGTGTAAATTTTAGAGAAAAAAGGATGGATGGGAAAGCATAGGTTGGTAAAAACTGGTCTTTGAAGAAGGGAAGAAAGCCATCAAGAGGCGTATGAGGGTGATCATAAGAAGAGCGAATGATGATTTAATAACCGTGGGGAAAATGATAGGTCAATTTCATTTGGTCGATCTCATCACCATTGAATTTAGACTCGATGGAGGTGTACCATAGCCTGAGGATAGCCAGGGTAGAGAAGGGGAGACAACCATGAAATTGAAGGTCGAAAGGGAGAAAAGAGAAGAAACTTACTAGAGAGAAAAAGATCACCGGCGACGAGCAGAGAAAAGATAGCAGGGAGATAATGGAGATAAGGATGAAGAATGCAATAGGGCAAAGGAAAAAAGTTAAGGGTTTAAAAACCCTATGTACGATCGACTTGAGCCATCCGATCCAAGGCTTTGGAAAATGAGGCTTCATCGGGATCATTGAAGTAAAAGAGGCGATGTTGTATCGAAGCCAAATAGTCGTTTGTCACATCACACATACAGTGGTAGGGGGGAAAGTGACACGTGGTATTTAGTTACTGGCGGCATTAATGGCTAGGGATTTGAACGGTCATCGAATAGTCATGATGATGTCAGCGACAATTAAAAGACATTACATGGGTTGAGCGGTCGAAGCAGAGATCAGAAGAAAGTTAAAAAACGGCTAAGTGTTGGCCATATATAGTCAAGTAGCGGCTATAAACTCTAGTGCAGTAAATATTATAGTCAGGGACGGATCCAGGAATTAGAGTTGGGGGGGCTTGAACTTAATATAATAAATTATATATTATTATTAAAAATATATAATAAATTATATAGATATATAACAAAAAAAAAGTTATTACATTATATTGTTCAACAAAGTTGTGCCCTACGAGATTTTGAAACATAAAATTCATCTATAATAGAATCGATATCTATATCTTTAGCTAAATCTCGTTCAATATAGAGTGTCAAACAATCTTCAAGAAAATCATCCTCCATTTTATTGCGAAGTGCCGTCTTCACATGCTTCATTGCTGAAAAGGCTCGCTCAGTAGTGGCAGTAGAAACAGGTAATGTCAAAACGAGATGAATCAATCTAGTTAACATAATGTAAACCTTTGACCGCCCACTCTCAGTCAATTGTTGACACAACTCAACAAGTGTAGAAGCCTTCAAATTTTGCATCACATCAAGTTTATAATGTACCAATTCATATTCCAAAGCAACGATGTCTTGATTTGTGAAATCTTCAGGATAAAACTTCTTTGCAAGTTTGCAAATATCATCACTGTTAATTGAATCAAATGAATTTTTTGGATCTAAAGCTGTACTAAGAGAAAGAAGTTCCACTGATGACTCATTGAACCGAGTATTTAACTCCGAGAACGACCAATCTTACATAGGCAATCAAGGTCAGGCACATCAATATCATTTCTCGAACAAAAAACTTTCACTTCATGAAGAAATTCTTCCCACCCGCATTCTCTAAGTTCTTGAATGATGGTTTTGGTAGTAGAGACAAATGTAATAGCAGTCAAAATGTCTTGAGATTTTCTTTGAAGAATTTGACAAAGAGTATCTGTTGTTCTCATAATTTTATGCATCAAGTGCAAAATGAACACAAATTCAAAGCTTGCCATGTTTCTGTAAATTCCCCGAACTTCAGCCTTAGCTCTTCCATTTGGAGAATAGTCTCTAAGAACTTCAAAAACTTTGCAAGTTGCAGCGTACATACCTATCAAGCTTTTTACTAAGTCATAGTGAGAACTCCAACGAGTAGCTCCTGCCCGCTGCAAATTACCAATCTGATTGGCCCCACTTCCAGAATCACGTTCTCCGATTGCCAACATATGTTCAATTTCATTTCTTTGTGCAGTATGTAACTCAGTAATGCGCTTAGTAGAAGAAGTAACAATATTGACAATATTATCCAAATGAGAAAAGAATTCCCAAATAACACTGACATCCTTAGCGGCAGAGACCAATGTTAATTGTAGTCGATGAGCAAAACAATGAACATAGTATGCATAAGGACAATCTCTGAGAAATAATGCCTGGAGTCCATTCCACGCGCCACGCATATTGCTAGCACCATCATATCCTTGGCCTCTGAGTTTCTTAACTTGTAGATCATGATGAACAAGAACATTTGATATTTCTTTTTTCAAATTCAATGAGGTAGTATCACTAACACTTTTGATAGCAAAAAATCTTTCTGTCAAAATCCCATGATTGTTCACAAACCTCAAGATAATGGCCATTTGCTCCCGTTTAGATATATCTCGTGCTTCATCAACAAGAATATAGAAGAATTTATCTCCAACTTCTTCACGAACCATCTGTCGTACTCTATTGGCCATAATATATAAAATATCTTTCTGAATTTCTGGAGCAATATATTGGGCATTTTTTGGAGCATTCTCAAGTACAACTTCATTAATTTCCGTACTCATTTTTGCAAAAGCCTTCACCAATTCAAGGAAATCCCCACGATTAGATGAAGATAGAGATTCATCATTACCTCTAAAGGCACAACCTTGAAGTGCTAGCCATCGAATAGTGACAATTGAGGTCTTCAAACGTAAACGATTTTTCTCCTTTTCTTCTTTAGCTTGAACATACATCACATTATCAATATGTTGAGAGGGTCTCATCAAATTTTCTGCCCTTCTCTCAGACATAGTATGAGGCGAAGAAGCTGCAGAACCAATATGGGCGAGAAATGCACATGTTTTTCCTTGGTTTACCCTTTTCCAATTGTCAAATCCTTCACTGACTAGTGCCGAGATATTAGATGAATTAATATCATTCATAAAAAGAAAACAATAAAAACAATATGCCTTATTTGTTGAAGGCGAATACTCTAACCAATGAAATTTCTGAAACCATTTTTTCTGAAACCGACGATTTTGATTTCCAAATTTTGTAGCCGGATACTCCAACATATCTGGTTGATAAGGCCCCATCTTTAGATATGAACGTCTTATCTCATCTCGTATATTAACATGATATTCACATATTGGTTTTCTTTTTCCCGGATCTCGTTCAATACAAGCAGATGATGATTGATGGTCTTTGCTAGGAGAAGAAATTGAAGAAATTTGGACACTAGGAATGAGAAGACCTTCACTAGATTGATTTTCCATTGTAGCAGGAATTGAAGTACTTTCACTAGTTTCACGATCTCTCTTTTTAAAGAAAGATGATATTAATGTCTTTCCTTTCTTTGTAGCAGATTGATGTTCCATCTTGAAATAGTTAAAATTAAATCCCTAAATAAACAAGTAATAGGTTACTAATGGCTTAAAGAATAATGAATTAGGAAGGGAAATAGTTATATAACTTGAGATAAAATATAAATTATTATCTTATTCTAAAATAAAATACTGAAAGCTAAAGTCAATTGAAAATATTGATAAAATCAATTGTTAGAAAGACGTTTAAATTTCAAGGTCATATGATAAATCATAATAGAACTCCATAAGACCATACTAATCAAAGATTTTCAAGCTTGGATGCCCTTGCAATCCGAGCTTGAAAATCCATAAAAAAAACAAGCCACGACCATAAAAAAAACAAATCACAATATCAGATTTAAATATTGGTGCCGTGTTGATTAGTTAGTCATCAAAGATTTTTGTGATGACAATCCATTAAACAGCAATCTGACTTCTAATGACTAATGATAATCCATAAAAAAAACAAATTTTAAATCAACACGGCACCAATTTTAAATCAACACGACTTCTAATGACTTCTATGAAACAGAAGCGGTGAAGCCGGCTTTAGCAAAATGGCAAAACCAACACGGCAAGTCGGCAACGCGACCAACGCCATTAGAATGTGCGATGCTTTGACAGCGAAGTCGGCAGCAAACCACAACATGCTCTCGCTGTTTAATGGTGGCCACGACAATGAAGTCGGAGGCGATTGCAAACATACAGTAGAAAGGAGGAGAAGAAAATATTAGGGATTTTGTCATTTAGGGTTACCTGTCCTCGGTCCTCCTGTGTCAAGAGTCTGGATGCTCATATGCTGCGTGCGAGTGCCGGTGTGGTAGTACCGATGCAGTGGAGTTGTTCCGATGTTAGACGGTGCCGATGCCGTGGTGCGCCTTCACTGTGTCGTCGGTTGTCGGACGAAGCACGCCGCGTGTGTTGGAGATGGGAGCGGCTGAGCAAGTCAAAATCAAATATTATATTATAACTATTTTTTTTTGGGGCTGATAGGGCTGGGCTATAGCCCAGTATAGCCCTGGAATAAATCCGTCTCTGATTACAGTCGAGTGACGGCTATAAACTCTTGTGCAAGGAACATCATAACTATGAGATGAGTATAAACCCTGGTACCAATAAGCATTATAGTGAAGCGACGACTCCTAGTACACTCAGGCGGGAAAAAAAAGTTCTAGAGCATATTAACTGTCCAATCAATCAGATTTGCAGCCTCCTTCGACCGGACTTGAGGGAAAGACTTATGATACGGTGATGAAGAAGGGTCCCACTAAAAATAGGTCAAAGCAAGGAAGACCGGCTGATGTGGAGATCAGTATCAAGGAAGGCAAGGAGACGCTGGCCATAGATCGGCCTAACAGGCCAGTTATTGCTGGACGGACGATCAACATAAAGTTAAGAGACAAATGGACATCACATCCCTCAACCATCATCCTGGCTGAGCAAGCGTCGTGTCTGTTCGGGAGAGATGCAACCCTCTTACTACATAAAAGATGAGTGAAGGAAGATTGTGTTGTTCAGCATGACTGAGCAGAGGTGTCCCGATCAAGCGGACATCGATCAACCTATAGCCGAACCCACTCGTGTATTTCCTCATACTCTTTTTGAGGTTTGTGCCGCTGATAGCAGAGCATGCTTTGTAGGCAAATCGTACTTTGGAAGTTTCCAGCCTGTTCTATTAGAGATATAATGCTCGCTTAAGGAAAGGTGTCAAGGACACTTTTTGACTTGTCTTTTCATAGGACACTAAGGAAAACATGTGCACGCTTTTGAGATACGTGCGTAGACACTACAGTAGCACTATAAAAGGAGATTTCCATCTACAGGTGGAGATATGACTTGGTTACTCTACACACTCTTTGCTACAATATTTTTACTATTCTCCACATCATCAGAAATTGACTTGAGCGTCGGAGGGCCAACGCCGAGAACTCCTTTCAGACTCCGCACTGACGCTTTTGTGTTGCAAGATCACGTAGAGTCTTTGCCTAGTCAAACTTCTAGCATATTTTTAGTTTATCGTCTTCTCCACTTTCAAACAATATCAATGTATAAAAGACATAATTGAGTGTAGGACTGCCAAGGAACTGAGCCAAGTCGTCAAATCTGGAGTGCTTAGGAGACTAAGCTGTTGGATGACTCTGGTGTCCGAGTTAGGAGACAGAGTCGAGATTTCTATAACTCGAGAAGCTGAGTCAAGAAGTCGGGAGGTTGAGTCATCGAACGACTCAAAAGTCGAATCAAAAGGTCAGAAGATTGAGCGACCGAGTGACTTGAGGAGTCAGAGTTAGAATATTGGGAAGCTGAGTTATTGAGTGACTCAGAGGATCGAAAGCCTGACTTGGAAGATAGAGCTAAGTAGCTAATTGACTCGGGAGGTTTCAGTGTGACTCAGGAGAGAGTCGAGAGGCCAAAGATGGGATTGCTGAGGTTTGTGTTTAATATAGTTTTTTTTTTAAAACTTCAAAGATTTAGGATTTCAAGGTTTATGGTTTTTAAATAAGTTTGTACAATTATTTTGTTTCTTGAGCTTACAAGTTCATTAAAACAATGTCTTTCAGCAAACCTAATAATGAAGCTTTGTGATCTTTATCACAATCAGAAAACTTGTGTCTGAAGATGTTCAGTCCATGAAGCACAAGCGATCCATTATCCATATTCAGAAATTCTATTCTTCACAGTGATCCTCTCTTTCTTGGTAAATTACTGAACCATAGTATAGAAGTTGTTGAATATCTAAACCTAACTCTTAAAATTATCATATTATACAATACTATATTGATGAACAGTGTCAAATCAATTATTATACTATAGTAATTGATTAAAAAATTAATTTGTATTAAATAAATTATTACTGTTAATATGACGTATAAAACTTCATCTATGTCATTTTATTCTTTCTAAATTCATCAGTCAATTTTAGTCCGATTTTAATAAGACTGACTGACAGATCTAAAGAGCTTGAAGTAATATAGAATAAAATTTTATGGGTTCGTTTAGTTCTCCTAATTATATTCATGTCCTCAAATATTATTTTCATATGTTATATTGAAAATAATATTTTTTTTTAATACAAATCAAAATTTTTAGTTGATTGCTACCCATTACTATACTAATAAATAATGTCCCAATCAATTGCTACAATTGAGATAGACATGAGCGAATACATGTGATTCAATAATTTACGGTCTATCTTTACCTCCTTAATTTTTGAGTAGGATATCTCCATGGTTGGTGAGCTAGCTAGGAAGAATGGAAACCTCCAGCTCTGATGCATTGGTTTAATTTCCAAGTCAAGATTAGGTGATCAGTTCATGTTTCGGCATTGTTTCTCAACAATCAATCAATCAGTTTCGAGGAGCAAGTAAACACCTCTTTGCTTTACTCATTTATTTGTCCATGTGACTCCTTAAGGTTACCCACTGGCAGCCAACAATTTCCCATTGTCTTGTGCAAATCGATCTCACGTACTTTTGCCCTACAAAAAAACATGATCAAGAGGGACCTACAAGTATAGTCTAAAGATGGAAATTTGATTCCATCGGTTTCAGTTAATTAGAGTATGACAATTTTATTATAATAAAATAAAAAATCAAATTTTTTTTATGAATACATATATTTTTTTTAAAAAAAATCCTCCTATCCTTTAACTACTTAACTATCGATTATAAATTAATTTTATAATTTACCTATAATTTAAAAATGCATTCCACATGCATGTTTAAAAGGAACATAATTATTTTTTAATTAAATTAATAAAAGTGGGAAAACCCCGATCGTAGTTGCCAGGTTGTGGATTTTGTCTTTGCGTGGCGGAAATCTGAAGGGTAGAAAAGCTGTTCCGGGTCTTGCAAGGAACAGGAAGCGGACGAGACTAAAGTTAAATAAACAGATCAGATTCCATGTCTCCTGTCACATTCTTTCTAAAAGAATACGCCAGCTTTGATGGAATGATCAACAAGCATGCATCGTATGACCAGTACCGATATTTCTTATCCAATCCAAAGAAAAAAATTTTTAAGCCATATATATATATATATTAATTACAAAAAAGAAAGTTTTTTTCCTAAATTTTTAAGCTTTTAAATAAATTAATGATTTCAAAAGTCAGGTTGAACTGTGAAACACTCATTGAGTTTTGATTCCGGGACAGCTGTCCACATGGCCCGGTGGTCCCCCCGTCGGCACGGTTGGTTGGCCGTCGCGCCCGCAGCCGATCCGTTTCCGCCTTACTCTTTCTACTTTTCCGTCCGGCCAATGGCCATCGGACGGTCCCGATCGCACGAAACTTTCTTAAAGTACGACAGCGATAGGCGTTTGTCGGCGTGACCCAATTGCCCTTTGCCGCGTCAGCAATTCGAAATGGGTAAAACGAGGACGGCGGTCGTACGGTATCGACCGTCGATTCACGTTGAGCTCCGAAATCCCACGGCGTCAGATCATATAGCAAATCCATTATAATAAATTAAAATTAAAATATATTATAAATTTATCTAACAAACTGATAATAATAATACTAATGTGAATAATAAATTGCAAGACGTTTTCTTAATTTTTTTTTAAGCTAGTGCTAAATTGAACAGTTAATTTAAAAATACTGAGCTGATGGCCATCACTGCAATCATTTTTCGAATTACTCTAATGAATAATAAGAAATTTTCGTTGGGTGAATCTATACTCCAATTAAACGATATACCTACTGTCAATTTAAAAAATAAATAAATAAAAAATACGAGTCAGTGAGAAACTGAGAATGCTACTGGGTGCTCCGTGGGGTGCTTTATTTTTGCAAGAGAGTAGAGCGTGACAGTGAGTGCGGTCACCTCCTGCACATGGCCAGGCCCTCGCGGTTGTTGCTCCGCCTCGTCGCCGGGGCGCTTCTCCTCTTGGCGGCGCTCCCGGGCGGGAGGCCGGATCTGGCGTCCGACGCCGCGGCGCTCGTCGCTCTGCGCGATGCCGTCGGCCGATCGGCTCTGCCCACGTGGAACGCCTCCGTCGCAACCTGCAACTGGCCGGGCGTCACCTGCGTGGCCGGCCGCGTGGACGAGCTCCGCCTTCCCGGCGCTGGCCTCATTGGCCAGATCCCCGCCGTCGTCGGTAACCTCACCGCCCTCCACACTCTCAGCCTCCGCTTCAATGCCCTTTCTGGTCCTCTCCCTGATGAGCTAGCGAGCCTCGTCGAGCTCCGCAATCTCTACCTCCAGAATAACCGCCTCGACGGTGAGATTCCGGCCTTCTTGGCCAACTTGAAGAATCTTGTCCGCCTCAACCTTGCCAGCAACCAATTCACCGGCGGGATCCCTTTGGAGCTCAACAACCTCAGCCGGCTCGGTACGCTCTACCTGGAGAACAATAAGCTCACCGGCGAGATTCCGACCCTTGATAACCCCGGCTTGGTTCAGTTCAACGTGTCTAACAACCAGGTCAACGGATCTATACCGGCCCGCCTCCGTTCCCAGCCCAGGAGCGCGTTCCTCAACACGGGTCTCTGCGGCGGCCCCCTAGGGTTGTGTCCAGGTGAGGTCGCGCCTACTCCATCGAGTGAGGGTCCTTCTGCGAGCAATGCCGGCGGCGGCGTGCCTGAGAGTGGCAAAAAGAAGAAACTCTCCGGCGGGGCGATCGCCGGGATCTCGATTGGCGCTGCCGCCTTTTTCCTCATCGTGCTCGTTGCGCTCGTCCTACTCTGCCGCGGTAGGAGGTTGGGAGCAGCGTCTGCCGGCACGAAGCAGATGGAAATGGGGGATATTCCAGAGCAAAGGGATAAGGGTCTTGGTGACGGAAGAGTGAATGGAAACGGGGCGGCAGTGGCCGCAACTGCTGTCAGTGCCGCTGCAAAATCTTCGTCCACTTCCGGCGCCGGAACCGGGGCTAAGAAGCTTGTGTTCTTTGGCAGCGGCAGAGCGACGACACCGTTCGATCTAGAAGATCTCCTGCGGGCGTCTGCGGAGGTGCTGGGGAAGGGAACATTTGGGACAGCCTACAAGGCGGTGCTCGAGTCGGGGATGGCGGTGGCTGTAAAGAGGCTCAAAGACGTTAACTTGCAGGAGGTGGAGTTCAAGGAGAGGATCGAGGCCGTTGGCGCAATGGACCATCCCAACCTTGTACCTCTCATGGCCTACTACTTCAGCAAGGATGAGAAGCTTATGGTCTATGAATACTTGCCTATGGGAAGCCTCTCAGCTCTCATGCATGGTACATCTCCATTCTTCTTCAAATCTTTATGTGCTTGGTTCAAAATTGATGAATTCTTCGCTTGAATTAGCTGCTTCTTCATACAATCATCTTGCAACTGATCTTTCTGTTGATTTTTTTCATGTTAGTAGTTAAATGTGACGAAATCTCCATTGAAATTTTCTTTTAGATCTGTGTTGCTTTGCCTATTCTCATCTGTTCTAGGATCCTTGATCCTTTTACGATTATCTGCCTGCTTCAACCCTTAGTTTGTTTCTAAAACTTCCAGTATTGTAAGATCTGTTTCTCCAAGGCATTCCCATAACCTGCTTTAGCTAGATAGCAAAATTGTATTAATTGAAAGAAAAAAAACACTGATAGTGCACTTTATCTTTGCAGAAACATGCAATTTGAAAAATTTTGTAATCAAATCAGTAGTTGTGATGTTGACTTTGCATTGGCTAATTTAAAATATATATATACATGGTGTAGCATTCTATCTGTGAGCATTAATTGTATATAAATTTCAAGATAAACATACCAACAACCCGGGTGGGCATCCATGGCATCCCATCGCATGGTTGGGGTAGAGTTCAAATTTGGTTGGTTTTCAGTGTAACTTGTGTGGTAAAAGGTGATTTGTTTGTCTTTGTGCCGCCGTCAATCCTTCTCTAGGTCAACATGAAGGGGTTAAATTACAGGTGGATACTAGCTAGAGACATGCTCGGACACATAGAATTTTGACCCCAAGACCTTATGTAATAATACCCTATGTTTTAACCACAACACCATCCTGGCTAGACTTTTCCAGTGTATCTTGGGTTCCATATCGAGTGGGTAGCAGCACACTGTCATTGGGGTCACTGTCCTTGCTAATGTTTTAAGTTTTGTAGTTAATTCAATAACAATGCAATTACTCTTATGCTTGTATGCATTAGCTTAGATCACTTTCTAGAATTGTTAGTAGAGCACTGAATTTAAATCTGACTGCCCCCTCTTTGTTTTCACTGATATGCTTCTCAGGCAACAAAGGATCTGGTCGAACACCCCTTAACTGGGAAACAAGAACAGGCATTGCCTTTGCAGCAGCAAGAGGACTGGAGTACATCCACTCCACAAGCCCTTCTGCTTCTCATGGCAATATCAAATCCTCCAACATCCTCCTCACCAAGTCATACGAAGCCCGGGTTTCTGATCACGGTCTAGCTCTTCTCGTGGGATCAGCTACGCCTTCTGCTCGCATAGCGGGGTACCGAGCTCCAGAGGTCACTGATCCCCAAAAAGTTTCACAAAAGGCTGATGTTTACAGCTTTGGAGTCCTCCTTCTTGAGCTACTCACAGGCAAAGCCCCAGCCCAGGCCCTCATGAATGAGGAAGGAGTAGACCTCCCGAGATGGGTGCAGTCGGTCGTAAGAGAGGAGTGGACTGCCGAGGTGTTCGACGTGGAGCTGCTGAGGTACCAGAATGTGGAGGAAGACATGGTGCAGCTCCTGCAACTGGCCATAGACTGCGTGGCACACTATCCAGACAAGAGGCCGTCCATGTCCGAGGTGGTGGTTCGGATTGGTGAAATCCAGAAATCAAGCATATCGTCCTTCTCCCAAGATCAGCAGAGAAATCCATGATGCATCCAGCCATCAATCCCTGCTGAATCTTTAGTTTACTCGACGAAGAAACTTGCAGCTGGATGAAGTCTGATTTCTGGTCAATTTTTTTCCTTTGGTTGTTTGTCATTGATCAATTGTTACATGGTGTTTGTTCCTTGTTTTATCAGCATTTCCAAAGCACATACTGTCGTTCCTCTTCTGACGGGGGTGGTTTACCTGCGTCGAAGCCATTCATAGGTTCTCTTAATTATGTAATTAGTCATTTCCATGCATGGAAGGAGTAAGCTTCTTGTGGTGATATTAATTAACTCTTTCATGAGCTACACTTAAATTTTCGATTTGGTAGACCTACAAGTTTGATGTTTTTGGGTTGGAGACTTAAATGGTTTATGTACTAATTGTAGTGGAGGGTGGGTGACTGGGTCCCACGCTCCTGTTTATCTGTCAGAGTTCCCACTGTGGACTCATTAATTTAGCTGATGGGAAGGCGCTGTGCATTGCTTTCAAGCCATGCTTCTCATGCACGCAAGCATGCATCGACCTACATATTATTATTATTTTCAACTTTATTTAAACTTTTAAAAAGTTCTATACCTATCATCATTTTAAAATTATAATAAAATTTGTTCTGGGTTTGATTTTTTGTACAATTGTCATTAAAAAGTTGACTTGCAAACAAGGTGACATTTTGTTACATTTTATTATGTTAGCAAAGTTCACACATTAAAAATTAGCGATTACAGTGAATTAATAAACTCTACTGTCCAATGTCATTGTACTGTCCAATATCACTGAAATATACAACATCATCTAGTTGATTGATAAAAAGATTTTGGTGCCAGAGGTGTACAGTTTTCAGAGGAGGATAATAGATTTATAATAATGGGATAAGAATACCAACGTATATTTATTTTTCTTACGTAACTTAGGGATAAACTTTTAACTATAATAAAAAAATTAATTAATCAAGTATCAATTAAATTAATTAATTTTATATTAGTTTTCAATTTTCATAGCAAAATTCGTCAAAAATAAAATTGATTCGGAGATAAGGGTCTATCCCTCATAGGGTCGTTGCCATGATGGAAGTTAATGCCTAGGCGGTCAATACCCATGTATCACTGATCGGTCGGACAACCCATTTGCTCGACCGGGGGGAAGGATAGCCAGGTCGATATCAATCCAATGTTACCATAGCTCGGTCGCATACCGAGCTTTCGACGTTCAGAGAACTATGAGCCGGCGAGGCACCCGCCGAGTAGCCAGCTTGCTCGAACTTAAGTCGAACCTCAAAACCGGCGAAACGGGAGCGCAACCGAGCAGTCACTCGTATAGAGCTCGACACAACAGCGGAGCTCAAACAGTGGAAGGCTGGCCGAGCGGCCACCCCATTCGGCCCAAGGGCCAGATACCCGGACGCCTGAGGGCTGGTTGAGCGGGGGTCCCGCTCGCCCCACTAACAGACAAAAAGAGGATCAGTCGATATCTTTGTGGGGACTCGTACCATCGACAGACGACATGGTTAGCGGCATGGCTGGGTAGGGGATCGTACGACGGAAGTTTCCATTGTCATGTCAGAGATATGCTTGGGTAATTGAGATATGGTATTAGGGACGCTTTCCTGACATGTCTTTTCAGTGAAAACTTTGAGAAGCGTGCATGCCTCGAAAAGTGTGCACGCACGCTACCGGCAACCCTATATAAGGAGCACCAAGTTTCAACAGAGGTATGCTAAGATTATTGTAGCTACTGTTACTTTGCTTCTTTCGATTCGTTTCTTTCTCTGCTCCTACATCGCCGGAGGCTGACTTGAGCGTCGGAGGGCCATCGCCAGGGAACCCCTCCCTGGTTCGGCACTGACGTTGTTGTGATTGCAGCATTCTCCAACTTAAAGTTCACCAACGGTCAACAGGAGCGACACATCCCCAGCATCCATTGCCTCGACTCTCGGACAGGATCAAATTTGGCGCCGTCTGTGGGAAACGCAACTGCATCCGAGCCGAGAAAATGGAAGAAACTGGACGACTTCACACCGTGACTCTCACTCAAGAAGAACTTGATATGCTCGTGTAAGCTCAAGTGACCAAAATAGTTGAGCAACAGTAGCAGAAGGCACTGGCTGATCGGCTGGTGCAACAGGCCACATCAGCATCAGGAGGCCAAGCGACGCAGGAGGACCGGCCGAAGCAACTCTCCATTTAGGGACAAAATAGAGGGCCGACCGACACGCAAGGAGAAGCACCCCCCCCCCCCGCGTCGATACCGTTCCACCGGGCTCTGTTCCAGACGCCCTCGGAAATCGCACAGGCGAATCAAGAGCGGGGATCTTCTTTGGACGAGGCATCCGCTCGGGATGCCCGGAGAGGCAAAGCGCCGCAGGGCGATGCGCCCCCCAAGCGGATCAATCGCCAGTTCTCTGAAGCAATATTGCAGTATCCGTTGCCGAGGCACTATGCTTCGTTGACAATCGGAGAGTACAACGGATCGACCGATCCGGATGATCATTTGGGTAAGTTCGACAATGCAGTTGTACTTCACCAATACACAGATGGGGTAAAGTGTCGGGTCTTCCTCACCACACTCTCCGGCTCGGCGCAATGTTGGTTCAGAAGGCTGTCGGACGGATCAATACGGAGCTTCAAGGATTTCCGAACGACCTTCCTACACCACTTCGCGAGCAGTAGGCGCTACCAAAAAATAAACGTCAGTTTATTTTCTTTAAAGCAAGGACCAAGAGAAGCTCTTCGGGCATACATCTAGCGATTTAATCAGGTAGCTATGAATATCCCCTCGGTCTCATCTGAAACCATGATGAGTGTCTTCACCCAAGGGCTCGTCGAGGGAGACTTCTTTTGGTCGTTCATCAGGAAACCGTCCCACGACTACGACCACATGCTCAAAAAGACTAATGAGTATATAAATGTGGAGGAGGCCCAGACGGCAAGAAGGAAGGAGGTACTAGCCGAACCCTCGGTACAGACCGAACGACGACCGCCGAGCGGCCACCAACCGTCGAAAGGGCCAAGAGCCGAAGGCCGGCCTCACCAGGAAACAAGGGCGCATGCCATGCAACATGTGGTGTTCGACCGACCAAAGACATCGAAAGGCAAGGTATGCACACCCATGTTTTGCTTCTTCCATTAGTCGGCATCGCACAACACGCGCGATTGCCGCGGTCTAACTCCAATCGCCAGACCGGCCCCTATGGGCTATCATCGCCGATCTCCCTCTCCCAACCGACGACATGAGCATTAACCTGCCGGACGGTGGGAGGAGGCAAGAAGATCACCCGCGCGCGACGACACCATCATTAAAGGGAAAGTGTCGATCATCCCCTAGCCTCTCACGAGCAGCATAGGTCATCCTCTTGGGAGGAGGAAAACAGAAGTAATGCCGCTCGGGGAGAAATAAACATCATCACTGGCGGGCCGACCAGCGGTGACTCCAACCTAGCCAGGAAGTCATACGCTCACCGACTGGATATACATGTGGTAGGTTGCAGCCGAGAAAAGGCGAGTGGGTCTGAGATCAGCTTCGGGCCCCGAGATCTCGAGAGAGTGGAAGTCCCTCATGATGACGCTCTCATCATCCGAGCGGTAATCGCAAACTATACTATCCACCGAGTTTTTGTTGACACAGGGAGCTCGGTGAATATAATCTTCAAGAAGACTTTCGATCAACTCCAGATCGATCGAGGCGAGATACTGCTAATGACAACCCCACTATATGGGTTCACTGGCAACGAGGTTCAACCGATCGGCCAAACTAAGTTGGTCATATCGTTCGGAGAGGAGCCACTCAGGAGGACCAGAACCACAAACTTCATTGTGGTGGACGCCCCGCCCCCTCAGCCTACAACGTTATCTTGGGATGACCGGCCCTCAATGAGTTTCAAGCGGTAGTTTCAACCTACTGCCAGAAGATCAAATTCCCGGTAGACGACCGGGTGGGAGAAGTAAAATGGGACCAACTGGCCACTCGACGATGCTATGTAGAGATGGTTAAAGCTGAGGCTAGGTCCACCGGGAAGACCCCGCGGTTAGAGAAAATCCTGGCATTTGCTGTAACTGGCAGGGCTTCCAATCTCCCTTGGCTTATTTGAGTACCTTCTATCGCAACTTGCATCTGGTGTAACTGTGAGGGAGCACCCCGATTCTGAATATACTGCTGAGGAGGTGTCTGAACCTGGGTAGGGCAGTCTCTGGCTCTATGCCCTTCTAGTCCGTAGTTGAAGCACTTGTTCGTACCCTTACGGCATACACTTGGATGCTTCTTTCCATATGTGGTACACTGAGGGTACATGGGCTGTTTGTTCGCTGGACCACCCTTAGAGTTATTCCATTGCTTTCTCTTACCATTGTGGTTTCCTTTCCAGCTGGTTTTGGTACTTTGAGATTTCTGTCCTCCCGACTCGGCTTGACTCTTGCCTTTGTTTAGCGCCTTCAGGTAGTGTTCGGTAATCAGGGCACTGCTAAACAGCTCTTCTGCGGTCTGCGGTATATTAACCCCGGCAGCCACATTCAGAGCTATTTCGGGTCTGAGCATCTTCAGCATGAGTCTGACCCTTTCCCTTTCCGTACTGACCAACTCTGGGCATAAGTGTGCTAGTCGGTTGAATCTTTTCACGGCATCATTAACTGATAGGTCACCTTGCCGGAACTTGGTGAACTCGTCATAGTGCTTGTTTGTCACACGCATATGGAAGAATTCTTCGAAAAATTCAGCTTCAAAATCCGTCCATCTCATTTGGTTCACTTGCCTCTTTGCTTTAACCCGGTCCCACCACATTCTGGCATCTCCCGTAAGGCAGAATGATGCACACTTGACCTTTTCATGTTCGGGTCATTCCAGTAGCTCTACTATGCTTTCTACAGTCTTGAACCAGGCTTGGGCGTTCCATGGTTCACAAGTACCAGAGAAGTTTTCCGGCTTCAGCCTCTGTCACTGAATTAGATATGCCTCTTGTCGAACTACTGGGGCTGGGCCTATCGGTGGTACTGGTGCAGCTGTAGGTACGACTGGCATCGTATTCTGGTTCACTGGTGGGGTGGTAGGGTTCCCCTGCTGATTCATCAGAGCATTAATTACTTGCTGCTGTTCTGTAACCTGACGCTGGAGTTCAGTAACTACATGCATCAGATCAGGTGAGGGTACTGTCTCATCAACTCGGTTATTGCGTCTCCTAGCCATGCTTATCTTCATATATGACAACAAACTAGCATAAGTTATCATCATTCCTAACAAGGCTAGCATAAGATTATTATCATTCCTACTTACATTAATGCATACTTAGACTAAAAAAATTTCTTTATCATACATAAAAGAAATAAAGTAGGCATAGAAGTTCTTACTTGGAGCGGCAGGATGGAGGCTTGATGTGTGTGTAGTGGAAAGGCAGACCTGCTCTGATACCAAACTGTAACGCCCGCCCTTCCTCTTGCCCTAGCACGACAAGGATGGCGCTACGCGAACATACATACATGCATATGAAATCATTGCAGCGGAAGAAATTTTTTTAATAATTTAATCATATAAACAAAACATGTGAACATGCTAGCATTTAGGCATATAAAATTTGATTTTTTTCTATCTTTTACTTGAAACATGATACATGCTTGTTTAACTAGATCATAAAGCTTACTAAATAAGGGGAAAACTAAACATGTATATTGTTCTCTAGAGTTCATGATAACTAACAATCCTCTAATTAAACAAGTACTTAACATTTCAAGGTTTCATGGAACAGAAGAGAGTATAAGTTCACATTAAGCATTCAACCATCCAAACAAGTTCAAGATAATATCAAGTAGCAACCATCAAAAAGTATCAAATGGGAAAAATAAGTTAGCATGCAGAACTTAGAATATGCATAAGTCCTGAAACACAAAACAGATCTCTTCCACCATGCCACTGTCCTGCTGCTCCCTTTAGTTTAGCCATGCTTTACCCTTTTCTGCAGTACAAGGAAAATAAAACTATAAGCACATAGGCTTAGTAAGATCCTTTCCTACTCACAAAAGTCATAAATCATGAATTAAACATGGAGTAGTGATATATTCATTTAACCACATCTAGATTTCACCTTTCATGTTAGTACGAGGTAGTGTCATATTCATTTAGGCACATCATAACATAGTATAAGAGAGCATAAGCATAAAGTAGTAGCATGTTCTTCTAGGTATCATAGACATATCTCAAGAGAGGATCTTCCTAAAGCATAATAATCACATAACATGAAATCACATATAGATGCAAGATGTTCTTTTGAAAACATATATTATATAAATACTTAAACATAAATCTCAACATGAGGGCCCGGCATTGTACTACATACATGAATTGCACGCATCCTAAATAAATCCGAGGTAGCTAATCCCGAACCTACTAGGAACTAGGCCTGTGCTTCGACCTAGGGGCAACTTAGGAGCCCATCCCATGGACCATTCTTAGGGTCTGGTACAAGCCATACAAAAGTAAAATAACATATCATGTTTCTTGTCATATCATGAAAAGTGCTCTTAATCCCAACTTATAGGGAAGCATCTCTTAGGTCTTATGTTATTTGTCATATCATGAAGAGTGCTCTTAATCCCAACTTATAGGGAAGCATCTCTTAGGTCTTATGTTACTTGTCATATCATGAAGAGTGCTCTTAATCCCAACTTATAAGGAAGCAACTCTTAGGCATTTCCTCATACATAAGCCTTGCAAAAGCATAACATGGTAACATAAACTCCACATATCACATAACATATTATGAAGAGTCATTATCATGCATAATTGGGGTTTTGATCTTTCTACAAACCCTAATTCCATGTCTTGGCCGAAACCTATAAGCATGATTCTAGGGTTCTTATAAGCAACTTTAAGCATGAAACATTAAATTAATATCACATGATACATGACATAACAAGTGAGACTCTTAGCAAGCATACTTGAAATTTCCAACCCTACTTCCAAGTCTTGGCCGAAACCTATAGAGCATGAATCTAGGTTTTCTTTTAAGCAACTTCAAGCATGAACTTTAAACTAATATCATATGATCATAGCATGACATAGAAGAAAACCTAAGCAAGTCTAGTTGGAGTTCAACTTCCCTAAGCCTTTTCATTTTCTTCTTGGCCGAAACTTACAAGGCTTGTTCATAGGTTTTTAAGCAACATAAATCATGAATAACATCTTAATAGCATCACATAACTTATTAGGTATCATGAGAGAAAGTATAAACAAAACTAATTGGAGCTTAACTTTCTTAGGCCTTTTCATTTTCTTCTTGGCCGAAACTTACAAGGCTTATTCCTAGGTTTTTAAGCAACATAAATCATGAATAACATCTTAATCATATCACCTAACTATTTAGGCATCATAAGAAAATACATAAGCAAACCTAAATGGAGTTTAAACTTTCCTAGGCCCTTTATCTCTTCTTGGCCGAAACTTCAAAGCATGATTTCTAGGTTTTTAAGCAGCATAAATCATGAATAACATCTTAATAACATCACCTAACTTTTTAGGCATCATAAGAAAATACATAAGCAAACCTAAATGGAGTTTAAACTTTCCTAGGCCCTTTATCTCTTCTTGGCCGAAACTTCAAAGCATGATTTCTAGGTTTTAAAGCAACATAAATCATGAATAACATCTTAATAATATCACCTAACTTTTTAAGCATCATAAGAAAATACATAAGCAAACCTAAATGGAGTTTAAACTTTCCTAGGCCCTTTATCTCTTCTTGGCTGAAACTTCAAAGCATGATTTCTAGGTTTATAAGCAACATAAATCATGAATAACATCTTAATAACATCACCTAACTTATTAGGCATCATAAGAAAATACATAAGCAAATCTAAATGGAGTTTAAACTTTCCTAAGCCCTTTATCTCTTCTTGGCCGAAACTTCAAAGCATGATTTCTAGGTTTTTAAGCAACATAAATCATGAATAACATCTTAATAACATCACCTAACTTATTAGGCATCATAAGAAAATGCATAAGCAAACCTAAATGGAGTTTAAACTTTCCTAAGCCCTTTATCTCTTCTTGGCCGAAACTACTAGGCATGATTTCTAGGTTTTTAAGCAACATAAATCATGAATAACATCACCTAACTTTTTAGGCATCATAAGAAAATACATAAGCAAACCTAAATAGAGTTTAAACTTTCCTAAGCCCTTTATCTCTTCTTGGCCGAAACTACTAGGCATAATTCTAGATTCTTAAACCACATCAAACATGGAAAACACTCGAAAACTACTTGTACCGCAGGTGAGGGAGATACTTACATCCTCTTGCTTGGTTTACTAAGAGAATACCCTTGGTGAAGAAGAAGAAGAAGAAGATGTTGGTGCAACAGGGACCGACAAGAGGGGGTGAATTACCTGAAACCAAAAGTCACCCTCCTCAAAGCTTTTCAACTCTAAAATAAAGCAACACTTAATAACAAAACAAAATAACAGAAAAGAAATGAAACTCAGTTATTTGACTTGGTTACAACCGAGACGGCTGTTAATCCAAGACGGTGGAAAGGTGCACTAAAAGAGTCTCCTTCTCTGAAAGCGGAGAAGCCTTTTACACTTTGACAGCACAGTAGTTGCTAAGAGAATGAGAGTACAAGAGTTGCTTTTTCGTTCATTTTCGTTGTTCTCTAAAGCTGCCCGAGACCCTCCTTTATATAGGGGTTCTAGAGCTTACCGGATGACCTGATCTTCGGGATCAGGTTTTGACTCGAGAGGGATCGGTCGACCGATCCCTAGGTTCGGTCGACCAATCCCCAAGTTCGGTCGACCGAACCTGCTGTACCTGCCCAGTCTTCCGTCCAAGTGCAGTCTCTGTGGATCGAGCTTGGATTCGGTCGACCGATCCTTATTTTTCGTCGACCGATCGGCCAACAGTCTCCAACTGAGTTGGCCCGATCAAATTGCTCGACTGAGTCTCTGGATAAACTTCGGTTCGGTCGACCGATCAGTAGGTTCGGTCGACCGATCACTTCACCGCTGGCTGATGTGATGTTGACGTGTCACCAACAGCTGTGCTCTGATGCAAAGGGGTTCGGTCGACCGATCAGTGTGTTCGGTCGACCGAACCATTGACAGGTCAACTTCCAGTTAACTTGTTCTGGTTCGGCTTCCTTGGGTGATTTCGGCCATCCGGAATAGGGTTCACCCGAACCCAGTTCCCGACCTTCTCCTCGAGTAGTCTTCTGTCCTGGCTTTACGTCCCTCGAACGCCACACACTTTCTTCACGCCCACCGATGTACTCTTCCGCAGCTCTCTCGTCCTTCGGACGCACCAAGCCCGTTGGCTCTCTTCCCGTGCCGTCCTTCTCGCTAGCTGCGTCTTCCGCTCGACTTCCTGTGCTCCTAAGTTCCTGCACACTTAGATACAGGGATCAAACAAACAGGATCTAACCTAAACTTGGTTGATCACATCAAAACTACCACGGGGTCCAACAATCTCCCCATTTTTGATGTGCATCAACCCAAGTTCAGGTTAGGGTAAACACATAGTAATTTAAAGAAATTACTTAACTAACATTTAGAAATAAATTTGCAATTTAAAGTAATTGCAACAAAATTTAGTTAGTTAATTGTTTTAAAAAAATTTTAAACTCCCCCTTAACTGAACTTACACTTATCCTCCCCCTTTGATCACAGTAAAAACGGGGTACAAAAAATATTATCAAAGTCTTTTGAAAATTTCTAAGTTTAACAAAAAAAATTTAACTCAGATTTTTTTTTGGAGAATTTCTAAGGAAATGTTTTAAAAAAAACTTTTCAAAGCATTATTTAATTCTAATTTTAATGCTTTTATCAGAAAGTTAATTAAATATTTTATTTTGATATTTCGGCTTTCAAGTCGTGGTGAGGCACTAGACCTTCTTGGTTATTGGAGCAACAACCACTTCTTTAGACAAAGCTTCATAAAGAAATTCATTGTTTAATTTACTCGCTGTTAAGCTCTAAACTTATCTAGTTTTAATTTAGTAAAGATTTTGGAATCTAGTATAAATTCTTTCCTACTGGGTTAATCAAAAATTTAGGGGTACATAGTTTCTTGGTATTTTCCTTAGTTGGCCCTGATGCTTCCTTATGTACCAATTTAATTTTTCATATAACTTTATTTTTGAATGTGGAAAAATATTTTTAAAACATGCATCAGTTTTCAATTTTTTAATTTCTAATTTTAAAACTTCATTTTCTGATTTCAAATATTCATTTTCCTTTTCTACTTTATCTAATTCTTTAGAAAGAGCTTTAATAAAACGAAAGGACTGTTTAGGGTTTAGGGCACGCACCTTACTTACCTCGTCTTGCGATGCTCCCCCTTCATCATAGCTTTCTTTTTCTTCTGTTGTTTCTCCCCCTTCATCTATGCTCATTTCTGAGCTAGACGTTTCTTCTAGCTGATGGTTGGCCATCAGTGCTAGTCCCGAGAATTCTTTGACTTCGGATTCGGAGGGCGATGAATCATCCCACGTGGCCTTTAGGTTGTGTTTGGGTCGAGCTGGCTTCTTACTCTTTTCTTTACTTTTGCTCTTCAGTTTTGGACAGTCATCTTTGATATGTCCTTCTTCATTGCAATTGTAGCAACGAACCACCCTTTTCTTTTGTTGGAGCTTTTTCGACTGCGATCTAAATTTATTATATTTAAAAAATTTATTAAAGCATCTTACCAGTAGAGCCGCTTCGAATTCGTCGACCGAGGCTTCGGAGTCAGAACCGTTTATTCTTGCCTTTAAGGAAATGTTCTGACTAGTCTTCTCTACTCCAATGGGCTCTGCAACTTGAGATTCGTGAAGTTCAAAAGTAGAAAACAAATGTTCTAGAGTACTTACCTCAAAGTCCTTAGAGATGTAGTACGCATCTACTAAAGAGGCCCACTCGGGAGTTCTCGGAAAGGCGTTGAGCGCGTACCGGATTGAGTCCCGGTTCGTTACTTCTTCTCCAAGATTGGTTAGTTGTGTGATCAGTTCTTTGATCCTTGCTTGGAGTTGCGCTACCTTCTCGCCTTGGTTCATCCGAAGGTTCGTAAGTTGAGTCCGGAGGATGTCGCGCCTCGCTAGCTTGGCTTCTGAGGTACCTTCGTGAAGCTCCAGGAATTTTTCCCAGAGGTCTTTCGTGGAGTCGTAGCTTCCGATTCGACTTACCTCTTGTGGTGGTAGCACGCTAAGCAGGTGGAATTCTGCCTTTCCGTTGGCGACAAAATTGGCTTGCTCCTTCTTGCTCCACGTGTTTTATTCTTTATCTTTCGGCGCTGCAAAATCATATTTCATTGTAATAAGAATGTCAAAATCTGTTTTAAAGAATATCTCCATTTTTCGCTTCCATGTAGCGAAATCTCCGTCGAACTTCGGGGGATGAATGTTCGCGCCGACCATTGTTCTGATCTTTGTGCTTCAGACGGCGGTTAGTCCTTCTGAGGCTTTTGGGCTCTGATACCACTTGTTGGTGCAGCGGGGACCGGCAAGAGAGGGGTGAATTGTCTGAAACCAAAAGTTACCCTCTTCAAAGCTTTTCAACTCTAAAATAAAGCAACACTTAATAACAACACAAAATAACAGAAAAGAAATGAAACTCAGCTATTTGACTTGGTTACAACCGAGACGGTTGTTAATCCAAGGCGGTGGAAAGGCGCACTAAAAGAGTCTCCTTCTCTGAAGGCGGAGAAGCCTTTTACAGTTTGATAACACAGTAGTTGCTAAGAGAATGAGAGTACAAGAGTTGTTTTTTCGTTCGTTTTCGTTGTTCTCTAAAGCTGCCCGAGACCCTTCTTTATATAGGGGTTCTAGAGCTTACCGGATGACCTGATCTTCAGGATCAGGTTTTGACTCGAGAGGGATCGGTCGACCAATTCCCAGGTTCGGTCGACCGAACCTGCTGTACCTGCCCAGTCTTCCATCCAGGTGCAGTCTCTGTGGATCGAGCTTGGATTCGGTCGACCGATCCTTATGTTTGATCGACCGATCGGCCAACGGTCTCCAACTGAGTTGGCCTGATCAAATTGCTCGACTTAGTCTCTGGATAAACTTCGGTTTGGTCGACCGATCGCTTCACCGCTGGCTGATGTGATGCTGACATGTCACCAACAACTGCGCTCTAATGCAAAGGGATTTGGTCGACCGATCAGTGTGTTCGGTCGACCGAACCATTGACAGGTCAACTTCCAGTTGACTTGTTCTGGTTCGGCTTCCTTAGGTGAATTCGGCCATCCGGAATATGGCTCACCCGAACCCAGTTCCCGGCCTTCTCCTCGAGCAGTCTTCCGTCCCGGCTTTACGTCCCTCGAACGCCGCGTATGTTCTTCACGCCCATCGGTGTACTCTTCCGAAGCTTTCTCGTCCTTCGGACGCACTAAGCCCGTCGGCTCCCTTCCCGTGCCGTCCTTCTCGCTAGCTGCGTCTTCCGCTCGACTTCCTGCGCTCTTAAGTTCCTGCACACTTAGATACAGGGATCAGACAAACAGGATCTAGCCTAAACTTGGTTGATCACATCAAAACTACCACGGGGTCCAACAGAAGACCCTTTTTCGCTTCTAGAATTCCCTTTTCCTTATTTTTGCTTGTAATAAGAAGTATGTTTCAAGAACTTCCCTTTGTGAAGTTTCCTTAGGAAGAAAACCCTTAGCTTGAATTCGGCAATGGGAGAGAGGAACTTGAAGTTTCGGTGGAGGAAGAAGAAGAAGAAGAAAGGAGAAACCAAATTCCCTTGCCCTTTTCTTCCTTCTTATTCTACATGAAAAGGAAGAAGAAAGAATGAACTTTTCTTTCTCTTACCTTTTTATTTCCATTTATTTCTAAAAAGGAAGAAGTAAAAATGAATTTTTCCATTCTAAGTGGAGGGAGAAAGAAAAGATAAACTTTTCTTCTAAGTGGAAGGTGTCCCTTCACCCTCCCTACCCTTAACTACAACTTCTCTTTCCTTCCTAACAATACTTCCTCTTGGGCTATTGGTTATTCCATTCTACTTAAAGCTTTGTCACCTACTAAAAGGTTCAAGGTTCGAACCTTGGCCATGCTTCTTTTGGTTCTATTTTCTTTTTTTCTTTTTTGTAGAAGGAACCCACATAAAACTCATTCTAATCATGCAAAAACTACATAAAATTTACTAGAGACTTTATGAGTGTTACAATCCCCCATACCTTATAAAAAGTTCGTCATCGAACTTAGAATAGCTCTGGGTATCTTTGTTTATCGTAACACATAATTTCCTTTCCTAGGGTTGGGACAATGCCGATAGCGACATTAAGGTGGCACGGGACTTCCTGCTGAGTGCATCGGCTACTTTGTTCGCTTTTCTCGGATGGTAAAAGATCTCGCAGTCATAGTCCTTGACTAACTCGAGTCATCTGTGTTGTCTCATGTTTAGATCTTTCTGTGTGAAGAACTATTTCAGACTCTGGTGATCTGTATAAATCTTACACTGAGCTCCATATAGATAATGCTTCCATATTTTGAGAGCAAAGACCACGGCTGCTAGCTCTAGATCGTGGGTGGGGTAATTTCTTTCATGTTCTTTGAGTTACCTAGAGGCGTAGGCAATGACCTTGCCGTTCTGCATGAGTACAACTCCAAGTCCTAACTTGGATGCGTCGCTGTACATATCGAAACTTTTGTTACTTTCCGGAAGAGTGAGGATTGGAGCACTAGTCAGTCTCCTTTTTAATTCTATGAAACTCTTCTCGCAGTCGTCTGTCCATTCGTACTTCTTGTTCTTCCTGGTGAGAGCTATCATAGGGGCTGCAATTCTAGAGAAATCCTCTACGAACTTCTTGCAATAGCCTGCTAGCCCGAGAAAACTCATGATCTCACTGGCATTCCTTGGCCTGGTCCAGTTACTCACAGCCTCAATCTTTATGGGGTCTACTAGTACTCCGTCCTTGGAGATAATATGACCTAAGAATGATACTCGATCGAGCCAGAACTCGCATTTGGAGAATTTCGCATACAGCTGCTTCTCCCGAAGAATCTGCAATGCAATGTTCAGGTGTTCGACATGATCTACTTGGGTTCTCGAATAGATGAGAATATCGTCGATGAAGATGATCACAAATTTGTCGAGGAATGCTGAGAATACCCGATTCATCAGGTCCATAAACATAGCAGGAGCATTCGTCACTCCGAAGGGCATAACTACGAACTCATAGTGTCCGTATCTTGTTCGGAAAGCCGTCTTCGGTATATCATCCTGTTTCACTTTTACTTGATGATAGTCATACCTCAGGTCAATCTTAGAGAAGATGGTGGCACCTTTTAACTGGTCAAACAGGTCGTCAATCCGTGGTAGAGGGTACCTGTTCTTGATCGTCACCTTATTTAGCGCTCGGTAGTCTATGCACATTCGCATAGACCCATCTTTCTTCTTCATGAACAGTACTGGAGCTCCCCATGGAGAATGACTAGGGCGGATAAGTCCCTTGTCGAGTAACTCTCGTAGCTGTCCCTGAAGTTCCTTCAATTCAGTCGGCGCCATACGGTAAGGTGCTTTAGAGATCGATTTAGTACCAGGAATCAATTCGATCTCAAATTCCATTTCTCTATCGAGGGCTAACCCTAGTAGTTCATCGGGGAATACCTCTGGGTAGTTGCAGACAATTCTGACATCATCCAACTTCTGGTTCTCTGCTTGGCTGATATCGACAACAGGTGCTAGAAACCCGGTGCATCCGTTGTCTAACATCTTTTGTGCCCTTAAGGCTGATAAGAATTTCTTAGTTCCTTCCCTTGGTTCTCCAATAAATTCAAACATCGGTTCTGCCTCTGGCCGGAAAACCACTTTTCTTTTACGACACTCGATCGAAGCACCGTACTTGCTCAGGAAATCCATGCCCAATATAATGTCATAATCCCACATGTTGAGCACTATCAGATTACAATAGAGCTCTCTGTCTGCGATTCTAATAGGAGCGGCTCGCAGCATATGGGTAGATGACATCACTTCTCCCGAGGGCAGGGTCTTTAAGAATTTGCAATCTAAGGCTTGTGGTGGCATGCCTATCTTCTTTGTGAAAAGCATGGAGACGAACGAGTGTGTTGCCCCACTATCAAATAATACAGTAGCATGCTAACTGAAAATAAATATCTGACATGTGACAACCGTAGAAGCATTCGTCACGTCCTCCTTGGTGAGGGAGAAAATCCTGGCATTTGCCATAACTGGAGGGGCTTCCAATCTCCTTTGGCTTATCTGAGTACCTTCTATCGTAGCTTGCATCTGGTGTAGCTGTGAGGGAGCACCCCGATTCTGAATATACTGCTGAGGAGGTGCCTGAACCTGGGTAGGGCAGTCTCTGGTTCTATGCCCTTCTAGTCCGCAGTTGAAGCACTTGTTCGGTTCGGCCAACAGTCTCCAGCTGAGTTGGCCTGATCAAATTGCTCGACTGAGTCTCTGGATAAACTTTGGTTCAGTCGACCGATCACTTCACCGCTGGATGATGTGATGCTAACGTGCCACCAACAGCTGTGCTTTGATGCAAAGGGGTTTGGTCGACCGATCAGTGTGTTCGGTCGACCGAACCATTGACAGGTCAACTTCCAGTTGACTTGTTCTAGTTCGGCTTCCTTAGGTGATTTCGGCCATCCGGAATAGGGTTCACCCGAACTCAGTTCCCGGCCTTCTCCTCGAGCAGTCTTCCGTCCCGGCTTTACGTCCCTCGAACACCGCGCATGTTCTTCACGCCCACCGGTGTACTCTTCCGCAACTCTCTTGTCCTTCGGACGCACCAAGTCCGTCGGCTCCCTTCCCGTGCCGTCCTTCTCGCTAGCTGCGTCTTCCGTTCGACTTCCTGCGCTCTTAAGCTCCTGCACACTTAGACACAGGGATCATACAAATAGGATCTAACCTAAACTTGGTTGATCACATCAAAACTACCACAGGGTTCAACAGAAGACCCTTTTTCGCTTCTAGAATTCCCTTTTCCTTATTTTTGCTTGTAATAAGAAGTATGTTTCAAGAGCTTCCCTTTGTGAAGTTTCCTTAGGAAGAAAACCCTTAGCTTGAATTCGGCAATGGGAGAGAGGAACTTGAAGTTTCGGTGGAGGAAGAAGAAGAAGAAAGGAGAAACCAAATTCCCTTGCCCTTTTCTTCCTTCTTATTCTACATGAAAAGGAAGAAGAAAGAATGAACTTTTCTTTCTCTTACCTTTTTATTTCCATTTATTTCTAAAAAGGAAGAAGTAAAAATGAATTTTTCCATTCTAAGTGGAGGGAGAAAGAAAAGATAAACTTTTTTTCTAAGTGGAAGGTGTCCCTTCACCCTCCCTACCCTTAACTACAACTTCCCTTTCCTTCCTAACAATACTTCCTCTTGGGCTATTGGTTATTCCATTCTACTTAAAGCTTTGTCACCTACTAAAAGGTTCAAGGTTCGAACCTTGGCCATGCTTCTTTTGGTTCTATTTTCTTTTTTTTTTTTGTAGAAGGAACCCACATAAAACTCATTCTAATCATGCAAAAACTACATAAAATTTACTAGAGACTTTATGGGTGTTACAGAGGCGCTCATAGCCAGCTTGCAGGCTGCCCGACACGTTAGAGCCATCAAGGTCCTCATCCATTCAGACTCTCAATTGGTCGCTCAGCAGCTGACCGGGACATTTAAGATAAGTAGTGCGCGACTTAAGCTCTATGCCGAAGCCTTTGAAAAACTAAAGGTCAACTTTCGGGAGGTCGTCATGCATAAAATCCCTCGATCGGATAACGAAGCTGCGGACGAGCTGGCCAAACTAGCCAGTTCGCTATTGCCGATCATCATAGCATAGCCGATCGAGCAGGTATCTTTAGTAGCTCATGTTGATCGAATGGAGGGCCTCTCCTTTCCAAATGACTGGAGAACGACTCTAGGGGAATTCTTGCGGTTAGGAGATGTACCATCCAATCCAGAGGAGGCTCGTATATTGAGGAGGAGAGCCTGTCGGTTCACCATAATTGGGGATCAGCTCTACAAGAAGGCCTTCTTTAGGCCTCTGCTTAAATGTGTCAGATCGGAGGACGCCGATTACATACTGCGGGAGGTACATCAAGGGTCCTGTGGGAGACATCCGGGCCGACGCACACCGGCAAGAAAGATTCTATTGGCTAGATACTTCTGGTCGACCCGCCAAGAGGATGTCACCCGGACGGTGGTCACCTGTCTATCCTGCCAGAAGTACCATAGCCTCTCACACCGGTCGATCGAGGAGATGAAGGCGTCCACGGTTTCTTGCCCGTTCGACCAGTGGGGCATGGACATTGTTGGGTCATTCCCCATAGCGACAGGCCAGCGGAAGTTCCTGCTCGTCGTAGTAGATTACTTCTCCAAATGGATTGAAGCAGAGCCGTTGACAAGAATAACTGAACAGATGATCATGAAGTTCGTCTAGCAGCATATCATCTGTCGATTCGGCATCCCGCGCCAACTCATCTCGGATAACGGAAGGCAGTTTACCGGTCAGGGACTCAAAAAATGGTGCGGAGGATATGACATTCAGCAAGCCTTCACCTCAGTAGCCTACCCTCAGAGCAACGGGCAAGCAGAGGTCGCCAATCAGGAAATCCTCCGAGTTCTGCGCGCTCGGCTCGATCATATGGGAAGCAGCTGGGTCGATGAGCTCCCTAGTGTGCTCTGGGCACTCCGCACGTCTTCTAAGGAAGGGACCGAGGCAACTCCTTTTCAACTGGTCTATAGCGGCGAAGCGGTCGCCCCCGTCAAAGTCGGAGTTGAATCCGACCGAGTGCAACACTATAGCGAGGATAACGCCGAGCGGAGGCTTCTAGAGCTAGACTTGGTGGATGAAGCGTGTGCAAAAGTTGTAGTCCGATTGATGGCCTACCGCCAGAGGATGAAGCAGAACTACAATCGAAGGGTGATCCCGAGGTCGTTCTAGGTTGGCGATTTGGTATGGAAGAAAGTAATGTCGGTCGATGACGTCACCAAGCTAGAATCCCCATGGGCTGGACCCTTCAAGGTCGTGGAGAAGCTTCGTTCGGGCGTCTATTACTTAGAAGATGAGAACGGGCGACAACTAGAGCGACCATGGAGCGCGAACCATCTCCAGCCTTGCCGAGCCAAGTGAGAGGTGCGCCGATGGAATAATCAATGTATCTTTATATCCTTGTGCTCCTTGCATGCAGGGCAAAAATAAAGGATTCAAATTCCAAACTCTGTGTCGAACGACACAACAAATCATCGAGCGACGATTTAAACCCCTGTCTCCATCGATGGTCAAGTGGTGACCTTAAACCCAAGTCTTCGTCAAATCGTCGAACGACAACGTTAAACCCTTGTCTCCATTGACGGTCAAGCGGCGACCTTAAATCCAAGTCTTTGTCAAATCGTCGAGCAGTGACGTTAAACCCCTGTCTCCATCGACGGTTGAGCGGCGACCTTAAACCAAAGTTTTCATCAAATCGTCGAGCAGCGACGTTAAACCCTTGTCTCCATTGATGGTCGAGCGGCCACCTTAAATCCAAGTCTTTGTCAAATCGTCGAGCAGCGACGTTAAACCCCTGTCTCCATCGTCGGTTGAGCGACGACCTTAAACCAAAGTCTTCGTCAAATCGTCGAGCGACGATGTTAAACCCCCGTCTCTATCAACGGTCAAGCGGCGACCTTAAACCCAAGTCTTCGTTAAATCATCGAGCGGCAACGTTAAACCCCTGTCTCCATCGACGATCGAGTGGCTACCTTAAAACCAAGTCTTCGTCAAATCGTCGAGTGGCGACATTAAACCCCTGTCTGCATCGACGGTCGAGCGGTGACCTTAAACCCGAGATCATAAATCGTATGGATAATGGTTACAGCCGAACGGGAGGATCAGGACTAGACATGCAAACAAATGAGGAACATTTCAAAGAAAAAACCTGAGCGGCGTGCATACAAGGAGACTTCAAAAAAGAACTTTCACAAGATAGACACTCAGCCTCACTCTATATAATCATAAACATCGTTAGGCATCGAGTCGTTCAGTTTGCTACGACTGACGATGTTGTCCGTCGTCTCGGAAGGAAGGTGGTCATCCATCTTAAGCTGCTGGAGTGCCCCGTCTATCGCCAGCTCGAAGACACGGATGATCTGCTGGACAACCTTGTCGGTAAACTGATCCGAGCGAAGGTACGCCTGCTTCATCGCTTCAAACCTAGTCGGCTCAGCTTCCTGGTTGGTCACTAGAGCCGAGGGGGAGGCCTCCAGAGCGTCCTCAGCCTCCTTGAGCTTCCCCTTCAGAGAGGCTTCTTCAGTCGAGCGGTAATCCCGCTTGGTAACCAGGAAGTCCTCTGCCTCTTTAAGCTTTTGGGAGAGTCATCGAGCCTCCTGGTTCTTGAGCTCCAGATCGGTGATGACTTGTTTCTTCCTTATCGTGGCCAGCTCGATCTTTTTATCATAGGTTTTCACATGCGCCTCAAGCTGGCCCAGCCGGACTTCTTGATCGATCAATTTTTTCTACTCAGCCTCAAGGAGCTTCTGGGCCTTCTCCAGATCTACCTTTAACTTGGCGACCGATGGCCCCCGGGAGGAAGAGACGCCGCTTGAGATCTTGAGCTTCTTCAGCTCTTCCTCCACAAGAGCGAGCCGCTAGCACATGACCACTCTCTCCACCCAGTACTGTAGATACAGGAAAATGTTTAGCGTCGATCGGAGGTAAATTATGAATTATTAATGAAATACGTACCCCGGTGGACATTTGTAGGTGGCTGTTGCCAAGCGCCCCTAGCGACATCGTTGCTGCTCGGGCCCTCGAGCCCTCCCAAATGCCGGCGAGTGGCTCGCGGATCAGAATCCTGTGCTCGGGGATACGCGGACTGACGCTCTGCTCGAGATAGTCCTCTGTTGGAAGGTTGAGGACCGCCGTCACGGATCGCCGGCCGCTCGGGTCTAATAGGGAGGAGGCCGCCGAACCGGAAGGTGCGGCAGTGGACGCAGGATCGATCCTAGATTACAATGGTCTTCGTTGGGTCGGCGGCAGAGATGCGACCGGCTGGGCAGCAAGGGCCTCTGGTGACAGCTCGGCCAGAGATGGGGTCCAGTCAGATAAAGTAACCTCCGCCATTGCAGGGAGGGCCACAGGAGAAGAAGTGCTGACCCGCTCGGCGACACCCACAGCCAAGGTGGAGGAGCGGGGTGGATTGTCCATACGGCGCCTCTTGCGCCTAGTGAGTGGCACTTCATCACCTGAAGACTCGGAGCCTTCGGTCCAAGCGGCGGGTTGTGCTTCAGATGTTGGGAGTAGGTCACCAGCCGCTTCAATGCTGGCCGTCTGGCCGGTGGTGCCTTCGCCCACAGCGGTCATTTCCCCGCTCCCAACGGGCATGCCCTCTTGGGAGCCGACCGGCGCTAAGCCGCGGCTCGCCAACTCCTTTGTAGTGACTGCCTCGATTTCGACATCTTTTAGCTTGCTATAGCCGGCCGCCCATGCTCGCATCATGGTTTGGGTTGCAAAAGGAAAAAGGGAAATCAGTTAGACTCAAAGGAAAGAGCCCAAGAAGTTTCTTACCTAAGCCGCGCGGGAGATGGGATCGGACTCAGGCCGAAGATGTACATGACACCTTCCAGCAGCAGCTTATGGATGTCATATTTCTGGCCGGCCAGCATGGTTACTGCATGAAGATAATCTGGCTGGCTCTTGTATTTCTTCAGATTGGGCTGAGGGGGCAAGCCGACCTACCAGCGCGTTCGAAAACAGGGCTGCTCGGGAAGACGTAAAAAGAAAAAAATACTCCTTCCAATGCTTATTGAAAGTAGACATCTTGTCAAAAAAGACCAGCCCGACCCGCGATTGGAAAAGAAAAGTCCCCAGTTTAGACTGCTTATGATAGTAAAAATAATGGAAGGCTCGCGGGGTCAGGGGAATGCCAAGCAGCCGAAACAAAACTACGACACCACACTGCAAATGGAAAGAGTTTGGTACGAGTTGCGGAAGGGGAACACAGAAATAGTTACAAACTTCAATGATGAAGGGGTGGATTGGGAATCGCAGTCCGACCACAAATTGGTCTAGGAAAAGACAGATAGTATCGGTCGGCGGGTTATTCGACCGATCAGACGAGGATGCTAAGATTATATCATGATCAGAGGGGATATCAAAGACATTCCTAAGGCTCTCAGTGTCGCCCGCATCAAATCTGGTCTCCAAGGTACTGTACCAGAGACCAGGAGCGGGGTTAGACGACCGAGAAGAGCTAGCCATTATCGAAAAACAAGAAAACAAGGCTTCGACAGAAATAGAGATGGATAGAAAGCACAACGAGCACGGAAAAGAGGCAAAGATCCGAAAGAACTACGAAGGATAGAAGGAAGCTTAACAAAAAAAGGGGGCAGAAAGGGTTGCCGCGGAAGAAATCGTCGGACACGGAAGTCGCCGGAGCACTAATCGCACAGAAACCGTCGTACACGAGCAGAACGCGAAAGTGAAGGGGGAAAGGGGGGCTCCGCGAGATTATAAGCTTGCGGTTCAGCCAAGCAGAACCGTCGGATCTAGGGTGTAAAACTCCAGGTGTAGATCCGACCGTGGAATTCAAATCGCCCGACGTCGCGTCAGCACCTGTCACTTCGGGCAGGCTGCGACTGCGACATTGACATGTAGCATTCCCTCACTGGCCCACATTTAAGGGGCGCGTGCTTGGCCTTAATGGGGTGATTTGCACGAATTCTGAAGAGATTCTGGCGACGCCAGCATTGACCGCATGCGCTCGAGGACATTGAAGGAGAAAGCCCAAGTGCAAATACTGGGGTCACCGATTGACTACAAGGATCGGTCTCGGGGTCGAACGACACTCTTCGATGAACCGATCGAAATTCTACCAATACTATGGTCGATCGGCCAACCGATCTCCATGCTTCTTTTTGCCCAGTCAGTCGGACTTGCCACCTCCTTCGACTAGACTTGAAGGGGAGGCATGTGATCCGATGATAAGGGCCCACCCCTCAGAGGGTCATTGCCACGGTGGAAGTCAAAGCCTAGGCGGTCAACACCCCTGTATCGCTGATCGATCGGACAACCCATTTGCCCGACCGGGGGGAAGGATAGGCAGACCGATATCAACCTGATATTACCATAGCTCGGTCACATACCGAGCTTCTGACGCTCAGAGAACTATGTGTTGGAACCCCAAGATTGTTTTGGTGTGATCAACAAGTTAAGTTAAGTCCTGTGTGTTTTTAACCTTGTGTCTAAGTGTGTAGGAGCTTTGGAGCACATGTAGTCGAGCGGAAGACGCAGCTAGCGAGAAGGACGACACGCGGTGCGTCCGAGGGACAAGTCACTGCGGAAGAGTACACCGGCGGACGAGAAGGAAGCGTGCGGTGAGAAGGTCGGCACGGGGTGCGACTGAGGGACAAAGACTGCGGATGAGTACGCTGGCGGACGAGAAGGAAGCACGCGACGATTCCGAGGGACGAGAAGCCGGAGCGGAAGCCTGCTTGAGAAGGCCGAAATTGGGTTCGGGTAAGCCTTATTTCGGTTGACTGAAATCACCCAAGCAAGCGGAGCCGGAGCAGAAGACCCGGACCGAGGCGAGCAGCACCGGAGCAGAGGGCCCGGACCAGAAAGTCAACTTGGTTGACTTAGTGGTCCAGGCGCCCGGAGTTGGCTTTTTTACCAGATCGCGTCAAGCGTGATCCTTTGCGTTGGGGATAAAGTTTTATCCCCCCAGGGGCACCTGGAACCTTTCGGGGCGGCCCGACCAAGGTTATAAATACAGCCTTTGTCCAGAAGTTTTACAACAACTCAAGAATTGTAATTCCAACACTTGTGTGCTTCCTTTATGCTCTGTTTACTTTGGAGAGTGGAAAATAAAACTAAGGAAAAGTTTCTGCAGTGGAAAAGTTTCCACCATTTACTTCATTGAAATTTTCAGCTGGAAGAGAAACGTAATCCATCCACGGATGGTTTTGGAGCCAAAATCGATCATCTTAAAAATCGGACGGAAAGCAACGGATGGAAAAAAATGACGCATGTACCCCTTTTCATTTACAAAATTACACCATATACCAAAAAATAATGACGCATGTACCCTTTTTAACTTACAAAATTACACCATGTAACAAAAAAAATGACGCATGTACCATTTTTTGTTTATAAAATTACGTCGCATGTATCCATCTTTCTCAATGAAGATAAACAAGAATACAAAGGAAGGGATTTCTTTACCCTTTCTCTTCTCTTCCTCCGAGAATAATTTTCCATCATAGAGTCCTTTCCTTTCTTTATCTGCGCTTGAGAGTAAACATAACATTAGAGTTTAGCTTCTTTCTTTTTGCGCTTTCATTGCTGTAAGAGGTTTCTCCGCCTGAAGGAGATATTCTAGTGCGTTAACCTCCCCGGTTGTAACCAAGTAAACATCTTATGCCTCTACTTTCTGTTTTAATTTATTGTTTTTCTGTTTTATGCAAGTGTTAGTTTAAGAAAAGTCGAAAAGGGTTTTGCTTCTATTTTTTTGCAGGCTATTCAACTCCCATTCTAGTCGGCCGCAGCGGTCCAACAAGTGGTATCAGAGCTAAGGCGCTTCAGGAAGACTGATTGCCGAACGAAGCAACGAAATAATCGTCAGACCAAGTATCTACCCGTCGAAGTTCGAAGGGGAATTCACTAGATTTTGATTTAATGTTAATTATGGAATTCGGTTTTACAGCACCGGAAGGTAAGGAGAAATACCACTGGACGAAAAAGGAGCAGGCCGACTACGTGGCAAACGACAAAGCAGAGTACTATCTGCTAAGTGTTCTGACGCCACAAGAAGTCAACCGAATCGGCAACTACGACTCCACAAAGGAACTTTGGGAGAAGTTCCTTGAGCTGCACGAAGGAACGCCGGAAGCCAAGCTCGCTAGACGGGATCTACTTCACAATCAGCTCACCAGCCTGCGACTTGGGGAAGATGAGACACTTGTGCATCTACACTCGAGAATTAAAGAAATCATCACCGGAATTTCGAATCTCAGAGAAAAGGTAAGTAACCGAGATTCGCTCAGGTACGCACTAAACTCTTTTCCTAGAAATTCAAAATGAGCATCACTAGTAGATGTCTTTTATATTTCAAAAGACTTAGAAAAAATTACATTAGAAGAATTCTTTTCCACATTTGAAGTGCACGAATCAAGATGTGCAGATACGAAGAAGCCCAAGAACAACGTCGCCCTCAAAGCATAGAGAGACGAACCTGAGTTGGAGTCTTCTCTCGACGACGAGGAAATGATAATGATGGTAAGACGATTCAAGAATCTTTGTAAGTATAGAAAAACTAACCATCCTCAGGGTAGAAAGAAAAAGATCATCCGCCGCTACCACTGCGATGAAGAAGGGCACGTCAAGGACAACTGCCCCAAGCTAAAGAACAAGGACAAAGATAAAGGTAAGAAACCTGTCCAAAAGCGCAAGGCATTAAAAGCGACGTGGGACGATACATCGTCCGAATCGGAAGTCGAAGCCTTCTCCGGACTTGCACTAATGGCAAGTCATCAAGATGGCGACTGTGAGTCAAGCTCTTCCGAAATGAGCATCAAGAGCATCGATAAAGGGGGACCCACGTCGGAAGAAAGCAGCAGTTCAGGGGGAGAAACGGACAACGAGATCGACAAGGTAAGTCAAGTACGATATCTTCCCGACAAACTATTTAAGTTTATTAAATTGTTAACTAAGAATTACTGTAAATTAGAAAAAGAAATTAAGAATTTAAAAATGATATTAGCTAAATCTTGCCCAATAGAAGAATTCGACATAATTAAATTAGAAAATGAAAAATTAAAAGTAGAAAATGATAATTTAAAAGTACAAGTAAATAACTTGAAAAACCATACATGCTCATCTAATACTAAGGTGAAATGGAGGGGAGTGTCGAGTGTTTTATGTGATCGTAAAGTACCTCTTAAACTTAAGGGTAAGTTCTATAAAATCGCAGTTAGACCTGCTATGTTATATGGAGCTGAATGTTGGGCTATGACTCGAGCACACGAGCAGAAGATGAGAGTTGCGGAGATGAGGATGTTAAGGTGGATGTGTGGGCATACGAAGATGGACAAAATAAGAAATGAGAGTATTAGAGAGAAAGTCGGAGTTGCATCTATTGAGGAAAAACTCTGAGAGACACGTTTAAGATGGTACGGACATGTACTTAGACGACCAATAAATGCTCCAGTTAGGCGATGTGAAACTATGATAAACATGCATATCAAACGAAGAAGAGGAAGACCAAAAAAGACTTGGTTAGCAACAATAAAACAAGATAAAATTTATTTAAATATAGATGATGATATAATAGGAGATAGAGCTCAATGGCGTAAAAGGATTCATACAACCAACCCCACCTAGTGGGAAAATGCTTGGTTGTTGTTGTTGTTGTTGTATAAGAGACAAATTAGGAACATTTCAAAAAGATATGTCCCTAAGAAATTTTTAGTTAATCTAGTTGGCTGGAACCTATATTGGGTTTCTAAGTCTTGCTTAATCTAAATTTTAATCGGATTTAGCACTTTCAGCGAGAAAATTAAACAGTGAGTTTTTTTACTAAGCTTTGTATAAGGAAGTGGTTATTGCTCCATAACCAAGAAGGCCTAGTGCTTCGCCACACCTAGAAGCCAAAATATTGAAATAAAATGTTTAATTAACTTTCTGATAAAATATTAAGGTTGAAATTTAATAATACTTTAAAAAGTCTTTTTAACAATTTTTTTTTTGAAAGTTTGTCAAATATTTTTTTTAAAAAAAATAAATTATTTTTTACATAAGTTAAATTTTTTTCTGAAATTAGAAATTTCTGCTTAATTTTTTTTTCTTAAAAAATATTTTTACAAAATTTCCGAAATCAGAATTTTTTTACTTAAAGTTTTATTTAGAAATATTTTAACTTAGAACATTTTTTCTTGAAAATTATTACAAAACTTTTTCAAAGTTATAAATTTTTTCCCTTAGAGTTTTTTATTCGAACCCTATTTTTTTATGTGATCAAATGGGGAGAAGGAAAAGTATAAGTCTAAGGGGAGGTAGACCAAAATTTAAATTTTCTATCTTTTTGTACTTTATTGTAAAATTAGTTAGTTTATTTTTTATATCTATTTACCCTATCTTAACTTGGGTTGCTCACATCAAAAAGGGGGAGATTGTTGGAACCCCAAGGTTGTTTTGGTGTGATCAACAAGTTAAGTTAGGTCCTGTGCATTTTTAACCTTGTGTCTAAGTGTGCAGGAGCTTAGGAGCACAGATAGTAGAGGGGAAGACGCAGCTAGCGAGAAGGACGACATGCGGTGCGTCCGAGGGACGAGGCGCCGCGGAAGAGTACACCGGCGGACAAGAAGGAAGTGTGCAGTGGTTCCGAGGGACGAGAAGCCGAAGCGGAAGACTGCTCGGGGAGTAAGAGACGCAGCTAGCGGGAAGGTCGGCACGAGGTGCGACCGAGGGACAAAGATTGCGAATGAGTACGCTGGCGGACGAGAAGGAAGCACGCGACGATTCCGAGGGACGAGAAGCCGGAGCGGAAGCCCGCTTGAGAAAGCCGAAATTGGGTTCTGGTGAGCCTTATTTCGGTTGACTGAAATCACCCAAGCAAGCGAAGCCGGAGCAGAAGACCCGGACCGAGGCAAGCAGCACCGGAGCAGAGGGCCCGGACCGTCCGGGCGCTCGGAACCATTCCGGGCGCTCGGAGTTGGCTTTTTAACCAGATCATGTCAAGCGCGATACATTACGTTGGGCATAAAGTTTTATCCCCCCAGGGCGCCTGGAACCCTTCGGGGCACCCTGACCAAGGCTATAAATACAGCCTTGGTCCAGAAGCTTTACAACAACTCAAGAATTGTAATTCCAACACTTGTGTGCTTCCTTTATAGTTTAACTTAGTTCTTTTTGCGCTTTCATTGCTGTAAGAGGTTTCTCCGCCTGAAGGAGATATTCTAGTGCGTCCCATTCTTTGGATTAACAACTTCCCCGGTTGTAACCAAGTAAACATCTTGTGCCCCTGCTTTCTGTTTTAATTTATTGTTTTTCTATTTTATGCAAGTGTTAGTTTAAGAAAAGTCGAAAAGGGTTTTGCTTTTATTTTTTTACAGGCTATTCAAGCTCCCATCTAGTCAGTCGCAGCGGTCCAACACTATAGGCCGGCGAGGCACCCGTCGAGCGGCCAGCTCGCTCGAACTTAAGTTGAACCTCAGAACCGGCGAAACGGGAGCGCAACCGAGAAGTCACTCGGATAGAGCTCGATACAATAGCGGAGCTCGGACAGTGGAAGGCTAACCGAGCGGCCACCCCATTCGGCCTAAGGGCTAGACACCCGGACGACTGAGGGCTGGCCGAGCGGGGGTCCCGCTCGGCCCATTAACAGATGAAAGGAGGATCAACCGATATCTTTGTGGGAACTCGTGCCATAGATAAACGGCATGGTTGGCGGCATAACCGGGCAGGGGATCGTACGACGGAAGTTTCCACTGTCATGTTAGAGATATACTCGGGTCATTGAGGTATGGTGTCAGAGACGCTTTCCTGACATGTCTTTTCAAGAAAACTTTGAGAAGCGTACACACCTCGAAAAACGTGCATGTGCGCTCCCGACAACCCTTTATAAGGAGCACCAAGCTTCAACGGGGGTATGCTAAGATTACTGTAGCTACTGTTACTCTGCTTCTTTCGATTCACTTCTTTCTCTGTTCCTACATCGCGAGGGGCTGACTTGAGCGTCGGAGGGCTATCGCCAGGGAACCCCTCCCTGGCTCGGCACTGACGTTGTTGTGATTGTAGGATTCTCCAGTTTGGAGTTCACCAACGGTCAACAGGAGCGACACACCCCCAGCATCCATTGCCTCGACTCTCGGACAGGATCAAAAATTAAAATAGTTAATTCAGATTCAATTTGTTCAATTAGATTTTGATATGACGACCAAACAAGTTAAGCTAAGCCGCTCTTGTCTGGCTCAGCCGAACTCAGTAGCGCACGAGCACCAACCAGCCCGTATTGGATGTACCGGGTATAATCTTAAACTAGATTGGGTTGGATTGGGTCCCAGGGTTTTATGCTGATTTTAAAAAAATGATTAATCAGGCTGGGTAACGTCGAGTCTGGAGTAGCCGATCCGGTCCCATGAAAATTTTCCACCGGCCACCAGAATAAATCGGAAAGCGCTCGCAGTGAACAGTCCAAGAGCTTAACATCCTTTAGTTACGTATCCCATTTAGAGAAAAAATTCCTATAAATTTATCATAATTAGAATTTAAATCATAAATATCTGAATGACAATATGAATATTAGCGGAGATCCGTCGGGCATTTGCATTTCTAATTTCCATGGGCCTATTCTATCTACCTCCAATCCTGTCCGTCCATCGGAGGGAGGTTCCATGAATCCCGCTGCAGTGGACGGTCTGGATCTCAGCCATTGGAATCGCCGAAAAACCTATTTAAATGGCGACGCTGCGGAGACTCTTTCAAAACTGTTTTTACACGGATCTCGCTGCCTTCCACCCTCGCCGTGCTCCTCCTCCACCGCAATGGCGACAATGGAGAGCCTGATCGGGCTTGTGAATCGGATTCAGAGGGCGTGCACCATCCTCGGGGACCACGGCGGAGAGGGCGGATCCCTCTGGGAAGCCCTCCCCTCCGTCGCTGTCGTCGGTGGTCAGGTAACGAGACGCCTCCCTTGCCTTCCTAAATATAATGCACCCAGAGTTTCTTATTGCTCGGATCCGGCCGATTTTGGAATTCTCATCGGCTCTATTTTGATCTGCTTCCTCGGGATCTCAGAGTTCGGGGAAGTCGTCCGTGCTAGAGAGCATCGTGGGGAGGGACTTCTTGCCCCGTGGATCTGGTGATTACTTGAAAAGGATATTTGTCGATCCGTGTTCTGGTATTCGTGTTCCACGAGTGACCGTTTGGGATCTGTGTGTTTGGATTAGGTATTGTGACCAGGAGGCCGTTGGTGTTGCAGCTTCACAAGACGGAGAGCGGGTCAGAATACGGAGAGTTTCTTCATGCTCCTAGGAGGAAGTATTCTGACTTTGGTATGATCGGATTCATTGAACCATTTACTTTGGCTCTGTTCTTCTGAAGGGTATTTATAGCTCATGTTTTTGCGCATTTTAGCTTGTAATGGCCCTTTCGTTTATGTAGTAGTATATTTTCACAGTTAGATTTTCTCATGTTTTTTTCGCTTGTTTAAGCGGAAAGATCTTTTGCTTGCGTGGATTACATATACACATTTGCAGTGATTCTTTGATTTGATTTGCAATGTTGAGGGATGAAATATTGGCTTTCTGCTAACATAAAAAAAATTGCCTTCTCTTCCATTTAAAATTGGACAATTCCAATAAAGTGTTCTAATTTTGTCTTCTATTTTTTTACTTGATTCATTTTGCTTAAAGCTATTTGTATGAGTTACCATGATTAATGAGCTTGTCTGAATTTTTAATATCTGCAGCTGCTGTTAGGAAGGAGATTGCAGATGAGACTGATCGCATTACTGGAAAATCAAAACAAATATCCAACGTTCCAATCCATTTGAGCATTTATTCACCACATGGTTAGTAATTAGTATGCCTACATAATGCTTGATTTTTTGCTTGGGTTTTCATGCAACAAACTATTGTTTACAAATGCCGACATCAAATGGTTTATATGTTTTTGACTTTTATTTATTTTTCCTTCATGCTTTCATAAGTTTTCATGAAAGGAAAATCAATATCTTGTGAATTTTTACCTCTGTTGTTCTTAGTCAAATTATAAATCACTTGTATGGCGAGGGTAATTTTATAAATGACTTATATGGTGAGGGTGAATGAATCAAGGAGGAAAAACCATATTTCATTCATGAAGGCGATTGTTTTTCTCAATCCATTACTTGAATTTCAGATGAAATGAATGCTTCAAGCAAAGGAAATACAATTACAACCGAGGGACTTTGTGGATTCATACTTGATTAGATAGGTTTTGTTTGGAAAGAGAAAATCATGTGACCTGATGATAACCAGAGATATGATAAGTGAACTCAGAGTTGGGAACTGCCTCCAAGTTAGCGGCCAGGGTAGGTGAGGCAATTGCCAATTTGGATGAATAAATTTTGACGGAAATGAAGAGTAAAATTGTACTCACTTTCTTCTTGACCTTCCTTTGAATTGTCCATTTTCTTTTTCCTCTATTTCTTATTTCTTTTATCTATTCTTCGAGGCAGTAGACTAGACCGGTTTCGTGGTACATGAGGCCTCTAAAAGACTTGCTAGAGTGACCTTTCTAGCCGTGTATCCAAAGAGTGAGCCAAAAGTGACTGCTATACCACATCATTCTATGGCTCATCAAGGGAATTGTTCCAGAATCTGTGCCAAGAGCCTAGAGAGACAATGATGTTGCTTTATCAGTTGAGTGAGGTAAAGTTATTGGCAAATTGGCATTGCATGTGATCACCAGCATGCATTACCTTAGCCAGTGACTTTCCTCTTGTCATTTTGTAGAAACTCTTGCCTACTCAAGCCTACTATGCCTACACATACTGTTGCTTTTTTACATTGCAGTTATATGATCTTGATATTTGATTAAAATGGGCAGCCTAATTTTATGTAAATGTGGAAACATAAATTTAGTTTATGATAGAAGAGAATCTGAAGTTAATTTCTATATCATGCCATACTGATTCCATGAGTTCCTTTTATGCTACTATATAAAGACTAGGCACACTGATAAAAGGCCACACTTGATGATGTTTAAAATCACAAATAGGATTTGATTGTCAAAGATACAAAGAACTTGAACTAAAATTTGATTATTACAATTGATTGAGGAACGATAGTGGACACAGTAGATATGCTGTAAATTATCATTTATTTGTGTATGCTCATGAAAATAATGTACCTCATGCAAAAACATAAAGCTGATATGGATAAAAATTCATCACATGTAAGATCCACAAATATATTGTCTCAAGATTATGGAAAAATATTTTTTGCCTGTAATAATTCAAATTCTGCAAGAACTTCTGGAGATTTTGCTAGCTATTATATTTTATAGTCCTTGTTATGGTCAAAATTTGTAGGTGTTGGTTCCTTGATCCTCGTTGACAAAGCATTCTTGCATGGATTAACATGTGTTAGAGAGGGCTCGCCGGGAGTTGTCCCGGTGAGGCTCCTCCGATGCCTAAGTCATCATGGGATCAGGGCAAGAAAACTAAAGCATGTAGAAGAAAAAGGCTCTGGTTAGGGTTTCATACCAGAGCAATCTTTTATAGAGGACCAAACCCCGAAACCCTAATGGGTTATTGAACTTGTGGGTCGTGTGCTGGAGAGGCATTATTGCTGGGTGGTATCAGTGCTCTTTTAGATCTTTTTTTATATATGGATGTTCTGGTTTCCAGCAAAAAAAATGTTCCAACATCTTCCAGACCATTTTGTTTGATCATATTGCTTTTTTGCAGTTGTTAACTTAACACTTGTAGATCTTCCTGGTTTGACCAAGGTTGCTGTAGGTAAAGATCTAAACCTAAAGTTTGTCAACTATCTCCTACCTAGTTGAGCAAACAATATAATTCTATAATGAGGAAATTATTGAATCATCTTGCTTATGCAGATGGACAACCTGAATCAATTGTGAGAGATATTGAAGATATGGTTCGGTCTTATGTTCAAAAGGTAAAGAAAGTGCCTCTAGATTTCTGCTTTTTAAATGTTATGGGATTTAATTGTATGCACTGAATTTTTAGTTCAATTAAACAACAAATACCTAGGTTTCTATTTCTTTACATTGTACCTATATCTATACCCTTAGGTCCCAAAAATGCATACTAAACATGATTTTTCCAGCCAACATGCCTTCTTACTCTACAAACTGCTAGGGTACTTGCCACCTTGGATAATGCATTATATCTGCCATAGAAAATCCATATTTGGTATTCTCTATTCAAGGAAGTCTTTAGTATTCACCAAATTCTATTGAAATTTTAATGCTTGCTTATTTTGACACTGAGGGATTCTTTTTTTCATAATTGTAGCCCAATTGTATCATTCTGGCCATTTCTCCTGCTAACCAAGATATTGCCACCTCCGATGCCATCAAACTTGCAAGGGAAGTGGATCCTACAGGTAGAGAATTTACTTATGTTTACTTTGTGAAAATCACTGGATGGTTAGCGTTTTTCTTTCAGTCACCCAGGCTTTTGAATTACATGTATATACATACAGACAATAGTTGTAAGTTTTCTGTTCATTCATCCAGGTGAGCGAACTTTCGGTGTCCTAACAAAGCTTGATCTTATGGACAAGGGTACTAATGCTCTTGATGTAAGCAATTCAATGAAGCTGTGATGTAAAATTTTTTTAAAAAATTGTATCTTATGAAGCAACCTGCCTTTGAAAGCTTACTTTATTTTTGGTTGTTCCAGGTACTGGAAGGAAGATCATATCGGCTACAACATCCTTGGGTAGGAATAGTCAACCGCTCACAAGCTGATATCAACAAGAATGTTGACATGATTGATGCACGGCGGAAGGAACAAGAGTATTTTGCAGCTAGCCCTGATTATGGACATCTTGTGCATAAAATGGGTTCAGAGTATCTTGCAAAACTACTATCCAAGGTAGATCCTGTTCTCCATTCTCATTTTAGCTATGTCTTTTCTCATTTTGTTGTAAACTTTGGAAATTTGAAATATTCTATGACTTCTCTTTTGTAGCATCTGGAATCTGTGATCAGGCAACGAATACCTAGTATAATAGCTTTAATTAATAAAACAATTGATGAACTTGAAGCTGAGTTGGATCGGCTAGGCAGGCCTATTGGAGCTGATGGAGGAGTAAGTTACAGAACACAATAATCCTGTGTAGCTACTCCTTTCTTCCTACTTAATGTTCTTGTTTGTTCAAATATGCAGGCACAACTTTACACAATTTTGGAGATGTGCCGTGCATTTGATCGAATTTTCAAAGAACATTTGGATGGAGGGTAATCTATTTTTCACTTGTTTTTCTCATAGTCATGGCACATTTAAAATCTTCTGCAAGTGTTGATTCTGGTCCTCGTTCATACAATTGCTGGTTTTAAGGCAATCCCCCAGTCTATTGTCTGATTCCACTCAAAGAAAGAATGTATGTGTTTTTTGACACAATCACACAATTGGTGTTTTCAGAGTACTGTTCCTTCGCTAAACTAGTAGTAATTGTGATTTTACCTTTTATTCCCTTTTGGTAAAATGTGATTGTCCTATTTTGTTGCCCAAAAATATGTTGGCAAAAAATTTCATTTTATTTGGCAAACCTAGGCAAACACAACCTATTTCATTGGCATGTTTTTCCAAGTTTGTGATTGAGATTCTATGCTTGTTTTGATTTTCATTGTTCTGTGCTAGGCGACCTGGTGGAGATCGGATATATGGGGTCTTTGACAACCAACTACCTGCAGCTTTAAAGAAACTCCCATTTGATAGGCACTTGTCTCTGCAGAATGTTAGAAAGGTTATTTCAGAGGCAGATGGTTATCAGCCCCATCTGATTGCTCCTGAGCAAGGATATAGAAGGCTTATAGACAGTTCTCTAGGCTATTTCAAAGGTCCTGGAGAGGCTTCTGTCGATGCTGTATAATCTCTTTGCCTACACTCCTATGCCTTTGATAGCAATGTTATGCTTCTATGAACACATCATTTCTGCTTATTGTGTGATGCAATGCTTTACCGATGTGTATTCCTTTTGTCTGGATATTGATGTAGATCAATTACATGAACTAGTTTTGGTAGTGTAACTTCAAATACGGTCATGAGAATTTATAAACTTTATTTCATTTTATCTATAGCCTAAGTAATTCTATGTTCACTTTACTTTCCAGGTTCACTTTGTCCTGAAAGAACTTGTTCGCAAATCCATTAGCGAAACAGAGGTAAGCATCATTATAGGATAAGTTCGGAAGTGCATAATGTACATAATGGCATGCCATAGTGGTTCTTTGCTGTCTATAAGTTCAAGTTTTTGCCTAAATGCTTTTTCATTATCATCCATTAATTATCATGCGGCATTTTCCTACAAGTTCACTGACATGTCTTTTCTCTGTGTGAACTTGCTCTGCAGCAACATAGCTTTTGTTGTTTGCCAATTGTGATGAAGTGATGGTTGTTTTTTTTAACTGGTAGGAACTGAAGCGCTTCCCAACTCTTCAGTCAGACATAGCAGCTGCAGCAAATGAAGCCTTGGAAAGATTTCGAGATGAGGGCCGTAAAACAGTTCTTCGTCTTGTAGAAATGGAGTCCACCTACCTTACGGTGGAGTTCTTCAGGAAACTCTCTCTTGAACCTGAGAAAGGTCAGGCTCCTGGTTCCACACCAAATTCTCAAGCACCAGATAGATACGGTGATAACCATTTAAGGAGGATTGGTAAGTTCATTCTCCTAATAGTTATAAAATTGGCATTCTCTCAAGTTTCTCTGGATAGGTCTGACGTCTCATCTTGCTGTTTTCTTTTCTCATTAGCATTAATGCTCAAATTTTTTGACCTTGCAATGACCTGGTGAGATCCCTATCATCTGATTTACAGGCTCCAATGTTAATGCATATGTTGCCATGGTATGTGACACGCTGAGGAATACTATCCCGAAGGCTATTGTTCATTGTCAAGTCCGAGAAGCAAAGAGGTCATTGCTTAATCAATTCTATGCCCATGTCGGGAGTAGGGAGGTGTGTCTAATGACCCATACTCATATTGTGAAATTTAAAACCACACCCACATGAAATCCTTGAGATGCACTAAAATGATGCCTACTTGTCATGTAGTTATGCAGTAGGTTCTCTACTAAGAGTACTAGATATTTATTTTCTCTTATTTCGTTTAGTTTATATCTTCTATGCACTTCTTTTTCGTATTGGGAAATTGAACATCTTCAAGTAAATGCACGTTTCGAAGTACAAATATAGATGATCTGTAGCACTTGTATTTGGGTATCCGAAAGTTCAATAAGTCGATTAGAAACTGTTCTTCCTGAAACTTGGTGTTTTACAAAATTGCCACGGCTGACTGATTCATTCTTACATCAACTGCAAAAATTCAAAGGATTGACCTCCACTTAAATGTTCATGTTTTTGAGCTCGAATGCATTTTCTTGCACCTTCACGACCATACAAATCCAAATTCAATTCAGTTTGATATTTTCATCTTTACCCTGCAGAAGAAACAGCTTAGTGCCATGTTGGACGAGGACCCATCTCTCATGGAGAAGAGGAATGCAATTGCAAAGAGACTAGAGCTTTATAAATCAGCTAGAGATGAGATCGATTCTGTTGCATGGAAATGACAAGCTAAACAAACATCAGATGTCACAAACAAAAATCAGAATGAGACAGCATAGGTGAGAATCCAGTTCCACAAATTTCCATTACTTGATTGATGTTGAGCATTTTTTTCCCTATACCATTACCACAAGCAGCAGGAAATTCCTTATTCGTCGTACTTTTTTCAAACAACTGAACTGCAGCTATATAACTGTTATTCTTTTGGCATCAAGAGCCTGTGCTATTTTTTTTTTTGGTCTTATCGATCGTTTCTACACAGATGTCATGGAGTCTGGCATAGGCTGTGTTTATTGTTTAGAGGGCTTTATAGAAAATACAGAAGATTTTTTTTTTTTGTGATGTTGAATTGCTCCATGCAATATGCTTTATATTGTTGCATAATGTTGCCCTACCAATAGTTATTATAAATGTACAATTGATCAATGTAGATCAAATTGTCATACCTACATTGGCGCTGCGAGAATTATCGTTATTATTATTTTCAACGGTGGTAAAATGTTATAAATATGACTTAATGGGATGGATGGACTTAACCAGTAATGCTTTTTAATAGCAGAGTTTGCTCCCTGATTACTGATTTTAGAGGGCAATGCAAGAGTCGGCTTTGAGAAGTGCCAGGCTTCACCTTAGCTCCGGCCACGTTGGGCCTGACATTGACCCGAGCTGGTTGGAGATGACATAGGCCTAGGTTGAGTTGGGTATAACAAAGACTCGTTGAGTTAGGTTGAGTCTTTGCCCTAGGGCTAGGGTTAGGTTTGAGTATAGGAGTGTAGATGAATGAAATCAAATCGAATAATATAAAAATATTAATATTTAAGTTTTGAAAGATATATGATATTCAAATTCGAATTTGAAAATATTTGACTTGAGTTCCGTTTGAATTTTAATAAAATTCGAACTCTATTTGGATCTTGATTAAGTAGAATTAAATTATAATTTAAAACGACTTAAATCTGAATTTGATTGGACATTTTTAAATTTTAATTTGAGTATATTTAAATTAAAATTATGTAAAAATAATTAGGGTTTGTGTTTGACTCGTGAATAATTAAATAAATTATTATGAGTTTTAATTTGATTTGAAAAAATTATCAAATATATATTTAGTTCGGTTTAAATTTGATAATTTTAATACAAAATTAATTTTTCTGTTTTTAGCGGGTTTGAAATGTTTGTTGACGTGGGCGGGTCAAGTTGAGATGGTTTTTTTTTTAAAAAAATCTTAAATATTCAAAATGCTCATGCTACTATTAAATTACCAGGAAAAGGAAATTTGGAAGAGAGAATAAATCTCATCCAGAGGAATTTTATTAACTCGAAAGCTTTTTTAATATATTCGGTCATCCTGGTAAAAATTTCAATTATCTCAATAGAAACTCTATTTGTCTTATTTTAAAAATTAAATAATATTATAAAAATTTTCCTGCAATGTTTTTCAAAAAAGAAATATCTCATTATAAAAATTTGGCAACCTAAATTAATTTTGAACTTTTTAATCGTATTTTAAATATGATTTAGAATCTTGACAATTGATTTAAATATTAATTGTATTATTTTCTAATCGAGGAGAAGTCACGAATTTTATCCAATTACGTCTTAGCATTATTCTTTTTTTTTTTTTTGGACATCCTTTCTAATAAGTAAAAAAATTGTTTTTTTTAAAAAATGTATGCTTTGACTTTGTATTATTTCTTTTTTTATTTCCAACAAATAATAGAATGTTTAAGTTCGTTCTGAATGTCGACTAATTCTTTTTAAAATCATAAGACACTGTTGTGGTAACGATGAGAATAAAATATTACAAAATCAACATACCTTGTCTGTTTGAATTGCCCCTAGAAATTCAAGCTTATTTTTAACATTGTTATAAATTACTTTAAGCTAATACAATTATTTTTAACATTGTTACTCTAAACCCTAAACCCTAAAAATTTAAGCTTATTTTTTTTTAACTGATATAATGTTAAAATTACTTTAAAATTTTCATAGTTACTATGTCGCTATAATAGCTAATACTATTATAACATTGTTATCTAGATAGTTGTTATAGTTGTTATAATAGTTAATATAATAGTGTAGTAGCTACTAAATAATTATTATAAAATTTTAAAGTGATTTTGAATTAAAATAATTTTAATGGAGTTTAAGTAATTTTGACAAATTGATAAAAAAATATTTTAATATAATAATATTCTATATATAATAATTTTAATTAAAATAGTAATTCAGATTAGCTGCTGAAACAATGATGAGGTGACCATTTGATAATTTTTATAAAAAGATTGCATATTCGACGAGTCATTAAATGAGACATTCTTTTAAATTTTTTTTCCAAAAATAATTCACGATGATAATAATAATAATAATATATGCCAAGGATGTAAGTGAGGTAAGACGCTTGTGAGTGGCTCGATCAAAACTTAACTCGAGCTTAAAGTTGATCGAGTTTCAACCGAGTGCGAGCTGATTTGATTAGAAATCGAGTCAAGCTTAAGCTTAATTATTACTAACTCGATGATTCAACGAGCCAAACGAACTAGTAATAATATATATTTTTATAATATATAATATATTAAATTATTTATTAAAATAATAATAAAAAAATTTAATAAAATTTGAACTCAAGCTCGAGCTCAACTCTACCAGCTCCCAGTATAAATTAACTCAAGTTGAGCCTACACTGACTTAAGCTCGGCTCGTTTACAAACCAAGATTCACATTTCACTGTTTTCGCTTGGAAAATTCTTTGTCACGAAACATAAATCAATCAATGGTAGTGAGTCACAAGTAACCTTGATGGAAGCAAGCGTAACTGAGTTAATACTCGGATGAAAGATTTACATGATAGGAACAAGCATAGGAACAAGTTTCAAATTCCTTAGGGTGCGTTTGGTTCGGGGTTATTCTTGATAACAATCAAGGTTATCAATAAAAACCTTGTTTGGTTTAGGTATTCAATGATTCCCGAGTAATGTTCCATGCCCGACACGTCAGCAAAAGGGTTATGTAGTCCGGAATCGAAAAACCTTAGAAAGCTAAGGTTTTTCTTGATTCCGGGGTTAATGAATTTTTTTACCAAAAATACCCTCCGATAAGAAAAAACATGAAAAAAAGAGAAAAAAGTAAAAAAAAATATTAAAAAATGGAAAAAATAAAAAAATGTTTTAAAATTTTAAAATTTATTTTTTTTAAAAATAAATAATTTTTTTTAAAAAAAATTAAAATATAATTTAAAAAAAATAAAAAATTTAAAAATTTTAAAAAATTAAAAGTTAAAAAAAAATTAAAAATTTTAAAAAAAATTAAAATTTTTTAAAAAAACTAAAAATTTTAAAAAATCGAAAAATTTTAAAAAATTTGAAAAAATTTAAAATTTTTTTAAAAAATAAAAAACAAAAAATTTAAAATAAAATTTAATTAAAAATAAAATAAATAAAAAAAATGGAAATTAAAAAAATGTAAAAAAAATAAAAAAATAAAAATATAAATAATATAAAAATATAAAAACATTAAAAAAATAAAAAAACACATAAAAAATAAAAAAACACATAAAAAATAAAAAAATTATATAGGAAAAAGAAAAGTAAAAAACATAAAATAAATAATAATAATAATAATAATAATAATAATAATGATAATAATAATAATAATAATAATAATAATAATATTATTATTATTATTATTATTATTATTATTATTATGTATAGTTGGTTTTGTAACTGAGGGTAATACGGTAAAATATTAAACTAGGGTATTCATTAAAATCTTCAAACAAACAAGTTTTTGTTGCATTACCTAGGTTGAACCAAACAACATTTGATTATGTTTTATTCCCCATAACCTTGGTTATGTGATTACCTGGTAATCACATAACCAAGGTTATACATGATAACTTGAACCAAACGCACCCTTAGGGTGCTAGGATACGTTTGGTTTAAATTATCGCACATAATCTTAGTTATATGATTACTTAGTAATCACATAACTAAGATTGTGAGAAATAAAATATAATCTAATGTTATGTTGTTCAACTTAGATAATGCAACAACTTAGTTAATATTTTATTAATTTATCCTTGCGGAGCTTTGTTATTCTATCAGTTCTCGTTAGCTGTTGCCATGCATGGCTACCGACGCTTCTTCTTCCGCTTAGGCTGTGAGCTTGCATGCGAGGAGTCGGCAGTGCGAGTGGCGGAGCAGGATGGGAAGCAACGCCTACCTCTTTAGATCGAGAAGCACTGAGTGTTGGGAATTTCGGAAAGGTCTATGTGTGGGAAGTTAGAATCCCAGCATTAGGCTTCTAAAGTGAGCTTAGTAGGGAATGCCCTTCCACCTCTTGGCGCTCGACGATGGTGGAGTCGATGGGGAGAAGCTCTGGGTAGTGTTGCATGTCTCACTGCTCGTCAAGCGCTTCGAATCCTATCCTCATCTCGATTTGTTCTTATCGTCGTCATTATCGGAGGTGCTAGTGAGCTGGAATGCGCATTTCATCGAACAGTTGGTGGGGGGTTTTGGTGGAAAAGAGGAAAAATAATGGAGATTCGTGGGGGAGATTAGAGGAGGACCTTGTAGCTGAGGGAGTAGAAACAGAAGGAATCGACAAGGTTGCGGTAGTATAACTCACAAGTTCTAGTTGTTAGATTATATATATATTTATTTGTTTATAATTTTTAGGGTAATGAAAAGCTCGTCGTGCTTCGCTGCTTGTTCCTTAATGATGATATGCAGTGGAATGTAACTGAAGCAATGCTAACACTAGGATTTACTTGGTATCCACCTCAAAATGAGGTGACTAATCCAAGGATCTATACACATAAGCACTCTTCACTAAGAAAACACTCATTCTCGATAACTACCGGAGGTGGAAAAATTTCGTACAAGACTTACACAACAAGACACACTCAAACAAGAAGAAAATACACAAGTGTATAAATAAAAGCCTTCTCTTACTTGATCTTGTTGATGTAGATCGCCTCTGGACCCTTTGGAAAGTGCAACAACACTTCTCTTCCAAGCCTGAAGTCCGACGGTAAGTGTCGGAGAGAATTGCAGTAAGATCAGGGAAGAAGTGTTGCGGAGAAGAAGCTCGCCAACGGTGATATGCTTCGTGCTTCTAGGGCTCCCAATCGATTGAGCATGCTTCCAATTGATTGGGCATGGTCCTAATCGATTGCCACGCTAGATTAGCACTATCCCAGCCGTCCATCGCTCGCTACCTGTGCAACGATCACATCCCAATCTATCGGCTGATCGATTCAGTCTTCTTTTATGCTCTCGCGTCTGCGCGAGGAAACTTGCCCCAATCGATTAACCAATCAATTGGGGAGCCCAATCGATCGACCAATCGATTGGGGAGCCCAATCGATCGACCGATCAATTGGGGAGCATTCTGTGCTCGCGATTTCATTTCCCAATCGATCGGTCAATTGATTAGGCCAGCCTTCTTCGCAAGTATCGATTCAAAATAATTTTCTAACTATTCAAAAAAAAGTCTCATTATTCAAAGACTTTCAAAGTTGTGTATTTTTTTTAAACTAATTTTGAAAAATATTTTTAAGTTGTTCAAGCAAATCCTTCTCCTTAAGTTAACACTCCCTCTTAATTTAACACTCCCCCTTAAGTTAATAGTCCCCTTTAAATCGTACTATGATTTGGGTATGTTAAATTTCAAGACAGATGTGACAAAATGAATAATTAACACATTCTGATTATCTTTGTTAGCTATAAGAAGTTCTACCTAAGTGTTTAGAGGATTTATTGTTCCTAACACTAATGTTCATCAAATATATTATTTTATACCTTATTTTGATTGTTCATTTATATTTAATTAATCATTAATCAATTATTGTAAAAATAATTAACCTCAGGTGTATTAAGTTTCAAGTTAAATAAAATAATTTGTCACTAATTCAATAACAATCAGTCATTATTAATGGTTTATTGATTATCTTTTACTCGACTCAATTCAATACTTATTTGATTAAAACAACTTACAACTTACCTTTCATATTAAATGATTGAGTTAGTTGACTAGTGAGAGTATTAGTTTTTAATTTTAAGTGTTGATTAAATTTAACTTAAATAAATTATTGATTAAAGTTGAGTTAGGTTTAACTAAGTTGTAAGTCTGAGTTAAATTTATTAAAGTTATTAAATAGAGTTAAGTAAAGTTAAGTTGAATTAAGGTTAAGATTTTGAGTTAGATTTTGATAAACGTTGAAATTAAAGTTGATTAAGTTAAATTAAGATTAAGTTTTAATTAACTTTTTAATGTAAAGTCAAATTTAAAGTGAATTAGAGTAAAATTAATGTAAGTCAAATTTAAAGTGAATTAGAGTAAAGTTAATATTTAATTAAATTAAAGTTAAGTTTAGATTAATATTTTCAGTTTTTAATTCAATTAAATTTTAATTAATTATTTAATTTAGTTTAAAGTTTAAGTTAATTAAATTTTAATTGATTTAATTATTTGTTAAATAAGGTTTAAGTTTTAAATTATGTGTCTAAGGTTTTTTTTTAAGTTTTAAATTTTTAAAATGATTTTTAAAATAATTTTTAATTGATTTTAAAATATTTTTTTAAAAAAATTTTAAAATGATTTTAAAATAATTTTTTTTTTAAAAAAATTTAAAATGATTTTTAAAATAAATTTTAAAAAGGATTTTTTAAAAGGATTTTTTTAAATAATTTTAAAAATATTTAAAAAAATAATTTTTAAAAGATTTTTTTTTTAAAAATAGTTCTTAAAAGTTTTTTTTAAAAATAATTTTTAAATTTTTTTAAAACCAATTTTTAAATTAATTTATTTTATTTAGTTTAATTTAATTTTAATTTTAATTTAGTTTAAATTTAAATATTTTGCCTTAGTAATCTTACCTGATCTTTATTTTCAATTAGGGAATCCTATGGGTTTGTGAGATGAATTAAGTTCAATTTCAGGGTTGAGTTTAACTTTGTATAAGATTCAAGTTTAGCTTTGAGCTCAATAAATAGACATTTTTTGGATAAACTTCTGGGCTATGGTGAGTCACCTTGACATCATTAGAGTAACCATATCTTCGAGGTTTTCTAAATAGTCATATCCACTGAGCTTAGTACAAAACCTTAGTATAACTAGTTAGGATCCGTAAGGGGTAGCTTCAGTTAGTTCCACTAAGCCAAATGCACCAGGTCAAAGTCATATCTTCCTAGACATACATAGATGGAGTTTTCCTAACTTACTATCATCCAACTTCACCAATACCATTGGTCAAGTTAAACTTTTGTTCCTTTTTAAACTAGTCATAATTATCCTACCGAGTAAGTTATGGTTTTGAAGGTGCCAACTAGTTTGGTGTCTCCTCTTAAATTATTGAACTTTTGTTTTGTTTATTAAGGTTAATCAAATTTTTAGTTAAGGTTTAATTGTAATGTAAGTTTAAGTTTTTAATTTTGAATTAATTAAGTTAGTTAAATTATCTTTTCTTAAAAGATTATCTTTAATATTTAACTTTTTATTAATTTTAAATTTTGAATTTTTAAAGCTGGTTAAGTTATCTTTGTTTAAAAGATTATTTAAGTTTTTATTAATTTTTAATTTCAAATTTATTAAATTAATTGAATTATCTTTCAGATTTAAATTTTTATTGATTAACTTGTTTTGGTTTTGAATTGAATTTGTCTTGATATTATTTAGATTATTAAATATTTTATTAAAAAAAATTTATTAATTTTATCTAGATCAATATTAATTTTTGTTGGTGCGGTTAGCACTAACGGTCTAACTCAGATTTTGATGAATGACAAAGTAGGTTAAGTTAGTTTTGTTGTGATCTAACACTTTGATTGAGTGTATAGGAGAAATCTAGCTAGGTCGACGGGCCAACCAGATAGCTGGCACAAAGTCTTACTAGGTCGACAGGCCGACCGGATAGCTGGCACGAAGTTCAGCTAGGTCGACGGGCCGACCAGATAGTTGGCATGAAGTCTAGATTGATGGATCGTAAGCGTTCGATAGAGGGGGGGGGGGTGAATATCGATTAAACCTTTTGAGATGCGCAGCGGAAAAAATGAACAACCAATAACAATGCTAACACAAGAACCTTTTACTTGGTTCGGAGCCTATGTCGACTCCTACTCCAAGGCCCATACACAAGGGTGCTTTCGATGGGCAATTTACTAGCAATTCGAAAAATATTATAATAGTAATTATAATTGCTTTTTAAAATAAAAGTATACCGACGAAAACACGGAATGAAAAAGAAGAGCTTGTCGTCGGAAGAGCGTCGTAACGTCGTCGGAGCACAGAAAAGCAGTTCTTGAGTTGTTGTTGGAGCTTCAGCCTTGACCCTCCTTATATAGGAGGTTCGGGGCGCTTGGAACCTTTAGGGCGCCCTAAGCACGACGTAGCCGAGCCAAACGGGGCGCTTCACGTGGCGAGGTGACACTGAGGATGAGTTTTCACCTCCGGACGCTCGGGTACCTCCCGGGCGTCCGAACCCCAGTTTTCTAGCAGCTTCCTTCCTGCAAAAAAATATTAGTTCGGAGGCAAATATATAATACATATCTCCTGCAAAACAAAGTGTTAGCACAGTTCAAGTAGAGTATTAATTAGATTCCATCTCTCCGAGACCGGAATCTAGTCAAGATCTCGACTTAGAGTTCCGAAATGGTTCTAAGTCGGATCGGTGCCTAAGTTCCCTTCCCGGGAACGTGTCCTCACAGTCACTCCCCTCCAGTGACTTACCTTCACTTACTTGCCAGACGTCCAGTCAGCCCTTCGACCCGCCTGGGCTTCGTGCCAGCTATCCGGTCAGCTCGTCGACCTAGCTGGACTTCGTGCCAAACGTTCGGTCAGCCCGTCAACCCATTTGGTCTTCGTGCCAGCTATCCGGTTGGCCGGTCGACCTAGCTGGACTTCGTGCCAGACATCAGGTTAGCCCGTCGACCTGTCTGGACTTCTCTTACACACTCGATTAGAGTGTTAGATAACAACGAAACTAATTTAACCTATTTTGTCATTCATCAAAACCTGAGTTAGACCGTTAGTGATAACCGCACCAACAATCTCCCCCTGTTTGATGCAATGACAACCTGGTTAAGTTAGTGAAAAATATGCAAGTAAAAACCAAGCATAAGGTACTTTAACCTTAAGGTTGTTAAGTTAGCTTTTAAGTTTTGTTTGTTTTGTTTAACTAACTTAACCACCTGACCCTCCCCTTTGACGTTCATAAAAAAAATAACATAGAATAGCAAGGTAACCTTATAAAAAATGCAAGGTAAAAGAAATTTAGAAATGTAAGTCAGATTAGCTTTGGGGAGTATAATATAAAAGATGACTTAGGTTTTTAAATTTTATCTTTTTCAAAAAATTGTTACGTTTAACTTTTAAAAAGATAATTGTAACTGAATCTTTCAAGAAAAGTTTTGCAATTTGGAAACATAATTTGCAAAGATAGAAAAAAAAAATTAGGGTTAAGTTCAATTTACAAGTCAAGTTTTGAAACTAAGTAAAATCAAGTTTGAGTTTGTAAAAATTTAACTAAGTAAAATTTATTTTCAACTCTGAGTTTGTAGCCTCTAATTTTAAAAATAAATTTTCAAAAATATGTTTTTAAACCTAAGTAGACCATAATTTTCAAAATGAAGAATCCAGTTTCCAAAAACCAACTTTTTACCTAAGTTTGGAGGTATTAAATCAAAAACTAAGTTTAGAAGTTGTTATTTTCAAAATTGAATTTGAAAAGTTTAAAATTTGTAGGTAAAGCTAATTTTCAAAAATGATTTTAACTTTCAAAACTAATTTTGAAAAAAATTCTAAACACTTAGTTTTGTCTTGTTTTAAAAAGAGGTATTTTGTAAAAAGTAATTTAAAATAAGTAGAAAAGTAATTAACCTCCCCCTGAACCTAACATTACAAAATCTGTCTAACCAGTTAGCTACTTACCGACTATTCAGAGGATAACAGCTTTCACTTGGTTAGTTAAGTTAAGTCTAAGCATCAGTTAGTGTTTGACTAAACTGAATGGCTTAACTTGATTACTATCTGTTTGATATTTAACGCCCAGACTTATATCGATGCACTGATATAAGCATCTTAAGTCCAGACAATTTGCCTATGCATTTCACCCCTTTCTATATTTGGCAATCACAAACAAGGGAATCCTAAGATGTTGGTGAGATGCTCAAGTACTAGCCCTAGGGGAACATGCTTTCTAGGGGATCATTCTAGTCTAAGGCTAAATCTGTTTTAAAATTCTAAAAATAGAAAATTTTGAAAACATAAAACCATTTTACCTTAGAATTTGAAAATTACCATTTTTGAAAACAATTTTTAAAATTCCTAATCTATAAAACAAATCAAAATCAATTATTTTCAAAGTTGAGATATATCTAAGTAGGTGTAACCCAGAATGTCATAAGTCAATGTCAAAGTCAAGGTACAATGATCATAATAAAATATACATGGTGATCAGGAAGTCTATCAAGATGAGGATGGGGGTGGTCCGGAACTCAAGGAACGGAACATCTCGATCAGCTCAGTGTGACGGATCTGGGCATCCTCTCGGGAACTGGACAGATCGCGTCGAAGGTCAGAAATATCCTGTCTCACGTCTCGTCTCAAATCGGAGACCTCCTGACGAAGGCTCGTCATGGATAGCTCGAGTCCAACAACTCGATCGCCTAGAGTGCGAGGAGCGAGACGAGGTGCTCGGCCTCGCCGAAAACAAGACCATAAACTCATCATGCTCTGCCTCCTCCTGGGCATCTGGGTCTGGCTGGTGCTGTGCCCCCCTCCACCAAGACATGACACCATCATCATCTACATGGACACCTGCTAAAGAGAAGCTCCTAGGTCCTATAACGTCGAACTCAGCCATGGCCCAAACTTTACCTCGGGTGACATCAATATGTAGGTGGGCGAAATATGCCGTCAAAATATGACAGTATGACATATGAACTTGAGCGTTGGTAATGTATCCAGCTGAGTAGATAATGGTCTGAAAGATATATAAACTAATATCTATGTCTAACCTATGGCAAAGGGCATACAAGAGAAAGGAATGAAATGGTCGCATCATCGCTATGTCGCGAGTGGATAGTGGTAAGATGCAGAAAACTAAAACCCTATAGAGTGCATAATCATGAACTCGAAGGCCTACTGACCTAAACATAGTCACCGTGGGTACACGCTCCCCTCCGAAAAAATATGAGTAAATCGTATCCAGAGTAATGTGTGAGTAGGGATCACCAAATAGTAGATCCCTAGGAGGATAGCACTGAAAATGACACGTAGATGGTCGTAACTCTAAGAAGTCCTGAATAGTGGTAGGAGATAATGTAATATCCATACCAGCTACCCTAGTGACATAAGTGAGATCATCTACCCTAACCAAGTTATTATAAAATTTAGCACATAAATCTATGTTTACTGAACTAGTACAGTAAACAAGGTTTCGCAAGTTATAGTGGCTAATAACCTCTACAAATGGAACACATGAACGTAATAAAAACTCTCTATCTAGGCACTTAGTCCTAATAGGCACATAAATAGTCGACTCAAACTTAATCCTAAGTTCGTCAGTAGGGAACCTAGGGTCAATACTAGCAGTCGAGGGCCCAACACCAGATCTAGAGCGTTTTCTACATTATTTAAAAAAACTATACTTAAGCAAGTAATCAGTGAAATATTTAAAGAAACTTAGGAGGAAAAAGATAGTTACCGAGGCATCGTGACTAAAGTTTTAGAGATGACAACCTCGGTTGATTCGCACCAGCATAATAACCGCAGAATGGAATAAAATTTTAATTTAGATCACTCTTGCGGTAAAGCTTGGAAAGAGCCTTGACAAGAGTGAAGAGGAGAAGGTGCAAAAGGTGAGGGCGCCCCTGCCCCCCTATATATAGGGGGCTCCGGGCGCCCGGATCATTCCTGGGCACCCGGAGTTAGCTGGGGCGGGGCGCCCGGAGTCCCTTCCGGGCGCCCTGGAAGGGAATACTAGGGGCGCCCGCCCCTGGTTTTTGACTTCGTTTTTTTAGAGTTTTTTTAAAATAATTTTTTAAAAGATTTGTAAAGTTTTTAAAAGAGTTTTTTAAAATAATTTTAAAAAGGATTTTTAAAGTGTTTTTTTAAAAGAGTTTTTTAAAATAATTTTTAATTTTTTTAAAAGTTTTTAAAATAATTTTTAAAAAGATTTTTAAAGTTTCTAAAAGAGTTTTAAAAATAATTTTTAAAAGGATTTTTAAATTTTTTAAAATAATTTTAAAAGGATTTTTAAAGTTTTTTAAAAATAATTTTTAGAAAGATTTTTAAAGTTTTTAAAATAATTTTTAATTTAATTTAGTCCTTAGTCATCTCACCCGATCTACGTTTTCAATCAGGGAATCCTATAATTTTGTGAGATGAATTAGGTTCAATTTTAGGGTTTGGTTTAACTTTGTGTTAGATTCAGGTTTAGCTTTGGGTCCAACAAAAAGACATTCTCTGGATAAACTTCTAGGCTATGGTGAGTCACTTGGACATCATTAGAGTAACCATGCCTTCGAGGTTTTCCAAATAGTCCTATCCACTGGACTTAGTACAAAACCTTGGTCTAACTAGTTAGGATCCATAAAGGGTAGCTTAGTCAGTTCTACTTAGCCAAATGCACCAGGTTGAAGCCATATCTTCCTAGACATGCCTAGACTAAGCTTCCCTAACATACTATAATTCAAAACTTCACCAGTACCATAGGTCAAGTTAAACTTGAACCCTTTCTAATTAGTCCTAATTACCCTGGCGGGTAAATTAGTTTGGGTTACCCTGCCGGGTAGGTTAGTTTTGGAGATGTCAGCTATTATGGAGCCCCCCCTGAATTATTGGCCTTTATTTAATTTTTGGTTCTTGGTTTATGTCTGTTCTTTTTATAATTATAGTTTACTTGATGATATTCTAGGTCTTGGTGTGGCTTAAAATATTTAGATTTTAAATTTGTTGGTCTAAGTTTGTATTTTAATTTTTGATTTGATTTATTTAGTTTTATATAATGTACTTTTTTTTTTGGGTATGTAGTATTGGTTAAATCCTACTTGCGTGGTTAAGAACGCTTTCGGAACCCAAGCTTTGCTTGATTGTTTGTATTGGGTTATTAACGATTTAAATGTTTTGTTCGAACTTGACTTGTAGCCAAGTCCGGTTTTGTTGTAAGTTGCTTTTTGATTATTTAATATTAGATCTAAATTCTTAGATCTAGTTGTAATTTTTTCTAACATTTCTTTTAATTTGTTAATTTCTAGTTTTAGTAATAAATTTTCCTTCTCAAGTGTTGTGTCTTGAGTTGGATTTGGATTTTTGATTTGTTCCTTGAGATTTTGATTTTCCTCAAGGAGCAATTTAATTTCTTTTTCAAGTTTAACTAATTTACTATTCAAGCACGAAATAATTTTAAAAAATTTTCTATTTAAAATAAAATTTACCTCGTCGGGATATTCGAAAACAAGTACGGACTCGTGGCTTGATTCGGGTTCGGACCCGTCTTCCAATTCTTCGTCTGATTCTTCTTCGAGGGCCTTCAACGTGAGGTGGCTTTAGTGCTTCTGATCTTCGGCCTCCGATTTGTCTGAGGAGGAGTCGTCCCAAGTCACTTTAAGAGCTTTCTTCTTGGATGCCTTTGTCTTCTCGCTCTTCAATTTCGGACACTCGTTCTTGTAGTGTCCCTTCTTGTTGCATCCGAAGCACGTTACGTTCTTTGGTTCGGGGGAGTTGATCTTCTGCTGGTCCTTCTTGCTGAAGCTATTCTTTCTCCTAGTGAACATCTTCCTTACCAGGTTCACCAGGTACTCTTCATCTTCAGTCTCCTAATCCGACTCTTCTTCGGGTTCAGGCTTGTTTTTAGATCTCTCCTTGGAAGAACCTGCAAACAAAGCTACACCTTTCTCGGACCCGACATTAATTTGCTCATGTAACTCCAATTCACAAAAAAGCTCATCTAGTTTTAATTTTGATAAGTTTTTAGAGATTTTGTAGGCATCCACGATAGATGCCCACAAATTGTTGCATGGAACATCGTTCAAGACATACCTTATTAAGTCTCTGTTCTCCATTTGATGTCCTATTGCATGGAGACCATTGAGGATGTGCTTGATCCTCGCATGAAGCTGACTTGCCGATTCTCCTTCCTGCATTTTAATGTCAAATAACTTATTTAATAACAAGTCGTATTTTGTTACCTTTGCGTCGCTTGTTCCTTCGTGTAGCTCTATCAATTTGTCCCAAAGTTCTTTCGCATTCTGGTGCGGTTCTACCCGGTTCAATTCTTCCTTCGTCAATCCGCACTGGAGTATGTTGAGTGCTTTGTATTCCGTTGACGCTTTCTTCTTCATATCCGGAGTCCACTGTTCTGGGTCCAGTGGGATTCCGGAGTTGTCGACCGGCGTCTTGTAGCCTCTTGTGACGCTGAACCATTGGTCGAAGTCCGTCTTCAGGTAGACTTCCATCCACTTCTTCCAGTATGAAAAGTCATCCCCGTTGAACAGGGGAGGACGTACTGTGCTGAAGCCTTCAAGTTGAGACATCCTGCACACAAGTAAAGAAAAAGACAAACAGAGTCCCAAGACTAGGTCTTGGATTAGTAGTGCGGGATTACAATAGAAATACACTAAAAAACTGATTTGGTGTTGCACCAAATTAGATTAATAGCAACGAAAAGAATTCCTAAAAAGATAATATTACCAGTTTGGGATAAAGACGAAAAACTGAAAATCGAAAAAGAAGAAAGAAAATTACACCCCTGTCTTATTGGTGATTTAGTGGTACCTGCACTGATACCACTTGTTGGATCGTAAGCGTTCGATAGAGGGGGAGGGGGTGAATATCGATTAAAAATTTTGAGATGCGCAACGGAAAAAGTGAACAACCAATAACAATGCTAACACAAGAACCTTTTACTTGGTTCGAAGCCTGTGTCGACTCCTACTCTAAGGCCCCCACACAAGGGTGCTTTCGATGGGCAATTCACTAGCAATTCGAAGAATATTACAATAGTAATTACAATTGCTTTTTAAAATAAAAGTATACCGATGAAAACACGGAATGAAAAAGAAGAGCTTGTCGTAAGAAGAGCGTCGCAACGTCGCTGGAGCACAGAAAAATAATTCTTGAGTTGTTGTTGGAGCTTCAGCCTTGACCCTCCTTATATAGGAGGTTCAGGGCACCTGGAACCTTTAGAGCGCCTTGAGCATGATGTAGCCAAGCCAACCAGGGCGCTCCACATGGCGAGGTGACGCTGAGGATGAGTTTTCACCTCCAGGCACCCGGGTATCTCCCGGGCGCCCGGACCCTAGTTTTCCAGCAGCTTCCTTCCTGCAAGAAAACGTTAGTACGAAGGCAAATATATAATACATATCTCCTGCAAAATAAAGTGTTAGCACAGTTCAAGTAGAGTATTAATTAGATTCCGTCTCTCTGAGACCGGAATCTAGTCAAGATCTCGACTTAGAGTTCTGAAATGGTTCTAAGTCAGATCGGCGCCTAAGTTCCCTTCCTGGGAACGCGTCCTCACAGTCACTCCCCTCCAGTGACTTACCTTCACTTACCTGCCAGACGTCCGGTCAGCCCTTCGACCCGTCTGGGCTTCGTGCCAGCTATCCGGTCAGTCCGTCGACCTAGCTGGACTTCGTGCCAAACGTCTGGTCAGCCCGTCGACCCGTTTGGTCTTTGTGCCAGCTATCCAATCGGCCTGTCGATGTAGCTGGGTTTCGTGCCAGACATCAAGTTAGCCCGTCAACCTGTTTGGACTTCTCCTACACACTCGATCAGAGTGTTAGATAACAACGAAACTAACTTAACCTATTTTGTCATTCATCAAAACTTGAGTTAGACTGTTAGTGCTAACTGCACCAACATAGACTGGTCGACAGGCTGATCAGATGTCTGGCAAATGGTTAGTGAAGGTAAATCACTGGAGGAGAGTGACTATGAGGATGCGTCCCAGTTGAGGGATAGTAGGCGTCGGTCTAGTCTAGGACCATTTGAGATCCCTAGACTGAGACCTTGACTAGTTCCTGGTCCTGGGAGGACAAGAACTATTTACTCTATTTGTTATATTTGTGTTAACACTTGTCTTGCAGGGTATTTGGATTAACACATTTGTTGCAGGGCAAAAAAGCAAGCAAGGAAGCAAAGCTGCCTTCGGGTGAACAATACCCGAGGGCGCCCTCCATGGCTATGGAAGGTGTCTCGGTACTGTTTATGGAAGGTGCCCTCCGAGGATAAAATTTGACCAGTTCGCAGATAAGGCGCAGCAAAGCCAGGATAAAATTTTATCCCATTAGAGGCGCCTTCGTAGCAAATTAATCTGAATTGGTGCAGCACTAATTCAGTCGTAATATATTTTTTTCTTTCTCCCACACTACCAATCCAAGACCAAGTCTTGTGACCCTCTCTCGCTTCTCTCTTTGCATGTATAATTCATGGCCCAGACCGAGGGTTACAGCACCGTCCGACCTCCCCTATTCAATGGCGACGACTCATACTGGAAGAAGCGAATGGAAGTCTACCTGAAGATAGACTTCGATCAGTGGTTCATTGTCACCAGAGGCTATAAGGCTCTAGTTGACAACTCCAGAAATCCAATGGACCCGGAATATTGGAACCCAGAGATGAAGAAGAAAGCCCAGATAGATTTCAAAGCTCTCAACACACTACAATGCGGGCTAATAAAGGAAGAGCTGAATCGAGTGGACCCACATGAAAATGTGAAGGAACTGTGGGACAAGCTCATCGAACTATACGAAGGAACCAGTGATGCTAAGGTAACTAAATGAGATCTTTATTTAAACAAATTATTTACTATAAAAATGCAGGAAGGAGAATCGGTGAGTCAACTCCACGCAAGAATAAAGGATATCCTCAACGAGCTTCGCACCATCGGCCACCAAATGGAGAATCGCGACTTTATAAGGTACACCCTAAATGCATTTTCTCAAAATTCTTTGGGCATCTATCGTGGATGCCTACAAAATTTCAAAGAATCTTTCAAAGTTAAAGTTAGACAAATTGTTTTGTGAACTTGAGCTACACGAGCAAACTAATGCCAGAACCGAGAAAGGTGTTTCCCTTTTTGCAGGTCCCTCCAAGGAAAAGTCAAGAACCAACCCTGAATCTGAAGGAGAGTCTGACCAAGACTCAGAAGATGAAGAACATCTGGTTAACTCGGTAAGATAAATGTTCACCAGGAGAAAGAAGAACTTCATCAGAAAAGACCTACAGAAGATCAACTCCACTACCGAACCAAAGAATGTGACTTGCTTCGAATACAACAAGGGTTACTACAAGAACGAGTGCCCAAAGCTGAAGAATGACAAAACCAAGACAACTAAAAAGAAGACACTCAAAGCAACGTGGGACGAATCATCTTCAGAGGAATCAGAAGCCGAAGAGCAGATACACCGAAGCTACCTCGCGCTGATAACCCGTGAATTAGAATCGGAGGACGAATCGGAATACGGGTCCAAACTCGAATCGAGCCACGAGTCCGTACTTGTTTCCGAAGGTTCCGATGAGGTAAACTTTAATTTAAGTAAAAAGTTTTTTAAAGTCATTTCTTGTTTAAATAGAAAATTAACTGAACAAGAAAATCAAAATAAAATGGTCCTGGAGGAAAACCAACAACTCAAGGAACAAATTGAAAAAACAAATCCAAATCAAGTCGTAAAACATACGGAGGAAAATTCAACACTAAAAATTGAAATGAACAAAATTAAAGATTTGTTAGAAAATTTCACAACTAGATCTAAAAATTTGGATCTAATATAAAATAATCAAAAAATAGTATACAATAAATCCGGGCTTGATTACAAGCCAAATTCAACAAATAAATCATTTATGTCACTAATAACTCAACATAAAACACAAACTAAAGCTTGGGTTTCGAAAGTGTGTCTAACCACGCAAGTAGGAATTAATCAATACTATATACCTAAAAATAAAGTATATTATGTAAAAACAAATAACCCAATTCAGAATCCTAACTATAAAATTAAATCAAAATCAAATAATAGAAATAACTACAGAACCAAATTAAACCCAAACTATCATCAAGTTCATTACAAGTATAAAAGTAATCGACATAAACCCAGAATTAAAATTTAATCCAGATCAATAATTCAGGGAGAGACTCCAAACTAGTTGGCACATTCAAAACTAACCTACCCAGCAGGGTAATTAGGATTAGCTTAAAAGGAGACAAAGTTTAACTTAACTCACGGTATTGGTGAAGTTTTGGTTGATAGTAGGTTAGGGAAGCTCTGTCTATGCATGTCTAGGAAGAAATTATTGTTGGTTAGTCCTAGGAAAATCGTATCGGTTCCACTGTACAAAATTTTTTTGTATAAGTGTCGAACCTTTCCTTAAATAACCTATTGTGTTCTTTAGAAGTTAAATTAGGAATCACAGACGAAACTTAACATCATTGATTCCAAATTTAACTTATCTGTTCTTATGGTTTAGATTTGAATCGTAAGCGGAACTTAACACTATTGATTCAAATCCACCTATGTTATTAGTTTCATTAAATATTAATTTTCAAAATTATCTTCCAGGACTGCATGGCGAGGCACATGGTCTTCTTGGATATGGGAGCAACCACCACCGCCTAGACAAAGCCTTTTAAGGAAAGCTAATATTTAATTTTCTTAAATAACTCTAGGTTAACCAAAAAGAACAATCGAATCACAAATTCGAAAAAGAAGAAAACACAAACTCGAAAAAACTAATTCGAAAAACTAGATCTAATGCCTCTTGTGTTTGGAATTCATACAAAAGAAAAACAACTAGTATGATGCGGAAATTAATTACTAATTATACCTTCCTTTGTATGCAACGACCTCTTGATCTTCTACCGTATTCTTCTTCTTATCCCGGACGTTGTGTGGGCAACGATCTACCGAGATGAGAACCACCCAAACCCTTCTTCTTCCTTCCTAGTTTCGGCCACCAAAAGCTCCTCCAAGGATGAAGAGGTTCGGTCACCAAAAGCTCCTCCAAGGATGAAGAGATTCGGCCACCACCAAGCTCCAAGGGATGCTAGAAATATCGCCTCCTTTTCTCTCCTTCTTCTCCAAGCAAGATCCAGCCACCACAAGGACTCCAAGGATGAGATGAGGTTCGGCCACAAGATGGAGAGAAGAGAAAAGAGAAGGGGATGATGGCCGGCCACACTAAGGAAGAGAGGGGAGGAAATAGAATAGAGGTTGTTCTAATGAAGGCACCCCTACCCTCTCTTTTATATCCTTGGTCATAACAAATAAGGAAATTTTTCGCCAAAATTAAAACTCCTTATTTCCTTGTCAATGGTTTATTAAGAAGTTTTTAATTAAAAACTCCTTACCACCTCTCTATGACCGGCCACATCAACACAAGCAAATAAGGAAATTTTTCGCTAGAAAAATTAAAGCTTCCTAATTTGCTTTCGGAAAAATTTAAAAATAAAATTTATCCTTTTAATCCCTTCATGGTAGTTTATAAAAGGAAACTTTTATAATTTAAAATTTTCTTTTAAACATGTGGATGATTTACAAATAAGGAAAGTTTTCTCCAAAATTAAAACCATCCTTTTAATCTACAAATAAGGAAAGAGATTAATCTCTTATCTTAATCTTTTGTAGAAAGTTATAAAAGGAAAATTTTAAATTCTCTTTTAAATCATGGATTCCACATAAGAAAAATTTTAAAAAATAAAATCCTATTAAATTTAATAGGGCTGACCACCTAAGCTTGGGCTCCAAGCAATTGGCCGACCACCTTAAAGGCTCAACCTTTAGGCTTGGCCGACCCTAAGCTTGAGCTTCAAGCGTGGCTTGGCCGACCCCTATAGGTTGGGTAAGAAGGTGGGTATAGGTGGGTATAATTCTCTATATACAAGAGGCTACGATAGGGACCGAGAGGAGGAATTGATTTTGGTCTCCCGATGAAATTAAGCTTCCCGTGTTCGCCCTGAACATCCAACTTAATTTCATCAATAATAATTCATTCCACTAAAGAATTATTATTGAACTACCGCACCAATCCCAAATTACGTTTTTGGGCTTCTTCTTATTATGAGTGTGTTAGTCTCCCTGTGTTTAAGATGTCGAATGTCCACTAATTAAATGAGTTACTGACAACTCACTTAATTAATATCTTAGTCTAAGAGTAGTACCACTCAACCTCATCGTCATGTCAGACTAAGTCCACCTGTTGGGTTTAACATGACAATCCTTATGAGCTCCTCTTGGGGTCATTCTCAACCTAGATTACTAGGACATAGTTTCCTTCTATAATCAACAACACACACTATAAGTAATATCATTTCCCAACTTATCGGGCTTATTGATTTATCGAGCTAAATCTCACCCATTGATAAGTCAAAGAAATAAATACTAAATATATGTGCTTGTTATTATATTAGAATTAAGAGCACACACTTCCATAATAACTAAGGTCTAGTTCTTTTATCAAGTCAGTACAAAAAGAACTTACCTAAAAAAGGTCATACCCAATGCACTTGGAGTGTATCAGTGTAATTTATTAGTTAAGATAAACTAATACTTAATTACACTACGACTACTTCAACGGTTTGTTCCTTTCCATTTTAGTCGCGAGCAACTGTTTATAATTTATAAAGAACCGACAACATGATCTTCTGTGTGTGACACCACACACCATGTTGTCTACTATATAAATTAATTGAACAAATTACATTTAACAAATAAATGTAGATATTTGACCATTGTGATTCTTTATTTCTAAATAAAAGTTTATACAAAAGCTAGGCTTTTAGTATACACTCTAACAATCTCTCACTTATATTAAAAGACTATGCTACCATAAATGCTACCATACATCTGATTCCCAACTCTTCAACATGTCCATCAAAAGCTCTTGCCTTAAGGACCTTAGTGAAAGGATTTATAGGTCATCACCTGATGCAATCTAGGCGGCAACAACTTCTCCTTGTTTATACGATTTCTCGTATTGGGTGGTACTTGCGCTCTATTGTGTTTACTTGCCTTATGGACTCATGGTTTCTTCGAGTTTGTTACTGCACCACTATTATTACAATAAATTGTAATAATTTTTGGACAAATCAGAAATCATATCTAAGCCCATCTTGAGGTTACTGAGTCATTCAGCTTCTATGACTGCCTCTGAGGATGCTACATACTCAATTTCCATAGTGGAGTCTGAAAAGCACCTATGCTTAACACTCTTCCATAGTTATGGCTTTACCTCCTAAAGTAAACACAAAACCCCGAGATTGACTTACTATTGTCTCTATCTAATTGGAGGTCAAAATTCGTGTAACCCACAGGTATCAAATCATCTGCTTAGTAATCTAGCATATAATCCCTAGTTCTTCTCAGGTACTTCAATATATGCTTTACGGCAGTCTAGTGTCCCGGTCTTGAGTTACTTCGATATCTGCTAACTATGCACTGGGCAAAATAGATATCCGATCTCGTGCATAGCATACATTTTCCAACAGCCGAAGCATAAGGAACTTGCTTTCATGTCCTTTATCTGCTTTGATATCTTTGGAGACATCTCTTTAGATAAAGCTAGTCCATGCTGAAAAGGTAAGAAACTTTTCTTGGAGTTTTACATGCTTAAAACGAGTAAGGATTGTTTCGATATATGAAGCTTGGATAAGTAAAATATTCTTTTCTTGCGATCCCTTTGATCCCAAGAATATATGCATTCTCCCAAGTCCTTCATATTGAATTGTTTGGACAACCATACCCTTACTTCTGATAACACTTTGATATTGTTTCCAACTACCAAAAATATTATCTACGTATAGTACAAGAAATACTACCACGTTTCTATCACACTTCTTGTATACACAAAACTCATTCGGTTATAAAATAAATCCATAGGTCTAGATTACTTTATTAAACCGGATGTACCAAGACCTTGAAGCTTTACTTCAGTCTATAGACTGATTGAGCTTACACACAAGATGCTCTTTGCTCTTTGCAATGAACCCTTCTGGTTGCTTTATATGGATGTTTTCTTCAAGACTTCCATTAAGGAAAGTTGTCTTGACATCTACTTGCTAAATCTCATAGATAAAAGAATCCGGATAGACTTAAGCATGGCTACCGGTAAAAAAAGTTTCCTTTTTCAACAAGCCTTGCTTTGAAAGTTTCTACTTTCCTGTCTATCCCTCTTTTCCTATTGTAGACTTATTTTCACCCAATGACTTTTACACCATTTGGTGATTTTAAAAGCTCCCAGACTTTATTAGAATTCTAATTCTATATTTATTGCTATTTGCAAAAATGTTGCATCTTTATCTTGGAGTGCTTCATCATATGTCCGGGGATCAGGTTCATGTCCACCAGGGATCAAGTCCAAAGACTTTCCCAAAACATGAATCTTTTAGGTTGCCTAACAACCCTCCCAATACGACGAGGCACATTTTTTTTTAATTGTGTATCAATTGTGATACGTGTTGCAGTTTCTTGTGATATTTCATCTTGTACAGTTGGTACTAGATTAGATGTGTCCTTTAATTTCCTTAAGAACAATTTTTACTCATGGACTTGTGGTTCATAGTATAGTCCTTTTCTAAAATCGGGCATTGGTGCCAACAATGACCTTCCAATTTTAAGGACTATAAACCTCTTTTCGTTTTTCTAGGATAACTTACAAACAAGTGAACTCATGTCCAACTTATCAGTGTCTCTCATGTGCTAGGCCACCCAAATCCGAATATGCTTTAAACTAGGCTTACGCCCATTCTGTAATTCTATGGGAGTAGAGAGTTCTGACTTAAAAGGTACTATGTTCACTTCCGTTTCCAATGTATATCCTTAAAACGAATTTGGTAATTTTCTGAATAACTCATCATCGATCTAATTATTCCATAAGAGGCTTATACCTTCTTTCTACTACACCATTCTGTTGGGGTATACAAGGTGCAATTAGTTGAGATTAAATCCCAACTTCTGATAAGTGACTCCTAAATTCTCCCAAAAAGTACTCGCCACTACGATATTACCATAGTGACTTGATACTTTTACTTTGACGTTTCTCCACATCAGTCTTGTACTGTTTAAACTAATCAAAGCACTTAGTCTTGTGGCGCATCAAGTAAATGTATATATATCTCAAATAGTTGTCTATAAAATAGACGAAATATTCGAACCTACCTCTTGTCTGGATAGTTATAGGACCACACAAAATAGAATGAACCAATTCCAACACATCCTTGGCTCTATACCCCTTAGACTTAAAAGATTATTGGTTATTTTTCCTTCCAAGTAAGACCCACAGGATTGGAAAAATTTCCACTACCAATGAACCCAAGAGTTCATTGGTTTTTATCCTTTGAATCCTACTCAAGTTAATATAACCTAGCCTTAAACTGCCAAGGATGTGATTGGTTCATTTTGAAGGTTGCTTTCTCTTATTAAAGTTAGAAGATGTGCTACTAATTTCTATTTATTACATTGTAGGAGTTATTGTATTTATAAATTGTCAACCAACGTACCAGAACAGATATCTTTCCTATTTTCTTGATAACAACTTTGTTATCAAAATAGACACAATATCTATTCTTTAATAGTTTAGAAACTGTAATCAGGTCATTTCTAAACTTAGTACGTAAAGATAATTTCTAAAAATCCATATTTTATTCCTATCATAGGATAAGCATCTCCCACTGCAACAGTTACCACTTTTGCTGCAGTGCCTATGTAGACGATGACTTCCCCTTCATATAGTTATCGGGTTTCCTGGAACCTCTGCAATGAATTACAGACATGATCAGTGGCGCTCCCGTATCTACACACCAGGTACTGGTAGATAACACCACTAATCATGTATTAACTAATGAATGAAATACACCTATTTTGTTCTTAGTTCTAAGAGGACAGTCTACCTAAATATCCAAGTCCTATTTCCAATCATTACAATTGGGACTACTAAGTCTATTCTATAGTATAACAACTAGGGAATTGACAAACATTTTAAATCCTAAGAATCACAAAAATATTTGGTCAAGACCAACACCTTAAAATCCCCATGAATTTTGTATGCCACGATAGTGTGGACGTATACAAAATCAAAGAGGAGATTTCATTAATTTTATTATCTCGTCATCCTAACTTTATGACAAATTAAATTAATAGTTGGTCTATCAAATATTTGGTCAAGACTCTAAATTTAAAATAATATTGATTTCTCTAACAATACTATTTAAATTTACCAACACCTCAAAACACCGTGAATTTTGCATGCCACGAAAGTGTGGACGTATACAAAATTGAACATTTGTAAGAGGAGGGTTATACCCATTAATTATCTTGTCAATAAGTCTTTATGACAAATAAAATTACCTCAAACACTGTGAATTTTGTATGCCACGATAGTGTGGACGTATACAAAACCAAACATTTGTAAGAGTAGTTTTCCCATTAATTTTATTTTCTTGTCAACTTGATAAATAAAATTACCTCATACACCGTGAATTTTGTATGCCACGATAGTGTGGACGTATACAAAAACTCGACATTTGTAAGAGGGGGTTTTAATTTTATCTTGTCAACTTGTCTTTTTGACAAATTAATAGTTGATTTTCTTCAGTCACACAAATAATAGCAGTGACTCCGATGGGGAGGATACTATTAGATGTGCCTAAGTGTATACCATTACTTGACACTAAGTCCATTAATAAGATTGTGCCCCTTCCAATGGGGAAGATCACACGCTCTTAATTAATTTCCTATAGTCATCTAAAATGAAAGTTTGATCTAGTGATCCACAAACAAACTCATTCGATATGGAGGAAGGCACTCAGAGCTAACGCGCAAATTTGTTTGCATCACTTACAAACCAATAATGGAGACCGTGGAATTTATTAAAATAAATCCCTCTCCCACTTAGTTATTTAAAGTGAGGAATTTTAAACTATCCTAGCATACATCACATGCATACACACACATCACAGTAAATAAAAGCAATAAATATGGAAATTTATTTTCCAACTATTATGGCCTTTTTCCATCACTGTCTTCCGTGTGCTCCAACCCTAGCTGCTGCCATCTTTAGCCACCGCCATTGGGTCGAGTCATCGCATCCATCTTGCTTCTTATTCTGCTGCGCCTCTAGTGCTCCAAAAGTACCACGCCTCGCAAGAATCCGATCCGCGATAAAAATAGAATTTTACATATATCGATCCTATATTCCACGAGGGAATGTACATGTAATCTAGATCAAAAATAAAATTCTAAAATCCTAGGGCTAATACAGCTCCTGCTGTATTAGTTACATACAATCATGCACACACAAAATAATGCCATTGACATGTCCAAGGGTCCAATCACACACAACATCTATAAGCAATAATAGTTGGAGCCTGCAACCACAAAGTTAGCACATCCTACTATTATCCTACCTAAATTATGTATGACATGTGCATAACCTAATTTGAAAACCAAACACACAGAGGCAAACCCTAGCTCTGATACCAATTGTTGGTTAGTCCTAGGAAAATCGTACCGGTTCCACTGTACAAAATTTTTTTGTACAAGTGTCAAACCTTTACTTAAATAACCTATTGTGTTCTTTAGAAGTTAAATTAGGAATCGGAAACGAAACTTAACATCATTGATTCCAAATTTAACTTATATGTTCTTAATGGTTTAGATTTGAATCACAAGCGGAACTTAACACTATTGATTCAAATCCACCTATGTTATTAATTTCATTAAATATTAATTTCCAAAATTAACTTCCAGGACTGCATGGCAAGACACATGGCCTTCTTGGATATGGGAGCAACCACCACCGCCTAGACAAAGCCTTTTAAGGAAAGCTAATATTTAATTTCCTTAAATAACTCTAGGTTAACCAAAAAGAACAATCGAATCACAAATTTGAAAAAGAAGAAAACACAAACTCGAAAAAAATAATTCGAAAAACTAGATCTAATGCCTCTTATGTTTGGAATTCATACAAAAGAAAAACAACTAGTATGATGCGGAAATTAATTACTAATTATACCTTCCTTTGTATGCAACGACCTCTTGATCTTCTATCGTATTCCTCTTCTTATCCCGGACTTTGTATGTGCAACGATCTATTGAGATGAGAACCACCCAAGCCCTTCTTCTTCCTTCCTAGTTTCGGCCACCAAAAGCTCCTCCAAGGATGAAGAGGTTCGGCCACCAAAAGCTCCTCCAAGGATGAAGAGATTCGGCCACCACCAAGCTCCAAGGGATGTTAGAAATACCGCCCTCCTTTTCTCTCCTTCTTCTCCAAACAAGATCCAGCCACCACAAGGACTCCAAGGATGAGATGAGGTTCGACCACAAGATGGAGAGAAGAGAAAAGAGAAGGGGATGATGGCCGACCACACTAAGGAAGAGAGGGGAGGAAATAGAATAGAGGTTGTTCTAATGAAGGCACCCCTACCCTCTCTTTTATATCCTTGGTCATGAAAAATAAGGAAATTTTTCGCCAAAATTAAAACTCCTTATTTCCTTGTCAATGGTTTATTAAGGAATTTTTAATTAAAACTCCTTACCACCTCTCTATGGTCGGCCACATCAACACAAGCAAATAAGGAAATTTTTCGCTAGAAAAATTAAAGCTTCATAATTTGCTTCCGGAAAAATTTAAAAATAAAATTTCTCCTTTTAATCCCTTCATGGTAGTTTATAAAAGGAAACTTTTATAATTTAAAATTTTCTTTTAAATATGTGGATGATTTACAAATAAGGAAAGTTTTCGCCAAAATTAAAACCATCCTTTTAATCTACAAATAAGGAAAGAGATTAATCTCTTCTCTTAATCTTTTGTAGAAAGCTATAAAAGGAAATTTTTAATTTTTAAACTCTCTTTTAGATCATGGCTTCAACATAAGAAAAATTTTAAAAAATAAAATCCTATTAAATTTAATAGGGCCGGCCACCTAAGCTTGGGCTCCAAGCAATTGGCCGGCCACCTTAAAGGCTCATCCTTTAGGCTTGGCCGGTCCTAAGCTTGAGCATCAAGCTTGGCTTGGCCGACCCCTATAGGTTGGGTAAGAAGGTGAGTATAGGTGGGTATAATTCTCTATATACAAGAGGCTACGATAGGGACCGAGAGGAGGAATTGATTTTGGTCTCCCGATGAAATTAAGTTTCCCGTGTTCGCCTCGAACATCCAACTTAATTTCATCAATAATAATTCATTCCACTAAAGAATTATTATTGAACTACCGTACCAATCCCAAATTATATTTTTGGACTCCTTCTTATTATGAGTGTGTTAGTCTCCCTGTGTTTAAGATGTCGAATGTCCACTAATTAAATGAGTTACTGACAACTCACTTAATTAATATCTTAGTCCAAGAGTAGTACCACTCAACCTCATCGTCATGTCGGACTAAGTCCACCTACAGGGTTTAACATGACAATCCTTATGAGCTCCTCTTGGGGTCATTCTCAACCTAGATTATTAGGGCACAGTTTTCTTCTATAATCAACAATACACACTATAAGTAATATCATTTCCTAACTTATCAGACATATTGATTTATCGAGCTAAATCTCACCCATTGATAAGTCAAAGAAATAAATACTAAATATATGTGCTTGTTATTATATTAGAATTAAGAGCACACACTTCTATAATAACTAAGGTCTAGTTCTTTTATCAAGTCAGTACAAAAAGAACTTACCTAAAAAAGGTCATACCCAATGCACTTGGAGTGTATCAGTGTAATTTATTAGTTAAGATAAACTAATACTTAATTACACTACGACTACTTCAACGGTTTGTTCCTTTCCATTTTAGTCGCGAGCAACTGTTTATAATTTATAAAGAACCGACAACATGATCTTCTGTGTGTGACACCACACACCATGTTGTCTACTATATAAATTAATTGAACAAATTACATTTAACAAATAAATGTAGATATTTGACCATTGTGATTCTTTATTTCTAAATAAAAGTTTATACAAAAGCTCGGCTTTTAGTATATACTCTAACAATTGTTGGTGTGGGATGCATCCAACGATCGAACCCAAGTTTTGATAATGGCAAAGGGATTCAAAGTTAAGTTGTTTTGTTATCTAACACGTGTGAATAAGGTTTTTCGGGAAAGTCCTAACTGTGGTTAGGCAGGTGGAAAACCCTAGGGGGTGGTAACCCTAGGTCTTAGGGGGTGGTAACCCTAGGTGAAGGTGTTGGTCGCTACTTGGAATTCCGTTATGCTTCCCCTGTACAAAAATTTGTACAAGCACAGAACTTTTCTAACAACCTATGTGTTCCTTATGAGTTAAACTTGAATTGGAAACGAAACTTAACATTTTTACTTCAAGTTCAACTCATGTGTTCTTCAGTAGTTAAAACTTGGATTGCAAATGATACTTAACATAATTAATCCAAGTTCATCCCATGTTACAGAAGTTGATTAAATATCTATTTCAAGGATTGACTTCCAGGTTAAACATGACAAGGCACTCGACCTTCTTGAGTATGGGATCATCCACCACTTCCTAAACAAAACCTTTCAAAGAAATTGGATATTTAAACTTCTTACAGAAACCCTAGGTTTAACTACAGAGACCTCAATAGAAGCACAAGATCAAAACACTAAATCGAAACACAAAAAATGAAACACGAAATCGCTAGCCTCTTGTGTTGGTATTTCAAGATCCATATATACAAAGAAAAACTAGTTTCACTGCGGAATTAAGAACTAGTTATACCTTTCTTTGTAAACAAAGACCTCTTGATCTTCTGTTGTATTCCTCTCCTCCTCTTGGACGTCGTGTGGGCGACGATCTACCAAGATGAAATCCACCCGAACCACTTTTTCTCCTCCAAGAAATTCCTGCCACCAAGGAATGCCTAAATAGGAAACTTTCTTCTCTTCTTCTTCCTCTCAAGCAACCAACCACCAAGTGCTCCTTCTTTTCTTTCAAGTTTCGGCCACCAAGAAGAGATGAGCGCCGGCCTTAGAAAGAAGAAAGGGAGAGAGGAAACAAGGTGCCGCCAACCTTAGGAAGAGGAAAGGGAGAGAGGCCGACCACCAAGGGATAGAGAGGAGAGAAATTGTAGAGATATGTGTGTTATCCATAAGGCACCCTCTACCTCTCTTTTATAATCCTTGGTCATGACAAAAAAGAAAATTTTAATAATAATTAAAATCTCTCTCTTTTAAATTTCCTATTGTGATGGCTACAAAAGGAAAGTTTTAAAATTAATCTCTCTCTTTTAAACAATGTAGAAGGCTACAAAAGAGAAAAGATTAAAATTAAAACTTCTCTTTTAAATCATGGTAACAAAAAAGGAAAGTTTTGTCAAAATTAAAATTTCTCTTTTTAAACATTATAGATAACTACAAAAAAGGAAAGATTAAAATATCTCTTTTAAACCTTTGTAGATAGTTATAAAAGGAAAGATTTTAAAATTTTAAAACTCTCTTTTAAAACCATGTGTATGACTATAAAAGGAAAGATTTTAACAAAAATAAAATCTCTCCTTTTAATCCTATGTGGCCGGCCCCTTGCATGGGCACCAATCTTGGCCGACCACCTCTTGGGCTCCAAGCGAATGCTTGGTCGACCCATTCCACCAAGCAAGGATGTATCTGGCCCATTACTTGGGTAAAAAGTGCACTTTGTGGATACAAGGCTTTATAGAGGCTACAACAGGGACCAAGAGGAGGAATTGGTTTTGGCCTCCCGATGAGCTTGAGCTTCCTGTATTCGACCCGAACACCTAATTCAAGTTCATCAATAATAACTCATACCACTAAAGTGTTATTATTGAACTACCGCACCAATCCCATATTACATTATGGACTCCTTATCATGAGTGCATTAATCTCCCTGTGTTTAAGATATCGAATGTCCATTAATTAAATGAGTTACTGACAACTCACTAAATTAATATCTAGCTTCAAGAGTAGTACCACTCAACTTTATTGTCATGTCAGACTAAGTCCACCTGCAGGGTTTACATAACAATCCTTATGAGCTCCTCAAGGGGAAATCATCAACCTAGATAACTAGGACACAATTTCCTTCTATAATCAACAATACACCATATAAATAATATTATTTCCCAATTTATTGGGCCTATTGATTTAACGAATAAATCTCACCCATTGATAAATTAAAGAAATAAATACTAAGTATATGTGCTTGTTATTATATCAGGATTAAGAGTACGCACATTCATAATAATAGAGGTTATGTTCTTTTATGCAGTCAGTATAAAAGGAACAACCTCAAACTGTCCTACTCAATACACACATAGTGTACTGGTGTAATTTTATAGTCAAGATAAACTAATACCAAATTACACTACAAACATTCCAATGGTTTGTCCCAATCCATCTTGGTTGTGAGCTATTATTTATAATTTATAAGGAACTAATAGCATGATCTTCTGTGTGACACCACACACCATGTTATCTACAATATAAATTAAATGGACAACTGCATTTAACTAAATGCAGACATTCGACCAATGTGATTCTTATTACAAAATAAATGTTCATTCAATAAATGTTCATACAAAAAGTTAGGCTTTTAGTATACATCCTAACAATCTCCCACTTATACTAAAAGACTATGCTACCATATATCTGCCATACATCTGATTCCCATCCCCTCAACATGCCTATTAAAAGCTCTCGCTGGAAGGGCCTTAGTGAAAGGATCTACCAGGTTATCTTCTGATGCAATCTTGGTGACAACAACTTCTCCTTGCTTTACAATGTCTCGTATCAGGTGGTACTTGCGCTCAATGTGTTTACTAGCCTTATGGGCTCGTGGTTCCTTCAAGTTTGCTACTGCACCACTATTATCACAATAAATTGTGATAATTTTGGGTAAACTAGGAATCACATCTAAGTCTATTAAAAAATTTCTGAGTCATACAACTTCTTTGGCCGTCTCAGAGGCTGCCACATACTCAGTTTCCATGGTATAATTTGAAACGTATTTCTGTTTAACACTCCTCCATGTTATGGCTCCACCTCCCAAAGTAAACACATACCCTGAGGTTGACTTAGTATTGTCCCTATCTGATTGGAAGTCCGAATCCATGTAACCCACAGGGAGCAAATCATCTGCCTGGTAAACCAGCATATAATCTCTAGTCCTTCTCAGGTACTTTAATATATGCTTTACGACAGTCCAATGTTCCTGTCCTAGATTACTTTGATATTTGCTAACCATGCCCATGACAAAATAGATATCTGATCTCATACATAACATTGCATACATTAGGCTTCCTACAGTCGAAGCATAAGGAACTGATTTCATGTCCTCTATCTCCTTTGATGTTTTAGGACACATCTCTTTAGATAAAGGTACTCCATGCTGAAAAGGTAGAAAATCTTTCTTGGAATTTTGCATGCTAAAACGAGCTAGGATAGTATCGATGTATGAAGCTTGGGATAAGCACAACATTCTTTTCTTGCGATCCCTTATTACTTTGATCCCAAGAATATGTCCACATTCTCCCAAGTCCTTCATATCAAACTGTTTGGATAACCATACTCTTACGTCTGATAATACTTTGACATTGTTGCCAATGAGCAAAATGTCATCTACGTATAGTACAAGAAATACCACAACGTTTTCGTCACTCTTCTTGTATACACAAGACTCATCCAGACACTGAATGAATCCATAAGACTGGATCACTTCATTAAACTGGATGTTCCAAGATCTCGAAGCTTGCTTCAGTCCATAAATAGACCGATTGAGCTTACATACAAGATGCTCTTTGCCCTTCGCAATGAATCCCTCTGGTTGCTTCATATGGATGTTTTCTTCAAGACTTCCATTAAGGGAAGCTGTCTTGACATCCATTTGCCAAATATCATAATTCATATGAGAGGCAATAGATAAAAGAATCCCGATAGACTTAAGCATGACTACCGGCCAAAAGGTTTCCTTATAATTGATTCTCGCTTTCTGAGTATACCCTTTTGCAACAAGCCTTGATTTGAAGGTTTCCACCTTCCTGTCTGTCCCTTTTTTTATTTTGTAGACCAATTTACACCCAATGGCTTTTACACCATTTGGTGGTTCTACAAGCTCCCAAACTTGATTATAATACATAGATTCTATTTCAGAGTTCATTGCACTTTGCCAAGATGTTGCATCTTTATCTTGGAGTGCTTCATCATATGTGCAGGGATCAGGTTCATTTTTACCAGGGATCAAGTCCGAAGACTCTCCCAAAAACATGAATCTATCAGGTTGCCGAACAACCCTCCCACTACGACGTGACACTTCTTGTAATTGTGCATCATTTGTGACACGTGTTGCAGTTTCTTGTGGTATCTTATCTTGTGTCATTAGTACTAAGGTATACGTGTCTTCTCTTATTTCTTCAAGAATAATTTTACTCATGGGCTTGTGGTTCATTGCATAGTCCTCTTCTAAAAATCGGACATTGGTGCTGACAATGACCTTCTGATCTTTAGGACTATAAAATAAATTACCTTTCGTTCCTTTAGGATAACCCACAAACAAGTGAACTTCTGTATGTGATTCCAACTTATCAGTGTCTCCCTTCAGCACATGTGCTGGACTACCCCAAATCCGAATATACTTCAGACTAGGTTTACACCCATTCCATAATTCTGTGGGAGTAGAGGGTACTGACTTAGAAGGTACTAAGTTTAGAATGTACACTGTCGTTTCCAGAGCATATCCCCAAAACGAATTTGGTAATTCTAAATAACTCATCATTGATCTAACCATTTCCATAAGAGTCCTATTCCTTCATTCTACCACACCATTCTGTTGGGGTGTACCAGGTGCAGACAGTTGGGATTGAATCCCGGCCTCTGATAAGTAACTCCTAAACTCTCCTAAGAGGTACTCGCCACCACGATTAGACCGTAGTGTCTTGATACTTTTACCATGACGTTTCTCCACATCAGCCTTGTACTCTTTGAACTTATCAAAGCACTCAGACTTGCGGCGCATCAAGTAAATGTACCCGTATCTTGAATAGTCGTCTATAAAAGAGACAAAATATTCAAAATCATCTCTTGCCTGGATAGTCATAGGTCCACACAAATCAGAATGAACCAATTCCAACACATCTTTGGCTCTATACCCCTTGGCCTTAAAAGGTCTCTTGGTCATTTTTCTTTCCAAGCAAGATTCGTAAGTTGGAAAATTTTCCACCACTAATGAACCTAAAGGTCCATCAACTATTAACCTTTGAATCCTATTTAAGTTAATATGACCTAACCTTAGATGCCAAAGATATGTTTGGTTCATTTTCGAAGGTTGCTTTTTCTTATTAGAATTAGAAGATGTGTTATTAATTTTCATTTGTTGCATCGTGGGAGTTATTGGATTTAGAGTATACAAATTGCCAACCAATATACCAGAAAAAATAACTTTCCTATTTTTCTTGACAACTACTTTGTCATCAAAAGAAATAGAATATTCATTCATAAAGAGTTTAGAAACTGAAATTAAGTTCTTTCTAAAACTTGGTACATAAAGATAATTTCTCAAAATCAATTTTTTATTCCTATCAAAAGATAAATAAACATCTCCCACTGCAACAGCCGTCACTTTTGTAGCATTGCCCATGTAGATGGTAATCTCCCCTTCATGTAGTCATCGAGTTTCCTGGAACCCTGCAATGAATTGCAGACATGATCAGTGACTCCCATATCTACACACTAGGTACCGGTAGATAACACCACTAAACATGTTTCAACTACTAGAGAATAAGATATACCTTTATTGTTCTCCTTTCTACGAGGACAGTCCACCTTCCAATGTCCAGACTGCTTGCATGTGAAGCACTTTCCCTTCGGCTGCTTCACACCTGCTTTCGGTCCAGTCCCTAGAGATCGATTCACTTTCTTTGCTGAACCAACTTGTTTCTTTTTCTTCTTTCTACCTTTCGATTTAGAAGCAGAAACATTTTCAGCAATGTGAATTTGAGAGCTTTGATGAAATAACCCTTCTGCTGCTTGAAGTTCTGTCAGAAGTTTCGCCAACGAATAAACCCTTTTGTTCATGTTGCAGTTTAAGCGAAACTGCTCAAAACTTTTAGGCAATGTTTAGAGAATGATATCGACTTGGGTTTCCCCATCGATTTCAGCCCCAAGGATTTCTATCTCATTTAAATGAGCCATTATTTTAAGGATTTGATCCCCTATGGGTGTTGGGGCAGCGGGGCTGGCATGAGGGGGGTGAATTACTTGAAAAATAAAGTATACCCTCCTCAAGTCTTTCAACTAAAAAATGCAACACTAATAAAATAAAAAGTCGAAATAAAAGAGGAGATAGAATTTTGACTTGGTTACAACCAAGACAGTTGTTAATCCAAGGCGGTCGAACAACTCTACTAGAATATCTCCTTTACTGTAGGCGGAGAAGCCTTCTTTAGACACTTAGAATGCTCAGAGGTTGCTAGGAACTTAATACATAGTTGAATGCTTGATTGATTTTCATTTCCTAGCTCCAGGGGCCTTTATATAGCTCCTGGAAAGTCTATCTCGAAGGTCTAAGGCGCCTCTAATAGGGGTTCAAGGCGCCTCCAATAGTTTGATCGAATAAAACTTTATCTGAATCCAAACGACAACTTTAGCTGGGTCTGAGGCGCCTCAAACAACCTTGGAGGCGCCTCGGAATGCATGGTATAAATACTGCATGGTGTAAATAGTTTCCAGCTTCTCTTTTTCCTCTTCTTCCGAAGCTCCTTCGCTTGGGTGATTTCGGTCAATCGAATAGGGCTCACCCGTACCCAATTTCCGGCCTTCTCCTCGAGCAGGCTTCTGACCCGGCTTCTCGTCCCTCGAACGCTGTGCACATTCTTCTCGTCCACCGATGTACTCTTCCGCAGCTCATTCTTCCTTCAGACGCACCGAGCCCGTCGACTCCCTTCCCGTGCTGTCCTTCTCGCTAGCTGTGTCTTTCGCTCGACTTTCTACGTTCCTAAGTTCCTGCACACTTAGACACATGAATCAAATAACAAGCAGGACCTAACCTAACTTAGTTGATCACATCAAAACACCCATAGGGTCCAACAATCTCCCTCTTTTTGATGTGCATCAACCTAAGTTCAAGTTAGGGTAAAACAAACAAGTAATAATTTAAATAAATTATTAAACTACCAGTTTAAGCATAAATTTACAATTAAAATAAATTGCAACATCAAATTTAGGAAAAGAATATCATTTTACAAAAATTCAAACGGAATGTGAAAATATTTCTAACTCCCTCTTAGCTTGTGCCTATTTCTCCCCCTTTGATCACAACAAAAACGGGGTAGAAAACATGTTCAAACTAAATTCTAAGTCTTTTAAAACAAATTTCTGAGTTAAAAACAATTTAAGAATTTTCTAAGTTAAAACTTAGGTAAGAGAAAAAATTTCTAATTTAGTTCTAATTTCTGAAGAAATTTTAACTTAGGCAAAAAATATTATTTGAGAATTTTCCTAAGTAAAAATTTTATGCAAGAAATATTTTTCTAAGTTTAAAAATATTTTTGTTGAATTAAACAAAATGTTAAAGAAAAACTTTCTAAAGCATTATTTAATTCTAATTTTAATGCTTTTCCAGAAAGTTAATTAAATATTTTATTTCAATATTTTGGCTTCTAGTTCATGGCGAGACACTAGCCCTTCTTGGTTATTGGAGCAACAACCACTTCCTTAGACAAACCCTTATAAAGAAACTCATTGTTTAATTTTCTCGCTGTAAGCTCTAACTTAAAAAAAATATTTAGTCTAGAAATGATTTTGGAACCCAGTAAAGGTTCTTTCCTACTGGATTAATTAAGAACTTAGGAGATACATAGTTTCTAGGAACTTTTCTAAGTTATCCCTGATGCTTTTTAATATACCAATTTAATTTTCCATAAACTCTAAGTTTTGATTTTGGAAATTTAATTAAGCATGCTTGATTTTTTAATTTTTCAATTTCAATTTTTAATTTTTAATTTCTCATTTTCTAATTTTAAAATATCATACAATTTTAGTGAGCATGCTTTTACTAATTTTAATTTCAATTCAACATTTTCTTTTTCTAAATTCGCTAGATCTTTTGTAAGTAATTTGATAAATTCAAAAGACTGAGTAGGGGTGAGATCACATACCTTCCTTACCTCACTTGGTGATGCTCCCCCTTCGTCGCAACTTTCATCTTCCTCTGATGATCCCCCCCCTTTATCTATGCTCATCTCCGAGCTGGTTTCTTCAAAAAGATGGTTGGCCATCAGTGCTAATCTCGAGAAAGCTTCGACTTTGGATTCCGAGGATGATGATTCATCCCATGTAGCCTTCAGACTCTTGCACTTTGAGGGCGTCGGTCTTCGAGACTTTTCTTTGTCCTTTTTCTTTAATTTGGGGCAGTCATCCTTGATGTGCCCTTCTTCATTGCAGTTGTAATACCGGACCGTCCTTCTGTTGCGCTGATGCTTTCCCGACTGCGATCGAAATTTATTAGTTTTAAGAAATTTATTGAAACGTTTTACTAGTAGTGCCGCTTCGGTTTCGTCGATTGATGCTTCGGAGTCAGGATCATCCTTTTCGGCTTGTAGGGCAATGTTGAGGTTTGACTTCTCTACTTGTTTAGGCTCTACAAGTCGAGACTCGTGAAGTTTGAAAGTAGAAAATAAACTTTCTAAACTACTTACCTCAAAGTCCTTAGAGATGTAGTAAGCATCTACTAAGGACACTCATTCAGGAGTTCTAGGGAAGGAGTTGAGCGCGTATCGGATCAAGTCTCGATTCATTACCGATTCTTCGAGGTTGTTGAGTTGAGTTATTATCTCCTTGATCCTCGCTTGAAGTTGCGCTACCTTCTCACCATTATTCATCCAGAGGTTCATTAGCTGAGTCCGGAGGATGTCCCGCCTTGCCAATTTTACTTCTGAGGTACCTTCGTGAAGCTCCAAGAATTTTTCCCAGAGGTCTTTGGCAGAGTCGTAGTTTCCGATCCGACTTACCTCCTGGGGCGGCAGAACGCTGAGCAAGTGGAATTCTGCCTTTCCGTTGGCCACAAAATCTGCTTGTTCCTTCTTCGTCCAGTTGTATTCTTCCTTGTCTTTAGGTGCTACAAAACCATATTTCATAATAAGAAGAATATCAAACTCTATTTTGGAGAATACCTCCATTTTGCATTTCCACGTAGCGAAGTCTCCGTCGAATTTCGGGGGATGAATGTTCGCTCCGACCATTGTCTTGATCTTTGTGCTTTGGTCGGCGGTTAGTCCTTCTGAGGCTTTCTAGCTTTGATACCACTTGTTGGTGCAGCGGGGTCGACAAGAGGGGCGTGAATTGCGTGAAAAATAAAGTATACCCTCCTCAAGTCTTTCAACTAAAAAATGCAACACTAATAAAATAAAAAGTAGAAATAAAAGAGGAGAAATAAAAGAGGAGACAGAATTTTGACTTGGTTACAACCAAGACGGTTGTTAATCCAAGGCGGTCGAACAACTCTACTAGAATATCTCCTTTACTGTAGGCGGAGAAGCCTTCTTTACACACTTAGAATGCTCAGAGGTTGCTAGGAACTTAATATAGAGTTGAATCATTTATTTCCTAGCTCCAGGGGCCTTTATATAGCTCTTGGAAAGTCTATCTCGAAGGTCCAAGGCACCTCCAACAGGGGTTCAAGGCGCCTCCAATAGTTTGATTGGATAAAACTTTATCCGAATCCAAACGACAACTTTGGCTGGGTTTAAGGTGCCTCAAACAGCCTTGGAGGCGCATCGGACTCGTCTGAGGTGCCTTCAAGGTGATGGAGGCGCCTCGGACTGGTCTGAGGCACTTCGGACTAGTCTGAGGCGCCTCAGACTGCATGGTATAAATACTGCATGGTATAAATAGTTTCCAGCTTCTCTTTTTCCTCTTCTTCCAAAGCTCCTTCACTTGGGTGATTTCGGCCAACCGAAATAGGGCTCACCCGAACCCAATTTCCGGTCTTCTCCTCGATCAGGCTTCCGACCCGGCTTCTCGTCCCTCGAACACCGCACATGTTCTTCTCGTCCACCGGTGTACTCTTCCGCAGCTCTTTCGTCCTTCAGATGCACCGAGCCCGTCGACTCCCTTCCCGTGTCATCCTTCTCGCTAGCTGCATCTTCTGCTCGACTTCCTGCGTTCCTAATTCCTGCACACTTAGACACAGGGACCAAATAACAAGCAGGACCTAACCTAACTTGGTTGATCACATCAAAACACCCACGTGGTCCAACAACGGGTGCCCCCTCAGTCATGGTGGTTGTCATCAAGTTTCTCATAGACTGTTGCCTAGCAGCCCGATTCTGGTGTCCGAAGAGTTCCTTGAGATTGCGTATCATGTCATAAGCAGTAGGCATGACCTGATGTTGATGTTGTAATACATTTGACATAGAAGCTAAAATGTAACACCGTGTCACCCCATCTGCCCTGACCCATTTCTTATGACACTCAATCTCCTCTTCACTAGAATCACTATTAGACACGCTTGGACATATCTCAAAAAGTATGAACTTGTAGCCTTCAGCAGTTAAGACAATACCCAAGTTTCTCTTCCAATCTATATAATTGGGTCCAGTAAGTTTGTTCTCTTTCAATATAACAATAAGAGGATTGAAAGTCATTTGAAATCCTAAGAATCACAAAATATTTGGTTAAAACTTTAGAATTTAAAATAATATTGATTCCTTAAATAATATCATTTAAATTCACCAACACCTTAAAACACCATGAATTTTGTATGTCATGATAGTGTGGACGTATATAAATTCAAACATTTGTAAGAGGGGGCTTTACCCATTAATTTTATTATCTTGTCAACTTAACTTTATGACAAATAAAATTAATAGTTAGTTTTTCTTCGGTCACACAAATAATAGCAATGACTCCGATGGGGAGGATACTACTAAATGCGCCTAAGTGTATACCATTACTTGATACTTAGTCCATTAAATAGGATTGTGCCCCTTCAGATGGAGAAGATCATACAAACCTAAATAATTTCCTATAATCATCCAAGGAAGTTTGATCTAGTGATCCGCAAACAAACTCATCCGATGTAGAGGAAGGCACTCAAAGCCAACACGCAAGTTTGAATGCATCACTTACAAACCAGTAATGGAGACCGTGGAATTTAAATAATTCCTCTTCCACTTAGTTATTTAAAATGATGAATTTTAACATGCACACATAGACAACACATATAAACAGCATAAAAGGCAATAAATATGAAAAATAATTTTTCAACTATTATGGCCTCATCCATAGCTGTCCTTGATGTGCCACTAACCCTAGCCGCCGCCACCGGGTCATGTCGTCGCGTCTAACTTGCTTCCTTTACTGCTGCGCCTCTAGTCCTCAATATAGCACCACACATAGCAAGGAGATGAGCCGCAACAAAATAAAATTTTACATTTATCGATCCTATATTTCACAAGGGAATGTACATGTAATCTATATCGAACAGAATGCAAAATCCTAAAACTAATACAACTCCTGCTGTATTTAATAATTACAATCATGCACACACATAAAATGCCCTCGACATGCCCGAGGGTCCAATCACACACAAACACAATAGGGTCATAATAGTTGGAATTAGGATGCCTGTAACCATAGAGTTAATCTATTTGCACATCCTACTATTATCCTGCCTAAATTTATGTATGAACAATGCACAATTTAACTGAAAACCAAATACACAGAGGCAGAAAACTAGCTCTGATATCAATTGTTGGTCGCTACTCAGAATTCTGTTCTGCTTCCCCTGTACAAAAAATTGTATAAGCACAGAACTTTCCTAACAACCTATGTGTTCCTCATGAGTTAAACTTGAATTGGAAACGGAACTTAACATTTTTACTTCAAATTCAACTCATGTGTTCTTTAGTAGTTAAAACTTGGATTGCAAATGATACTTAACATTATTAATCCAAGTTCATCCCATGCTACAGAAGTTGATTAAATATCTATTTCAAGGATTGACTTCCAGGTTAAACATGACAAGACACTCGACCTTCTTGGGTATGAGATTATCCACCACTTCCTAGACAAAGTCTTTCAAAGAAATTAGATATTTAAACTTCTTATAGTAACCCTAGGTTTAACTACAGAGACCTCAATAGAAGCACAAGATCAAAACACTAAATTGAAACACAAAAAATGAAACATAAAATCGCTAGCCTCTTGTGTTGGTATTTTATGATCCATACAAAGAAAAACTAGTTTCACTACGGAATTAAGAACTAGTTATACCTTTCTTTGTAAACAAAGACCTCTTGATCTTCTACTGTATTCCTCTCCTCCTCTTGGACGTCGTGTGGGCGATGATCTACCAAGATGAAATCCACCCAAACCACTTCTTCTCCTCCAAGAAATTCCGGCCACCAAGGAATGCCAAAATAGGAAACTTTCTTCTCTTCTTCTTCCTCTCAAGCAACCGACCACCAAGTGCTCCTTCTTTTCTTTCAAGTTTCGGCCACCAAGAAGAAATGACTGCCGGCCTTAGAAAGAAGAAAGGGAGAGAGGAAACAAGGTGTCGCCGACCTTAGGAAGAGGAAAGGGAGAGAGGCCGACCACCAAGGAAAAGAGAGGAGAGAAATTGTAGAGATACGTGTGTTATCCATAAGGCACCCTCTACCTCTCTTTTATAATCCTTGGCCATGGCAAAAAAAGGAAATTTTAATAATAATTAAAATCTCTCTCTTTTAAATTTTCTATTGTAATGACTACAAAAAGAAAGTTTTAAAATTAATCTCTCTCTTTTAAACAATGTAGAAGGCTACAAAAAAGGAAAGATTAAAATTAAAACTTCTCTTTTAAATCATGGTTACAAAAAGGAAAGTTTGTCAAAATTAAAATCTCTCTTTTAAACAATTGTAGATAACTATAAAAGAAAAGATTTTAAAATTTTAAAACTCTCTTTTAAAACCATGTGGATGGATATAAAAGGAAAGATTTTAACAAAAATAAAATCTCTCATTTTAATCCTATGTGGTCGGCCCCTTGCTTGGGCACCAAGCTTGGCCGGCCACCTCTTGGGCTCTAAGCTAATGCTTGGTCGGCCCCCTTGCACCAAGCAAGGATGTGTCCGACCCATTACTTGGGGTAAGAAGTGGACTTTGTGGATACAAGGATTTATAAAGGCTACAACAGAGACCGAGAGGAGGAATTGGTTTTGGTCTCTCGATGAGCTTGAGCTTCCTGTATTTGACCCAAACACCCAACTCAAGTTCATCAATAATAAATCATACCACTAAAGAGTTATTATTGAACTACCACACCAGTCCCATATTACATTATGAGCTCCTTCTTATCATGAGTGCATTAATCTCCCTGTGTTTAAGATATCGAATGCCCATTAATTAAATGAGTTACTGACAACTCACTTAATTAATATCTATCTCAAAGAGTAGTACCACTCAATTTCATTGTCATGTCGGACTAAGTCCACCTGCAGGGTTTACATGATAATCTTTATGAGCTCCTCAAGGGGACATCATCAACCTAGATAACTAGGACACAGTTTCCTTCTTTAATCAACAACACACCATATAAGTAATATTATTTCCTAACTTATCGGGCCTATTGATTTAACGAATAAATCTCACCCATTGATAAATTAAAGAAATAAATACTAAGTATATGTGTTTGTTATTATATCGGGATTAAGAGTACACACATCCATAATAACAGAGGTTATGTTCTTTTATGCAGTCAGTATAAAAGGAACAACCTCAAATGGTCCTACTCAATACACACATAGTGTACTAGTGTAATTTTATAGTCAAGATAAACTAATACCAAATTACACTACAACCATTCTAATGGTTTGCCCCAATCTATCTTGGTTGTGAGCTATTATTTATAATTTATAAGGAACTGATAATATGATCTTCTGTGCGACACCACACACCATGTTATCTATAATATAAATTAAATGGACAACTACATTTAACTAAATGCAGACATTCAACCAATGTGATTCTTATTACAAAATAAATGTTCATTCAATAAATGTTCATACAAAAAGTTAGGCTTTTAGTATACATCCTAACAGAAGGAAAACCCTAAGGGGCGGTAACCTTAGGTCCTAGGGGGTGGTAACTCTAGGTGGAGAAAATCCTAAGGGGGGGGGGGGGGGTAACCTTAAGTCCTAGGGGGGGGTAACCCTAGGTGGCGGAAAACCCTTGGGGGTGGTAACCCTAGGTACTAGGGGGTGGTAATGTTAGGATGTATACTAAAAGCCTAGCTTTTGGTATAAACATTTATTTAGAAATAAGAATCACATTGGTCAAATGTCTACATTTATGATAAATGTAGTTGTTCAATTAATTTATATTGTAGATAACATGGTGTGTGGTGTCACACACAGAAGATCTTGTTATCAGTACCTTATAAATTATAAACAGTAGCTCACGACCAAGATGGAAAGGAACAAACCATTGGAAGGTCGTAGTGTAATTAGGTATTAGTTTATCTTAACTATATAATTACACTAGTACACTTAGAGTGTATTGAGTAGGACCATTAGAGGTCGTTTCTTTTATACTGACTTTATAAAGGAACAAAGACCTCAGTTATTATGGAAGTGTATGCTCTTAATCCTAATATAATAACAAGCACATATATTTGATATTTATTTCTTTAATTTATCAATGGGTGAGATTTAGTTCGATAAATCAATAAGCCCGATAAGTTGGGAAATGATATCACTTATAGTGTGTGTTGTTGATTATAGAAGGAAATTGTGTCCTAGTAATCTAGGTTGAGAATGTCCCCAAGAGGAGCTCATAAGGATTGTCATGTTAAACCCTGCAGGTGGACTTAGTCCGACTTGACGATAAGGTTGAGTGGTACTACTCTTGGACTAAGATATTAATTAAATGAGTTTTCAGTAACTCACTTAATTAGTGGACATTCGACATCTTAAACACAGGGAGACTAACACACTCATAATAAGAAGGAACCCAAAATGTAATTTGGGATTGGTGCGGTAGTTCAATAATAGTTCTCTAGTGGAATGAATTATTATTGATAAAATTAAGTTGTGTGTTCGGGGCGAACACGGGATGCTTAATTTTATCGGGAGACCAAAACCAATTCCTCCTCTCGGTCCCTACCGTAGCCTCTTGTATATAGAGATTTATACCCACCACATACCCACCTTCTTATCCATCCAATGGGGCCGGCCAAGCTAGCTTGGAACCCAAGCTAGGGCCGACCAAGACCAAGTGGATGAGCCATGTTGGTGGCCGGCCAAAGCTTGGGTCCCAAGCTTAGGTGGCCGGCCACTAGAATATTAAAAGGGATTTTTATTAAAATTATTTCTTATGTGGATATCATGATTTTAAAAGAGAGTTTAAAAATTAAAAATTTCCTTTTATAGCTTTCTACAAAAGATTAAGAGAAGAGATTAATCTCTTTCCTTATTTGTAGATTAAAAGGATGATTTTAATTTTTGGTAAAAACTTTCCTTATTTGTAAATCATCTACATGTTTAAAAGAGAGTTTAAAATTTGGAATCTTTCCTTATTTGTTGATTAAAAGGTGAATTTTAAAATTTAAGAAAACTTTCCTTTTTAACCATGTTCATGATTTAAAAGAGAGTTTAAAAATTAAATATTCTCTTTTATAAGTTTCTACAAGAGATTAAGAAAAGATTTGATATCTTTCCTTATTTGTAGATTAAAAGAGATTTTAATTTTTAGAGATAACTTTCTTTTTATCCACATGTTTAAAAGAAAGATTTTAATTTATTAAATTTTCTTTTTATAAACCAATCATGAAGGGATAAAATTATTGGAGAAATTTTTATAAATTTCTAGAAACAAATTAGGAAGTTTTAATTCTTGTTTAATTAAAACTCTCCTTGATTTGGGGAAATAAGTGGCCGGCCATGTTATAATGAAAAGAAAAATTATTTTTAATTAAATAAAATTTTCCTTTTCATGGCAAAAGAATTAAGGAAGTTTTTATTTAAATTTCCTTATTTGCCAAGATCAAGGATTATAAAAGAGGGGGTAGAAGAGGCTTTATGCAAGAACAACTCTATTATTTTTCTCCCTCTTTTCTTCCTTGGTGTGGCCGGCCCTTCCCTTTCTCTTCTCTTCATCTTTGTGGCCGAAACCTTCTTTTCTCTTGGAGATCAAGTGGTGGCCGGATCTTAGCTTGGAGAAGAAGGAGAGAAAGCTTGCATCCCTTGGAGCTTGGTTGGTGGAAAATGATCTTCTTCCTTTGAAAGTCTTGCTTGGCCGAAACTTGAAGGAAAGAAGAAGAAGGTGGTTTGGTGGTTCTCGTCTCGGAAGATCGTTACCCACACAACGTCCGGGATTAGAAGAGGAATACGGTAGAAGATCAAGAGGTCTTTCTAATAGGTATAACTAGTATTTTTCCTTTCCGCATCATACTAGTTATTTTTGGAAATAATACCAAATACAAGAGTCATGCGATTCTAGTATTTCGAATTTATTTTCGATGTTGTGTTCTTTGTTTTTTTTTCCTTGTGATTTGATTGTTCCTTTCGGTTAACCTAAAGTTATTTTAGGAAATTAAATATTAGCTTTCCTTAAAAGGTTTTGTCTAGTCGGTGGTGGTTGCTCCCATATCCAAGAAGGTCATGTGCCTCGCCACGTCAGTACTGGGAACCAATTATGGAAATTAATATTTAATGGAATTAATAACTTAGGTGATTTGGATCGAACGTGTTAAGTTCCGCAGGAGATCCAAGTCAAAACCTAAAAGAACAAATAGATTAAACTTTGGATCAAACGTGTTAAGTTCCGCAGGCGATCCAAGTTTAATTTAAAAGAACACATGGTAGCTAGGAAAAGGTTCAGACCTTTGTACAAAATTTTTGTACAGTGGAACCATTAGGTTTTCTGAGTAGCAACCAACAGGTAACCCTAGGTAGAAAGTTCAGTAGGTCTGGAGGATCGGACTGGCATCAGGTATGCTCTCCTGAGTGGAGTAGGTGAGGACGCGTTCCTCATAAGAGGAAACAGTAGACGTCAGTTCAACCTAGGGGTTCCGGTCAGAAATCCGAAGTCAGAACCAGCCAGTCCGTGACTGTCAAACTTTCATATTATTATATTTATTGTGTGTGCTAACTTTGTTTTGTAGGATATGTGGTTGGTTTGTGGACTAACATGTTTTGCAGGGACAAAGGAGCAAGATTAGCCTCGGATGAACAGTACCCGAGGCGCCCTCATGGAGCTTGAGGTGCCTCAGGTGCAAATGAGCAGAGTTTGGCGCAGCAAAGCTGGAGGCGTCCTTACGGTCGCTTGAGGCACCTCGGACAGCATTGGAGGTGCCTTCAAGGCTTATGGAGGCGCCTTCAAGAGGATAGACTACTTCTCAGCTTATCAACGCGTGGCTGACTCGGCGAATGGAGGCGCCCTCAAGGGGCTTTGAGGCATCTCCAACAGACCTTTTAAGAAGCACTCGACTAGCAGCTCAAGACAACAATTCTAAAGTGATCCTTCTGCAACGTGCTATTCACGAGACACTCCGACTAAGCTACGACAAGTCCCCAACGACCTGGAGCCTTAATTCATGTAATTCTATTATTTGTATAGCCTTCTTATTGCTATTTTGTAATACATATTTGTACTTTGCGATTTGATAGTGAATTGCCCAAAGTAAACGCTCAACGAGCGTGGGCCTTGGAGTAGGAGTCGCCCAAGGCTCCAAACCAAGTAAAAAACACTTGGGTCCTTTTTCTGTGAATGTTTTCTAATTCCGCTGCTTTTCTCTCGAACGTTTTCCGAATACAAAAAGTGAAAGCCACGAGCGCTATTCAACCCTCCCCCTCTAGCGCTTCTCGATCCAACAATTGGTATCAGAGCGGGGTCCATTTTAAAAATTAGATTAAAATTAACTTGAACTAATTGTAACTCCTACCTGTTATAGGAAACCAAGTGGATATTGGACAGTGGTTGCTCCAAATATATGACTGGGGATCACACCAAATTCACTCAATTAACCTACCAAAAGGTAGATCCGCTACCTTAGCGGCTCTCCTAGTGCCGACCCCATAGATATGGAGGGAGGTTCATGTAGGTACACAGGCCATAGGTGCATGGCGGGGTAAACCCTAGGTCGTAAGTTCCTGAGAATCGACCCCTGACCATTACGCTAGAGATACCGTGCACCCACCATCTGCGCTACGCCCTAGGGGCACTCAATTAACCTACAAAAGATTAGGAACAGTTGCCTTTGGAAACAATAGCAAACTCAAGGTAATTGGGATAGGTAACATTGAACTCAAAATCGATTTCGTTATTAAGAAAGTTTTACTTGTTGAAAACTAAAGTACAATCTTCTTAGTATAAGTCAACTGTGTGATTCTGGATATAAGGTTAGATTTCTTTCTACTAAATGTTTAATTAAACACTTAGATAATCCTACTGTAAGCCTAAAAGGGGTTAGAAAGGACAATATCTATGTAATTAACCTAACATCTTCTTCACTTAAGTGTTATTTAACACAAAAAGAAGAAACCTGGTTATGACATAGAAGAATGTCACACACAAACTTCAGAAATCTAGGTAAGTTAAATGGATTAGTTAGAGGCTTACCAAAATTACCCAACTTAGACTCAACAATCTGTAATGCTTGTCAACAAGGAAAAGAAACAAAATCTACTCATAAACTAACTAATCAACTTCAAACAAGTTCAATACTAGAACTATTACACTTAGCCTTATTTGATTCCCATGGGGTGAAATTCATAAATGGAAGTCTATATTGCCTAGTAATAATATATGACTACTCTAGATTTACCTGGGTAAAATTCTTAAAAGTAAAGATGAAACATTTGAAATCTTCACTAATTTTTGCAAACAAATTAAAAATTAAAAATACCTAAAAATTAAAAGAATCAGAAGTGACAATTGAGGAGAATTTAAAAAATCACAACTTTAACCAATTTTATCTTAAAAACGGTTACCATCATGAATTTTCATATCCTAAAACACATCAACAAAATGGAATAGTAGAAAGAAAAAATAAAACTCTACTTGAAGCTTCTAGAACAATGCTGAATGAATATAACTTACCAAAATACTTTTGGGCAGAAGATGTGAGTACAACTTGTTATGTATAAAACTGAACTACAATAAACAAAACTCACAATAAAACCTTATTTGAATTATTTCATAATAAACAACATAATATTAAACATTTTAAAGTATTTTATGCCCAACCTACATACTAAATATAAGAGAACACTTAGGAAAATTTACCTCAAAGATAGAAAATGGAATATTTGTAGGATATTTGTTAAACAGTAAAAGTTATAGAGTATATAATAAAGTCACACTGAAAATTGAAGAAACCTCAAATGTGAAATTTGAAGAGACCAATCAAAACTTAGAACAAACCCAAATTTAACCAATTAATTTTATTCAAGGTAACACTAGTCATGGGGGAGCTAATGAAAACCTAATTCACGAAGAAGAAGATCAGCTTCGAGTGAATGACCCTCCCAGAACCCTAAGAGTCAACCCAGATCATCCAATTGACCAAATAATCGGTGACGTAGACCTAATGGTTCAGACTAGGTCATCCTTCAGAAACTTAAGTCAAATATCCCTAATTTCAAAGATAGAACCCAAAATAATAGCTGAATCATTACTTGACCCAAACTGGATTATAGCCATGCAAGAAGAGTTAGCCCAATTTGAGAGAAACACAGTCTGGGACTTAGTACCACCACCCAAAAATAAAAAGATAATAGAAACAAAATGGGTGTTCAAAAACAAAGTAAGTGAAACTGGAGAAATTATTAGAAACAAGGCTAAACTAGTTGCTAAGGGGTTTAGTCAAGTAGAGAGACTTGACTATGATGAAACATATGCCCCAGTAGCCAGACTTGAGTCCATTAGAATGTTACTTAGCTATGCAACCCATAAAGGATTTAAACTTTATCAAATGGATGTTAAATCTGCATTCTTAAATGGGCTAATCAAAGAAGAAGTTTATGTAGGTCAGCCACCTAGATTTGAGAGCTTAGATCATCCCAATCATGTATTTAAACTTAAGAAAGGCCTATATGGACTTAAACAAACACCGAGGGCATGATATAAAAGATTAATCTCCCACCTAATTTCCAAAGGATTCAACCAAGGACAAATTGACCCAATTTGTAAAATCAATAAAACATGATATTTTTATAGCCCAAGTTTATGTAGATGATTTAATTTTTGGGTCAACTAATTCAGAATATTTACAAGAATTTATCACCCTAATGGAACAAGAATTTGAAATGAGTCTAGTAGGTAAACTAACTTACTTTTTAGGAATACAAATTAAACAAACAAATGAGGGTAATTATATTTATCAACAAAAATATGTTAACGAATTACTTAAAAAATTTGGAATGAAAAATACTAAGAAAATAAAAACACCTATGACAACTAACACAACCTTAGATGAGGACCCAACTGGAAAACCAGTTGACTTAAAATACTATAGGAGTACCATAGGTAGCCTACTATACTTAACTACAAGTTGACCTGATATTTTATTTGCAGTTAGTATATGTGCTAGATACCAAACCTGTGCTAAAGAATCACATTTGACTCAAGTCAAAAGAATCTTTAGATATCTTAAAAGAACATCAAATGTAGGAATTTGGTATCCTAGAACAATCAATTTTGAACTATTAGGCTATTTTGACTCAGATTACACTGGTTGTAAATTAGACCGTAAAAGTACAAGTGGTGGATGTCAGCTACTGGGCCCATCACTTGTCAGCTGGTTTAGTAGAAAGCAACACTGTGTTGCCTTATCTACTATTGAGTCAAAATATATAGCTATAGGAGAATGTGCCACGCAATTATTATAAATGATGCACACCTTAAAAGATTTTAATTTAAACTTTACAAATATAAAAGTGCTAATTGATAATGTTAGTTCAATTAATTTAATAAAAAATCATGTGCATCATTCAAGAACTAAGCATATTGAAATTAGACATCATTTTATCAGGGATCATGTCACTAAAGGAGATATTAAACCCAAATACATTGAGTCTAAGTCTAACTTAGCTGACATATTCACTAAACCCCTCCCTGAATGTGAGTTTAGTAACTTATGTAAAAAATTAGGAATGTGTTCAATAGACTAGGATCATTATTTTCAAAATTTTCTTTAAAATTCTAGGGTAAACTTTTTTTATATATTTCTTAAAATTTCCTATTTTTAGAATTTTTAAAATCAATTTTAGTCTTAGTATAGATCAAATCCTTAGAATTCATGCTCATATAGATATAGGACTTGAGCATCTCACCAACACATTAGAGTTACATTATTTGTGTATTGTTGAACTTAGAAAGGGGTGAGTGTTGGATCGAGACCGCGCTAGAGGGGGGGGGGGGTGTGAATAGCGCTCGTGGCTTTCACACATTTCGTAATCGGAAAACTTGATGAGAGTTAAGCATAGCGGAAATAAATAAACAACCACACACAGAAGACCAAGGTATTTACTTGGTTCAGAGCGTAGGACGACTCCTACTCCAAGGCCCACGCTCTTTGAGCGTTTACTTTGGGCAACAACTATATCGCGCAAAAGTGTACACAAGTATTACAACTTAATAGTAATTAAAAACTATACCGACAACAAGAATAGTAGATTCTAAAGCTTCGGGTCGTCGGGGACTTGCAACATCACTTTTGGGCGTCTCTTGGGCAGCAAACAATGGCTAGATCACTTGTGAATTATTGTTGTAAGGCTGCTGTTCGAGACCCCTTATAAAGCCTGCTGGAGGCGCCTCAAACTCCTTCCAAGGCACCTCCATGCTGTCGAGTCAGCTGCGTGGATCAGCGCTGAAAACTTCTCCTTTGATCCACTTGAAGGCGCCTCCATGACAGTCCAAGGTGCCTCCAATCTGTGGTCCAAGGCGCCTCCACCTCAGTCCGAGGCGCCTTCATCTCTGCCGCACGCAAGCTCTACTCCTTTACACCCGAGGCGCCTCCAAGCTCCATGGAGGCACCTCGGACACTGTTCATCTGAGGCTTAAGGTTGCTCCTTTGTACCTGCAAGATACGTTAGTTAAAAAAAATACCCTGCAACACATAGTTAGCACATAATATCATAAATATAAAGTCTGACAGTCATCGGACTGTCCGGTTCTGACTTCGAATTTCCTACCGGAAGCCCTATGTCGAACCGACGCCTACTATTCCCTCTTTCGGGGAACGTGTCCTCACCTACTCCACTAAGGAGAGCATACTTGATGCCAGTCTGGTCCTCCAAATCGACTGGACTTTCTGCCTAGGGTTACCACCCCCTAGCACCTAGGGTTACCACCCCCTAGGGTTTTTCGCCACCTAGGGTTACCTCCCCCTAGGACTTAAGGTTACCCCCCTTAGGATTTTCACCACCTAGCCACCTGCCTAACCGCAGTTAGGACTTTTCTACAACATCATTCGCACATGTTAGATAACAAAATAACTTAACTTGAACCCTTTGACATAATCAAAACATAGGTTCAATCGTCGGATGCTTCTTGCACCAACAATCTCTCCCTTTTTGATTATGGTAATATAGTTCAAAGTTAAGTAAAAAAAATATAACAATAAATGCAAAAACTTAAACATGAGCATAAATGAAATAATTTCAAAACAACACCTTATGCTTCCCCTTAATTCATGACTTTTTAATTCTTAACTTTGAAATTTTGACTTTTCTCCCCCCCCCCCCCCCCCCTTCCCTTGACATAAATAAAAAATACTAAGAAGAGAGAGAAAAATATTTATTCTATTTAATATTAAGCCCCCCCGACGAGTAGCACTTAGATGAATGAAGTTTTGAAAATACTTAGCCAATTTAGAAATGCTTAACTTTTTCAACAAAACTTAGATAAGCATAAGTTTTGAAGCTTTTATATTTGCATTTTTCTCTTTCGAAAAATAAACTTAGCTAAATTTTTAACTTCAAAATGATTGCATTAAGAAAATACTTTGTTAAATAGCTAAGTTTGAAAAATACTTTCACTTAGCTATTAAGAAATTCTTCGAACAATACTTAGCTAAATTTGAAAAATATTTAGCTAAATTTCAATAAAAATTTAGCTAACTTAAGCTTTTTAAAATAATTGATGAAAGTATTAATAAAAATTTGACTTTAGTTTTTAAATTTTTTTTTATTTTAGTTTAAGTACTTTAACTTTAAAATGGTTTGCTTAAAATCTTGGCTTAAGTACTTTGCTTCGAAAAGACTAACACAGGTTTTGAAGAAGGACTTGTTTAAAAACACTTAACTTAAAATTGTAACGACCCAAATTTCCTCAATTAGAGTCCTAAAAGTAATTTAAAAATATTTAAAAATGCTATAGAAATATTCTAGGGATTTTTATAAATTTTTAGAGTATTTTTATGTAATTTTTGGAGGTCATTTGGTATTTTTACTAAACGAAGGAAGTTTCGACAAAAAAATGTCCAAGCCGAGAATTGAAGCCACGACCTTTGACTCGGTCAAAACCCAGCTGACCAGGTGGGCAAACAGATTTTTCTTTTTAGAAAAGGTAGCGAATTTATTTAAGATAGTTAACAGAATATTATAAAAGGGAAAAGATGATCTTGGATTTGTTTGTTTAGAAAAGGTAGCGAATTTATTTAAGGAGTTAACAGAAATATTAAGTTATAAAAAGGGATAAGTTGATGCTCTGTTTTCCCATAACTTAAACCATTCTCTCCTTCTCTTCTGCGTACGGGCAGAAAACGAAAGGGAGTTAGGGCATCATCTGCGGCGGACGGCTAAGGTCCTAGAAGCCCTTTTTGTTCGGTTGTGAGTCCAAGAAGCAAGGTAAGTGCTTCTCACCTGCAGTAGGAGTAGTTTCGGACCTTTGTTCTTCTTGAATTCGAAGCATAAAAAGCGCTTATAGTGCAGATTTTTAATTAAGCCTATAGTGCAGATTTTTAATTAAGCTTATAATGTAGATTTTTATGTAGAGCTTATATTGCAGATTTTAATTAAGCGCTTATAGTGCAGATTTTTAATTAAGCCTATAGTGCAGATTTTAATTAAGCTTATAATGCAGATTTTTATGTAGAGCTTATATTGCAGATTTTAATTAAGCTTATAGTGCAGATTTTATGTTTGCATAGTATGTAGAAATAGTGTAGCATAGAATGCAAAATCTTGATTAGAATAGTATGCAGAATTTTGATTAGCATAGTATGCAGATTTTTGTTTATGCATTTCAAAGTTAGAATTTGTTTAAACATTTCAGTTTTTAAAGAATCATTCTTTTACTAAAGGTATTAACAAGTATAAGAAAGATAAAGAAAAGAAAGAAAAAGGTCAAGGCCTTAAGTAGATCCCAAAGTCAAGACTTTAGGGATTTTGGCACACAAGGTGCTTAAAGAAAATGCCGAGGCATTATATATTAGAAGTAATAAAAGATAACAAGTATTTTACTTTATTTAAGAGGCTAGTACCCGACTTCCGAGGTTGTCGTTAAACAAATCCAGGTGTCCAATCCCGAGGTCTTGGCCCTGGTAGACCGAGGTCTGCTCTTTTAGGATTGGTGGCTCGCTACCCCCAACCTATTAGGGAACGCGCATAAGATGGTACTACGCCTGGGCCCAAGAAGAAAGTTGATTATTATTTTGAAGTATTAAAGTATAAGTTTTTAAACAAGTGAAATAAGATTCAGAAAGTGTTTAAAATTCAGCAAGATTATGCTAGCATGATTGTATAGATTTGTTATACACGTTTAGCATTTCAGTATGTTTCTTTTGCTTGTAGATGAGCATGAGTAGTTTTCCTTTTGAGCATTCAGCTTTTAGATTTCAGTATATTCACATGCATATTCGAGTTTTGTGAGTTAGATAGTGCTTACTAAGCAATTTTGCTTATAGATGCATTTTCCTCTTACTGCAGATAAAGGAAAGGAAAAGTTATAGCAAAGGAAGACAACAAGGAGGTGCGGATGGATGTGTGATGCCTGGACTATAGAAGCCTTGGGATTTAGCATAAGAATTTATTAACAAAGAGTTGAGTAGAATGTATTAGATGAGTCATTTAGTCTTCCGCTGTTAGTTAATTGTAAGTTTTGAGTTCTCCGAGAGTTTTAGGAATTTCTATCAACATGTGTACAATGTTAGTTAAGATAAGTTAGTAGTCCAGTAGCGCTCCGCCCTCACAGTCTAGTAGTGAGGAGGGCGGGGTGTTACAAAAATAGAATTTTTTAAAAAAAAACTTTAGCCAAAAAAAAAAAAAATTGTTAGAATCATAGATTTTAAAGTTAAAAAAAAATTCTTCTTAACTAAGTAAGTGATTTTTAAAAAACTTGAGCAAATACTTAGTTTTTAATTTTAATTTTAAGAATTTAAAATAAGTTAGCTTGACTCCCTTCACTTCCCCTTGATTAATGCCTTAATGAATTCTTAGGGTTCTAGAGTCCAAACACGGAAAACTTTAAAGATTACTATTAATTTCCTAATTTTTCATCTCACCCATTCTAGATTATCAAGCATGTTCAGCTTATGAGTGAGTGTGAGGCGGAGTTGAATTTAATTTTAATAATATTTAAAAGTATTGAAATTGAATTTAAAATATAAGTTTGAATTCTTCAGTGAATTTGAATTCTAAATGAGTAAACATTCAATATTTTGAAAATTAAAAATTAATTGAGTTTAAAGTTATGATTTTAAAAGATTTTTAAAATGATTTTTAAAATGATTTGGATTTTTAAAAGATTTTAAAAATGATTTTTAAAATAATTTTTAAGAGGATTTTTTAAAATGATTTTAAAAAGGATTTTTAAAGGATTTTTAAAATGATTTAAAATATTTTTAAAATGATTTTCAAGAGTATTTTTAAAAGATTAAAAAGATTTTTAAAATTATTTTTAAAGGATTTTTAAAAAAAATTTTAAAGGATTTTTAAATGATTTTTAAAAAAAATTTTTAAAAGATTTTTAAAATAATTTTTAAGAGGTTTTTTAAAAGTTTTTTAAAGGATTTTTAAAAGTTTTTTTAAAAGAATTTTTAAATTGATTTTTAAAGGATTTTTAAAAGTTTTTTTAAAGGATTTTTAAAATAATTTTTAAGAGGATTTTTAAAAGTTTTTTAAAGGATTTTTAAAATATTTTTAAAATAATTAATTTAATTGATTAAGTTAATTTAATTACTTACTATAATAATTGATTTGACTAAATTCATCTCACTCGATTCTAAGTTATCAATCAGGAAATCTTATAGTAGTTTTGTGAGATGGTTAAACTTCAATTTATATTATTTCTAAGGATTAATTTACATTTGAGTTAAACTTAGATTTTCCATTTAGTCAATTAAATATGTATTTCAAAGATTAGCTCCCAGGCAGTGGTGAGGCACTGAGCCTTCTTGGGTATAAGATCATCCATCACTTTCTAAACAGAGCCGCTCAAAGAAATTATATATTTAATTTTCTTTTTGAAACTCCTAGGTTTAACTAACAAGTGTAAATTACGCCTAGGTCCTTAAAACTATCCTAATCTAAATATGCATATTACTGATAAAATAAATAAACAATCATCAAGCAATCAATTTATTAAGATAGTTTTTCTATTGGCTCCCCCTAGATCATAGCCTCGATATGGTCTATCAAGGTAATAAACTTGATCCTTGGGGACCCAATATTGATCAAGTCCAACTTGATTGACCAAGTTGGACTTAGGTACCCATGCTTGTACTATTTGTAATACCCCAAATTTCATGATTTGGAGTCCCAAAAGACCTTATTAAAATCTAGAAATGCTATAGAAAAATTCTAGAGATTTTAAGGAATTTTTAGAGTATTTTTACGTAATTTTTGGAGTTTGTTTGGTATTTTTACCAAGAGAAAGAAGTTTAAAATATATATATATATATATATATATAAAAGTGTTAAAACTGGGTTTTGAACCCAAGAGCTCGGACCCGAACCAGATTTTAACAGACTCAGCCAACCAACTGGTCTGCAAACGTTTTGTTAATTATATATGGAAGTGAAATATATTTAAGCTATAGTTGGAACGTTTAAAATAAATTGGAATAAAAAGTGCGCGGCGAAAGAATCGAAGCCTAAACCTTTGATTCGGTTAAAAGCCGGCTAACCAACTGGGCTAGCAATTGTTACTTGATTAAGTAAAGGAAGAATTTTATTTAAGTTATAGAAGTTAATAGCAAGAAATAATAGGAAGAAAATAGGTTGCAGCCAGGATTTGAACCAATGCGCCGGGCCTTAAGCAGAACGCAGCCCACCAAAAGACCAGCCGAACTTTTCTTAACTAAATCTATATTGAAATATATTTAAGTAGTACTAGTTAACAGAAATATGAGAGTATTAAAAGGAGAACTTAGGTTTTAGCCGAAACCAAAATTTCCCCTCCTCTCTCACGCTCGCGTCGGCGCTTCTCGTCGGGCGAAACCGCAGCAGCAAGCAAGGGGCGTTCTGGCGGCCGGCGAGGGCGTTCTCCGAAGATTTCTTCACCATCGTGATCACCTTATCGAGGAGAACAAGTGGAGGTGAAGGAGTTGCCGAGAGCTTGAGTCCTCCGCAAGCCCTAGAAGTATTAGAAGCCACCTTCTTTGGCTGTAAGTCCTAGAACAAGAGGTAAGTTGCTACTCACCTGCAGTAGGATAGCTCCGAAGTATATTCCGTACTCCTCTCCTTGTTTCCGAAGTTTAGAGTAACTATGGAGTTGTTTTTGTTTCTTGTTAGATTCTAGTTTTTCCGAAGGATGAGGTATAGAACAAGCTTTGAGGTTTTCTGCCGTGATGGGCACATTCGACTCATGTTGAGTTTTGCAGGTTTTGTTTTTATGATGCAATGGGTTTGAACAAGTTTTATATAGGTTTCAAGCTTTAGCAGGTTTCGGTTTTTAATGGCTATGTCTAGCGTTTTGGTTTCTTGTAAGTTCCAGCAAGTTTTGGCTTTTGTTTGTGCTAGGTATGAGATAGGAACAACCTCATTTGAAGCTTAGAACAACCTAATCCTCTTGTACTTTATGATGAACAAGAACAGCCCCCCTTGGAGCTTGTTGTAGTCCGGATTTAATGGTTTCAATTTATGTTGCTGATTCTGTGAATTGCATGCTGTTAACTTTGTAGTATTAGTATTTTATCTCACTGCCAGGTATAAGAATGAGTTTTTAATGAATAATGCAGTAAGGTAGTTTGTGCTTATTAGTCTTTTGTCTAAAGGACTTATAGGGATGAACAATCCGGTTCTGTGAATTTTGATTTGCTTTAGAGATTATAGTGTAGAAATTTATTAGCTAAGAATGCAGAATTCCGAGTAGCATGTTATGTAGATTCTTAAGCTTTGTATTAGCAGTAGGCTTGTATCATACTCATGTAGTAGTGTAGATTTTTCAATTCGTAGTAGACCAGATTTTTGTTAAGCTAGTATGCATATTTCTGTTAAGCTATTATGCAGATTTTTGATAACTATTGTATGTGCAGATTTCTTTTGTATTCTATGCATGATTATGTGATACATAGTTAGTTTCATTCATAGATTCATACGAAAGATACCCCTAACAGTATTTTGGATTTAAGAAAAGTATAAGAAAGATAAAGATAAGTATAAGAAAGATAAAGAAAAGAAAGAAAAGGCCGAGGCCTTAAGTAGATCCCAAAGTCGAGACTTTAGAGATTTTTGGCACACAAGGTGTCTATTAAAATGCCAAGGCATTTAAAGAAGAAGTAAATAAGCTAATAAGTATTTTACTTTTAAGAAGAGGCTAGTACCCGACTTCCGAGGTTGTCGTTAAACAAATCCAGGTGTCCAATTCCGAGGTCTTGGCCCTGGTAGACCGAGGTCTGCTCTTTTAGGATTGGTGGCTCGCTACCCCAACCTATCAGGGAACGCGCATAAGATGGTACTATGCCTGGGCCCAAGAAGAAGTTGATTACTATTTTGAAGTATTATAAGTATAAGTTTTTGAACAAGTAAAGCAAGTTTTACATAAGTATAAAGTATTAAAGAATAAGTCTTTAAGCAAGTGAAATAAGATTCAGAAGGTGTTTAGAATTCAGTAAGTTTAGTTCTTTATGCTAGCATGATTGTATAGATTTACTTTACATGTTTAGCCTTTCAGTATGTTTCTTTCACTAGTAGATGAGCATGAGTAGATTTCCTTTTGAGCATTCAGTTTTAGATTTCAATATATCCTCATGCATATCGAGATTTTGTGAGTTAGATAGCGCTTACTAAGCAAATTTTGCTTATAGACTACACTTCCTCTTACTGCAGATACAGGAAAGGAAAAGATATAGAAAGGAAGGCGACAAGGTGGCGCGGATGGTGTGTGATGCCAGGACTATGGAAGCCTTGGGACTTAGTTTAAGAATTTATTAAGATTGTCATTTATTAAGAATGTATTAGATGAGTCATTTAGTCTTCCGCTGTTAGTTAATTGTATGTTTTTATTTTGTTTCCGCTATTCACTACTTGCATGATTTGATTTCATTAAACTGCGTGGTGATGTTATTCCTTTTGTGTGTTTGATATGTGTTCCAGCCGCCTGTGGTTGTGTATATTATGTTATGTATTAATGATTATGGTCACCGGTACAAGGGAGATTCTGCCAAAATTTTTCGGTAGGGTTTCCATGTGAATCTTAGTCATACCGGTTAAGTAGAGTTAGTAGTTAAGTAACGGTCATCCTTAGAGAGTAGTAGTAGTAAGAAGGGTGGTCGTTACACTATTTTTCTATTCGGCCTGTTAATAAGCGATAAATAAGACCGATATTTCTTTTTAGCTTTAAATCTTAGTCCGGATCGATTGTATATAACTCTCTGTTTTCCAAGAATCAAGTCCAGATTCTTGGAACCCAGTGTTAACCGTTTCAACGTGGCCTTAAGTTCTTTAACTTGAGTTTTCAAATTGGAATTTTCTTCCTCAAGTTGTTGGACTTGGGTTGAATTTCCAATTTGAACTGACTTGGTTAAAGGACTCGGGTTAGTCACTTCCTTAAAGGGTTGTTACCTCCTTTTGGAGTGACTTGATCCGGACGTTGGATTTAACTAATTTCTTTAACAAATAAGAAATTAAATCTTCTGAATTATCTACTTTAGAAATTAACGAGCTTACAGTGAATTTGGGCCCTTCGGAAACAGATATGGATCCGTGGCTTCGCTCGGACTCGGTTCTGGATTCGCTCTCGGTTTCAGTCTCGACCTCAGACTCGGTTTTGACAACATGTGCTAGTACCGGTAAAGCGAGTAGGCTTGATTGTTCTTCTTCATCGTATTCAGATTCGTTTGAAGACTCGAACCATGTAGCCTTCAGTGTTTTCTTCGTCTTGCTTGTTCCTGCAAATAACGCAACACCTTTCTCAGCCGGAGTGGTATTAGTCTGCTCAAATAATTCGTCTATTAAATTAAACTTACTTACTTTCATGTCTGATCTATTCTTGTGTAGCTCGATTAGCTTCTCCCATAACTCCTTTTCACTTGAGAAGGGGCCGACGCGGTTCATCTCTTCATTGGTTAAGCCGCACTGAAGAGTGTAGGTTGCTCTAGCATTGGCCTTGACCTTCTTGATTATGTTTGCGTCCCAGTTCTCGCAAGGTACCGCTTTTCCTAAGCCGTCGAGTGGAAGAGTGATTCTAGTTTTGATGATGATCCACATTTCAAACTGGGTTTGTAGATATGACTCCATTCGGCCCTTCCAGTAGTCGAAATCTTCGCCAGTGAAGAGCGGAGGTGGGGCTGTGCTGTAGCCTTCTTGGAGAGTCATTAAGAAAGAATCTCACACAATAAAAACAATAAAACTTGTTCCAAGACTTGGTCTTGGATTAGTAGTGTGGGAAAAAGATAGAAATAGGAATTCACGAATTTCGAGAAAAAAATAATAAAAAAATATTATTAAAAAATATTAAAAAAATATTATTTAAAATTTTGCTAAATGTGATATTTTATCAATACTAATAAGTGGTGAAGAGATGAAAATGAATTTTTTGAAAACAATTTTGGAGGGAAAAAATGAAAGGCGTAAATAGATGCGATATTTTATTTTTACCCTAAATGAACGAGAAAGCGATGGAAAAATGCTCGAACGATAGTTGTACCAATTCAGAGCAACCCCTCTCTGATACCAATTGTTGGATCGAGACCGCGCTAGAGGGGGGGTGAATAGCGCTCGTGACTTTCACACGTTTCGTAATCGAAAAACTTGATGAGAGTTCAGCACAACGAAAATAAATAAACAACCACACACAGAAGACCAAGGTATTTAATTGGTTCGGAGCCTAGGGCGACTCCTACTCCAAGACCCACACTCTTTAAGCGTTTACTTTGGGCAACAACTATATCGCGCAAAGGTTTACACAAGTATTACAACTTAATAGTAATTAAAAACTATACCGACAACAAGAATAGTAGATTCTGAAGCTCCGGGTCGTCGGAGACTTGTAACAGCACTTCTGAGTGTCTCTTGGGTAGCAAACAATGGCTAGATCACTTGTGAATTGTTGTTGTAAGGATGCTATTCGAGACCCCTTATAAAGCCTGCTGGAGGCACCTCAAACCCCTTCCAAGGCGCCTCCATGCTGCCGAGTCAGCCGCGTGGATCAACGCTGAAAACTTATTCTCTGATCCACTTGAAGGCGCCTCCATGTCAGTCCAAGGCGCCTCCAATCTATGGTCCAAGGTGCCTCCAGCTCAGTCCGAGGCGCCTCCAGCTCTACCGCGCGTAAGCTCTACTCCTTTGCACCCGAGGCGCCTCCAAGCTCCATGGAGGCGCCTCAGACACTGTTCATCCGAGGCTTAAGGTTGTTCCTTTGTACCTGCAAGATACGTTAGTCCAAAAAATACCCTGCAACACAAAGTTAGCACATAATATCATAAATATAAAGTCTGACAGTCATCGGACTGTCCGGTTCTGACTTCGGATTTCCTACCGGAAATTCTAGGTTGAACCGACGTCTACTGTTCCCTCTTCCAGGGAACGCGTCCTCACCTACTCCACTTAGGAGAGCATACCTGATGTCAGTCCGGTCCTCTAGACTGACTGGACTTTTCGCCTAGGGTTACCACCCCCTATGACCTAGGGTAACCACCCCCTAGGGTTTTCGCCACCTAGGGTTCCCCCCCTTAATATTTTCACCACCTAGGGTTATCACCCCCTAAGACCTAAGGTTGCCGCCCCTTAGGGTTTTCCTCCACCTAGGGTTACCACCCCCTAGGCCCTAAGGTTACCGCCCCTTAGGGGTTTCCTTCACCTAGGGTTACCACCCCCTAGGGTTTTCCACCTGCCTAACCGTAGTTAGGACTTTTCTGCAACCTCATTCACACATGTTAGATAACAAAACAACTTAACTTGAACCCATTGACATAATCAAAACATAGGTTCAATCGTCGGATGCTTCCTGCACCAACAGTGAGATGCATAAGCAGATTGCCTGGACTTAAAGATGCTTACATCAGTGCATCAATACAAGTCTGGGCGTTAAAAACCAAACTTACAGTAATCAGGTTAAGTTGTTCAGCTTAGTCAAACACTGACTGGATCAATTAAACTTAACCTGACTAATCAAATGAAAGCTATTATCTTCTGATAGTTAGTAAGTAACTAATGATTAGACAGTTAAGGACACTTTCTAGTTGTTTTATTTTTTTAAAAAAAATACTGTCAGGTTCAGGGGGAGTATTAATATTTTGCAAACAATTTGCATTTTTTTAAATATTTTACAAAATTATTTTTTAAAATTTTCATTTACTTCCTTAATCTTTAAAAGTTTTAAAGATAAGTTTTAAAAGTCATTTTTTTTAAAAATAACTTGACATAGTTTTTTTTTAAAAAAGGAAAAAAATTACTTAGAAATTATTTTTGAAAACCTTAAATTTTTGAAAAGATATTTTTGAAAACATCCTTTATATCTTTTTCAATTTTCAAAATGTTAAAATATTTTCAAAACTCAAGTTTCAAAGTGTTTTCCAATTTTTTCCCCATTTTGAAAATGTTGTTTTAGCATTTTTCAAATTTTATATCTTTTAAAATCTAATGAAAAGATAGTAAATTGTGAAAATTATGTGAAATTAGTAGACTTTGAAAATTATTTCTAACTTCTTTATTGAAAATCTTTTTAACAAGTTATTAACTTATTTTTATAAGTTTACACTTCCCCAGTAACTTTGAAAATTTTCTGTTATTGATGTTTTTCTCTTTCCTTCACTCAGTGAATTTTTCTACACTTGTCTATGCTTATTATTTTTGATGAATGCCAAAAAGAGAGAGTTAGGTGGATTAAGTTAGTAAAAACCAAATGATACTTCAAAATCAAACTGACTTAAACCATGTCATATGTTTATTTTTTTGCTTATTTTTCACTAACTTAACCCAGATTGTCATTGCATCAAAAAGGGATAGATTGTTGGTGCGGTTAGCACTAAGGATTTAACTGAGATTTTGATGAATGACAAAGTAGGTTAAATTAGTTTTTTGTGATCTAACACTTTGATTAAGTGTGCAGGAGAAATTTAGCTACGTCGACGGGCCGACCGGATAGCTGGTGTGAAGCCTAGCTAGGTCAACGGGCTGACTGGATAGCTAGCATGAAATCTAGCTAGGTCGACGGGCCGATAGGATAGCTGGCACAAAGTCCAGCTAGGTCGACAGGTCAATCGGATAGCTAGCACGAAGTCCAGACTGGTCGACGGGCTGGCTGGATGTCTGGCAAACGGTAAGTGAAGGTAAGTCACTGGAGGAGAGTGACTGTGAGGACGCGCCTCAATTGAGGGACAATAGGCGTCGGTCCAGTCTAGGACCATTTGGGATCCCTAGACTAAGATCTTGACTAGTTCCTGGTCTTGGGAGGACAGGAACTATTTACTCCATTTGTTATATTTATGCTAACACTTGTCTTGCAAGGTATTTGGACTAACACATTTGTTGCAGGGAAAAAAAGCAAGCAAGGAAGCAAAGCTACCTTCGAGTGAACAGTACCCGAGGGCGCCCTCCATGGCTATGGAAGGCGCCTCGGTACTGTTCATGGAAGGCGCCCTCCGAGGATAAAATTTGACCGGTTCGCTGATAAGGCACAACGAAACTGGGATAAAATTTTATCCCATTGGAGGCGCCTTCCATGCTTATGGGAGGCACCCTCCAAGCCTTTTATAAGGCAGTCTCGAGGAGGCATTGGGAGAACAACTACATACGAGCTATTGTGCACACATTTAAGCCTCTGACTGCTGCTACGACTCTACTACGAAGCTACTGAGCCTGACGACTGATCCGAGGAGTTCCAGTCGCGCCCGGTAGACAGACATCAGCACAAGAAGTTCTTTCATTTTGATTCATAAAGAGTGTTGGTAATGTCTTCTTTTGTACTTAATTATTATCAAAGGACAAGTGCAGTGTGTTGCACTCGATTCTCTCTTCTGGGGGTACCGAAAGAGATTTTTAGTGGATTGCCCATCGATAGGTCCGCGGAACCTGAGCCTTGGAGTAGGAGTCGCCGAAGGCTCCGAACCAAGTAAAAAATCGCTTGTGTTTTTTTTATTACTTTTCTTTTACTTTCCACCGCGTACTCGAGTTTTTAAAATTGAAAAAGAAGTGTTTTGAAAACCACGTGATTCACCCCCCCTCTCACGTGCGTCACGATCCAACAACTTTATCATTATTATCATTTAAATTTTCAGATTTGTTTAAGTTTAAATTTAAATTTTTAAGATTAATATTTAACTTTTCTGAATTTGTTAATTTGTTTGAATTATTTTTTTGTAAAGCTATATTTTTCTTAGGAGTAGAGTTACTCAAATTTATTTTATCTATATTATTAAATGTTATGTTAAGAAATGTGTTGATTTTGTCTATATTGATTTGGTCATCATTTGAATTTTTAGGGTTATTAATTATTTTTTAATTTTCTAAATTAATTAGATTTGTTTTATCAAATAATATCCTAGGGGTATTTTTGGAAGTATTGTCAAATACACTATTTTCATGTACATTTTCAGAAATATCTAAATTAACATGCATATTTTTTAAACTACTATTAACAGGGGTATTTTGGTAAATATTACTAACCTTAAGCGCAACTCCTAATTCTGTAGTCTTCTCTGTTGGGTTTAACTCGAGTCTGGATTCGGTTTTGGCTTGCTTCTCTAGCTTCAATGGTTCCTCGTGAAACTTGATCAATTGAGTCCAAAACTCGAATGCATTCTCGAACCTTTTTAATCTGCATAAAATATTGTTAGGTAAAATAGTATAAATTGACTCAATTACCTTTTTTATTTAACTCTGAGTCCCGAGAAGACCTTTTTAATATCAGCAAGTAGTCAATATTTTTACTTCCCAAGAAGCACTCCATTCCTTGCCTCCAGTAGTTGAAATCTTTATCGTATGGTGGTGGTTCATTGGTGTTTCGTCCGAGCATCTCTTTGTGATCCATTTTTCTTGCAAAAAAAAAAAATCAGAAGGAATGCCCCAATACTAGGTCTTGGATTAGTAGAGTTTGAAGTAAAAAAAAAAAAAATATTGACGACTCAAGTTGTGTTGCACCAACTTTGAGTAAAAATTGAACAAGAAAGAATTGTTTGAAGAGGTAAACTTTACCAATTCAAATAAAATATGAAAAACTGAAATCCGAAAAGAAAATAAAATAATTTCCCCTGGCTTGATTAGTGGTTGCACCAATTCAGAGCAGAACCTGCTCTGATACCACTTGTTGGACCAATACACACGTGAGAGGGGGGGATGAATCACGTGGTTTTTAGAAACTCTTCTTATCTTTTCAAAATTTAAAGTATATGAATTCAGTAGAAAAGAAACAAACAACACTAAAAAAACATGAGCGGTTTACTTGGTTTGGAGCCTTCGGCGACTCCTACTCCAAGACCCAGGTCCCGCGGACCTATTGATGGATAATCCACTAAAATACCTTTTTCAATACCTCCAGAAAAGGGAATCGAGTACACAGAAAAAAGAATAAGTGCAACACTCTGCGCTTGTCCTATTGCAAGTAATTAAGTACGAAATTACAGTTCGTTACCCAACACCTTCGAAGATAGTCAGCTTAAGCTTGGTGTCGGTTGGTTCCTCAATAGTAGTCAGGCATAACAACATCGTAGCAGAGTCACAGCAGTAGGACAAAGTAGTCGGAATCTCAATCGAACGCGTAGAAGCTTGTATATGTGTTGTTTCTTGAATCATGCACAAACAAGGCTTATATAGGCTATGGAAGACGCCTTCAACCTCCTCCAAGGCACCTCCACAAGAAAATATTATCCCCTATATTTGATGATGATAAAATATGCAAACTATAAGTTTTATCCACTAGAAGGCACCTTCAAAGCACTTCAAGGCACCTTCAAAGCAAGCTGAAGGCGCCTTCCATTACTTGAAGGCGCCTCCAACTGCTGGTCCGACACAGTAATCTTCCGAATGCCATAAATTTTGATATGAACTTGGAATCAAGCTCTATCAGTTGCTACACGTGCATAATTCGAAGGTCTACATTTTTCTCTACAACATAGAGTTAGAAAAATATATTCATGAATATTTTATAAAGATTTATGAGTTAGATCATATCTTCTCGAGACCAGAATCTAGTCAGGGTCTCAATTTAGGTTTCCGAAATGAACCTAAATTGGACTGACGCCTGCTGTCCTCTCAAAAGGGACACATCCTCACCAATTCACTCTCCTCCAGTGACTTACCTTTACTTACCAATTTTCCAGTTGTCCGGTCTGTAGACTCAACTGGACTTTCTACCAGATATCCAGTCAGTCCATCGACCTATCTAGACTTCTTGCCAAATATCTAGTTGACCCGTCGACCTATCTGAACTTCTTTCCAGATATTCGGTCGACCTGTTGACCTATGTGGACTTCGAACCAGCTATCCGGTCCCACAGACCTAGTTAGATTTCAACCTGGTGTCCGATCCTTTGGACTTAATTGTTGGCGCATGTTGCACTAATAATCTAGTTTTGATGTATGACAAATAAGTTGAAGTTAGATGTGGTGTTTGTCTAATTGCTTTACCGAGTGTGTAGGAATTGATGAGTCCAAAGGATCGGACACCAGGCTAAAATCCAATTACGCCCGTGGGATCGGATAGCTGGTGTGAAGTCTAGATAAGTCAACAGGCCACCCGGATATTTGGTAAGAAGTCCAGATAGGTGAACGGGTCGACCGAATATCTAGAAGAAGTCCAGATAGGTCGACAACTGACTGGATATCTGGCAGGAAGCCCAGTTAGGTCTATAGACCGGACAACTGGCAAATTAATAAGTAAAGGTAAGTCACTGGAGGAGAGTGACTCGGTAAGGACGCATCCCGTTTGAGGGGATAGTGTTCACGTGCGGGGCCGGTCAGAGGGCGCAGCGTCTGTTAAAAAAAATAAAATCTTTCTCTGTTTTTTCCAACTAAGATTAGTAGCACTATCACAATAATTATAATCTCAAAAATGAACAACTAATAAAAAGAAGAGGCAAATAGATTTGACTTGGTTACAACCTAGGTGGTTATTAATTCAAGGCGGTTGCAAAGCTCTACTAGAAAAATCTCCTTCTCTGTAGGTGGAGAAGCCTCTTACACTCTTTGAAAAGCTTAGAAAAGACTAGGAAATGATTACAGTAGTTGTTCTCAAGTTGTTGCTGATTTCGTAGGTCCAGGGGTCTTTTAATAGCCCTTGGAAAATCTCATCTGAAGCTTGAGGGTGCCTCCAGAGGGCTTGGAAGGCGCATCCAGCGTGGCGCAGTGGATAAAGCTTTATCCACTGCAAACGGCTAGTTTGGCTAGGTCGAGGGCGCCCTCCGTAGGCATGGAAGGCGCCTCCCTTGCTTATAGAGGGCACCCTCCATACTTATGGAGGGCGCCCTCTGCCTAATGCTGGCGGAGGCGCATGGGGTGCCTCGGAGGCGCCTTCAACCTCTATTAAGGGTGCCTCCAGCAGGTTTGCTCAGCTCCTTTCGCTCTCCTGCTGCTTCGATTACTTGGGTGATTGCAGTCAACCAAAATAGGGCTCACCCGAACCCAATTTCCGGCCTTCTCCTCGAGCATGCTTCCACTCTAGCTTCTCGTCTTTCGAATGTCACGCACGTTCTTCTCATCCATTGGTTACTCTTCCGCAGCATCTCGTCCCTTGGACGCACCGAGCCCGTCGGCTCTCTCCCGTGCTATCCTTCTCGTTAGCCGCATCTTCCGCTCGACTTCTTATGCTCCTAAGCTCCTGCACACTTAGACACAGTGATCAAAATCAAATAGGATCTAACCTAATTTGGTTGATCACATCAAAACAACCACAGGGTCCAACAATCTTCCCTTTTTTGATGTGCATCAAACCAAGTTTAAGTTAGGGTAACAACAAACAACTAGTAATAAAAGAATTTACAAATAAAACATTAACTATGAAGTTTACAATAAAGAAACTAAGTATAAAATAAACTGATTTATCAAAATTCAGACTTATAAAATAGAGTTAGCAAAAATTTAAAATTTTTATAAAATTCTAACTCCCCCTACTCCTCATAAACTTGTACCTATTCCTCCCCCTTTGATCACATTAAAAAGAGGGTAAAAAAAAATTTGAAATTGTTTTTTAGGAAATCAAACAAATAAAATAAATTTAAACCAATTTCTAAGTTATGAAGTTTTCAAATAATTGACAAACATTTAAAGTGTTATCTTAATTAATTTGATAAGCTTATTAGTTTATCAATTAAATACTCAATTCAATAATTGACTTCCAAGCTATGGTGAGGCACTAGGCCTTCTTGGTTATTGGATCATCAACCACTTCTAGATAAACCCTTTTAAAGAATGTAAACATTTAATTTTTCTGAAAGCCTGAAATCCAAGAAAAATGTTTAATCTAAGTAAGCCTTAAGAACCCAATATAGGTTCCTTCCTATTGGATTAATTAAAAATTTGGAGAGTATATATCTTCTAGGAGTTCTTCTAAGTTGACCTTGGTAATGTCTAATATACCAATTTAATCTACTATACTTTTCATACTTTGATTTTTCACAACTATTCAATTTCAAGCATGCATGGTCATTCAAGCTTTTGATTTGAATTTTTATATTATCATTTTGTGATTTTAAATTATCTAACTGTCTTTTTAAATCAACATTCTCTTTTTCCAATTTTACTAAATCTTTCGAAAGTGCTTTAATAAATTGAAAAGAATGCTCGGGTGAAAGAGCACGTACCTCACTTGTAACGACCACCCTTCTTACTACTACTACTCTCTAAGGATGACCGTTACTTAACTACTAACTCTACTTAACCGGTATGATTAAAAATCACATGGAAACCCTACCGAAAAATTCCGGCAGAGTCTCCCCTGTACCGGTGACCATAATCATTAATACATAACATAATATACACAGCCACAGGCGGCTGGAACACATATCAAACACACAAAAGGAATAATATCACCACGCAGTTTAATGAAATCAAATCATGCAAGTAATGAATAGCGGAAACAAAATAAAAACATACAATTAACTAACAGCGGAAGACTAAATGACTCATCTAATACATTCTTAATAAATGGCAATCTTAATAAATTCTTAAACTAAGTCTCAAGGCTTCCATAGTCCTGGCATCACACACCATCCACGCCACCTTGTCGCCTTCCTTGCTAAATCTTTTCTTTTCCTTTATCTGCAGTAAGAGGAAGTGTAGTCTATAAGCAAAATTTGCTTAGTAAGCGCTATCTAACTCACAAAATCTCGATATGCATGAGGATATACTAAAATCTAAAACTGAATGCTCAAAAGGAAATCTACTCATGCTCATCTACTAGTGAAAGAAACATACTGAAAGGCTAAACATGTAAAGTAAATCTATACAATCATGCTAGCGTAAAGAACTAAACTTGTTGAATTTAGAACTATATGAAACTTATTTCATTTGTTCTAACTTAATCTTTAATACTTTATGTTTATGTAAAACTCGTCTTACTTGTTCAAAAACTTATACTTATAATACTTCAAAATAATAATCAACTTCTTCTTGGGCCCAGGCGTAGTACCATCTTATGCACGTTCCCTGATAGGTTGGGGTAGCGAGCCACCAATCCTAAAAGAGCAGACCTCGGTCTACCAGGGCCAAGACCTCGGAATTGGACACCTGGATTTGTTTAACGACAACCTCGGAAGTCGGGTACTAGCCTCTTCTTAAAAGTAAAATACTTATAATCTTAATTACTTCTTCTTTTGTAACGACCCGCCTCCTACTGACTAGGCCGCGAGGCCGGTTGCTACAATTACGCTGTGCTGGACTATTAATGCGGAATGAAAACTGGCTAATTAAAAATTTTACTGAACTAAATGTTGTAAAGTTTAACTTAGTGTTCTGGGTGTACCTAGGAGTTGTACACATGTTAGGGGAGGTGTTTGCAACTGATAATAAACTTCGGTTCGATCCACAGACCGATCTACTAATACTGGCACGGTAGGAAACTTCGGATCATTCAACCGACCGATCCATAAAATACACTGCAATTCTGTACGCTGCTGGATCGGTTTGCTGACCGATCCAGCTGGTCCCTGATCGGTCAATGAGACCGATCAGTGGCTTACTGATCGGTCTGCTGATCGATCAGTGAGCCATTTTTTTTTTCGCGACCCAGCTCCTGATCGATCCACGGATCGATCAGGGAACGAACAGAAAGTTCTGTTCGCAGAACCCAGGTCCCTGATCGGTCTGCTGACCGATCAGGGGTTTCTGATTTCATATCAGACCCCTGATATCAGCACTGATGCGAGCCAAAGTCATTACACAACACTATAAAAGCTAAGAGAAATATTCTACTAGGTAATGGCTAACATACTAAACATGATTAAGGCATAGAATACTAATTCATAGCATGTAAGCATATGGAAACCAAAACTAACAAGGTTTTAAACTGTTCTCTTGCTAACTAACAGAAACGTAAGATAACGCTTGCTATAAGTACTAATGCATACTGAACACGTTCTAATGCATAATAAGAATAAAACTAGATCCCTAGGATCTTTATTCAAGTTCCTTCCACACACATCTTGATCTGCATCGACCTCCAGCCTCCACTGCTAGTCCATTTTCCTTTTACATGTATCTGCAGTATAAGGAAAATAGTATCTGTAAGCTAAAAAACTTAGTAAGAAACCATCTACCTCACTAAAACATGCATACGATGCAAATATGATTTTAAATCATGTTGTTTGAAAGGATATGCTAAATATACTGAATAAACTAAACATGGCATGACATATAAGCATACAATCATGGCATATCTAAAGCTGAACATGATATCAATCACATGGTATCAATGAAGAACTAAGCTGATACTAAAAACTGAGCTATAGGTACTGACTTCACGAACTAATTTGTGAAAGGTTGAAAACCATATACATATAGTAAGTGAAAATACTAAACATGCTGCTGATGGGCCCTAGCAACTGTACTTGTTGTGCGCGCATCCCTAACTAGACCCGGGATTGCAAGTTCCGAATCTAGTAGGGTTTACTAGGTTAGCTAAACCTAGGGACGACTATGGGAGTCCAACCCAATGGATATCTAATCCAGTACAGTGCCACTGAAAAGTAAAATACTGAAATAGCTAATACTATTTTGCTGAATCTAGGTTATCTGAACCTAGAACTAGGTTGTCTGAACCTAGAGGCGATTGTGGGAGCCCACCCATTGGACCGTAGTCCCATACAAGCTAAAATAAACTGATTTACTGATTTAAATGCTTCTAATGCATTTAATTGAGCTATTGAAATGCCTAATTTGCATTTTAACTTAACTAGCTATTTTATCGAACACCTAGTGTGCTCCAACTCTCCCCTCTATTAGGGAGACCACTTCTAGGTACCCGACAACGTCTAGGAACCCCCACTGAAGAGGGAATACGTGTCCGGCCCATCTAGAAGTACTCACTAAATCCCTAAATATGCGAGGAGGGTCAAATTCACCCTATGCGTCGATAAAAATAGCATATAGCTAAACTAGTGCGTATAAAACCAAACGGAGCTACTTATACTGCATGTGAGGGGTTTCTTACCTCGTACGCTAATTTTCTTACAACTCTATTAGCTAGAATTCCGGTGGAGACGATCCTTTCGATAATCTCCTCGCTCTAACGCGTCCTTCTCGCGGAGGGGAACGTTCTTGTGTTGGAATCGCTGCCGGAAGGTGCTCTTAGGGCCCTAGGGAGGGAACCCTAGGGTTGGCTTTGGCTTGTTTGGGCGCCGAGAGAAGGAAGAGGAGAAGGAGAGGGTGTTCGGCGGTGAGGGTTTTTGAGAAAGAGATGTTGCCGAACCAAACTAAAAAAATAACTCAGACCAACTTAAGTTTTTAATTTATATTAAGTGTGTAACTAGGCCAAACTCAAATATAAATATAAATGTTTCCCTTCTCTTTCAGCACGGCCCTGCTGGGTTCACCGGTTACTAAGGCTAACTAAAGGTTTAGCGGACCCGAGAGGTCCCGGGTTCGATTCCCGCTTAAGCCATTTTACTTTTCTAATAATTTTTGCTACTTCCGCTACTCGGAAAATTCCGGAAAAATATCTAATAATTCCATAAAAATTATAGAATATTTCTAAAAATAATTTGAGAATTTTCGGGCGTTACAACTCCCCATACCTTATAAAAAGTTCATCCTCGAACTTAGAATAACTCTGGGTACTTCTGTCTCATGCTGGCTTCTGTCTCCCAAGTTGCCTCTTCTGCTGTGTGACTGTGCAAAATGACTTTGACTAATAGTACCTCCTTGTTCCGCAATTTCTTAACTGCTCGGTCTATTATCTGAATATGCCGACTATCATAGCTGAGGTCTTCGCGGATCTGTACCGACTGGGGCTCAATCACTTGGGTGGCATCTGGGGTATGCTTCTTCAGCATAAAGACATGAAATACGTTGTGGACAGCTGACATTTCCTGGGGTAGCTCTAGCTCATATGCTACCTTGCCCACTCTTCTGCTGATAAGGTATGGTCCCACATATCTGGGACTAAGTTTGCCCTTCTTCCCAAAACGCATCACTCCCTTCATGGGAGCTACTCTGAGGAACACTGTATCCCCGACTGAGAACTCTAAGGGTCTGCACCGTGTATCAGCATAGCTTTTCTGGCGGCTCTGAGCTGTCTCTATCCTCTGGCGGATCTGCTGTATAGCTGCTGTGGTATCTGCTACTAGATCTGTCTGAAGTTCTAGTTCTTTCTGTTCACCACTCTCATACCAGCATATTGGAGATCTACACCTCCGCCTATAGAGAGCCTCGTAAGGTGTCATGCCGATAGTGGCCTGATAGCTGTTATTGTATGCAAATTCTGCTAAGCTCAGATATTTGCACCAACTTCCTGAAGTCTAGGGCACACGCCGAGCATATCTTCGAGTACCGATTCACTCGCCTCCTCGACCATCCGTCTGAGGATGGAATGCTGTTGAACTTTAACTTAGTGCCCAACGCTGACTATCTCCCTGAGTGTGATGTGAATCTATTGTCTCTGTCTGAAATGATGGTTCGTGGGACTCCATGTAGTCTGACGATCTCCTGGAGATACAACTGAGCTAGCTTCTCCATGGAGTAGGATATCTTGATAGCTAAGAAGTGGGGTGATTTAGTCAACATGTCGACTATTACCCAGATGGCGTCAAAACCATTCGTGGTTCTGGGCAGTCCCACTATGAAATCCATAGAGATATCCTCCCACTTCCATTCTGGAATCTGTATAGGCTGCAGAACTCCTCCTGGTCGCTGATGTTCTGCCTTGACCCTCTGACAGGTGAGGCAGATGCTAACATATCTGGCGATGTCTCGCTTCATCCCGGGCCACCAAAACTGGTTCTTCAGGTCTTGATACATTTTGGTGGAACCTGGATGCATCGCATAGGGAGTCTTGTGAGCCTCATCTAAAATCTGTCTCCGTAGCTCCTCCTGATCTAGAACACAGAGTCTGTCACCAAAATGCAACACCCCGCTATCGGACACTCTGAATTCTCTACTTTCTGATTCTGCTAGCCCTTGCTTGATTTTCTAAATTTCAGGGTCCTGCTCCTGAGCTAACTGAATATCACCAAGCAAGGTAGACTCTAAGGTCATAGTAGAGAGCTGTCCAACAATGAGTTCGAGATCGAAATCTACGATCTCCTTCTATAGGGGCGGTGGCATGGCTGTAAGAGATAATAAGGTAGCACTGGATTTTCTGCTAAGTGCGTCGGCTACCTTATTGGCTTTCCCTGGATAGTAGAGGATGTCTATATCGTAGTCTTTGACCAGCTCAAGCCATCTGCGCTATCGCATGTTCAGATCCTTCTGAGTGAAGAAGTACTTCAGACTCTGATGATCTGTATACACTCTGCACTGAGCTCCATATAAGTAATGTCTCCAAATTTTGAGAGCGAACACTACTGCTGCAAGCTCAAGGTCATGAGTAGGGTAATTCTTCTCATAATCCTTGAGTTGTCTGGAGGCATAGGCGATCACCTTGCCGTTTTGCATCAGTACTGCTCCTAGTCCCAACTTAGAGGCATCACTATAGATGTTAAAGCTGCTGGTGTTGTCTGGTAGAGCCAAAATGGGAGCACTGGTCAATCTCCTTTTTAGCTCGCTGAAGTTGTTCTCACAGTCCCACCGAAATTTCTGCTCTTTCCGGTAAGAGTCGCTGGAAGGCTATCCCGAGAAGTCCTCTACAAACTTTCGGTAATATCCTGCTAATCCCGAAAGCTTTGGCGTTCTTAGGTCTCTTCCAGTTACTTACTGCTTCTATCTTGCTGGGATCTACCATAATACCATCCTTTGAGATGATGTGACCCAGGAAGGACACCTGATCTAGCCAAAACTCACATTTTGTGAACTTGGCGTATAGCTGGTTCTGCTGAAGGGTCTGCAATACTAGTTTCAGGTGCTCTGAGTGTTCTTCCTGAGTTCCTGAGTAGATAAGGATGTCATCAATAAACACAATAACAAACTTATCTAAATACTCCCTGAATACTCTGTTCATGAGCTCCATGAATGTAGCTGGAGCATTGGTCACGCCAAAGGGCATGACTACGAACTCGTAGTGTCCGTATCTGGTTCTGAATGCTGTCTTGGGTATATCCCCTTCCTTAACCTTCACCTGATGATAACCTGATCTGAGGTCTATTTTAGAGAACACTGCTGCTCCCTTTAGCTGATCGAACAGGTCATCTATTCTGGGAAGAGGATACCTGTTCTTGATCGTGACTTGGTTCAGTGATCTGTAGTCTATGCACAGTCGCATGCTTCCATCCTTCTTCTTCACGAACAATACAGGCGCTACCCATGGTGAATGACTCGGGCGTATGAAACCCTTGTGTAGTTGTTGCTGAAGTTCCTTCAGTTCTGCTTGAGCCATGCGATAAGGCGCTTTGGATAGGGTTTGTACCGGAATGAGCTCTATCTCAAAGTCAATCTCCGTCTCGTGCTAAGCCCGTAACTCTTCAGTGAAGATCTGGTAGTCACACACACTCGAACCTCGCTAGCCGCTGGTTCTTGTCCCGGGCGTTGACTACGTGTGCTAGGAATCCCGTACATCCCGAATCCAGTAGCTTCGTGCTTTCATAGCCGAGAGAAACTTCTTGGTCTTTCTCGTTCCTCAACAGATTCAAATTGCATCGCCTCGGGTTGGAAGATGACTTTACATTTACGACACTCTATGGTAGCACCGTATCGATCGTAAAGTCCATTCCAAAGATAACGTCATAGTCGGTCATCTCTAGCACTATCGGATCACAAAAGAGCTCTCTGTCTATTATAATGACCGGCACGAGCCGTGCGTGGATGCCATGATCTCTCCCGAAGGTAGTGCCAAACTGACCACCGAGTACCTCCGAGGGTATTTCTAATTTTTCGGAGAACATCCTCGCTATATATGAATGGGTTGCCCCAAGATCAAAGAACAGTAGCACTATACCGTAAAATGCTAATCGACCGTGACAACTATCGAGGCATTGACTACGTCCTCTCTGGTGAGTAGATCCTCGCATTCGCCGTAGCTGGAGGGGCTTCTAATCTGCCCGGCCGATAAGTGGACCTTCTAGAGCGCCTGCATCTGATATAACCGAGCCGGCTGCATACTGAATCTGCTGTGGGTGAGGAAGACCGGTCTTGTTCGGCCAAGCTAGCCATGTGCCCTTCTTGTCCACATTCAAAGCATCCTCGTGTGCCGCGACAAACCCCTGGTGGAATTTCCCACAAGTAGCACACTTTGGATAACCGGGTCACTTGCTAGATGGTCCTCCTTTGGGGTCACTCCCGATTTGCGCTTGTTGTTCCTTTCCAGTTAGAGCTTTGGCCTTCTTGCTTTTGAGTGTGAGAGTTTCCTTGGACTCGAGGAGACTTGCTTCTGCTGCTTTATGTTGTTTTAGTAATGCTCGTGGTCAAGGCACCGCTCACTAACTCCTCGTGGTTTGTGGCCTATGTATGCCACCACCCACGTTCACTGCTATCTCGGCCTCGGCATCTTGAGCATCAACCGATTCGTTCCTTCTCTGTGCCGACTAGCTCGGGCATAGACGAGCCAACTGTTGAATTTCTTCACGGCTTCCTCAATCGAAAGGTTGCCCTGACGAAACTCTGTGAACCTCGTCGGAGTGGCGGTTTGTAACCCGTATGTGAAAGAACTCCTCGAAGAATTCCTTCTCAAAGTCAGCCCATGACATCGCTTCGTTTCGATTCTTTCCCACCACATGCGAGCGTCTCCGGTCAAAGGAGGCACACTTCACCTTCTCGTGTTCGCCAGTCCAAAAGCTCCATCGTGCTTTCCAGAGTTTTGAACCAGGCTTGTGCATCCCATGGTTCACTAGTGCCCGAGAAGTTCTCGCTTGACTCCGCCACTGGATCGGATAGGCTTCCTTTCTTGGCTCACCTGACCGCTGGTGCTGGTACTGGTGCTGGCGTTGGCGCTGCAGCTGGGCTGGTGGAATCTCTAAGACTTCGGAGTCGTTCGGGGTGACTGTGGGGGTACTCTGCCGATTAGCCTTTAAGGTGGCTATTTCTATTGTTCAGCCTAGCCGTAATTGAGCCACTAATGTAAGGTCCGGGGAGGCACCGAACCGCCTCTTCTTTGGGGCTCGAGCTAGTGTTCTTCTAGCAAGGCCCTCGTGCCATTGCTAAGACATAGAGGATGGAACATGAATAACTATTACAATCATAATGGTATAACTATCGTTATCATGTTATATACTATCACATACTATCATGCAGCTTTATCTATAAACATGATCTATAACAAGGAAAAAAGCATAAATAAAGTAGAGGTATTCTTACTTGAAGTCTGTAGGTTCAATGTCGATGTGTGTGTAGGAAGTATGGAACATCGCTCGATACCACTCTATAACGACCCGCCTCCATCGACTAGGCCGCGAGGCTTGTCATTACTGTCGGACTATTAATGCGAATGAAAGCTAATTAAAATTTTACTGAACTAAATACTGTAAGTTTAACTTAGTGTTCGGTGTACCTAGGAGTTGTACACATGCTAGGGAGGTGTTTGCAATCGATAATAAACTTTGATCGATCCACGCACCGATCTACTAATACCGCACTAGAAACTTCGGATCGCTCAACCGACCGATCCACAAACTACACCGCAATCCTGTACGATGCTGGATCGGTCTACTGGTCCCTGATCGGTCAATGAGATCGATCGGTGGCTTACTGATCGGCCGGACGACCGCTGAGCCATTTTTTTATCGATCGAGCCCCCGATCGATCCACGGATCGATCAAGGAACCAACAGAAAGTTCTCGCAGAACCCAGTCCCTCGATCGGTCCACCGACCGATCGAGACTCGATCGGCGACCGATCGTGGTTTTCGATTTCGGACGCACTCGATATCGCACCGATGCGAGCCAAAGTCATTACACAACACTATAAAATCTAAGAGAAACATTCTACTAGGTAATGGCTAACATACTAAACATGATTAAGGCATAGAATACTAATTCATAGCATGTAAGCATATGGAAACCAAAACTAACAATGTTTTAAACTGTTCTCTTGCTAACTAACAGAAACGTAAGATAACACTTGCTATAAGTACTAATGCATACTGAACACGTTCTAATGCATAATAAGAATAAAACTAGATCCCTAGGATCTTTATTCCAGTTCCTTCCACATACATCTTGATCTGCATCGACCTCCAGCCTCCACTGCTAGTCCATTTTCCTTTTACCTGTATCTGCAGTATAAGGAAAATAGTATCTGTAAGCTAGAAAGCTTAGTAAGAAACCATCTACCTCACTAAAACATGCATACGATGCAAATATGATTTTAAATCATGCTGTTTGAAAGGATATGCTAAATATACTGAATAAACTAAACATGGCATGGCATATAAGCATACAATCATGGCATATCTAAAGCTGAACATGATATCAATCACATGGTATCAATGAAGAACTAAGCTGATACTAAAAACTGAGCTACTGCTAGGACTGTACTGACTTCACGAACTAATTTGTGAAAGGTTGAAAACCATATACATATAGTAAGTGAAAATACTAAACATGCTGCTGATGGGCCCTGACAACTATACTTGCTGTGCGCGCATCCCTAACTAGACCCGGGATTGCAAGTTCTGAATCTAGTAGGGTTTACTAGGTTAGCTAAACCTAGGGACGACTATGGGAGTCCAACCCAATGGATATCTAATCCAGTACAGTGCCACTGAAAAGTAAAATACTGAAATAGCTAATACTATTTTGCTGAATCTAGGTTATCTGAACCTAGAACTAGGTTGTCTGAACCTAGAGGTGACTGTGGGAGCCCACCCATTGGACCGTAGTCTCATACAAGCTAAAATAAACTGATTTACTGATTTAAATGCTTCTAATACATTTAACTGAGCTATTGAAATGCCTAATTTGCATTTTAACTTAACTAGCTATTTTATCGAACACCTAGTGTGCTCCAACTCTCCCCTCTATTAGGGAGACCACTTCTAGGTACCCGACAACGTCTAGGAACCCCCACTGAAGAGGGAATACGTGTCCGACCCATCTAGAAGTACTCACTAAATCCCTAAATCTGCGAGGAGGGTCAAATTCACCCTATGCGTCGATAAAAATAGCATATAGCTAAACTAGTGCGTATAAAACTAAACGGAGCTACTTATACTGCAGGTGAGGGGTTTCTTACCTCGTACGCTAATTTTCTTACAACTCTATTCGCTAGAATTCCGGTGGAGACGATCCTTTCGATAATCTCCTCGCTCCAACACGTCCTTCTCGCGGAGGGGAACATTCTTGTGTTGGAATCGCTGCCGGAAGGTGCTCTTAGGGCCCTAGGGAGGGAACCCTAGGGTTGGCTTTGGCTTGTTTGGGCGCCGAGAGAAGGAAGAGGAGAAGGAGAGGGTGTTCGGCGGTGAGGGTTTTTGAGAAAGGGATGTTGCTGAACCAAACTAAAAAAATAACCCAAACCAACTTAAGTTTTTAATTTATATTAAGTGGGTAACTAGGCCCAACTCAAATATAAATATAAATATTTCCCTTCTCTTTCAGCACGGCCCTGCTGGGTTCACCGGTTACTAAGGTTAACTAAAGGTTTAGCGGATCCGAGAGGTCCCGGGTTCGATTCCCGCTTAAGCCATTTTACTGTTCTAATAATTTTTGCTACTTCCGCTACTCGGAAAATTCCGGAAAAATATCTAATAATTCCAGAAAAAACATAGAATATTTATAAAAATAATTTGAGAATTTTCAGGCGTTACATCTTTAAATGCCTTGCATTTTAATAGGCACATTGTGTGCCAAAAATCCCTAAAGTCTTGACTTTGGGATCTACTTAAGGCCTTGGCCTTTTCTTTCTTTTCTTTATCTTTCTTATACTTTTCTTTATCTTTCTTATACTTTTCTCAAACCCAAAATACTGTTAGGGTATCTTTCGTATGCATCTATGAATGAAACTAACTATGTAACACATAATCATGCATAGAATACAAAAGAAATCTGCACATACAATAGTTATCAAAAATCTGCACTAATACTTAACAGAAATCTGCATACTAGCTCAATAAAAATCTACATAATAGCTTAACAGAAATCTGCATACTAGCTTAACAAAATCTGCACTTGCTTAACAGAAATCTGCATACTAGCTTAATAAAAATCTGCATACTAACTTAACAAAAGTCTGCATACTAGCTTAATAAAAATCTGCACTTGCTTAACAGAAATCTGCATCCATACTAATCCTGACTATTCTTAAACTAACTGATCATGTCAAATGCATAGCACAAACAAAACTAAAATCTGCTCAAACTTAAAACCTATGAAAAACTTAATCTTACTTTACTTGCAATTACCCATAAGCCTCTAAAAGAAACTAATAGGGCACCAAACTACTTAAATAATATCACTTTCCTAGTTAAGATAACTATCCAGGAAAGAGGATATATTTTTTTTCCATTATAGCTCTTCTGAATAAGCACATAAATTCCTGACCGAAATCTTTGTTTTGATCTACACCTGGTATTTCAGACTACTAGTAACCTACTTATGTATCTTCTATATCTGTACTAAAAGGAATCAAGGTCCACATATTCCAGGTAAAGTTGTTCATCTTCATTTCAGAACACCCAACCAAAAGCCAACGGTAAGGAAGAAAACTAACTACATGCTCAAAACTAATCTAACCCATTCTAGGTTCACTGCCTAGCAACAAAATCTGAGACTTACCATGCTCTATATAAACCAAACATGTCTATTAAGATAACAAATAGACAGGATTTAAACTGGAATATGAAAATACCAACTACAAGGCTTGAAAGAAAACCAATCCACATGCTTAAACCAAACCTATCATTATCCTTCTTTCTTTAGGGTTCACGGCAGCAACCCATCACCATATCTTTCACAGAATAATTTGAAAACAGGAAAAGCAAAGTTCAGAATCTAATCCAATCAAAAATCCCTTTCCCTCTTCCTTAACAACTCACGGCAGTAAGCCCTAAACCACATTCTTCACAAAAAATTCGAAACAAAAGGAAAAGAACACCAAAACGAATCGAAATCCGGAACTATCCTACTGCAGGTGAGTAGCGACTTACCTTAGGCTTTTCTTGGACTTACAGCCGGAGAAGAAAGCTTCCAATGCTTCTAGGGCTTGCGGAGGATCTCGCAAACTCGCCCTCTTCCTCGTGCCTACTGTTCCTTCTTGACGAGAGGAGCTCAGACTCGAGAAGAGCCCGTGGAGGCTGGCCGCCGAAGAGAAAACCTTAGTCTCTTCTCGGCTTCGTTTTCGCCCGAGCCCGCCGTCGCACACGCAGAAGAGGAAGAAGGAAACAGGATTTTAGGTCACGGGAATTAACACCTAAGTTCTCCTTTTAATACTCTAATATTTCTGTTAACTAGTACTACTTAAATATATTTCGATATAAGTTTAATAAGAAAAGTTCGGCTGGTCTGTTGGTTAAGCGAATCTCTGCTTAACTCGAGGTCTCCGGTTCAAACCTCGGCTTTGACAATTTTTTGTCAAAACTTCTTTCGTTTAGTAAAAATACCAAACGACCTCTAAAAATTGTATAAAAATACTCTAAAAATTTCTAAAAATTTCTAAAAATCTCTAGAATATTTTAAAAGCATTTCCAAATATTTTTTGAGGACATTTAGAACTCGAAATAGGGAAAGTTGGGTTGTTACATCACTTACCTTAAGTTCTGATGCTCCCCTTCATCGCTGCTTTCTTCTGATGATTCTTCCCCTTCATTTATGCTCATCTCTGAGCTGGTCTCATCTTCTTCTTGATGGATTACCGTTAGGGCTAGTCCGGCGTATGCTTCGATTTCAGATTCGGAGGATGACGACTCGTCCCATGTGGCTTTGAGATTATGTTTGGGTTGAGCTGACTTCTTATTCTTTTCCTTGTCTTTGTTCTTCAGTTTTGGGCAGCATTTTGATGTGCTCTTCTTCGTTGCAATTGTAGCATCGGACGATCTTCTATTTCAAAGATGCTTTCTCGTCTGCGATTTAATTTTATTAGATTTAATAAATTTATTGAACTTTCTTACCATAAGAGCCGCTTCGACTTCATCGATGGATGCTTCGGAGTCTTGATCTTCCATTTTTGCTTTTAGGGCAACATTGAGATTTGTCTTTTCTATTTCTTTAGGATCTGTAATTTAAGATTCATGAAGTTCAAAAGTGGAAAACAAATTCTCTAGCGTACTTACCTCAAGATCCTTAGAGATGTAGTATGCATCAACTAAGGACGCCCATTCTGAAGTTCTCAGGAAGGCGTTGAGCGCATACCGGATTGAATCTCGATATGTTACCGATTCTCCGAGATTATTTAATTGAGTAATCAGTTCCTTGATTCGTGCTTGGAGTTGTGCTACCTTTTCTCCATTGTTCATCCTCAGGTTTGTTAGCTGGATTCAGAGAATGTCTCGCCTTGCTAAATTTGTTTCCGAGGTGCCTTTGTGAAGTTCTAGAAACTTCTCCCAGAGATCTTTGGCAGAGTCATAGCTACCGATTCGATTGACCTCCTGGGGCGGAAGGACGCTGAGCAGATGGAACTCTGCTTTACCTTTCGCCACGAAGTCCTCTTACTCCTTCTTAATCCATTGATATTGTTCTTTCTAGGCTCCGTGTTGATCCAAAGGTGCTAAAAAACCATATTTCATTATTAAAAGAATTTCAAAATCTTTTTTGAAAAATACCTCTATCCGGCGTTTACATTGTGCAAAGTCTCCCTCGAATTTTGGTAGGTGAATGCTTGCACCGGTCATCGTCTTGATCTTGATGCTTCAGTCGGCGGTCAGTCTTTCTGAGGCGGTTGGGTTCTGATATCACTTGTTGGCGCAGCGGGGCCGGTCAGAGGGCACAACGTCTATTAAAAAAAATAAAACCTTTCTCTGTTTTTTCAACTAAGATTACTAGCACTATCACAATAATTATAATCTCAAAAATGAACAACTAATAAAAAGAAAAGGTAAACAGATTTGACTTGGTTACAAACTAGGTGGTTGTTAATCCAAGGCGGTTGCAAAGCTCTACTAGAAAAATCTCCTTCTCTATAGGCGGAGAAGCCTCTTACACTCTTTGAAAAGCTTATAAAAGACTACGAAATGATTACAGTAGTTGTTCTCAAGTTGTTGTTGATTTCCTAAGTCTAGGGGTCTTTTTATAACCCCTGGAAAATCTAATCTAAAGCTTGAGGGCACTTCCAAAGGGCTTGGAAAGTGCCTCCAGTGTGGCGCAGTGGATAAAACTTTATCCACTACAAACGACTAGTTTCGCTAGGTTGAGGGCGTCCTCCATAGGCATGAAGGGTGCCTCCCTTGCTTATGGAGGGCACCCTCCGCCTGAAGCTGGCGGAGGTGCATGGGGTGCCTCAGAGGCACCTTCAACCTTTGTTGAGGGTGCCTCCAGCAGGTTTGCTCAACTCCTTTCGCTTTCCTGCTGCTCCGATTGCTTGGGTGATTGTGGCCAATCGAAATAGGGCTCACTCGAATCTAATTTCTGGCCTTCTCCTCTAACAGGCTTCTGCTCTGGCTTCTCGTTCCTCGAACATCATGCACATTCTTCTCATCCACCGGTGTACTCTTCCGCAGTATCTCGTCCCTCGGACGCACCGAGCCCGTCGGCTCTTTCCTATGTCGTCCTTCTCGTTAGCCGCATCTTCAGCTTGACTTCCTGTGCTCCTAAGCTCCTACACACTTAGACACTGAGATCAAAACCAAACAGGACCTAACCTAACTTGGTTGATCACATCAAAACAACCATGGGGTCCAACAGACAGTAGGTGTCAGTCCAATTTAGGTCCATTTTAGAAACCTAAATTGAGACCCTGACTAAATTCTGATCTCAGGAAGACAGGATCTAACTCATAAATCTTTATAAAATATTCATGAATATATATTTCTAACTCTATGTTGTAGAGAAAAATATAGACCTTCGAAATCTGCACGCGTAGCAACTGACAGAGGTTGATTCCAAGTTCGGAGTCAAAAGTTATGGTGTTCGGAAGATTGTTGTGTCGGACCAGCAGTTGGAGGCGCCTTCAAGCAGTGGAAGGCGCCTTGAGCTTACTTTGAAGGTGCCTTGAAGTACTTTGAAGACTCCTTACAGTGGATAAAACTTACAGTTTGTAGATTTTATCATCATCGAAGATAGGGGGATAATATTTGCTTGTGGAGGCGCCTTGGAGGAGGTTGAAGGCCCCTTCCACAACCTATATAAGCCTTGTTTGTGTTGGTGGAGGAAGCATCCGACAATCGAACCTATGTTTTGATTATGTCAAAGGGTTCAAGTTAAGTTGTTTTGTTATCTGATGTGCTTGAATGAGCTTTGCAGGAAAGTCCTAAGTGTTCTTAGGCAGAAGTCCTAGCTGCGGTTAGGCAGGCGGAAAACCTTAGGGGATGGTAACCCTAGGTCCTAGGGGGTGGTAACTCTAGATGGTGAAAAACCCTAAGGGGCGGTAACCTTAGATCCTAGGGGCTGGTAACCCTAGGTGGAGGAAAAAACCCTAAGGGGCGGCAACCTTAGGTCCTAGGAGGTGGTAACCCTATGTGGTAAAAATCCTAGGGGGGTAACCTTAGGTCCTAGGGGCAGGTAACCCTAGGTCCTAGAGGGTGGTAACCCTAGGCGAAAAGTCCAGTCGGTCTGGAGGACCGGACTGACATCATGTATGCTCTCCTGAGTGGAGTAGGTAAGGACGCGTTCCCCGGAAGAGGGAACAGTAGGCGTCGGTTTGACCTAGGGTTTCCGGTCAAAAATCTGAAGTTAGAACCGGACAGTCCAGAGACTGTCAAATATTTCATTTACTGTATTTATATCATGCTAACTTTGTCTTGTAGGATATGTGTGTGGTTTGTGGACTAACATATTTTACAGGGACTAAAGTGCACATCATGCCTAAGATGAACAGTACCCGAGGCACCCTCATGGAGCTTGAGGCACCTCGGGTGCAAGGGAGAAGAAGTCTATGTAGCAAGCTTGGAGACACCCTCGAGGGAGGTTGAGGCGCCTCCATGGAGCAATGAAGGCGCCTCCAGGCAGGATAAGCAGTAGGCAGCGGAGGCTTATCGCAGCGCAGGAAGAGGGATAGAACTTCACTTTTGAGGCGCCTCCATGAGGACTTGGAGGTGCCCTCAACAGCCTATTTAAGGTCACTTCGACCTGCAGCTCAATCAATTAAGCATCAAGCGATCTGTCTGCAACTAGCTGCTAACGAGAAGTTCCGACAAAGCTACAACTTGACGTCGACGACCCGGAGCTCATAATTTTCCATATTCTTTTGTTGTTGTTACATTTAATTACTATTTTTAATTGTACTTTAAATTGTAACACTTTAACGATATTATAGTTGTTGCCCACTGAAAGCGATCAACGATCGTGGGCCTTGGAGTAGTAGTCACCCTAGGCTCCGAACCAAGTAAATCTTGGTGTCCTTGTTTTGTGTGTGTTTGTTTTTCTTATTCCGCTGTGCATTTACTCGTACATTTTTCGATTACAAAACGCGTGAAAGCCACGAGCGCTATTCACCCCCCCTTCTAACACGGTCTCGATCCAACAATTGGTATCAGAGCGGGGTAGCTTCGATTTGGTGCAACCACTAATCAAGCACTTTTTCGTGGTATTTTTAGTTTTTCGGAGTCGATCGGAATTAATATAATTTCTATATTCCAATCTATTTTCTTCGTTCAAATCTTTTTTTTTCTCGAAGTTAGTGCAACACCACTCGAGTTAGTTTTCTTTGTTTATATACATCCCACACTACTAATCCAAGACCATGTCTTGGAACAGTTCTTTTTGTTTTTGTGTGTGCAAGTTTTTCAATGGCCCAACAAGAAGGCTACAACACAGTCCGTCCCCGGCTCTTCTCCGGCGAAGCCTTCGGTTATTGGAAAGGCCGAATGGAGTCGTACATGCAAACCCAGTTCTAAGTCTAGATGATCACCAAGATAGGCCTCGAACTCCCACTTGATGGCACTGGCAAACCGGTACCTTACGAGAACTGGGACGCAAACATAATCAAGAAAGTAGAAGCGAACGCAAAGGCAACCTGCATACTCCAGTGTGGTCTGACAAAGGAGGAACTCAACAGAGTATGACCCTTCTCAAGTGCAAAAGAGCTGTGGGAAAAGCTAATCGAACTACACGAGGGTACATCAGACACCAAGGTAAGTAAATGAGATTTGCTTTTCAATAAATTATATAATATCAAAATACAGGAAGGAGAGACAGCAAGCCAGCTTCACACCAGAATTCAAGACCTGCTGAATGGACTCCACGCAATAGGACAGAAAGTGGAGAACAGAGACGTAATAAGGTATGCACTCAACGCCTTTCCTAGGAATACCTTGTGGGCATCTATGGTAGATGTGTACAAGGTATCCAAGGACTTATCTTTAATTAAATTAGATGAACTCTTCTCTGAATTTGAATTGCATGAGTAGACTAATACACGCTCGGTCGAGAAGGGTATAGATTTGGTTGCAGGTAGTAGCAGAATGCGCGAACTGAGATCAAAGCGCAGAATCGAACCGAAGTCAGAAGAAGAACCTGACTCAGACGATGAAGACGATGAACTTACGACTGAACTCGTCAACTTAGTAAGGAAACTCTACAAGAAAAAGAAAGGCTTCAACAAGAAGGACCTCAAGAAGGTAATTCAATCCAAGGAGGCTCAACCGAAGTCAAAGGTAAATTCGAAGTGACATGCTACGGTTGTAATCAGAAGGGGCACATTAAAGTCAACTACCCAAATCAAAAGGATGCAAAGAAGCAGCAACGGAGAAAGAAGGCTCTGAAGGTGACCTTGGACGAATCATCTTCGAAAGAATCCGACGACGAAGAACTCGAACAGACGAGTTTTCTCGCGATGACAGCCCAGGACTACATCAATGAGTCCAGAAGCGAGGATGAATCGGAAGTTGAGTCCGAGAGAAGCCACAGATTCGTATCCATTTCCGAAGGGTCTGACCCCGCTGTGAGTATCCCGCGTTTACACAATTTAGTAAATTATTTAATGTAACAATTAGCAAAATCAAATGTTAGGATCAAGTCACTTCTAAAGGAGGTAACAACCCTTAAAGAAGTAACTAACTTTGAATCCTTGCCTGACCCAGTTCAGACTGGAAATTCAACTTAAGTCCAAAAGCTTGAGGAAGAAAATTCCAGCCTGAAAACTCAGGTCAAGGATTTGAAGAAAATGTTGGAACGGTTTTCTTTGGGCTCCAAGAACCTTGACCTAATTCTTGGAAACCAAAGAGCCATTTACAACAGATCTGGATTAGGATTTAAAACTAAAAATAAATATCGATCCTATCTATCTTTATTGAACAGACCAAATAGAAAAATAGTCCAAGCATGGATACCTAAGTCCAACTTGGTCAATCAAGTTGGACCTAGTCAATATTGGGTCCCCGAGGATCAAGTTAATTACCTTGATAGATCATATCGAGGATATGATCCAGGGGGAGTCAATAGGAAAACCATCTACATTGTTAAATAAACTTGCTTGATGTTTGTCTTTTTTTTGTTTTTTTTACCTGTTTAGATTTAGGATAGTTTAAGGATCAAGGCGTAATTTACACTTGCTTAGTTAAACCTAGGGGTTTCAAAAGGGAAATTAAATATATATTTTCGTTGAAAGGCTCTGTCTGGAAGTGGTGGATGATCTCATACCCAAGAAGGTCTAGCGCCTCGCCACAGCCTGGGAGCTAATCTTTGAAATGTGTGTTTAATTGACTAATTGAAAAATCTAAATCTAACTCAAATGTAAATTAATCTTTAGAAATAATCTAAATTAACGATAATCATCTCACAAAACTACTTTAGATTTCCTGATTGATAATTTAAAATCAGGTGAGATGGAACTAGGATGAACTTAGTTGAATTTATTTAACCTAGTTTAATCTAATTAATCAACTTTAATTCAATTTAATCAATTTAATAAAAAAAAATTTGATTAATTATTTTTAATCTTAATTTCGAAATTATATTTCATAATTATTTTAAAAATTATAATCATAATTAATTTCATAATTATTTTAAAAATCATTTTTAAAAAATATTAATTTTTATAATTAATTTAAAAACATAGTTTTAATTAATTTCAAAATCCTATTTAATTCTATAATTAATTTAAAATCATAATTAATTTAAAAATCCTATTTTTAATTAATTTCAAAATCCTATTCAATTCAATAATTAATTTTAAAATCATGATTAATTTCAAAATCTTACTTAATTCCATAAATATTTAAAAATGATAATTACTTTCAAATCATTGTAATTGTCATAATTGATTTAAAAAAGTTAATCTTCGAATTATTATTAAAAAGTTAATTTTCAAATTATTATGAAATCAAAAAAATTATTTATTATTAATTTTCAAATCTTAATTAACTTTGAAAAGTTAAATATTATTATTTCTCAAATCTTAATTAATTTCATAATCATTTTAAAAATCATAATTAAATTTCAAATTATTAATTATTAAACTTTTAGTTTTAAAATCCAAATTAATTTTCAAATCATATTCAATCTTCAAAAACTAAATGATATTTATTTTCAAAATATATTTAATATTCAAAACTTTAAATGATAATAAATTTTCAAAATCATATTATCAAAATCTTAATTAAATCTTTAAATCATATCACAATTAAAAATTATATTTCCAAAGTCTTAATGACAATTAATCTTAATTAAGTCTCAAATGATATCAAAACTTTAAGTTTTTTATGCTCGGATCCTAGGATTCTCAAAACTTTTAAAGCATTAATTAAGGGAGAGTGAAGGAGGTTAAGTTAAATTCCTCTTTAATGTTAAAGTTTTTGTTCAAAATATCATGAAAAAGAAAGTTCATTTTTTGTTAAACTATTTTTGGAATAAAAAAATAAATTATTTTTGAAACTAAGTTTTTGTTTTAACTAAGCTTTTTATCATATTTTTTTAGGCAAAGTACTTAACTAAGCTTTTCTATAACTCCTTTTCGAAAACAATTTTCAAAATCTTAGCTAAGTTGACAAACCATTTATTTTCAAAATCTAGCTAAATATTTTTTAAAAATGTTTTAAGTCTTTTCAAAGCTAAGTACTTAAGCTAAGCTTTTATGTAAATCCTTTTTAAGTTAAGTACTTAAACTAAAATCAAGAAAATCTTTTAAAAGACAAGTTTTTATCAATACTTTTAATCATCTTAGGAATTCAGTTTTTCAAATAGCAATTATTTTCAAAAACTTAAGTTTAGCTAAATTTTTGTTGAAATTAAGCTAAGTATTTTCAAAAATATTTTTTCAAAAGACTTTCAAATTTAGCTAAATATTTTTTTTTCAAATTTAACTAAGTACTTTTCGAAGCATTTTTTTTTTAAAAAAAAATTAGCTAAGTGTTCTTAAAGCAATTATTTTCAAATGCTAGATTTTGCTAAGTTTTTGTTGAAAGCGCTAAGTATTTTCCAAAGTATTTTCAAAATTTAGCTAAATGTTTGTCAAAATCTTTCAAAAGTTTTTCAAATTTAGCTAAGTGTTTTTCAAAACAACTCTTTATTTTTTGATAAAGTGCTACTCTTCAGGGGGAGCTTAGTATTACACAGAGTTTTTTTTTCTGTACTTATTCTTTTTGAGTTATGTCAAAGGGGGAGAGAAAAGTCAAAGTTAAAGAAAATTAAGAATTAATAAGGAGGAGCATAAGTTTTACAAATTTTTTTACATTCATGCTCATGTTTAAATTTCTTATTTCCATATTTAAATTTTGTCATAATTTTTACTTAACTTTGAACCATATTACTATAATAAAAAAGGGGGAGATTGTTGGTGCAGGAAGCATCCGACGATCGAATCTATGTTTTGATTATGTCAAAGGGTTCAAGTTAAGTTGTTTTATTATCTGATGTGCTTGAATGAGCTTTGCAGGAAAGTCCTAAGTGTTCTTAGGTAGAAGTCCTAGCTACGGCTAGGTAGACGGAAAACCCTAGGGGGTGGTAAGTTTAGGTGGTGAAAAATCCTAAGGGGTGGTAACCTTAGGTCATAGGGGGTGGTAATCCTAGGTGGAGGAAAAAACCCTAAGGGGCGGTAACCTTAGGTCCTAGGAGGTGGTAACCCTAGGTGGAGGAAAAAACCCTATGGGGCGGCAACCTTAGGTCCTAGGGGGTGGTAACCCTAGGTGGAGGAAAAAACCCTAAGGGGCGGTAACCTTAGGTCCTAGGGGGAAGTAACCCTAGGTGGCGAAAACCCTAGGGGGTGGTAACCCTAGGTCCTAGGGGGTGGTAACCCTAGGCAAAAAGTCCAGTCGATCTGGAGGACTGGATTAGCATCAAGTATGCTCTCCTGAGTGGAGTAGGTGAGGACGTGTTCCCCGGAAGAGGGAACAGTAGGCGTCGGTTCGACCTAGGATTTTCGGTCAGAAATCTGAAGTCAGAATCGGATAGTCCGGAGACTGTCAAATATTTCATTTACTGTATTTATATCATGCTAACTTTGTCTTGCAGGGTATGTGTATGATTTATGGACTAACATATTTTGCAGGGACTAAAGTGCACATCATGACTCGGATGAACAGTACTCGAGGCACCCTCATGGAGCTTGAGGCGCCTCGGGTGCAAGAGAGAAGAAGTCTGCGTAGCAAGCTTGGAGGCGCCCTCGAGGGAGGCTGAGACGCCTTGGATACTAGGCTTGAGGCGCCTCCATGGAGCAATGAAGGCGCCTCCAGGCAGGATAAGCAATAGGCAGCGGAGGCTTATCGCAACGCAGGAAGAGGGATAGAACTTCACCTTGAGGCGCCTCCAGGCAGGATAAGCAGTATAAGGACTTGGAGGCACCCTCAACAGCCTATTTAAGGCCACTTCGACTAGCAACTCAATCAATTAAGCATCAAGCGATCTGTCTGCAACCAGCTACTAACGAGAAGTTCTGACAAAGCTACAACTTGATGCCGATGACCCGGAGCTCATAATTTGCCATATTCTTTTGTTGTTGGTACATTTAATTACTGTTTTTAATTGTACTTTAAATTGTAACACTTTAACGATATTATAGTTGTTGTCCACCAAAAGCGATCAACGATCGCGGGTCTTGGAGTAGGAATCGCCCTAGGCTCCGAACCAAGTAAATCTTGGTATCCTTGTTTTGTGTCTGTGTTTGTTTTTCTTATTCCGCTGTGCATTTACTCGTACATTTTTTTATTACAAAACGCGTGAAAGCCACGAGCGCTATTCACCCCCCCTCTAGCGCAGTTTCGATCTAACAGTTTGTGCATGATTCAAGAAACAACACTTATACAAGCTAATACGCATCCATTTGTAGTTCCGACTGCTCCAGATTCCTACTACGACTCTGCTGAGAAGCTGCTGCACCCTACGACTATTCCAAGGACTTCTGATCACGGGCGGCAGACCAACATCAATACACGAACAAGTCACTTTGATCCTAAGTGTCAGTAACATTTTTATTGTACTTAATTTCTGCAAATGGGAAGTGTAGTTTGTTGCACTTCACCAATCTTTTTTGTACTCAATTCTCTCTTTTGGAGGTACCGAAAGAGGTTTTTAGTGAATTACCCATCGATAGGTCCACGGGACCTGGGTCTTAGAGTAGGAGTCGCTGAAGGTTCCGAATCAAGTAAAACCTCCTGTGTTTTCTTGTGTTCTCATTCCGCTTTAATTTTCCGCTGTGTACTTAATTTTTGAAAAGTTTTTAAGACATGTGATTCACCCCCCCCCCCTCACGTGTGACTCGATCCAACAGTCGAGAGGCATTTAAATATGTGTTGAATGGAAAGTCGTATCCCTTTTCCTCTCCATCGTCGTCATCCATGTAGGTTTGCATGCCGATGATGTCTAGCACCTTTCAGTTCTTCTCGATTTGGAGAGGCCACAGTGCCTGCAGGGAACAAGACGTGGGCGGGGGATAATTTTGGGAATATGTTTTTGTTAACCCTGGAATCATCAAAAACCACCTATGATCATATTCCCCTTGTTGTTAATGTTTTAGTGATGTGGTGGACTTCCTTCATTACTTGGAATCTGTCATTACCTAACCAAAATAGGATTATCAATGATAACCTTCGAGAGATAACCAAGGTTATCGATGATAACCTTAAACCAAACATACCCTTAGGGTTTATTCTCTTAGTGAATAAATTCCTCCCACCTAGGAGGCTGCTTAATACCGTGATTTACCTCCCTTCCATAAGGGTTTGGGATGGATAATGTGTTGGTGCAATTTGCACTAATGATCTAACTCAGATTTTGATGAATGACAAGTGGTTTAAAGTTAGAGTGTTTTGTAGTCTAATTACTCAGATTTTGATCTGAAGGACCTGACATCAAGCTAAAATTCAGCTAGGTCTGTAGGACCTGATAGCTGGTGCGAACTCTAGATGTAAGATACCGGAAAAATTAAATAATAAATGTTATTGGACGAAAAATCTTATTGGATTTTTCAAGAATTTTTAGAAATTTTTCGGGATTTAAATGGAGTCCGTATGACTCGTTTAGAGAGGATGGATTCGGGGTACAGTGAAGGCCTGTTTGGAATACCATTTAAGTGGGAGTTGATTTGGGAACGGACTTAGACTTTAATTAGTCTAACCTAAGTTTAAATCCCATCTCTTTATTTTCTTTTCTCCGATTCATTTTCCTCCCTCGTCAACTTCTCTTCCTCGACCTCGCGCCTGAAATCCCCTTTCTTCTCCGGCGATCTTTCTCCTCCCTCTCGGTGTCGCCGGCGCGGTGCACACCAGAGCTTCGAGGAGGAAACGAGTTGCTGATCCTTCTTCCTCTCCCTCTCCATCTCTCTCGCGGACAACCCGACATACCCGACGCCGATGGAGACGATTTCTTTCCCCGGCGATCTCGTTCTCACCACGTCGCCGGAGGAAGCATTGCAAGATCTCAACAGTACGCGCCATTTTCGGTGGAGTGGATGTCTTTGTGGCTGTTCTTGAGCACGATTGGTAGCAGCTTGGCGCCTAGGGCATCACGGTGGACTCGCCTTGCATCGTTCCCAATCGATCGACCTTCTCGTTCATTCTCCTCGACCTGATCACTGGAGAGTGATTTGTATCTCTGCACCGGTTGGATTGAAGCGAGCATCATCATCTAAGGGCGACCAATCTAGGTTAGTTATATGTGGAACCTTGTAGATTCAAAGATCTTGTGTAATTTGTTTCCCCATTGTGATGCTCACTCTGATCCGGACTAGGAGGAGGAATTTGGATTAGCATGTTGGTGGATTTTCTTCCATGCCGATTACTGCTCTCTTCCTTTCTAGCTGTGGTTGGGATCTCTGGTGAAAAGGTAAGTGTTCAATTGAGGTAAACGTGACCTTATTTGTTAGGGTTTAGCAATGTACTGCTTTATGGATCAATTAGGTTCTGGATTGAGTTTTTGGAAGAATTGGTGTAGGTGTTCTGTTGTAGCTTCCGGACAGTGGCTGGCTGGTTGTTAGCTACGGGATTTGCTGCCATCTCTCAAAGTAAGTGTTTACCACTAGTTTTCTTATTAGGTTTGCTTGGTTTTGGGTGATCATGCAAGGTTGAAAGAAGGAATAAGGTTTTACTTCTAGTTGTAAGTTGTGCGTTTTGGGTTAATTAGTTGTTGATGGTGATTGGTTGATATAGTTGGTTATATGATTATTCTTATGATCATTGGATTGATTGTGGTTGGATTACCAGATGTGGCGGTTAGGGATTGATTATGTGGAAGAATTATACATGTTGGATTCATGATGTTTAGTGGTTGATTTAATGGATTAAATGATTGGATGATTATTGTATTTGGAAATATTGTGATATGTTGATTTGGGTGAGCTTTTGGAGATGAATCATGTATAGAATCATGCTAATAAGGTTGTATTGATTAAGGATTGTTTGGAGGATTAATCAGAGATCATATTTAGTTGGAGTGATCCTGGTTGGGTTAGGGATTTGATTTAGCTATTTAATCATATGAATTTAGCTAAATGAAATATATGTATTGATTTATGCAGGACTTTGATATGGGATGTTCATTTCGATATGGGCGGTTCTATTGATACGAGATATATCAAGGCGGGTATTTCTTCCTTGACCTCTATGTAGATTTTCTTGTACTTAGTGCATGGTTATTATTGGATGAATTAGGCTACTTTATCTTATATCATGATCGGTTGTTGTTTTTCCTGCATGATACTTATGCTTGACCCTTGTGATGATCTATTTAATTCATATACAGTCTTCACTCTTGATATCTACTCTGTTGTGATTTCACGTGTAGAGTATGTCTTGTAGGGATTGTCGGGTTGTTGGTATTACCATGCTGATTGGGTATATGATGTTGACTGTACATAGGTGGGGATGTGTTATAGGAGTCATCTTGTTGACCGTGCATTTGCATGTTGTATGTACACACGTATTTGTCATGTACTTTTGGAGGAGTGGTGTTGATTGTATGTTTGGAGTATATACACATGTCTATTGTGTTTTTATTGGGGGATACATGTTGATTGTACTTATGTTTTTGTGTCCATGTGTCTGGTGGAATTATTAGATGATTTTGGTTGATTATACATGTGTAGTGTCTATATATGTTTGATGGGATACGTGGAGGTATCATGACGATTACACTCTTGTTGGAGGTATTTTTGAGGTTTGGGGTTATTGCATGGATGATGATTATATATATATATATATATATATCATGCTCATCATTCATTGCATCTGATGACCGTTGTCTCCCTTGTGGTTGAGAGAGTCATCAGTTGGTTTGGTTTAGCACCGCACACTCGGCCACTCATGGGTAGTGGTAGTTGGAGCAGTTGCTGCTAGTCCTGTCGTGCCACCCGGTCACGAGGTTTAGTGAGATCCGGCGTTGTGAGCAGTCAGGGACCCTGATGCTATGTAGTTAGATAGCTACTAGCGGACTGTCGGCCTCGACCACTATATAGTGGGTAGTACAGTCGTCACAGACCCAAGCCTCTCGGCCATACAGGGGTCGTGGTGTTCGGAGAGGTGGCGGGGGTGACCATGGAGCATGCATGCACTTTTGCATATGATGCACGGTGCATCTGGGGTTATATTTGCATGCATGCCTACTAGATACTAGTTGCATGTGTTTGTGGTATGTTGCATTTGTTTGCGATATGATTGTTGCATTTGGTTGCCATGCTACATACATGTCATTTATTTTACACGTATATGCAGTCGTACTTATATTGCACAGGTGTCACGGGTATATCTGTTGCAGATCCAGTGAGTTTACTGATCTTTGTACCTTGCGTCGATTCCAGATTGGGTATGTATCTGTCATTATGTTAGTTGTGGTTTGTACAGTTTATATGTCAGGTTATTATGTCAGATATGTTTAGGTGCATTGATTATGATAGTATGATCATATTCTTTATTCCCTACTGAGACTGTATACTTGTGATCTCCATGTTTATTTATGGACCATGCACTATCTTTTCTATTACCCGCTGAGTTACCTATACTCACCACCGCATGTATACATTTATGTTTTCAGGTAGCCTGTAGATGGTTGGTGTCGCTCGGAGTATCCTGTCTGCCAGGTCCTACGTCACATCTGAAGATCGTGATTGTTTTCTTTTGTATATTCTTTTCTTAGTTTTAGCATTGTATTTGTGTATAGCCATGTGGCTATCTTATGGTTTTGTGTTGTATTTGTTGTATAAAGCCTAGCCGGCTAGCAGTGTGTTGATTGTGTTGTATTGGGCTTTTCGTTTTCGTTTTTCTGCTGTGTTGGTTTTTAGTACAGCCGTGTGGGCTGTTTTATATATAACTGCATGGTTGTGATTGTTTCATTCCAGCCATATAGGCTGTTATTATAACTGCGTGGTTGTGTATATAAATATTCCAGCCGCATGTGGCTGATGTATTTTACTTGTAGTGATGCTTCATATTGTCACCGGTATAGGGGAGATGCTGTCGGATTTTTGTCTGGCAGGGACTCCTTTGTGGGCGTGACAATTTAGTGGTATCAGAGCAGGTTTACGATACTTGCTATGCGTTTTGGATTTTCGAGATTTATCTGATATCAATTTTTGGTATCAGAGTAGGTACAATGCCTATTATTCGTGTTTTGGATTTCGTGATTCGGTTTTTTTGATGTGACTTTTCGGGTTTTGGGACCAGGCAGCAGCAGGACATCTCCAGGCTATAGGAGGTATGTTTGCATATTGTTATCATACATTTCTGTTGGTGTATGTATTGTTGCCCATATAGTTATGATGTGTGTTAGTGTTCTCTTGTTAGTACTTGCCTATTTGTTTGTAGCATGCATTGCATGTGTTGGGTCAATCACTGATCACGGTTGACCTAATGGAGATCAAGGATTACAGTCTCAAGGGATTCATCATATCATACTACCAGTAGTTTAGTGTCTATTACTACTAGTTGGTTGAGAGGTAGAGTCGTATACCAGTCTCGGTTATCATTAGTTGTGTAGTGAATGATATCTGTATACCCATGTTGACTCAGTTAGTAGAGTACCGGTTTACTCCTGTTGAGGATTGATTTACTTGGTTGACTTGTGTAGTTATGGTTTGACTTATTACCCTTGTTGACTTGGACAGTTGGGGTTTGACTTATCTTAGTTGGTTTTGTGATCCTATTAGTTCGGTTAGTAGAGGATCGATTTACCCTTGTTGACTTGGGTAGTGGTGTATCGATTTACCCTAGTTAGTTTCATCAGTGGATAATTGATTTACTCTTATTGGATCAGTTAGGAGATGATCGATTTATTTTGTTGGTCCGACCAGTAGGGGACTGACTTACTCTATTTTTAGAGATTCCTATCTTTGGGATGTTTCATACTTGGTTAGACATTTTGACTTGTACCGGTGTAGAAAGGACTGAATTGGTCGTATACCATTATCGGCTTAGTCAGTCTATAGAGGATCGATGTATCCTATTCTATGGGGATGTTGACCATGGACTGTCTGTATCTGATAGGATGACTTAGAAGGTACACTCGGATAGGATACCTCCACTAATGTGGAAAAGTGTAAAGCTACCTGTTTAACACTTATGAGATACAACCGTTACTAGGGTGTATGAGTTGGTTAGTACATTTGGATATATGATTTGTACTAACATGAAAGAATTGAAGTTAGCTGCTTAACCTTTACGTGACCCGGTACCACGTGAAGGAAGAAGCAGAGAATGTTTTTGGAGATCAGGTCATCACTTAGTGATTTCATTGAGGTGTTTGGAGAGAGAGTAGTTCTCTACTTCTTCGTTAGCATAATGGATTATAAGGCGATGATCAGTCGACTCGCCTAACGTTGTTCCATGGGAGATCCTGACTCATGGAACTATTGGATATGATAAGATATCCTTGATGTACCTAGTGATCTACGACCTGTAATGATGCAGAGGTAGTGGTATTAGTTGAGTAATACTTAGGAGTTCTGATCATAATTAGGTATAGTTTCAGATGATGATCTTCGAGGGGTATCGCATCGATTGACTGATATTTTGATCAGTTATTTTGTTGTAGCGTTCTTCTATCTTTGTGTTCATTGCTCGATACTGGAGGTTATTGAACCTTAGGGTGGAGCAATCACAGTATGATGTAGTACAAGACAATGGTTAGATGACTCAGCTAACATTGTCTCTATCAGGTGGTTTACGACCTTGACCACGTGATCATTTTACCAGATCTTGTAGTCTATATCTCATATTAGAGGGTTTGACCTTTTATCGATATTTATCGAGGGACATTTATGGGATGATTATGAGAGTTGTGGAGATACTTTCTAGATGGGTATACTCTTAGTCAAAAGGTTGTGTGACCCTTTGACTTTAGATTGATCTTCTTTTACTATGGATATATGAGTATCTAAAAAGATGAGATGATGAGATTTGACAGACTTTTTAGATACATTTAGTTTGTTGGCAGTAGGTGTTGAGGGTTGGATGCTTTCGTTTTTCTCTATCATTGTTTAGGAGACTATCTAGTATGATTGATTGATATTGAGGATGATTTTGATTCGTGGATATTGTGAGATCATGTATGGTGATATGTTGGCTTTTGATGATCTATTAGTGGATATATAACTTGATGATCTATTGTTTAGTATTTGATGCTGATAGAGACATGAGGAGTAGCACTTGTGTGATATTTATGGATTTGGTGATTTGTAGTTGGTGATCAGATCACAGATTTGTTGGGGATCTTATGGTTGAGAGTGTTTGTTGTACGGATATTCTGAGTCTATGGTTTTATCATTTAGGCTTACAGTACCCTAGATGTTTTTATGGACTCGATGTACTAGGTATCATTAGGGTGTTTGGATCAGTTTTCATTGTCTTTATTGGTGATGTTTTTGATCTATTCCCGATCCCAGGTGGATCACGTACACTAGCTTCGCATAGTTCTAGGGATGTTTCGACGGGAACATCTATATGTGAAGTTAGTAGTACGTATTGTGATTGTTTTCTGTGAGAGTTCTGGGACATGTTGTTTAGGAGAGATATACCAGTAGGATCGTTTCAGTAGACTCGTATATTGGGATGGAGTTGGGAGCATGTTATGATGGATTTTGTTGTGGGATTACCTAGAACTCGGAGATGATATGATGGTTTGGGTAATCATTCTTGGATGATGACTTTGCTCCCTAGTTATCGATTTGTAGGACGGGTTCTTTGGATTGAGTAGCAGAGTTAAACTGTAGAGAGATTATCGGATTTCGTGGTATATCTTTGAGTGTTACATTGGATGGAGATCAGTGATTTCACCTCATGGTTTTGTCTGTGGATACAGCAGACTTTGGATTAGGAGCTTCACTTTAGTATAGATTTTCATCTCAGACCGATGGATAGTTTGAGCGATCTATATAGGTGTTGGAGGATCTATTGATAGTGGATTTTGGATTTTAGAGGTGTTTGATTTATCCACAGTTGGCTAGATTGCAGAGTGGGAGTAGCGGGAGTAGAGTGAGTTCATAGCTCACAAAGTTGTCGCTAGTCACTTGGAGGAGGATTATCATGTTTGGAAATATGTTTATGATACTTGGATGAGTGACATATGAGTATGTTGATTGGTAGTTACCTTGGAGGAGGGTCCCTGAGTTGATCAGTAAATTTGGGGACCAAATTTTTATTAGTGGGGGAGAATGTAAGATACCGAAAAAATTAAATAATAAATGTTATTGGACGAAAAATCTTATTGGATTTTTCAAGAATTTTTAGAAATTTTTCGGGATTTAAATGGAGTCCGTATGACTCGTTTAGAGAGGATGGATTCGGGGTACAGTGAAGGCCTGTTTGGAACACCATTTAAGTGGGAGTTGATTTGGGAACGGACTTAGACTTTAATTAGTCTAACCTAAGTTTAAATCCAATCTCTTTATTTTCTTTTCTCCGATTCATTTTCCTCCCTCGTCAACTTCTCTTCCTCGACCTCGCGCCTGAAATCCCCTTTCTTCTCCGGCGATCTTTCTCCTCCCTCTCGGTGTCGCCGGCGCGGTGCACACCAGAGCTTCGAGGAGGAAACGAGTTGCTGATCCTTCTTCCTCTCCCTCTCCATCTCTCTCGCGGACAACCCGACATACCCGACGCCGATGGAGACGATTTCTTTCCCCGGCGATCTCGTTCTCACCACGTCGCCGGAGGAAGCATTGCAAGATCTCAACAGTACGCGCCATTTTCGGTGGAGTGGATGTCTTTGTGGCTGTTCTTGAGCACGATTGGTAGCAGCTTGGCGCCTAGGGCATCACGGTGGACTCGCCTTGCATCGTTCCCAATCGATCGACCTTCTCGTTCATTCTCCTCGACCTGATCACTGGAGAGTGATTTGTATCTCTGCACCGGTTGGATTGAAGCGAGCATCATCATCTAAGGGCGACCAATCTAGGTTAGTTATATGTGGAACCTTGTAGATTCAAAGATCTTGTGTAATTTGTTTCCCCATTGTGATGCTCACTCTGATCCGGACTAGGAGGAGGAATTTGGATTAGCATGTTGGTGGATTTTCTTCCATGCCGATTACTGCTCTCTTCCTTTCTAGCTGTGGTTGGGATCTCTGGTGAAAAGGTAAGTGTTCAATTGAGGTAAACGTGACCTTATTTGTTAGGGTTTAGCAATGTACTGCTTTATGGATCAATTAGGTTCTGGATTGAGTTTTTGGAAGAATTGGTGTAGGTGTTCTGTTGTAGCTTCCGGACAGTGGCTGGCTGGTTGTTAGCTACGGGATTTGCTGCCATCTCTCAAAGTAAGTGTTTACCACTAGTTTTCTTATTAGGTTTGCTTGGTTTTGGGTGATCATGCAAGGTTGAAAGAAGGAATAAGGTTTTACTTCTAGTTGTAAGTTGTGCGTTTTGGGTTAATTAGTTGTTGATGGTGATTGGTTGATATAGTTGGTTATATGATTATTCTTATGATCATTGGATTGATTGTGGTTGGATTACCAGATGTGGCGGTTAGGGATTGATTATGTGGAAGAATTATACATGTTGGATTCATGATGTTTAGTGGTTGATTTAATGGATTAAATGATTGGATGATTATTGTATTTGGAAATATTGTGATATGTTGATTTGGGTGAGCTTTTGGAGATGAATCATGTATAGAATCATGCTAATAAGGTTGTATTGATTAAGGATTGTTTGGAGGATTAATCAGAGATCATATTTAGTTGGAGTGATCCTGGTTGGGTTAGGGATTTGATTTAGCTATTTAATCATATGAATTTAGCTAAATGAAATATATGTATTGATTTATGCAGGACTTTGATATGGGATGTTCATTTCGATATGGGCGGTTCTATTGATACGAGATATATCAAGGCGGGTATTTCTTCCTTGACCTCTATGTAGATTTTCTTGTACTTAGTGCATGGTTATTATTGGATGAATTAGGCTACTTTATCTTATATCATGATCGGTTGTTGTTTTTCCTGCATGATACTTATGCTTGACCCTTGTGATGATCTATTTAATTCATATACAGTCTTCACTCTTGATATCTACTCTGTTGTGATTTCACGTGTAGAGTATGTCTTGTAGGGATTGTCGGGTTGTTGGTATTACCATGCTGATTGGGTATATGATGTTGACTGTACATAGGTGGGGATGTGTTATAGGAGTCATCTTGTTGACCGTGCATTTGCATGTTGTATGTACACACGTATTTGTCATGTACTTTTGGAGGAGTGGTGTTGATTGTATGTTTGGAGTATATACACATGTCTATTGTGTTTTTATTGGGGGATACATGTTGATTGTACTTATATTTTTGTGTCCATGTGTCTGGTGGAATTATTAGATGATTTTGGTTGATTATACATGTGTAGTGTCTATATATGTTTGATGGGATACGTGGAGGTATCATGACGATTACACTCTTGTTGGAGGTATATTTGAGGTTTGGGGTTGTTGCATGGATGATGATTATATATATATATATATATATCATGTTCATCATTCATTGCATCTGATGACCGTTGTCTCCCTTGTGGTTGAGAGAGTCATCAGTTGGTTTGGTTTAGCACCGCACACTCGGCCACTCATGGGTAGTGGTAGTTGGAGCAGTTGCTGCTAGTCCTGTCGTGCCACCCGGTCACGAGGTTTAGTGAGATCCGGCGTTGTGAGCAGTCAGGGACCCTGATGCTATGTAGTTAGATAGCTACTAGCGGACTGTCGGCCTCGACCACTATATAGTGGGCTGGAGGGTAGTACAGTCGTCACAGACCCAAGCCTCTCGGCCATACAGGGGTCGTGGTGTTCGGAGAGGTGGCGGGGGTGACCATGGAGCATGCATGCACTTTTGCATACGATGCGCGGTGCATCTGGGGGTTATATTTGCATACATGCCTACTAGATACTAGTTGCATGTGTTTGTGGTATGTTGCATTTGTTTGCGATATGATTGTTGCATTTGGTTGCCATGCTACATACATGTCATTTATTTTACACGTATATGCAGTCGTACTTATATTGCACAGGTGTCACGGGTATATCTGTGAGTTTACTGATCTTTGTACCTTGCGTCGATTCCAGATTGGGTATGTATCTGTCATTATGTTAGTTGTGGTTTGTACAGTTTATATGTCAGGTTATTATGTCAGATATGTTTAGGTGCATTGATTATGATAGTATGATCATATTCTTTATTCCCTACTGAGACTGTATACTTGTGATCTCCATGTTTATTTATGGACCATGCACTATCTTTTCTATTACCCGCTGAGTTACCTATACTCACCACTGCATGAATACATTTATGTTTTCAGGTAGCCTGTAGATGGTTGGTGTCGCTCGGAGTATCCTGTCTGCCGGGTCCTACGTCACATCTGAAGATCGTGATTGTTTTCTTTTGTATATTCTTTTCTTAGTTTTGGCATTGTATTTGTGTATAGCCATGTGGCTATCTTATGGTTTTGTGTTGTATTTGTTGTATAAAGCCTAGCCGGCTAGCAGTGTGTTGATTGTGTTGTATTGGGCTTTTCGTTTTCGTTTTTCCGCTGTGTTGGTTTTAAGTACAACCGTGTGGGCTGTTTTATATATAACTGCGTGGTTGTGATTGTTTCATTCCAGCCGTATAGGCTATTATTATAACTGCGTGGTTGTGTATATAAATATTCCAGCCGCATGTGGCTGATGTATTTTGCTTGTAGTGATGCTTCATATTGTCACCGGTACAGGGGAGATGCTGTCGGATTTTTGTCTGGCAGGGACTCCTTTGGGGGCGTGACACCAGATAGGTTCGTGGGACCTGATATCTAGTAAGAAGTCCGGTTGGGTCCGCTGGACCATATAACATGGCAAATCTAATTGGGTCCACAGGACCTGACAATTGGCAGGAAGACCTAGTGGGTCAAAGATAAAGTCAAGCAACTATAGTTGGTAAATGGAGGTAAGCAACTAGAGGAGATATCTAGTGAGGATGCGTTATCGGTTGAGGGAACTATAGGCATCGGTCCAGCTTAGATCCATTTGGAAAACCTAAGCTGAGACCTAGACTAGATCTTTGTCTTGAGGAGACAGGATTTAATTACTACTACTATCACATTTTTAATGTGCTAACTCTGTTTTGCAGGATAATTTTTATGTCTGGACTAACTCTTTTTTACATGTAAGTAAAGGATGAAAAGAGGGTCTGAGCGACCAAACCAGGTTAGCCCGCGGGTGCCTGGCCAGGCACCCGGGCAGTCTGGGCGCCTGGAGATGGTCATGGCACCCGGATCACAAAAGTTACCCAGAAGCTGAGTTGGAGCGCGACTACTGGTCGAACCCATGTGAACGGTCCAATCGCCCGAAGGAGGTTCAGGTGCCCGAAAGTGGATAAACTTGACAGATCAAGTTTCGATGAGAGTTGACCATGTCAGCATAATCCAGGCGCCCGGGAGGGAATCTAGGTCCCCAAAATGGGCCTATATAAAGACCTTCGACTAGCAGCTTCAGAACATCATCTGCTACAAGTTTCATTCTTACATGCTATTCCGAAAAGCCTCCGACGACACCGAAAGGCTACTCCGAAGTTCGAAGAATGAAAGATTTTAATTTTCTTTCTGTTTGTCGGTAACAATTATTTCAGTTCTTGTACTCAACACTTATAACACATTATTTGAATTGATAGTGATTGCTCAATGAAAGCAATCGACGATTGTAGACCTTGGAATATGAGTCATCACAGGCTCTGAACCAAGTAAAACTTGGTTTGTTAGCGTTATTTTCTTGTTTTCTTTTTTTTACTGTGTAACTCGTTTTAACTCACGATTTTCAACAAATGCTATTCACCTCCCCCCTTTAGCGTCTCTACGATCCAACAAGTGGTATTAGAGCGGGTACCACTCTGAATTTGTGCAACCACCAATCAGGCAAGGGGTGATTTTCAAACTTAATTTTAATATTTCTTTTTCGGTTTTAGGCTTTTTTGATATAATCTAAATTGGTACAATTACTTCTTTGGATAAAATTTTCCATTGTAAACTAGTCTGAATTGGTGCAACACCAAACAAGTCTTAATATCATTATTATCTCCCACACTGCTGATCCAAGACCTAGTCTTGGGATTTCTTTCTTTTTCTTGTTTGTGTGCAAGGTTCTTTAAATGACCCAAAATGAAGGATACAGCTTCATTCATCTCCCGCTCTTCAACGGGGATGACTTTCCATATTGGAAGAAGCGAATGTAGGTGTACTTGAAGACTGACATCGATCAGTGGTTCACCATCCTATGAGAATATAAGGCGCTAATAGACGAAGCAACAAAAGTACAGGTCGACCCAAAAAGATGAAATCTAGAAGACAAGAAAAAGGCGCAGATCGACTCGAAGGCAACAAACACAATCCAGTGTAAACTTACTAAGGAAGAACTGAACCACGTCGACCCATTTGAGAACACTAAGGAGCTCTAGGACAAACTAATTGAACTACATGAAGGCACAAGTGATGTAAAGTTAACGAAGCATGACTTATTATAAATAATTTATTTAATATTAAAATACAGGATGGAGAAATGACTACTCAGCTACATGCAAGAATCAAAGACATTCTGAATAGGCTCCACCTAATCGATCACCAACTAGATAACAGGGATGTAATCAGGTATGTCTTGAACTCTTTTCCTCGAAATGCACTGTAGGCATCTATAGTAGATACCTATAAAGTTTCAAGGAACTTAAATAAATTAAAACTAAATGAGTTATTTTGTGAACTTGAACTCCATGAACATACTAACTCTAAGCTGGTTGAGAAAGATATTGAACTTTTTGTAGGTTCCTCAAAAGAAGCCAAGAACAAGAACAAATCGGAGCCAGAATCTGAATCTAACTCAGAAGCCGACAAAGAACAACTAGTGAACATATCCAGAAAAATATTCACTAGAAAAAAGAACAACTTCACGAAGAAGGACCTACAAAAGGTGATCAAATCAAATGACATGAAGGCAAGATCACATGCTATAGGTGTAACAAGAAAGGATACTACAAGTACAAGTGTCCAAAAATGAAAGAGGATAAACCCAAGACAACCAAAAGAAAGAAGGCACTTAAGGCGACGTGGGACGAATCGTCTTCGGAAGAATCGGACGTCAAAGATCACAAGCATCACAACTACCTCATGCTGATAACATCCGGATTGGAATTATAAAGCGAGTCGAATAAGATAACGAGTCCAAAGACGAATCAAGCCACGAGTCCACACTTGTTTTCGAAGGTTCGAACAAGGTATCTTCTATCCTAACCGCTAAATTTTTTAGAATAATTGCATGTCTGAATAAAAAATTAGTAAAATCTGAAAAATAAAATAACATACTCCTTAAGAAAAATCAGCACCTTAAGGAATAATTTACTCTCAAACAAAAACCTCTAACCCAACTCAAAGTCAAAAGACTTGAGGAAGAAAACGCTAAATTGAAAACTGAAATAACCAATTTAAGAGAATTATTAGAAAAATTTACAACTAGATCCAAATACCTAGACATAATACTTGGATCTCAATGAGTTGTAAATAATAAATTCGGGGTCGGATACAAGTCCAGCTCAACTAACAATACCTTCATATCTCTAGTCACTCAAACTAAGAATTAAACCAAAGTCTGAGTTCCGAAAGCGTGTCTAACCACGCAAGTAGAACTCATTCAATTTTATGTGCCTAAAAATTAAATTAATCACCTAAAAACAAATCAAACTAAACCAACTAATACAACCCCAAAATATAAAAAAAGCAAAAAAAATAAAATTCAAATAAAAAAACTAAATTTAAATCAAATAACTACCAAGTTAATTTAAATTCGAATTACAATCAAGTTTATTATAACTATAAAAAGAATCGACATAAACTTAAAACTTAAACCTAAATTCAATTCAAGAGGAGACACCAAATTAGTTGGCACCTCAAAAAATAATAGTTTACCCGGTTAGATAATTAGGACTAGCATAAATAGGGATAAAAGTTTCTCCTGATAAACAACACTGGAGAAGTTTTAGATGATAGTATGTTAGGAAAACTCTGTTTATGCATGTCTACGAAGATATGCCTTCGATCTGGTGTATTTGTCTTAGTGGAACTAACTGAAGCTACACCTTACTAATCCTAGCTGGTTAGACCAAAGTTTGTACTAAGTTCAGTGAGTGGGACTATTTGACAAAATTTTAAAGTGTAGTTGCTCTAATGATGTCTAGGTGACTCACCACAACTTAGAAGTTTATCCAAAGAATGCATATTTGTTGAACCCAAAGCTAAACTTGAATCCAACACAAGTTAAACTAAACCCTGAAATTCAATTTAACTCATCTCACAAAATCATAGGATCCCTTTGTTTGAAAACTTAGACTAGTGAGATAAATAAAGTTAAATTAAATCATAATAAATTAACTAAAGTAGAATTAAATTATGATTAATTTTAATTAATTAATCTAAAATTCAATAATTAATTCCTTTAAACTTATTTACAAATAATTATAATTATATAGTTTGTACTTGAAAACTAAGACCCTAGATTAAGGGGGAGAATATTTATTCGATTAATTTTTAAATTCTAGGAAAATTATTTACTTCTTCTAATTTTTTTTTATCATTTCAAAATTATTTTAGTCTTAGCCTAGATCGAACCCATAGAAAGCATGATTATATAGATCTCGGAATCGAGCATCTTATAAACACACTAGGTTTAACTTGATTGTGAATTCAAAAACATATAATGACGTGAGATGCGTAGGCTTTTTACCTGGACTTTAGATGCTTATATCAGTACATCAACATAAGTCTGGGCGAAAAATATAACAGTATATTGATCAAGTTAAGTAGTTCTTTTTCAGCAAATATCTAATTGGATAATATTACTTAACTTGAATAGCTAAGTGAAAACTGCTATTTTCTGTATAGCTAATTAGTAACTAAGGTTAGACATTGAAGCATCAATTTAGATGAATATTTTTAAATTCAGTTTTATTTTTAACTTAAATTAATTTTTAAATAACTTAATTAATTAATTTTTAAATTAATTAACTTTTGAACTTAAATTAATTTTTAAACAACTTAATTAATGAATTTTTAAATTAATTATTTTTTCTTAAATTATTTTTTTAACTTAAATTATTTTTAAACAACTTAATTAATTAATTTTTAACATAATTAATTTTTCAACTTAAATTAATTTCTTAACTTAAATTAATTTTAAACTTAATTAATTTTTCAATTTAATTAATCTCTTAACTTAAATTAATTTTTAAATAACTTAATTAATTTTTTTTCTTAACTTACATTAATTTTTAAACACCTTAATTAATTTTTAATAATTTTTATAAATTTATTTTAACCCAAAAAAGGTTAAAATCCCGAACCCGGGCGCCTGGATGCCATCCAAGCGTACCTCTGCAAAACCCGCCCTTGGTTTTGCTAGGGGCACTCCCAGTATGGGGCTCCAAGCGCCTTGCTCAGCTATGTGATCTAAGCACCTAGACACAGTCTTGGCTCCCGGACCACCTCTATAAGGGGGCTAGCGAGCGCCCCTTATACTTGCCTCATTCTGATTTTTTTTTTAGTCCTTCATTTGAACTCTTAAAAAAAAACTTGGAAAAACTAAATTTTAAACTTTTATCTTCTCTGATATTCAAGTCGTACTGCTACGTATCAACCGAGATCCTCACTTCTTTATAAATATTTACGATGCGTCGGTAATATTTTAAACTTAAACTTATTTTTTTTAATTTAGAATTTTATTTTTATAATTTTTTGTTTGTTAATTAGGAAAAGGCCAAATACTAGTGTTGGTCCTTCAACTCCTAGTATAGACCCTAGGTTTCCAACAAACGAACTTAGGATTAGATTTGCTTCCATTACATATGTTTCATTGCTTTCTAGATAGACATTTCTTCATGTGATCATGCATTTCCTGCATAGTGGTCATTGACTATTATACGTTACAGAGTTTAGTATATTGCTCTAGTTCGGTAAATATAGGTCTATATGTTGAACTGTATAACAACTTAGTTAAAGTTAATGATGTTGCCTACACCATTATGGTCGCTAGTACGAACATTACGTTATCACCTACTATCATTAGAGACTTTTTAGGATTATGACCCTCTGTGTGCCCTTTTTTGTGCTACCCCTATAGTGATCTGTCATTTGGTAATCCTTATTCACATATTACGCTTGATACGATATACTCATATTTTTTGGGGGGACAACGTGTATCAACTATAACCCAGTTTAGATTTGTCACCCTTAGGATCTGCAAGGACTATGTCCTCTATAGGGTTCTAGTCACGTGCATTCTGCTTCTAACTACCTGCGATGTAGCCATGATACGTCCATTTCATTCATTCATTCTTTATGCATTATGTCAGAGGCTAGATATAGATATCAGTTGCATATCTTTCATATCATCATTTATTGAGCAGGTATTACCACTAGCTGGCAGGTCCATATGTCTTATTGTTATATCTTAACCTCCTACTTAGCATCATTAGGTATTGATGTCACCATGGGTGATATCAGCGTCATAAATGAGTTCGACATAGTAGGAGCTAGCTAGGAACCTGTCCTTAGCTAGTGTCCATATAGATGATTAGGGTGTCCTATCTTGGAGGAGAGATGCCCAACATCAGCCTGATCCTGCAGTCCAGTCATCGCCTGACCCCACAACCCAGTCTTAGCCTGGCCCAGCTTCAGGAGAGGAGGCAGAGATACATGATCCCATGGATGATCTTTTTGGGTTGCCCCCGCCTCCAGCCCCTCGTGCTTTAGATGACAGAGTTACTGGACTTGAGGCGTCCATGACGCGTCTTCGATAGGAGGTCTTCGGTCTTCGACAGGATGTTTCCGGTCTTCGAGAGGAGGGGCTAACTTGTCATACTAAATTGATGGACATGTTATGATCTTGGGATTCCGACCCTTCTTCCTCGTCTTCTCAGTAGTTCAGTTTCTGTTATGTTTTCCTGACTTGTTGTTTTTTGATTATCATGTTAGTTACTAGATGTTTTATTTCACTTATCACGTTATGCTTGATATTACTTATCTTTCACTTCAGTTATTATGTGTTTCTTGTGTTAAATAACAATATCAAATTTAGGGGAGTACCTAATCATTTATTAGAAATTTTAAAATTTGGATTTTCTTTCTTTAAACATTACTTTGAAAATTTTGATTAGAAAACTCTCTTTAAAATTATTTTGAAAATATTTCTCCCTTTGAAAATCTTTATTAGATTTTTTTAAAAAAAAATCTCTTTAAAATGACCTTGAATTTTTTTTTGAAATTACTTTTACTCATAAAATTTTTCAATAAAATTATTTTTGACAAACTTACTTTGAAAGTTTTTTCTATGACAAAGATTTTGAAAACTTTTTAGAAAATATTTCCATTGCAAATATTTACCTAGAATTTTTTTAAGAATTTTTTGGAAAGTTTTTTCCAGAAATTAAAAAAAAAGTTTATTCAGCAACTTTTGAAAAAGTTCATTTAGAAATTTTGAAGAAATTTTCTTGAAAGTTTTTTTTTGAAAATAGCTATGCCAAATATCTTAGAAAATGCTCTTAAAAATATTTACAAATTACTTCAAATCTCTACCTCAATCTAAGATATATGAAGTGGTTACTTTCCTATATATTTATGCATTAATGATGGACTTTATATCTTATGCTTGTCTTTCTTTTACCTTAGTTTTTTTTTTTTTTATGAATGCCAATGGGGGAGGTTAAGGGTTAATGTAGAAAAATAACAAACAAATTTAATTAAGTAAATAAATGTAAAACTAACTTAGATCATTTGTTTGCATTTTACATATTATTTTTCAATATTATTTGTTCTAACTTTAACCCAGGTTGTCATTACATCAAAAAGAGAAAGATTGTTAGTGCAATTTGCACAATGATCTAATTCAGGTTTTGATGAATGACAAGTGGTTTAAAGTTAAAGTGTTTTATGGTCTAATTCCTTTACCAAGTGTGCAGGAGTTGACGGATCTGAAGGACCTAACACCATACTAAAATCCAGCTAGGTTCGCGGGACTTGATAGTTGGTGCGAAGTCTAGATAGGTCCACGGGACCCTATATCTGGCAGAAAGTTCAGTTGGGTTCGTGGGACCTGACAACCATCAGAAGTCCAATTAGGTCTGCGGGACCTGACAACTAGTGGGAAGACCTAGTGGGTCAAAGATAAAATCAAGCGACTATAATTGGTAAGTGGAGGTAAGTAACTGGAGGAGAGATCCAGTGAGGGCACGTTTTCGGTTGAGGGAACTGTAGGCGTCGGTCCAACTTAGGTCCATTTGGGAAACCTAAGCTGAGACCTTAATTAGATTTTGGTCTCGAAGAGACAAGATATAATTACTACTACTATCATATTTTTAATGTGCTAACTACGTTTTAGAAGATAATTTTTATGCCTAGAGTAACTCTTTTTTGCAAGTAAGTAAAGGCTGAAAAAGAAGGTCCGAGAGCCCGGGGTTGGTCCGGGTGCCCAGAGTTGGCCATGGCACCCGGACCATAAAAGTTACCCAGAAGTTGAGTTAGAGTGCGACGACTGGTCGAACCCACGTCAACGGTCCAAGCGCCCGGAGGAGGTTCGGGCGCCCGGAAGTGGATAAACTTGACGGATCAAGTTTCGACGAGATCTCGCCACATCAGCATGGTCCAGGCGCCCAGGAGGGACTGTAGGCGCCCGGAATGGGCTTATATAAAGGCCTTCGACCAGCAGCTTCAGAACATCATCTGCTACAAGTTTCATTCTTATGTGTTGCTTCGAAAATGCTCCAACGACATTGAAAAGCTGCTCGGAAGTTTGAAGAACGAAAATTTCAATTTTCTTTCTGTTTGTTAGTAACAATTATTTCAGTTCTAGTACTCAATACTTATAACACATTATTCGAACTGATAATGATTGCCCAATGAAAGCGATCAACGATTGTAGGATTTGGAGTAGGAGCCGTCACATGCTCCAAACCAAGTAAAACTTGACTTTGTTAACGTTGTTTTTTGCTTTCTTTTTACCGTTGCATAACTTATTTTAACTGACGATCTTCAACGAACGTTATTCATCCCCCTCTCAGCGTCTCTGGAGAGGCACTTAGGATGAACATTATCACCTTTTTCATCACAAGTCACCCTGATGGAAGTTCAGTTTCAAACAAGAAATCAAAACTTGAATAGGCAATCCAGCAACAACATGGCCATATATTTCATCTTTGTCTCTGACATGGAGATCAAGCACCAACCTAAATATTACACAACAAAACATTAACTGAAGATCTTCCTTAAACTGCAATCAAATACCTACTAAAAAGAACAATACTGATCACAATAAGTTTGTCTCGTAGAACAAAAAAATGTTGCTCCAAATTTGTTCAAGTATCAATCTGGTCATTTTGCTGGGTTCTCAGTGCTTGCTCGGAGACGGTTGCCAGTCCTTGCATCAGCCTAACAATCTCGGCTGTGTCGTCTAAGTAATACTTCGCTTTGCTTGGCTTCTGACCCACAGTGCAGGCAAACACTTCAGTTGTGGGGGTGAGGGAAGAAGTGCTTGGTATGGAAGTTGTGATCACCTCAAACATGTCTTCATCAGACCTGTCGTCTCCAATGCACAAAACAAAGTCTGGTGTTAAGCCCCTCTCTTGCATTGTCGAAAGAAGGCGCCGAGCCACCAAACCCTTACTCACACCCTGAAAGAATTATCAACAATTTCATCGTTAATTGCGTGCCTGTTTGCTCAAGAAAGGAAATATCAAACAGCTCTTTTGTGGTTTAGCTTTCTTGCTACCAACTTGTAAGTATGATAAAGTAGCTTGTTAGACCATGTTCTTGAGTTGCGAAATAAAAAATAGATAAAACTGAATCCTCCCTAAATGCTTAAGCTTCTAGAGTTATGGTAACACTATCATAATCAACTCTTGAGACTGAAACCACCCATTTCTTCCTATTTCTTTTACTATTTTCCTAGTTCTGAAATTGTTTTTTTCGCCCTCTTGGCTCGTATCATGCTTTCTCCTAATGCAGTCATGACCTAAACGCAATGAATCTTTCTTAACAGGTGGAGTTCTTTGGCTTTGGTGTAATCTAATCCAACATTAATATAAGCATACAATTACAAACAAAAACTTCATAATATCTCAAATTTGGAGATTATGATAACTGAAACATATATTTAAACTAAACAAGCATCTAACCTGTGGTTTGACCTCCAACAAGCATATATTTTAATGTAATCCAACCTTAATATATGCATACAATTACAGGAGAAAACTTCAAAATAGCTCGAATTTGGAGATTATGATAACTGAAACATATATTTTAAACTAAACAAGCATCTTAACCTGTGGTTTGACCTCCAACAACTACACGCATATATCTTAATCTGATCCAGCATTAATATATGCATACAATTACAGACAGAAACTTCATAATAGCTCAAATTTGGAGATTATGATAACTGAAACATGGATTTTAAACTAAACAAGCATCTTACCTGTCGCTTGACCTCCAACAAGCATATAGTTTAATCTAAGCTAACATTAATGTAAACATACAATTACAGGAAAAAAACTTCATAATAGCTCAAATTTGGAGATTATGATAACTGAAACATATATTTTAAACTAAACAAGCATCTTACCTGTGGTTTGACCTCCACTATATGCTGACCACTCTTCACTGAAACAGGCTCATTGGCTAGCACACTCTCCAGATGATCAAGAAGTTCTTTAGCCTGACAAGATCCAAAATCAGGATCCGCATCCTCGTATGACCAAACAAGCATGGTTTCCTTGTCATCTATCATGGAACCATCTGTTGTTTCCATGTACAAACTCATCACAGGATCGGCAATCTGTTTCCAGTTAAAATCTGCCACTGGAACACAAGTTTCCCACCCTGCATCCCTCTTCAACCTGAAGGCAAACTAATGTCATTGCCATGCTAATTTCACTTTGGTTCAAAATGGAAGAATTCATTGGAAGGAGAACAAACCTGAAGAAATAGCCATGCTCTGCAGCAACACCCAAGTTCTCACAAGGAGCAAACCAATGGCCTAAAGTGGCACGGCTTCTCGCACTCACAAGGAACACCACATTGTTCTTGTCAGAGCACAGAGTGTTCAAAATCTCAATCGATTTCGTGCTGGGTCTCTTGTCAATCGATGCCTGGGGCATCAATGTGCCATCGTAGTCCAAAAGGATGGCTCTTGTTCTTGTTCTCTTGTAGGCCGACACGATGTGCTCCATTGCAAGCTTTCTGAAGTTAGTATCGAGAGCAACCACTCTGAATCCCAATCCAAAGCCAATTCCCCAGTTCCTCCTCGTCGAATGATCTCTGCAGGTCCTCTGCAGATCCTGCAAGAAGCTGTTTGCCCAGTAGCCTACATCGTGTGAGCTCACGTATTTGTAGTGCTTCTCATGTCGGAATTGCTTCTCCTGCTCTTTCATCTCCAGAGCATTGACCATGGCGTCGGCCACAGCTTCAGTGTTCCATGGATTGACACGGACAGCTCCGCTCAGAGATGGAGAGCAACCAATGAACTCGGATATTACTAACATGCTCTTCTTCTGCGCCGGTGAGGCCAAACCCAAGACATTGTCTAATTGCTGGTTGCCCTGTCTGGAAATGATGTATTCATAAGGTATAAGGTTCATGCCGTCTCTCACGGCGGTGACCAGGCAGCACTCCGCCACGACGTAGTAAGCTATGCGATGGGAGAACGGAAGCGGCTCATCGATGAGGATGATGGGATCGTAGCCCGGCGGCTCGCCGTAGGCCTCGTTGATGCGCTTCATTGTCGCGAAGCTCTCGGCTTGGACTTCCTTCACTCCCTTGCCTCGTCCTCTTGCTGGATTTGCTATCTGGACCAAGACTATCTTTCCCCGCCACTCTTGGTGCTGCTTGAGCAGCTCCTCCATGGCCAGAAGCTTCAAGCTGATGCCTTTAAAGATATCCATATCGTCGACGCCGAGGACCATGACTCGTCCCTTGTCTAAGAACTGCTCCACAAGCTCCTGGACCTTCTTCTCAGTCTCCGGAAGGCTGAGCACAGACTTGAGCTGGTCTAGGTGGATGCCAACGGGGAGGATCTTTATGCTGACGGTGCGGCCGTAGTACTCGAGCCCAATGTAGCCACGCTTGGACTCGTAGGAGAGGCCAAGCATGCGACCGCAGCAGGAGAGGAAATGGCGAGCGTAGTCGAAGGTATGGAAGCCGATGAGATCGGAGTTGAGGAGAGAGCGGAGGAGCTCTTCACGGACGGGGAGCGTCTTATAGATTTCAGAGGAGGGAAAGGGGCTGTGGAGGAAAAATCCAAGCTTGACGCGGTTGAAGCGTTTGCGGAGGAAGGTGGGAAGGACCATAAGGTGGTAGTCGTGCACCCAGACGAAGTCGTCGTCGGGGTTGATAACTTCGAGGATCTTGTCGGCGAAGATCTTGTTGGCCGAGACGTAGGCCTGCCACAAGGAGCGGTCGAAGCGGCCGCCAAGGTCAGGGGAGAGGGGCAGCATGTAGTGGAAGAGGGGCCACAGCTGTTGCTTGCAGAAGCCGTGGTAGTATCGGACAAGGAGGTCCGGCGGCAGGAACGCCGGCACGCACTTGAATGTCTCAAGGAGGACCTGACTGACCTCGTCTTGGTTGGCGGCAGGGATCTCATCCCGGAGGCAGCCGACATACACGAACTCCATGTCGGATCCGCGGTCACCGATTGCATCCTTGAGCTGGAGGAGGAGGGAGTCCTTGTCCCAGGAGAACTCCCATCCTCGCCCGTCGGTGCGGCGGCGGGCGCTGATGGGAAGCTGGTTGGCGACGACGATGGTGCGGTCTCTGGGGGAAGAGGGGGCCGAGGAGGAGCCGTCGGAGTCGGAGTCCGAATCGAAGTCGGAGATGATGCCGGCAACGGTCATCACGCGAGGGATCCGCCGCCGGATCTGGCTGATCGAGGCCGGCTCCCCTGAGGCAAGCTCGAGGAGGTTCGAGTACGACCTCGACGCCATTTTTTCCAGCAATTTGAGCTCAAAGCGATCCTTCCGCCTCCCCAAACCCTCGATCGACGCAAGTAGCAAGCACCATCAAACTCCCAGCCACCACATCAGAGCTCCCAAATCCGCAGGCTCAAAAACTACAAAGACGAGACATTTCTCGACAAAACCGCTCTCAATTCGCCATAGAAATCTCTAAAAAAGCGCAGCGAGAAACCCAAAATGGCAATCAAAAGCGCAGAATCTCCAAAACCATTCGATCTCGAGCTCCAAACAAGAGAACAAACAGAGAAAAACAAAGCAAAATTGAAGGAAATGTTGGTTGAACTGCCTTTGTCTCTCCTCGGAGATGCTGCCCCCTTTTATACTGACGCGAGAGCGCAGCAGCAGACAGCAAAGTCACCCGGAACACAGGTGAAAGCGACTCGAATTCTCTACACGTCCGAGCCGGGCCCCGCCGACCGGCATCCAGTCGCACTCTGGGTAAGTTACTTTGCATCCGACCAATTTGAACCGAGGCGAAATAATTGAGATATTAAATGACTCATATGCCCCACCTTGATTTTTCAAATATCAAATATCCGCGGGGCCGGCTAATTTTTTAAAAAAATATTTTTATTTTTGGACAATAATAAAAAAGTGCCAGCCCTCCTAGTCCTCAGTACAAGTTTTCTTGTCCACTTTTTATCAATCTGAATAGCAATCATTTGTATATATTAACAGGAGTATGACCTCTATTTATAAGATAGATAGACATCATCATTCCGGTCAATATTAGGACTATAAATAAATTAAATGTTTAGAAATAAATTTAATATTTGATTCGATAAAAATTTATTTATATTTATTCAATATATAGAAGATTAATTAAATAAATAAGTTTGAACAACTCGTTAAATTAAATAAATAAATTTGAACATATATGTGTTCAGCTCGTTAACATTCGTGAACAACATTTGTGAACAATGTTCGTAAACAATATTCACAAAGTATATTCATTAATAAAACTCTTTTCAATATGTTAAATAAATAATAAAATAAAATAAAATAGATAAATAAGTTTAACTTATCAAGCTCAATAACTAATCAAACAACTAAAGTTTTCAAATAATCAAACAAACTTGAATTAAGAGCTCGATAACATTTAAACAAACTAAACTCGAACCAAGCTCAAGCTTGAATTAAGAGCTCGATAACATCTAAACAAGTCAAGCTCAAGTCAAGTTTCAAATAAGCTTAAGCTCATAAAAAATAAACCAAGTCAAACTTGAACAATCATTTCAAAAGCTTAGTTCATTTTAAGCTCGGCTCGGTTCGACTTGACTACCTTATCAAATAAGCTTGAACACCCCAAATCTTAACTGAACTCAACTCATTTACAACCCTAATCAATACTGATCCGGTTGTAAGAACAGGGGCCCCCCGTCCGGTGGGGTCAACGCCACGTGTAAGTCAAAGTGGCAGGTGGCCGGGCAACGAGGGGAGGGTTCGACCGGCCGGGCGGTCAGCCGGTGTCTAGTTGATGGTTAAAGGCGTCTCGTCGAAAGTCAGGGTTCCGGCGCTCAGCAGACGAGATCGCAGAGCCGATCGAATTGCACGCTCGGCCAAAACGATCAGGTAGCATACTGCTAATAGTCTCCACAAAGCACGTGATTGAGAACCTCCCTAAGCAAACCACCGCATACGTCCGGCCGGATGTCACGGAAGCGGGCCGTCCGGACTCTCTCCGGGGAGTAAAGGCAAAAGGACAAGTGACACCTTTTTCTGACAGCGGGTATGTTCCACGTGTAGGCCATATTTCAAATCTTATGACAGGGGGTTCCGCTGTCCCATCGAGGACATGCTTGGACTGTAGCAGTATGGGTCAGGTAAGCTCATTGACAAGCCCTTACTGGGGTATGGGCCGCGGACACGTGTACACCTCGGTATGTGCACACTCGCTTCTCCGCTGCCCTATATAAAGGCCCTCATCCTTCGCCGGAGGTACGCGTTCTAATATTAGGAGAGCCACTTTTTCACTGCTTGCTTGCCTGACTTGAGCGTCGGAGGGTCGTCGCCGGGAACCCCTTCCCGGCCCGACTACTATGCAGGTCCGCCGGAGCGCCGTCCGACCGGCCGAGGATCTACGTCAGCTGCCAGGAGAGCGCCACGTGCTCAGCGTCCGTTGGTTCAGCGATTCAGACATGATCAATTTGGCGCCGTCTGTGGGAACGCTCCTGCATCCGAACGGAACAATGGACGAGGTTGGACGACAACACACGGTGACGCTTTCCTCGGAGGAACTCGACGCTCTGATCGAGTTGAGGGCCGCCAAGCTTGTGGAGCAAAAACAGAAAGCAGCAGCCGAGCGGCCGGAGCAGCAAGCAACGTCCGCATCTGGTGGCCGAGCAGAAGCACCGCAGGCCACCGTTGCATTTCATCGGGCCCTATTCCGCACCCCCGAAGCTGCAGCAACCAATAGAGATCGGGGATCTTCTTCGGATGAAATGCCTAGAAAAGACAGAAAAGGAAAAGCCCCTCAAGCGGACTCATCGCCCGAGCGGATTAATCGCCAATTTTCAGAGACTATTCTACGGGACCCTCTGCCCAAGCACTACGTGCCTCCGACGATCGACGAATACAATGGAACCACCGATCCGGATGATCATTTGGGCAAGTTTGATAACACGGCAACCCTGCATCAATACACAGATGGGGTCAAGTGTCGAGTTTTCCTCACCACCCTCTCTGGGTCGGCTCAACGGTGGTTTCGGAGATTGCCGGACGGATCTATCTCAAGCTTCAAAGACTTCCGAACGGCCTTCCTCCACCACTTCGCCAGTAGTCAGCGCTACCAGAAGACTAGCGTGAGCCTATTCGCCATCAAGCAAGAGGCTCGCGAGCCGCTCAAAACTTATATCCAGCGGTTCAATCAAGTGGCCATGGACATTCCAACAGCCACCTCAGAGACAATGATGAACGCATTTACACAAGGCCTCGTGGACGGGGACTTCTTCCGCTCGCTCGTTCGGAAGCCGCCGCGAGACTATGACCACATGCTACACCGAGCCAACGAGTACATCAACGTGGAGGAAGCCCAGGCGGCTCGAAGAAAGGAAACCCCAACTGATCGGGCTCCACCTGCCGAGCGGAAGCCTCACACCGCTCATCAATCGCCGAGAGGACCGAGGGCCGAAGCAATCCGCTCCCCCCATGGGAGGTCCCACGTGCAAGAAGTAGCGGCCGAGCGGCCCAAGCCAAAGAAGAAATGGACTCTCATGTTCTGCTCATTCCACCGCACGGACACCCACAATACCAGGGATTGTCGAAGTCTTCCCTTGATTGCTCAACCCGTTCCCCGGAATGGTAGTCGACGATCTCCCTCATCCGATAGGCAACAGAGAACTCATGAAGCCGATCGGACTCAAATTGACAGGCGAAAACAACAGACGCCCGATCGGCATCGCTCTCCAAGGCGTGAGAATCGCCGAATGTCTAGAGAACGGTCTCGACCGTCCGCTCGGGATGAAGAAAATAGAAGTAACACTGCCCGAGGCGAGATCAACATCATTGCTGGCGGACCGACCGGAGGTGACTCTAACCGAGCAAGAAAGGCGAGCGTCCGACAGCTCCAGATCCATGCGGTCAGCTGCAGTCAGGAACGGGCGAGCGGACCAGAAATTAGTTTCAGACCCAGGGACTTGGAAGGAGTTGAAGTCCCCCATGATGACGCCCTTCTCATCAAAGCGGTAATAGCCAACTACACTATTCACCGCGTTTTTATTGACACAGGGAGCTCGGTCAATATAATATTCAAAAAAGCATTCGATCAACTGCAAATTGATCGAGTCGAGCTGCTGCCCATGACAACCCCCCTTTACGGGTTTACGGGCAATGAAGTTCAGCCGGTCGGACAGATCCGTCTGGCCATATCTCTGGGAGAGGAGCCGCTCAGAAGGACGCGCACAGCAAACTTTGTCGTGGTGGACTCTCCGTCGGCATACAACGTCATATTGGGGCGACCAGCTCTCAGCGAATTCTGGGCGGCCGTCTCCACCTTCCACCAGAAGATCAAGTTCCCCGTGGATGACAAAGTGGGAGAAGTACGGGGAGATCAACTGGCCGCTCGGCGATGCTACATCGAGATGGTCCTAGCAGAAGCCAATTCCGCTCGGAAGACGCCCCGGATCAAGGTAAACGCCATCACTGAAAAGCCTCCCTCTTTAGTTTACGAAGAAAAAGAGGAAGCGCAGATACACCCGACCCGATCGGAGGCCACGACCTTCATCGCGTCCGATTTGGAGGCGAATCAGAAAGAGGAGGTGATCCAATGTCTCCGAAGAAACCATGATGTCTTCGTCTGGTCGACACATGAGCTGCCCGGAATTTCACCAAGTATAGCACAACATGAGCTCCACGTCCGACCGGACGCTCGGCCAGTAAAGCAAAGAAAATGGGACTTCAGCGTCGAGCAGAATGTCATCATCCGGGCGGAAGTTGAGAAGCTTCTGGAGGCCGGCCATATACGCGAGGTGTAGTTCCCGAGCTGGTTGGCTAACGTAGTATTAGTCTCCAAGCCAGGCAACAAGTGGAGAGTGTGCATAGATTTTCGGGATCTCAACAAAGCTTGCCCGAAAGATTTTTATCCTCTGCCCCGGATAGATCAGTTGGTGGACTCTACGGCCGGCTGCGAATTAATATGTATGCTTGATGCTTACCAAGGTTATCATCAAGTGCCGCTCGCTCGGGAAGATCAAGAAAAAGTTAGCTTCGTTACAGCCGACGGCACCTATTGCTATAAGGTGATGCCGTTCGGATTGAAGAACGTGGGAGCCACGTATCAACGCTTGATGAACAAAGTGTTCAGAGAGCAGATCGGGCGGAATCTAGAAGTATACGTGGACGACATTCTTATCAAATCCGTCCGAGCGGCCGACCTCTTGGAAGACATGAAGGAAACTTTCCGAACACTGAGGAGGTATGGCGTTAAACTAAATCCCCAGAAGTGTCTATTCGGAGCAAAAGGAGGACGCTTCTTAGGTTACACAGTGACCGAGCGGGGTATTGAAGCAAATCCCAGCAAGGTGAAAGCTTTACAAGACATGCCGCCTCCAAGAAATCTGAGGGAAGTGCAGCGTTTGACCGGTCGGATAACTGCCCTGTCTAGGTTCATCTCCAAATCCGCCGACCGGAGCCTGCCTTTCTTTAAAATCTTGCGCAAAGCCACCAAGTTTCAATGGGACGAAGAATGCGATCGGGCGTTCGAAGATCTGAAGACATATTTGAATTCTCTTCCGGTACTAGCCAAGCCAGCTGCGGGTGAGCCACTTTGTATCTACTTATCTTCTACTGAACAAGCCGTCGGTTCAGCATTAGTAAGACCGAGCGGAGAAGAGCCAGTGTATTTTCTGAGCCATATTTTAAAAGATGCTGAATCTCGCTACACCGGGCTCGAGAAACTTGCTTTCGCTTTGGTCCTCGCTGCTCGGCGCCTCCGTCCTTATTTCTTGGCTCATACTATCATCGTCCGGACGAATAGCCCGTTGGGAAGAGTGCTGTTGAATCCCGAAGCGTCCGGACGGCTCATCAAATGGACAATCGAGTTGAGCGAGTTCGACATTCAATACCAGCCCCGGTCGGCGATAAAAGCGCAGTCCTTGGCGGATTTCGTCACCGAGGTACAAAGACCAGAGCCCGAAGCCATGTGGAAGGTATTTGTAGATGGATCCTCCACTCGGCTCGGGAGCGGTATTGGTGTCTTATTGCTGTCTCCCCAAGAAGAGGAGATGCACTTATCCGTCCGGCTGGATTATAGAGCTACGAATAATGAGGCAGAATATGAAGCCCTTATAGCTGGCTTACAGGCCGCTCGGCATGTAGGGGCCTGACGGGTAAGGCTTCATTCAGACTCCCAATTGGCCGCTCAGCAGCTCATGGGTACTTTTGAAATCAACAACGCTCGACTCAAGCTTTACGCTCAAGCCTTCGAGAAACTTAGTGCCAACTTCAGAGAAGTTATTGTCCAGAAGATACCCCGAGCGGAGAACCAAGCGGCTGATGAGTTAGCCAAACTTGCAAGCTCAATAACGCCGATCGCCATCCAGCAGCCAATTGAACAAGTATCTTTGGTGGCGCACGTCGACCGGATGGAGGACCTCACGTGGCCGAGCGACTGGAGGATACCTATCACGGAGTTTTTACGCTTGGGCGCCACCCCGTCCGACCGGAATGAAGCCGAGCTGTTAAGGAGGAGAGCCGGTCGGTTCACACTCATTGGTGATGAGCTCTATAAGAAGGCTTTCTCTCGCCCGCTGTTGAAATGCGTGAGCTCGGAAGACTCGGCTTACATCCTCCAAGAAGTGCATCAAGGATCGTGTGGTGGGCATCCGGGCGGACGATCACTAGCTAAGAAGATCCTGCTGGCCGGATACTTCTGGCCAACCTTACAAGCAGACGCCGCTCGGACCGTGTCGACGTGCCTATCCTGCCAGAAGTATCACAATGTCTCCCACCAACCGGCGGAGGAAATGAAGGCATCAACAGTCTCATGTCCGTTTGATCAGTGGGGAATGGATATTGTGGGTCCGTTCCCTATGGCAATCGGACAGCGGAAATTTTTATTGGTGGCGGTTGATTATTTTTCCAAGTGGGTGGAGGCCGAGCCGCTAGCTAAGATCACCGAGCAGATGGTCAAGAAGTTCATCTGGAAGAACATCATCTGTCGGTTCGGCATCCCTCGTCGACTTATTTCCGACAACGGGCGGCAGTTCACAGGAAAATTGCTCGAAGATTGGTGCAAAAGCTTCGGCATTGAGCAACACTTCACCTCTGTAGCCTATCCCCAAAGCAACGGTCAAGCCGAAGTAGCCAATCGGGAAATTCTTCGTATTCTGCGCGCTCGGCTCGACCATTTGGGAGGAAGTTGGGTTGATGAAGTGTCGGGCGTCCTATGGGCCATCCGAACGACCCCGAAGGAAGGAACTGGCGTCACGCCCTTCCATTTGGTGTATGGCGGCGAAGCGGTGATTCCCGTCGAAGTCGGTGTCGAATCCGTCCGGATCCAGAGTTACGATGAAGGCAACGCCGAGCGGAGGAACATGGAGCTGAATTTGGTCGACGAAGAGCGAGCCAAGGCTTCCGTCCAGCTGATGGCGTACCGGCAGAGGATGAAGCAAAATTACAACCGGCGCGTAATCCCCAGATCATTCCAGGTCGGCGACCTTGTCTGGAAGAGAGTCAAGCCGGTCGGCGACGTCGGCAAACTGGAAGCTCCTTGGGCGGGCCCCTTCAAGGTTATCGAAAAGCTCCGCTCGGGCGCTTACTATTTGGAGGATGAAGACGGACGGCAGCTGGATCGGCCATGGAGTGCAAATCATCTCCAGCCTTATCGTGCCGGATGAAAGGTGCACTGGTGTAACTCATTTTTGTGTATATTCTAGTCGCCCATGTCCTTGTAATGCAAGAAACAGAAATGAATTAAAAGGATGGCTAGTGTGTCTGCCGAGCGGCTGTGTTAAGGATTAGCCCAAGGCCGTCGAGCTCCGACGTTAAAAATCGAGAGACGAGCCGGCATCTATAAACCTTCCGAGCGGAAGACCGTCGAGCTCCGACGTTAAAAATCGAGAGATGAGCCGGTGTCTATAAACCTTCCGAGCGGAAGACCGTCGAGCTCCGACGTTAAAAATCGAGAGACGAGCCAGCATCTATAAACCTTCCGAGCGGAAGACCGTCGAGCTCCGACATTAAAAATCAGGAGACGAGCCGGCGTCTATAAACCTTCCGAGCGGAAGACCGTCGAGCTCCGACGTTAAAAATCGAGAGCGGCGCCTATAAACCTTCCGAGCGGAAGACCGCCGAGCTCCGGCGTTAAAAATCGAGAGGCGAGGCGGCGTCTATAAACCTTCCGAGCGGAAAAGCCCGATCCGGCGCAAAAATCGAGAGGACGAGGCGTCTATAAATCTTCCGGCGGAAGACCGTCGAGCTCCGACGTTAAAAATCGAGAGACGAGCCGGCGTCTATAAACCTTCCGAGCGGAAGACCGTCGAGCTCCGACGTTAAAAATCGAGAGACGAGCCGGCGTCTATAAACCTTCCGAGCGGAAGACCGTCGAGCTCCGACGTTAAATATCGAGAGACGAGCCGGCGTCTATAAACTCGCCGAGCGGAATATGTCAATTAAAAGAATGCAACTGCCCCAGAAATTCGCCTCCAATAGTGGTAGATCATCTCTACGTTCCGCTCGGCCCAGCACCTAAAGGTATTCGACCGACGTCAAAGCGGAATATTTAGAAATATTACGTATTAAGCCGAGCGGAAGAGCAACGTCAAACACTTGGTAACCTTTCGAATACCCGAGAGGTGATAATAGGCGAGTGGGCAACATACATATTCACTAGAAAAAAGACAGTACGTGAAAGAAAAGCGTTGCATTAAGATTAAAACTTTAGGCCGAGCGACCTAATTACAAAAAAAGATCCATTTTTGGCCGAGCGACCTAATTACATATAGAGACAGTCTACTCAATGTAGTCATAAAGGTCCTTGGGGATACTTTCCAAGAGCACCACTTGATCGCCGGCCGGAATAGTAGTGGACTCCGGAAGAAGACCTTTAGACTTCAGATAAGTGGTGGTGGCGGTCATGGCCAAGTCGAAGGCTGTGTACATCCGCTCGCAGATTTTCTCCGAGAATTCAGGCGAGCGGATGTAGCTCTGCCTTAAGGCAGCGATTCGACTCGGCTCGGCATCTTGATATTCTTTGAAAACTGCCTGGGAGCTAGTAAGGGCCTCATTCAGATTCTGAAGCTTGTCCGCGTCGGTCGAGCGGCCCGCCTTCTCCCTGTCGAGCTGCTCCATCAGCTCCTTTACCTTCAGCTCCAGGCCCCGAGCCTCCACGTTCTTTTTCTCCAGATCGGAGATGGCCGTATTTTTCCGAGTGGTGGCCAGGGTTAATTTTGTGTCAAGCGACTTGACTTGTCGCTCGGACTCGGCCAGGGCGTGAGCCTAATCGGCCGTCTTCCTCTGCTCGGCCACCAGCAGATCCTGAGCCTTCTTCAGCTCCTTCTGTAGCTCGGAGTAAGACGGGCCTTGAGAGCCGGACGGACCGCACGCCGCCTTCAGTTGCCTTAACTCCTCATCCACCAGGGCTAAACGATTGGAGACTGCAATCTCCTCCACCCATCTCTGGCAAAAGAAAATTAGAGTTATTAGTGGTCGATCGGAAACAATGTGTACAAAACTTCGAAGAAAGCGGACTTACCCCCGTGGCCTCTTGCATGTGGCTATTGGCCAAGTTCCGAAGGGGGATCAGCGCGACGTGCGCCCGAGCGTCGGCTCACATCTCAGCTAGGGGCCCCTTCAAGGTGATGGTATGCTCGGGCACGGTCGGGCGGTCGGCCTCTGGTAGCAGATCTTCAGTCGGGAGTCAAAGTGCACATCGCGCTGTCCATTTCGAACCGCCTCGATCCCATCAAAGCCCCACGCCGCCTCCACCGTACGATGTCGACAGTGCGCCACGTGGCATTCAGCCATTCGAGGCATTTAATGAGCGCATGCTCAGCCTTAATGTCGAGGATTGGCGCAGGTTACGAGGAGATCCAAGGAAGGTTGTGGATTGACTGACCTTACGGCCGTCCCTACGGGAAGCCGAGCGGAGCAGGAGTGCCTGAAGGTGCCGACCGGCTAAGCTAGTAGTCCAGTCAGTCAGACTAATCACCTCCTTCGACTAGACTTGAAGGGGAGGCAAGTGATCCGGTTGTAAGAACAGGGGCCCCCCCGTCCGGTGGGGTCAACGCCACGTGTAAGTCAAAGTGGCAGGTGGCCGGGCGGAGAGGGGAGGGTTCGACCGGCCGGGCGGCCAGCCGGTGTCTAGTTGATGGTTAAAGGCGTCTCGTCGAAAGTCAGGGTTCCGGCGCTCAGCGGACGAGATCGCAGAGCCGATCGGATTGCACGCTCGGCCAAAATGATCAGGTAGCATACTGCTAATAGTCTCCACAAAGCACGTGATTGAGAACCTCCCTAAGTAAACCACCGCATACGTCCGGCCGGATGTCACGGAAGCGGGCCGTCCGGACTCTCTCCGGGGAGTAAAGGCAAAAGGACAAGTGACACCTTTTTCTGACAGCGGGTATGTTCCACGTGTAGGCCATATTTCAAATCTTATGACAGAGGGTTCCGCTATCCCATCGAGGACATGCTTGGACTGTAGCAGTATGAGTCAGGTAAGCTCACTGACAAGCCCTTACTGGGGTATGGGCCGCAGACACGTGTATACCTCGGTATGTGCACACTCGCTTCTCCGCTGCCCTATATAAAGGCCCTCATCCTTCGCCGGAGGTACGCGTTCTAATATTAGGAGAGCCACTTTTTCACTGCTTGCTTGCCTGACTTGAGCGTCGGAGGGTCGTCGCCGGGAACCCCTTCCCGGCCCGACTACTGTGCAGGTCCGCCGGAGCGCCGTCCGACCGGCCGAGGATCTACGTCAGCTGCCAGGAGAGCGCCACGTGCCCAGCGTCCGTTGGTTCAGTGATTCGGACAGGATCAAATACATATAATTGGTCTTCTCCAAATCCGTAAAAAGCGAATCAGAGGATCTATCCTCGTTCATAATCTTGAAATTTTTTCATAATTATTTTTATTATGTATGATGTTAAAAATAAAAAATTTTACACATTTTTTAGAAAAAAAAACTCCCAACTTATAGGTTCCACATTTTCTCAAAATTTATTATTTTTTAATATTTTATTATTTAAAAATACTAAACTTAAAACAAAATTTAAAAAAAAAATGGGGACAAGGAGCCGCTTCTGGTAGACATGAAGGAGCTCACTACAGCCACGTAGACAAGAGCTCCCATTGTGTGGATGCTCTAAATTAGACAGTGAACAGCTCTCTAAATGAGAAAATTATTTACTTTAGTCGCATCTTGAATACTTATTATTGATACAAATCAGCTATTTGAGTCAATTCAGCTACGCCCCAAGAGACATCTTTGAGACATAGCAAAAAACGTGTCCTTATTACTACAAATCTGTCGTTACTAACTCGGCTAAAAAGTACCTTTTTATTAAAAATTAAAAAATAATTAACTAAGTTAGATTGCGTTAAGCTGGGTGACTAGCCTGTCCTATAAAAATTTTCCATCGATTGTTGGAGTAAATCGGGAAGTACATACAGTGAACAGTCTAGAAGTCCAACATCCTTTAGTTGGGGGAAGGATCCTCTAGTCCACTTTTCGTGGACCAGGGATGATCTATAACTTAATTATGGTCGAATCATGGTCGTAATATAATCCGACCACAATTGGTTATTATTCCGCTAGGTTTATCTTCCTACTCAGATTGGAGTTTGGATCGGGACAGAAAACGGAGGTTGTCCCAAGGCCACCGCAGTGGGCGGATGGCCGGGCTGCTGGGGAGGGGGGGGGCCTCCAGCCGCCTGCCCCAACCCAAACTACAATCTAAATGGGAAGATGAATCTAGGGGAGATCACAACCAATTACGGCCAGATTGCGATCACGATCTAGCCATAATGGGGTTGTGGATCATCCCATGGTCCGATTTGAAGGAAAAATCTATGCAAATATGCTAGAATTACGAATCGAATCGTGAATACCTGGAAAATAACTGAGCACCCTTACTGCCATACCAAAGCCCCGAGAGCTGAAAAAAATATCATAGCAGCTTTTAAGCTCAACGATTTCTATTTCATAGTTATCATATTGTATACTTAATTTATTTAAAAATTTCTATGGTTTCTTCATGAGCGGAGCCAAGGTTTAAAATTATATGGGGCTAATCATCAGTGTTGGTGTTCCAATGACGGTAGTCATGGGCGAGTCGTGACGACAGGATGGAGTCGACGTTGCTTGCGGCAAGGAAAGAAGTAACCAGGAAACTATCGATGGGGAGAGTAGTGAAAGTGATGTGGTGATGGGGGCAGCGGCGACAGTGATGATTGCGTAGATATCACACGATAATAGGGAGAAGGGATATTACAGTTGTGCACGTCGAGTCGTAGCCGAATGCCTGCGAGGAGGGCAACGACTGTAGTGAAGGTTGTGTTTGTCAAGTTGCGGCGCCAACTGCTCGTGCTACAGATAAAGCATCTTGTGTGTGGAGGTGAAGTTGCTCTCGGGAAGTGAAGTCAATGTGGAATAAAGGGGCATTTATGTTTAATTAAAATTTTTAGCAAACAACGATGTAATAGGGAGAAATAAAGACTGACAGAAAATTAAGAGGGAAATAAGGGATGAAATAAAATTATGATGGGTCGAAATAAAATTTTAATTATAATTTTTAAAAAATAAGTGTGGCTAGAGCTCACCTTAGCCAAGGGTGGCTCTGTCTCTGGGTTTTGTAATTATCAAGACGGATTTGTTAGGGTTGAAATATGTTAGAGGTGGGATGAATAGCTCGTCGCGCTCGTCATTGCTTATTTCTTAGTGATGATGTGCAGCGGATAGAACAAGAAACAAACATACAAAGCTAACACAAGGATTTACTTAGTATCCACCTCAAGAAGAGGTGACTAATCCAAGGATCCACACACACTAGCACTCTCCACTATGAAAGCACTCCTTTAAGATAACTACCGAAGGCGGAGAAACCTTACAACACTCTCAGTATAAGAAGAAAGAAAGAGAAGTAAATACAAGTAAGATCTTACCAGATTTACAACATAAACCCTAACCTTAGCTTCTTCTTCTTGTGTTGAGCGCCTCTTGATCTTGGAAGGACAGCAATCCTTGCTCTAAGAATGCTTCAAGAACTGGCGTGAGTCTCTGTGGAGAAATCACTATGATCACATGAAGAGGAATAGAAGAGCTGCCGAGGAAATCGCTCGCCAACGGCTATAACCTGCGCAACGGTCGGATCCCAATCGATTGATTTGCTCTTGATCGATTGGGGAGACTTTGAATCGATCGGTCGATCGATTCAGAGTGCCTCTGTGCTCTCTGGAAAGAGTCTGAATCGATTGCCCGATCGATTCAAAGCTCTCGCGCGATTTCCAGCCTCCCAATCGATCATCCGATCGATTGGAGGCTCCCAATTGATCGGCTAATCGATTGGGAAGGCTTCTGTGCGACGACGATTCCCTCTCAATTGATCCACTGATCGATTAGGAGGAAGTGATGTCGCGGGACTCGCCCAATCGATCACCTTATCGATTGGGCATGAGTCAATCGATCGGGTGATCGATCCGGCTCATTTGTCACTTGCCAAATCAAGTCCAAAGTCCCTAAAACCAACATCCAATCAATCATGACCTGTTGGAACATCATGCCTAACATCCAGTCACCCTTAACCTGCTAGGACTTCCTCACCAAGTGTCTGGTTAATTCCTTTGACCCACTTGGACTTTTCTCCTCGTGCCAAGTATCCGGTCAATCCTTTGACCTACTTGGACTTCTCAATACCAGGTATCCGGTCAACCTTGACCCACCTAGATTTCCACGTGTCTTACTTCACTTACCAGGTCTTTCCATCCACTTGGCTTCACTCACTAGAGCCTTGCTTCACTCACTAGGGTTTTCATACTGGCTAGCTTCACTCACTAGGTCTTCCACCTGGCTTCACTCACTAGGATTTTCCTTCTTCCTAGCTTCACCCACTAGGACTTCTCCTCTGCCTAGTTTCACTCACTAGGTCTTTTACCTGGCTTCACTCATCAAGATTTTCCTTCTACCTGGCTTCACTCACCAGGACTTCTCCTCTGCCTAGCTTCACTCACTAGGTCTTTTACCTGGCTTCACTCATCAGGATTTTCCTTCTACCTGGCTTCACTCACCAAGACTTCTCCTCTGCCTAGCTTCACTCACTAGGTCTTTTACCTAGCTTCACTCACCAGGATTTTCCTTCTACCTAGATTCACTCACTAGGTCTTTCACCTGACATCACTCACCAAAACTTCCCAGTCAAGTATCCAGTCAGTCTTGACCTACCTGACTCTTCTTCACATCTAACTGGTTAACCTTGACTAGAGGAGAATTGTACCAACAATCTCCCCAAATGAACGATTGCACCTGCAATCTCCATGTATTGTCAATCTCCATGTATTGTCAAACATCGAAACTCAAACATCAAGACTCAAGCTTGAGCCTTCTCAAGCTTAGTCAACCAGGTCAACCTTGACCCAAAGAAGAATATTGCACCAACAATCTCCCCCTTTTTGATATTTGACAATACATTTAAGTTAGGCTAATTCCATAGCCTCAATTTCGTTTCATGCCAAGGCATGAATGTGAGTTTCCTTCATTCTCCCTCTTTCCTAGAGAGCAAACTCCCTCTTTAGGTAATGAATGTCTAACTTAAACCCTATATTCTCCCCCTATTGGCACACACAAAAAAGAACTCTCCCCCTGAAGAGTTACTCACCGTTGGTCATAACTTCACTCGTTGGACATAACATTACAACGAAGGTCCCACACCCTTCACTGTATTCAATGCTCACCCTTGAGCATTAACCAATCCAACAATAAAGGTCTCATACTCTTCACTATATGAAATGCTCACCCTAAAGCATTATTCCACGTTATGATGCTCATCCTAGAGCATCCATAACCCCACAATGAAGATATCCACTCTCCATTGTTTTTCAACGCTCATCCTTGAGCATTGTTTTTCTAAACGAAGGTTTAATCACCTTCAATGGTTTTAGAAACTAAGTTCCATGTCCTTAAAAAGTGACTCCCCCTAAAGACATGCTTCAATCTTCTGTCATTGCACCAACAATGACTTGGAATCCCCAAATATTTAGGAACCCCAAATTTAGAAGTTTTGAGGTTCAAAAATTCTAAATTGAAACCAAACCTCAACTTAAACCTCTACTTAGTTTCTCTTAACCAATCCAATCTTGTTTTCATCATGAAAACTCCCTCTAAATTATACAAGTAGGGTTCAAGGGATTAGGAATGGTTACCTAGACTAAAAATGGTTTAAAATGCTGAAATTAAGCTTTCCCAGCCAAAATCAACATTCCCAATCGATTTGGGGTTGGGTTCCAATCGATTGAAACTTGTTCAATCGATCAATGGATCGATTCAGGATGTTTGAATCGATTGAAGAATCGATCCAGCGAGCTTCTGCTCGCAAAAACATCCCTCTCAATCGATCACCCGATCGATTGAGGCACTCCAATCGATCGGGTGATCGATTGGAGCACTGAAAACCTGAAATTCAATTTCAGTGAATTTCAGAAACTCCCCAAAAATTATACAAAATTCTAAAAATCATGAAAATTATTGTAGACATTATTTAGGGTATATACTATCAAGGAAAAATAGTTTTCTATGAAAATACTTCCTATTTTCAAAGATTGACACAAACTTAAAAACTTGTAAAATCTTTAATGTTTTCTTCTAGTTTGTGTTTAACTTTTCAATGATGATTACTATCAAAAGATAGTCTTCACCAAGGTTTTCCAAAATGTATTTAAAATCATTTTCAAAGTCAATATCCAATCATGTTCTTTGGGCTCAATGTACATGACTTGTACATTAGCTTTCCCAATGATTGGAATACATATAACTATATGTTTTGATGAAACCAAAACACAACTAGATGCACTAAATCAACATCTTGAGTTTTGTTCATCATCCTAACATATCACTTGTATTTAATGTGTACTAACATGCATATAAGTCACCTTATAGATCTTTGTGAGATGTAAAGTTTGATTTTACCCTAAACTAGGGATCATGCATATCTATCTAGGCATTTTGGATTATGAACATCCACCTAGGATGTTACTTGTTAGTATATGTCATTTGTCCTTAATTGTAAAAAAGTAAAAATAATGCATGATGATTTATAGCATATATCAAAATGAATAATTTTCAAAAGAAAATTTGCTATAACTACGTGATGTATGTATGACATGACATGATATTTTTATGTTTTTCATAATAATGCATGAATGCAAAAATGGTGTCATGACATGTGATGGGCAAATAAAGCATGGAAATTTGTATAAATAAAATATACCTAGATTGTCTTTCTAAGTATCCTTAAATTCTTAGCTAAATCTAAAAGTAATCCTAGATTTGCCCATATCTTCTTAAGAAAATATCAAAACCCAACTTGACATTTCTATTGTACTTGATTAATTGTGTCAATTTAAAATTAAGCATATTTCTTGAATTTTTGGCACATTTTACTCTTACAAAGAGTAAACAAGTAATCTATTTCATTTTCAAAGGTTAATAAAAACCTTGAAAATGTTCTTCGAGTATCAACTTCATTAAGGTTGGATTAACTATCCTTCCACTTAAAGTTGACACTCTCTAACCCATCTAAGGGGTAGAGAAAATGCTCCTAGGAACCCAAAACCTATTAGTGCTCCTTGGATGCTCTAGGTATTCACTAGGGATAACTTCCCTAGATACCTTCCTAATGACCTTGTTAGGCTTCTTAGAAGCCTTGGTCACATTTTCTATGTCAACTCTAGGGATTGCTTCCGTTGTGACCTTCTTAGTGACTTTCTTAGACCTCTTAGAAGTCTTAGTCACATTTATTGTTGCAAAGATACTCCTAGAGATAACTTCCCTTGTATCCTTGACTTGACCGCTAGACCTAGGGTTGGTTCCATAGCTATATGGAACCCTATGATAAGAAGGCACATTCTTCTTGGTTTTAGGTTTGTATCCCAAACCCCTATGACCATTGGATGACTTATGTGCTCCTAGACCTATTTTATACTCTTTTTTCCTTTTAGGATATTTTCCATACTTTTTAAGGTCTTTTGAATTTTATCAAGCTTTGACCTCAAGACTTGATTTTTTTCCCATAAATCCCTAGATTTTGGTTTTTTATTGTGTCCTTGAGCATTTTTATTTTTAGACTTATAACTAAAATCCTTAGAGTTCTTGCCTAAATTTTTATCTACCTTCCTAACCTTAGGTGTGGTAATTTTAGCATGAAGAGCTACATGTTTTTCCTTAAAGCTATCATGCTTTCTATTTTTATGGTAAATAGTATTAAAATGAAGTAAATTAGAGCTAGCATGCTTTTTACCATTATTTAAAGGGGTAGGCTCAATAAATGATACCTTGGGTTTTACCTTGGAAGCTCCCCCTTGACTTGTGCTTCCTCCTTTAGCTTTGACCACTTTCTTCTCCTTTGGACATTGGCTCTGATAATGCCCTTTTTTATTACACAAGAAGCACACAATGTGCTCCTTGCTCTTCTTAGTTGTGGGGGCGGTCTCCTTAGGCTTCTCCTTGCCCTTTGGTGTCATTTGACCCTTCTTCTTGATTAATTTAGAGTACTTACTCTTGTAGTACCCATGTTCCCTACACTCAAAATATATAATATGATTTTTATTTTTAATTGAAATATATTTACTTTCGCATGTAGGGATAACACTTGATCCTCCATTTGATGTCTCTTGATTTTTGGAGGATGCATCATCTTCTTCTCCGTTTGACCCGGATGTAGAAGCTTCTCCTTCTTCTTGATCCGGTGTCAACAAAAGTCGCTCCCCCTCAATCCTAGAGGTGGAGGCTTCTTCATCTTCATCTTGTATATGGGACAAGAAGTATGTTCCCTTCTTGCCCTTTTCATTGCATTCTTTTGAAGATGAGGCTTCTTGGACTTATTCTTCAGAAGTTGAGCATCTCTCAACTTCGGAGTCCTCTTGCTCTTGATCTTGATCCACTGAGTCGTCCTCTTTGGATTCTTCTTGATTTGTTACAGTGGAGGGGATCTCATGAATCTTTGCCAATTTGCTCCAAAGCTCCTTGACATCCTTGAATTCTCCAACTTGAGCCAAAATATTACTTGACAATAAATTGACCAATAGCTTAGTCACTTTGTCATTTGTCTCGCTCATTTGAATTTGCTCTTGGCTCCACTTGCTCCTCTTGAGAGTTTTTCCCTTTGAATTTGTTGGACCTTCAAAACCTTCCATTAGAGTAAACCATTACTCTATCTCCATCATAAGAAAATTTTCGATCTTTGATCTCCAAAGATTGAAGCTTGTGGATACAAATGGTGGAGGCACCCTCGTGTCGAATCCGAATCCATCTCCGAATTTTATTTGAAGTTGAGCTTGATGAAATCTTTGACTTGAAGAATTTTGCTCCAACTTCTTCACCCTCTAGCCGTGTTGCCCCTTCCGGCGATGATTCCGGTGAAGAGCGACCTCGCTCTGATACCACTTGTTAGGGTCGAAATATGCTAGAGAGTGGGGGGAGGGGTGAATAGCTTGTCGCTCTCGTTGTTGCTTGCTTCTTGGTGATGATGTGCAGCGGATAGAACAAGAAACAAACATACAAAGCTAATACAAGGATTTACTTGGTATCCACCTCAAGAAGAGGTGACTAATCCAAGGATCCACATACACGAGCACTCTCCATTATGAAAACACTGCTTTACGGTAACTACCGAAGGCGGAGAAGCCTTACAACACTCTCAGTACAAGAAAAAAGAAAGGGAAGCAAATACAAGTAACATCTTACAAGATTTACAGCATAAACCATAACCCTAACTTCTTCTTCTTGTGTTGAGCGCCTCTTGATCTTGGAAGGACAACAATCCTTGCTCCAAGAATTCTTCAAGAACTGGCGTGAGTCTCTGTGGAGAAATCGCTATGATCGTGTGAAGAGGAATAGAAGAGTTGCCGAGGAAATCGCTCGTCAACTGCTATAACCTGCGCAACAGTTGGATCTCAATCGATTGAATTGCTCTCGATCGATTAGGGAGGCTTTGAATTGATCGATCGATCGATTCAGAGTGCCTCTGTGCTCTCTGGAAAGAGCCTGAATTGATTGCTCAATCAATTCAAGGCTCTCGCGCAATTTTCAGCCTCCCAATCGATCACTTGATCGATTGGGAAGGCTTCTGTGCAACGACGATTCCCTCCCAATCGATCCACTGATCGATTGGGAGGAAGTGATGTCGCAGGACTCACCCAATCGATTGGGCATGAGTCAATCGATCGGGTGATCGATCCGGCTCACTTGTGACTTGCCAAATCAAGTCCAAAGCCTCTAAAACCAACATCCGGTCAACCATGACCTGTTGGAACATCATGCCTAACATCCGGTCATCCTTAACTTGCTAGGACTTCCTCTGTAACGACCCGCCTTCTGGGCACTGGCTGTAAGGCCGATCGTCACAATAATGCTAACTATACTGTGCGGAAAGTTGGGCTAATTAAAATTTTGCTAATCTAAGTGCTGGGAAAACTGAAACTGAATGTTTTACATGTACCTAATAATTGTACACATGCTAGAGAAGGTATTTACCACTGATACCGGACTTCTGATCGGTCCACGTACCGGTCCACTGACGCTGGCACGGGGAAGAACCTTTGGATCGGTCGACTGACCGATCCATGATTCACTAGAGCTTCTGTACGCACCTGGATCGTTCTGCGGACCGATCCAGGACCTCACTAATCGGTCGGACTGACCGATCCAGTGGCTCACTGATCGGTCAGCTGACCGATTAGTGGTGTGTTGTTCGCGATCCAACTATCGGGATTCTTTCTGTTCGCGGCTGGACCGATCTGCCGAACGATCCAGCTGCGAACAGAGAGTTATGACTGCCGAAGCCAGCTCCCTGATCGGTCTACCGACCGATCAGAGGCTTCCCCAGCCCTTGATCGATCCACGGATCGATCAGAATACGAACAGAAAGTTTTTGTTCGTAGAAACCAGGTCCTTGATCGGTCTACCGACCGATCAGAGGTTTCTGATTTCGTGTCAGAAACTCTGATATCAGCACCTTGGCGTGCCAAAACCTACACAACAATTCTAACAAGGCTAGGAAACACTCTAACAATGGAAACTAACATTCTCACATCATAAGAGAAGGGTTCTAAGCATAATGGAGTGCATAGCTAACTAATACATAGTGATTAACAACTATAGTGCAAATAACAAAACACTGTAAAGTTCTGATGCTTAAGTAAAACTTGCTAAAATCCCTTGGAGTCTTTTATTCCAGTTCCTGCCACACACATCTTGATCTGCATTGACCCCCAGCCTCCGCTACTGGTCCACTTTTCCTTTACCTTTATCTGCAGTATAAGAAAAGTAGTATCTATAAGCTAAAAAGCTTAGTAAGAAACCATCTACCTCACTAAAACATGCAACGATGCAAACATGCTTTTAAAAAATGCTATTTGAAAACAAGTACTGGCATGGCATACTATGGTTGCAAGCATAACTGAAATAACTGAACATGTAAACTGAAGCATGGCATAGCAACTAATCATATGAATCAATAAAGAAAAACTGACCGAACACATAATAAGCTAAACTGATACTGAATTCAAACTCAACTAACATAACTAATTCTGAGTTTTGAAAACTAATTCATAATAAGTAAAAATACATAATCATACTGTTTGGGCTCGGCAACTGTACTTGTTGTGCGCGCATCTCTAACTAGACCCGGGTTTGCAAGTCCCGAATTTAGTAGGGTTAACTAGGTTATCTAAACCTAGGGACGACTGTGGGAGTCCAACCCAATGGATATCTGATCCAGTACAGTGCCACTGAAAATAAAATACTGAATATAGCTAACTGTTTTAACTTGCTATTTCTAGGTTATCTGAACCTAGAGCTAGGTTATCTGAACCTAGAGGCGACTGTGGGAGCCCACCCATTGGACCGTAGTCCCATAAAACTGAACTAAACTAATGTGCTGTTTTAAATGCTCCTAATGCATTTAACTGAGCTATTAAACCTAACTGAGGTGGCATTTAGCTACACTAACATTTTACCGAACACTTAGTGTGCTCAAACTCTCTCCTCTAATAGGGAGATCACCTCTAGGCACCCGACAACGTCTAGAATCTCCAACTAAAGGAGAACAACGTGTCTGGCCCGTCTAGAGGTGCTCAACTAGATCCCTAATCCTCGAGGAGGGTTAAAACACACCCTATGTGCCGAAAAACCTGCATATAGCTAAAACTAAGAGTATGCAATCAAACAAAAGCTATTATACTGCAGGTGAGGGGTTTCTTACCTCGTATATGAAGTTTCTTACGATTCTAATCGCTGGAATTCCGGTGGAGATGACCCTTTCGACAATTTACTCACGTCCACGTGCTCTACTCGCGAAGGGAAACGTCCTCGTGCTGAAATCGTCGCCGGAAAATATCCTTGGGGCCCTAGGGAAGGAACCCTAGGGTTTCCTTGGTGTGGCGCCGAAAGAAGGAGGAAGAGGAGAAGAGTTGGCGTGAGGGCTTCGGTGGAGAGGGATTTTGCCGAACCAAAATCTTAAAATAAACCAAACCCTCTTTAAGTTTCCTATTTATATTAAGTGGATTATTGAACCCAACTCCAATATAAATATAATTGGTTCCTCATTCTTTCAGCACGGCCCTGCTGGGTTCACCGGTTACTAGCATTATCCCTTACACCATAGGTCTCGGTTTTGATTCTCGCCTAAGCTATTTTATTCTTTTAATTATTTTTGCTACTTCCGCTACTCGGAAAATTCCGGAAAAATATCTAAAAATTCCAGAAAACTCATAGAATAATTCTAATGCAAGTTTGAGAATTTTCGGGCGTTACAATCCCCCATACCTTATAAAAAGTTCGTCCTCGAACTTAGAACAATTCTGGGTACTTCTGTCTCTTGCTAGCTTCTGTCTCCCATGTTGCCTCTTCTGCTGTGTGACTGTGCCAAATGACTTTGACTAATGGTACTTCCTTGTTCCGCAATTTCTTAACTGCTCGGTCTATTATCTGAATAGGCCGACTATCATAGCTGAGGTCCTCGCGGATCTGTACCGACTGGGGCTCAATCACCTGGGTGGCATCTGGGGTATGCTTCTTCAGCATAGAGACATGAAATACGTTGTGGACAGCTGACATTTCCTGGGGTAGCTCTAGCTCATATGCTACCTTGCCCACTCTTCTGCTGATAAGGTATGGTCCCACATATCTGGGACTTAGCTTGCCCTTTTTCCCAAAACGCATTACTCCCTTCATGGGAGCCACTCTGAGGAACACTGAATCCCCGACTGAAAACTCTAAGGGTCTGCGCCGCGTATCAGCATAGCTCTTCTGGCGGCTCTGAGCTGTCTCTATCCTCTGGCGGATCTGCTGTATGGCTGCTGTGGTATCTGCGACTAGATCTGTCTGAAGCTCTAGTTCCTTCTGTTCACCACTCTCATACCAGCAGATTGGAGATCTACACCTCCGCCCATAGAGAGCCTCGTAGGGTGCCATGCCGATAGTGGCCTGATAGCTGTTGTTGTATGCAAATTCTGCTAAGCTCAGATATTTGCACAAACTTCCCTTGAAGTCTAGGGCACACGCTCGGAGCATATCTTCGAGTACCTGGTTTACTCTCTTCGTCTGACCATCTGTCTGAGGATGGAATGCTGTGCTGAACTTTAACTTAGTGCCCAACGCTGACTATACACACTCCTAGAAGTGTGATGTGAATCTGCTGTCTCTGTCTGAAATGATGGTTCGTGGGACTCCATGAAGTCTGACGATCTCCTGAAGATACAACTGAGCTAGCTTCTCCATGGAGTAGGATATCCTGATAGCTAAGAAGTGGGCTGATTTAGTCTACCTGTCGACTATTACCCAGATGGCGTCAAAACCATTCGTGGTTCTGGGCAGTCCCACTATGAAATCCATAGAGATATCCTCCCACTTCCACTCTGGAATCTGTATAGGCTGCAGAACTCCTCCTGGTCGCTGATGTTCTGCCTTGACCCTCTGACAAGTGAGGCAGATGCTAACATATCTGGCGATGTCTCGCTTCATCCCGGGCCACCAAAAACGGTTCTTCAGGTCTTGGTACATTTTGGTGGAACCTGGATGCATCGCATAGGGAGTCTTGTGAGCCTCATCTAAAATCTGTCTCCGTAGCTCCTCCTGATCTGGAACACAGAGTCTGTCACTAAAGTATAACACCCCGCTATCGGACACTCTGAATTCTCTACTTTCTTATTCTGCTAGCCCTTACTTGATTTTCTGAATTTCAGGGTCCTGCTCCTGAGCTGACTGAATATCACCAAGCAAGGTAGACTCTAGGGTCATAGTAGAGAGCTGTCCAACGATGAGTTCGAGACCGAAATCTGCGATCTCCTTCTGTAGGGGCGGTGACATGGCTGTAAGAGATAATAAGGTAGCACTGGATTTTCTGCTAAGTGCGTCGGCTACCTTATTGGCTTTCCCTGGATGGTAGAGGATGTCTATATCGTAGTCTTTGACCAGCTCAAGCCATCTGCGCTGTCGCATATTCAGATCCTTCTGAGTGAAGAAGTACTTCAAACTCTGATGATCTGTATACACTCTGCACTGAGCTCCATATAAGTAATGTCTCCAAATTTTGAGAGCGAACACTACTGCTGCAAGCTCAAGGTCATGAGTAGGGTAATTCTTCTCATAATCCTTGAGTTGTCTGGAGGCATAGGCGATCACCTTGCCGTTTTGCATCAGTACTGCTCCTAGTCCCAACTTAGAGGCATCACTATAGATGTCAAAGCTGCTGGTGTTGTCTGGTAGAGCCAAAATAGGAGCACTGGTCAATCTCCTTTTTAGCTCGCTGAAGCTGTTCTCACAGTCCTCTGTCCACTGAAATTTCCTGTTCTTTCTGGTAAGAGCTGTAAGTGGGGAGGCTATCCTGGAGAAGTCCTCTACAAACTTTTTGTAGTATCCTGCTAATCCCAGAAAGCTCCTGATTTCGCTGGCGTTCTTAGGTCTCTTCCAGTTACTTACTGTTAGTGCGGGTAGCACTAACGGTCTAACCCAGGTTTTGATGAATGACAAATAGGTTAAGTTAGTTGTGTTGTTGTCTGACACTTTGATCAAGTGTGCAGGAAAAGTCCAGCTAGGTCGACGGGCTGACCGGATAGCTGGCGAGAAGTCCAAGCGGGTCGACGGGCTGACCGGACGCTTGGCAAGAAGTCCAGCTAGGTCGACGGGTTGACCGGATAGCTGGCGAGAAGTCCAAGCGGGTCGACGGGCTGACCGGACGCTTGGCGAGAAGTCCAGACGGGTCGACGGGCTGACCGGACGTCTGGCAGGTAAGTGAGGTAAGTCACTGGAGGGGAGTGACTCTGAGGACGCGTTCCCGGGAAGGGGACATTAGGCGTCGATCCGGCTTAGATCCATTTCGGATGTCTAAGTCGAGATCGTGACTAGATTCCGGTCTCGGAAAGACGGAATCTAAGTCATACTCTCTTTATCTATCTGCTGAACTTTAACTGTGCTAACCATTTGTTTAACAGGATATATATTTGCCTCGGACTAACCTTGTTTTGCAGGAAAAAGGAGTCTTTCTGGAACAACGTGGTCCGGGCGCCCGGAGGGGATCCGGGCACCCGGAAGGCGAATTTTATCCAGACAACTCGTCGCTACGTGGAGCATCTTGATTTGAGCAGTTACGTCACACTCCAGGCGCCCGGAAGGGATCCAGGCGCCCGGAACAACATATAAAAGAAGCCCTAGACAGGAGCTTCAGATTTAACTTTGACTGAAAACTCTTCTGCTGATCTTGCTGCTCGACGTTCAAGTGCGACGTCAACAACGCTCCAACAAAAGTGCTCTTCCGGTTTTTGCTTAATTTTCTCTTTGTCGGTATTGCTTTATTATTACTAGCATCTCCTGTACTTTTTCTGTAATCATATTTCGACTTGCTAGTGATTGCCCAACGAAAGTGGTCAAGGACCACGGGCCTTCGAGTAGGAGTCGTCACAGGCTCCGAACGAAGTAAAAATATTTGTGTCTACTTTATCTTTTTCCGCTGCGTTTATACTCGTCTTTTTCGAATCGATATTCACCCCCCCTCTATCGAATCTAAACGGTCCTACAAGTGGTATCAGAGCAGGTACCGCTCTGATTGGTGCAACCACCAATCAGAGCAGATACGCCTTTCGTTTTTTCCCTCCAAAACTGGTTTTGAAAAATACATCGTCATCTTTTCACTATTATTTAGTATTGACAAAATATTACATTTTCAAAAATTTGAGATAATATTTTTTATTAATATTTTAATAATATTTTATTATTTTTATAAAAAAAAATTAGTGAAATATTTTTTCCAGCACTGCTAATCCAAGACCAAGTCTTGGGATTTTGTCTTTGTTTCATTGTGTGCAAGAACAATGTCTTTTCAAGAAGGATGGAACCCCAATGAACCACCACCGTACGATGAAGATTTCAACTACTGGAGGCGAAGAATGGAATGCTTCTTAGGAAGCGTAGATATCGATTATATGCTAATATTGAAAAAACCTTCTCAGAACTCGGAACTGAATAAAAACGTAAGTAAAATTATTTGTAATATTTTACCTAACAATATTATATGCAGACTAGAAAAATACAAGAATGCATATGAGCTGTGGACCCAGTTGATCAAGCTTCACGAGACGTCAATGGAGCTAGAATATCAAGTTAAAGTCGAATCCGGACTCGAGTTAGATCCAACGGAGAAGCCTGCTGAATTAGGGGTTGCGCTCAAGGTTAGTAATATTTACCAAAACACCCTTGCTAGTAGTAGTCTAAAATATGTGCATGTTAATTTGGATATGTCTGAAAGTATATGTGAAAATAGTGTACATGACAATACTTGCGAAAATACCCCTAGAATATTTTCTGATAAAACAAATATAATTAATTCAGAAAATACAGAAAATACCCCTAGGATATTTTCTGATAAAACAAATATAATTAATTCAGAAAATACAGAAAATGCCCCTAGAATATTTTCTGATAAAACAAATATAATTACTTTAGAAAATACAGAAATCTGAAAATAATTAATAAATCTAAAAATTCGAATTTAAACCTAAACAAATTTGAAAATTCAAACAAAAAGGATGACAAGGTCAATATCAATCTAGACACAATTAATAAATTGTTTAATAATCTAGACAATATCAATCTAGAAAATTCTATCCAAACCCGAGATAATTTAATTAACAAAAAATTAAATTTTAATGATAAGACTTATTTAATAAATTCCACTAATTATATCAACTTAAAAGGTAAAGAAAATATAAGGATAAAATCAAACACTTTGATAAAATCAAAACGAAAGTTAACAAACTTAAAATTAAATGTTAAAGATAACATATTAAACAAAAATAATCTAGAAAATTCAAAAGTAACAGTTAATAAAAAGTTAAAAGATAAACCCTTAAAGAAATATAATTCAAACAATTTAATTAACTCAAAAATAAATAAAAACCTAAACTTCAAAAATAAGCTACTAAAGAAAGATGATTCAATTAACCCAATAAAATTGAAATTGAAAGAAAATTTAAATATTAAATATACTCTTTTAAAGAAAGATAATTTGACCAATTTAATTAATTCAAAATTAAAAACTTAAATTTAAATTACAAATTAAACATTAAAACTTAACTAAAACCAACTCTAATTATACAAGAAATCTTAAAAAGAAAAATCAACAATTTAGGAGGAGGCTCCAGAATAGCTGGCACCTCCAAAAATAATTTACCCGACAGGGTAACCGAAACCAACTTACCCGGTAGGGTACCCAAAAACCAATCTACCCGGCAGGGTAATTAGGATTAGTTGAAAAGGGCTCAGTTTAACTTGAAATATGGTACTGGTGAAATATTGGATGATAGTACGTTAGGGAAGCTTAGTCTATGCATGTCTAGGAAGATATGGCTTCGACCTGGTGCATTTGGCTAAGTGGAATTGACCGAAGCTACCCTTTATGGATCCTAACCAGTTAGACCAAGGTTTTGTACTAAGTCCAGTGGATAGGACTATTTGGAAAACCTCAAAGGCATGGTTACTTTAATGATGTCCAAGTGACTCACCATAGCCCAGAAGTTTATCCAGAGAATGCCTATTTGTTGAGCCCAAAGCTAAACCTGAATCTAACACAAAGTTAAAACAAACCCCAAAATTGAACCTAATTCATCTCACAAAATTGTAGGATTCCCTGATTGAAAATATAAATCCGGTGAGATGACTAAGGACCTAAAAGAAATTAATTAAATTAAATAAATTAAATTTAAATTAAATTTAAATTAAATCAATTAAATTAAAATAACATTTTTTATAATTTAAACTTTTATTTTAAAAAATTAAACTTAATTTTCTTTTACTTACAAATTTATTTTTAAAATTAAAACTTAAATTATCTTAACCTAAAAATTATTTTAATAATTATTTTAATTTAATTAATTATCTTAAAAAAATTCTTTTAAATATTATATTAAAACTTTTAAAACTTATTTTAAAAATTATTTTAAAAAATTATATTAAAACTTTTAAAACTTATTTTAAAAAAATTATTTTAAAAACTTTTAAAACTTATTTTAAAATTCTTTTACAAATTATTTTCAAAACTTTTAAAAGCTTATTTTAAAAAATTATTTTAAAAAATTATTTTAAAAACTTTTAAAACTTATTTTAAAATTCTTTTAAAAATTATTTTCAAAACTTTTAAAAACTTATTTTAAAAAATTATTTTAAAAACTTTTAAAACTTATTTTAAAATTCTTTTAAAAAATTATTTTAAAAACTTTTAAAAACTTATTTTAAAAAAAATTTATTTTAAAAACTTTTAAAACTTATTTTAAAATTCTTTTAAAAATTATTTTCAAAACTTTTAAAAACTTATTTTAAAAAAAAATTATTTTAAAAAATTTTAAAACTTTTAAAAAAAAAAAATCTTTTAAAAACTTATTTTAAAAATTCTTTTAAAAATTATATTAAAAACTTTTAAAAAATTATTTTAAAAATTCTTTTAAATTCTTTTAAAAACTTTTAAAACTTATTTAAAAAAAAAATCTTTTAAAAATTATTTTAAAAACTTTTAAAACTCATTTTAAAAAAAAAAATTATTTTAAAAACTTTTAAAACTTATTTTAAAATTCTTTTAAAAATTATTTTAAAAACTTTTAAAACTTATTTTAAAAAAAAAAATTCCTTTTAAAAATTATTTTAAAAACTTTTTTTTAAAAAAAATTATTTTAAAAAAAAAAATTATTTTAAAAACTTTTAAAACTTATTTTAAAATTCTTTTAAAAATTATTTAAAAAAAAAAAACTTTTAAAAACTTATTTTAAAAAAAAATTATTTTAAAACTTTTAAAACTTATTTTAAAATTCTATTAAAAATTATTTTAAAAACTTTTAAAAACTTATTTTAAAAATTATTTTTAAAAAAAAAATTATTTTAAAACTTTTAAAACTTATTTTAAAAATTCTTTAAAAACTATTTTTAAAAATTCTTTAAAAACTATTTTAAAAATTCTTTAAAAACTATTTTAAAAACTATTTTTAAAATTCTTTAAAAACTATTTTAAAAAATTCTTTAAAAACTACTTTAAAAACTATTTTAAAAAAGTCTTTCAAAAAATTCTTTAAAAACTATTTTAAAATTCTTTTAACAATTTTTTTCATTTAAAAAAAAAATATTCAAAAACTCTTTTAAAAAAAAAAATTTATCTTAAAAATTATTTTAACATAAAAATTATTTTAACTTAAAATTATTTTAATTAATTAACTTAAAAATATTTTTTTTAACTTAAAAATTATTTCAAAAATTATTTTAAAAACTTTTAAAAATCATTAAAAAAAAACTATTTTAAATCGTTTTAAAACTATTTTGAAAAATTCTTCTTATTTTTTTTACTATAATAAAATTCTGTTATCTTAAAAAATAGTAATAATAATCAATTATTTCTATAGATTATTTTCACTTTAAAAATTATTATTTTGACTTTAAACTCATTTTTAATCTTAAAGATCATTTTAACCTTAAAATTAATTTTTAATTTGACTTAACTAAAAATTAAATCTTAAATTAAAACTTAATATTGAAATTACAATTAAAAGTAAAATTTTTAACTTAAACTTAAAATTAAACTTAAACTTAAATTAACCACTAATATTAATTTAAATCTTAAATCAAAACTGAATCAAACATATTTAATTGACATAAAATATATTATAAAAATCATTTTAAATTCCTTTTAAATGCTGTTTTAGAAATCCCTTTAAAAAAATATATATATATTTAATAATAATAATTATAACTAACACTTTCATTGACCAACTCAATCAAGTAATATGAAATTTAAATTATTTCACTAAGTATTAAATTATTAAATCAAGTAAAAACTAATCAATAAATTATTGATAATGCTTAACTATTACTGAATTAATAAAATCTTATATTATTTAACCTTAAACTAAAGTTAAGCACCTGAATCTAAAATTAATTAATAATTGATCAATCAAATTCAAATAAACAGTTATACCAAGGATACAGAGATAATAATATATGTATTACTAAATTAGACAAATGTGTTAGGGCTTTGAAATTTAACACAACCAAACCTTAGTATTAAAGGGGAGATATTAAATTAAGGGGAGTAACCAATTCAGGGGGAGGTTCAATTTCTTTTAAATCCCCTAGAAAATTTAATAAATTAAAGGAGAGTAATAAATTAAAGGAGTATCAAATTCAGGGGGAGAAATAAAACTACTTTAGTTTTCCAAATTGAATTTTAAACTTAATTTTGAAAATCAAAGTTTAAAAACAACTTGTTTAAAATTGTGAAATTTTTTACAAAAATTTGAAAGTTTGAAAGGTTTTGAATCTAATACTTTTAAACTTTGAAAATTTGATTTTGAAAAACAAATTTTACAAAAACATTCTAAAAATATGATCTTACTTTTACCAAACTCTTTTGAAAACTAAAAGTAAAAATTTAAATTTAATTTAACTTTACTTTGAAAATTGTCTTGAATCTAGTTCTTAAAATTTGATTTTACTTAATGTTGACATTTTGATTTGAAGGTTAAATTTTACAAAAAAAAAAAAAATAGTTTACAAACTAAGCTTCTTAAACTCATTTTCCTTGATTTTGAAAATTGAATCTTTTACAAACTTAGTGTTGAAAAATAAATTTCAATTAGTTTTGAACAATAGATTTTTTCAAACTTAGTTTTGGAATTTTGGTTTTGAAAACTTATGTTTAAAAAGCGTTTCAAAGTTGAAACTTGTTTTGAATATTTAATCTTGAAATTTAGACCTTATACACTTATGTTTGAAAATTAAAACTTAGCAATTTTTCTAAAAGCTAAAAGCTACTGCTTTATACAAGTTTTCAAAACTTTATACTCCCCCAAGTCAACTTGATCTTTTCTTGGATTTAAAAATTGTACTTTTTTCCTTGAATTCTGAACCAAACTCAGTTATTTTTTAAGATTAAGTGTTATTGTTTTTAGTAACTCTACACTATGATTGTTTCCCTTGTTTTTTTTTATGAATGCCAAAGGGGGAGGAGGGTTAGGTGGTTAAGTTAGCTAAACCAATTTGAAAACACAAACTAACTTTAAAACCACACAAATGCATGTTGTTTCGTACATATGCTTTCACTAACTTAACCAGGTTGTCATTCCATCAAAAAGGGGGAGATTGTTGGTGCGGGTAGCACTAACGGTCTAACCCAGGTTTTGATGAATGACAAATAGGTTAAGTTAGTTGTGTTGTTGTCTGACACTTTGATCAAGTGTGCAGGAAAAGTCCAGCTAGGTCGACGGGCTGACCGGATAGCTGGCGAGAAGTCCAAGCGGGTCGACGGGCTGACCGGACGCTTGGCAAGAAGTCCAGCTAGGTCGACGGGCTGACCGGATAGTCGGCGAGAAGTCCAAGCGGGTCGACGGGCTTGGCGAAGTCCAGACGGTCGACGGGCTGGCCGACGTCCGGCAGGTAAGTGAGGTAAGTCACCGGAGGGAGTGACTCGAGGACGCGTTCCGGGAAGGGACATTAGGCGTCGATCCGCTTAGATCCATTTCGGATGTCTAAGTCGAGATCGTGACTAGATTCGGATCTACTGAATCTAAGTCATACTCTCTTTATCTATCCGCTGAACTTTAACTATGCTAACCATTTGTTTAACAGGATATATTTGCCTCGACTAACCTTGTTTTGCAGGAAAAGGAGTCTTTCTGAACAATGGTTCGGGCGCCTGAAGATGGTCCAGGCGAATTTTATCCAGCCAACTCGCCGCCACGTGGAGCATCTTGATTTGAGCAGACACACCTCGTGCGCGGAAGGGATCCGACAAAGATATAAAGAAGTCCGCATGGAGCTTCGATTTAACTTTGATCGAGAACTCTTCGCTGATCTTGCTGCTCGACGTTCAAGTGCGACGTCAACAACGCTCCGACAAAAGTGCTCTTCCGGTTTTTGCTTAATTTTCTCTTTGTCGGTATTGCTTTATTATTACTAGCATCTCCTGTACTTTTTCTGTAATCATATTTTGACTTGCTAGTGATTGCCCAACGAAAGTGGTCAAGGACCACGGGCCTTCGAGTAGGAGTCGTCACAGGCTCCGAACGAAGTAAAAATATTTGTGTCTACTTTATCTTTTTCCGCTGCGTTTATACTTGTCTTTTTCGAATCGATATTCACCCCCCCCCTCTATCGAATCTAACGGTCCTACACTTACTACTTCTATCTGGCTGGGATCTACCATAATACCATCCTTGGAGATGATGTGACCCAGGAAGGACACCTGATCTAGCCAAAATTCACATTTCGTGAACTTGGCGTATAGCTGGTTCTGCTGAAGGGTCTGCAACACTAGTTTCAGGTGCTCTGCGTGTTCTTCCTGAGTTCCTGAGTATATAAGGATGTCATCGATGAACACAATAACAAACTTATCTAGGTACTGTAAGACCGTTAGATTCGATAGAGGGGGGGGTGAATATCGATTCGAAAATCTCGAGTTAAAACGCAGCGGAAAAGTAAAGAAATAAAGAGATGACACTGTTGATTTTTACTTCGTTCGGAGCCTGTGACGACTCCTACTCGAAGGCCCGTACTCCTTGAGTACTTTCGTTGGGCAATTCACTAGAAATTCGGATAATTACAATTTACGTACAAATATTGCTAATGAAAAAGAAAGAAAACAAAGCTAACCGACAAACAATGAATTAAAAAAGAGCCGGAGTGAGTCGTCGGAGCTTTGTGAACGTTGTTGGAGCGCAGAGCAGCAGAGTGATTGGACTCAGAGTTCTCAGCAGACTTGTATATTGAAGCTCCTGCCTGGGGCTTCTTTTATATGCTGCTCCGGGCGCCTGGATCCCTTCCGGGCGCCCGGATCCCTTCCGGGCGCCCGGATCCCTTCCAGGCGCCCGGACCTCCTATCTCACTCCTTCTCCTGCAAAAGAGTTAGTCCGAGGCAAATAAACCTGCAACACAGCTTGTTAGCACATTTTAAGTTCAACAAAGTAATAAAATCAGAGTATGACTTAGATTCCGTCTTTCCGAGACCGGAATCTAGTCACGATCTCGACTTAGATATCCGAAATGGATCTAAGCCGGATCGACGCCTAATGTTCCTTCCCGAGAACGCGTCCTCGCAGTCACTCCCCTCCAGTGACTTACCTCACTTACCGCCAGAGGCGACCATGAACCTGCTCGACTTCGTTCTTAAGCGTCCGGTCAGCCCGTCGACCCGCTTGGACTTCTCGCCACCTATCCGGTCGGCCCGTCGACCTAGGACTTCTCGCCAAGCGTCCGGCCAGCCCGTCGACCCTGGACTTCGCGCCACTATCCGGTCAGCCCGTCGACCTAGCGGACTTTTCCCACGCGATAAAAGTGTCAGACAACAACACAACTAACTTAACCCATTTGTCATTCATCAAAATCTGGGTTAGACCGTTAGTGCTACCCGCACCAACAATCTCCCCCTTTTTGATGGAATGACAACCTGGTTAAGTTAGTGAAAGCATATGTACGAAACAACATGCATTTGTGTGGTTTTAAGGTTAGTTTGAGTTTTCAAATTGGTTTAGCTAACTTAACCACCTAACCCTTCTCCCCCTTTGGCATTCATCAAAAAAGAACAAGGGTAAATAAGCATAGTGTTTAAGTTACCTAATCATGAAAAATAACTGAGTTTGGTTCAAAATTCAAGGATAAAAGTACACTCTTTAAATCCAAGAAAAATCAATTTGACTTTCGGGGAGTTTTTTAAAAAACTTGTTTAACGCATTTGTTTTTTTTTTTGCTTTTGAAAAAATTGCTAAGTGTAGATTGTCTAATTTGCATTCATAAGTGTATAAGGTCTAATGTTTCAAACCAAATTTCCAAAACAAGTTTGAGAAAATATATTTTTCAAAACTGATTCATTTTTCAACACTAAGTTTGTAAAAGATTCAATTTTCAAAATCAAAGAAAATGATTTTGAGAAGCTTAGTTTGTAAAATTTAGCTTTGAAATTAAATTGTCAAACTCAAGTTTTAAGGATTAGATTCAGTACCATTTTTCAAGGTAAAGTTAAATTAATTTTAAAGTAAGATCATATTTTTAGAATGTGTTTGTAAAATTTGTTTTCTAAAATCAAATTTTCAAAGTGTAAAAGTGTTAGATTCAAAACCATGGTTTGAAATACTTGAAAAGGTCAGTTTACAAAAATTAGGAAAAAAGTTTGTGAGGTAAAAGAATTTCACAATTTTAAACAAGTTGTTTTTAAACTTTGATTTTCAAAATTAAGTTTAAAATTCAATTTGGAAAACTAAAGTAGTTTTATTTCTCCCCCTGAAATTGATACTTAACTCTAACCAGCTGTCTAACCAATTAGGTACTAACTAACTATCAGAAGATAGTAGCTTTCACTAGGTTAGTCAGATTAAGGAAATTATAATCAGTCAGTGTTTGACTTGACTGATGAACTTTAATCTGATTAATATCTGAATTGTATTTAACGTCCAAACTTATGTTGATGCACTGAAATAAGCATCTTAAGTCTGGACAGTTGGCCTATGCATCTCACCCCTTTCTATGTTTGTCAAACACAAGCAAGGTAACCCTAGGGTGTTGGTGAGATGCTCAAAACCTAGTCCTATGGGTACATGCTTTCTAAGGATGTAAGCCTAGTCTAAGGCCAAAACTGTTTTTGAAAATCTAAAAAATGGAAAGTTTGAAAACAAACAAGTTTAGCCTATAAGTTGATGAAATCAATTTCGAAAGTATTTTTGAAATTTCCTAGTCTATTAAGATAGAACATATTCAATGTAAGTTTGAAATGCCACTAGATAAATCCAAAATATTTTACAAATAGTGTAGCTACAGAAGTAGGTCATCACTAAAGCTACTGAGATGATGAAGGGGGTGGTCCAGATCCCAAGGATCGAAGAAGTGCCATAAGCTCAGTGTGGCGGGTGTCCCCGGTAGCTCGTAACTCGGCAACCTCTCACCGTATGTCCCGATGAAAGTCGGAGTTCTCCTGCTGGAGACTCGCCATGGCTCTCTCTAGTCCGGTCATACGGTCGGCTAGTGTGCGGGGAGCGTGTCGTGGTGCTCGAGCTGGGGGTGGTGGTGGAGCCGGTGCGGCTTCCTCCGGAAATAGTGCGAGCATGAACTCGTCCATCTGTGCGTCTGGATCGGGCTGGTGCTGTGCCCCCCTCCGCCAAGTCATAGTCCCATCATCTCTATCTACCTGGATGCCGGCTAGGGAGAAGTTCCGAGAGGATATAACATCGAACTCGGTCATATGGGCAACGTCTCCTCTAGTGACATCAATGTGCAGCGAGGACATATAGGCTGTCAGAATGTGACCAAATGGCATATGGACTCGACTGTCAGTCACGTATCCGGCTGAGTAAATGATGGTGGAAAAGATATGTAGGCTAATGTCAATCTCTAACCTATGAATCAGGGCATAAAGTAGGAATGAATGGAATGGGCGCATCACAGCGATGTCCCGAGTGGTCAGTGGTAAAATGCAAAGAACTACAACCCTATAAAGAGCGTAGTCCTGGACTCTAAGTTCTACTGACCTAAACTGTGTCACAGTGGGATCTCTCTCTCCCCCAAAAAAATACGAATACATCGTATCGAGAGTAATATGTGAGTAGGGATCGTCGAACGGTAGATCCCTCGGAGGATAGCATAAAAAGGAGCAAGTAGAAGGACGCAACTCTAAAAACTCTCGGATAGTCGTAGGGGAAAATACGATATCAGTGCCTGCCGCCCTAGTGGTATAGGTGAAGTCGTCTACTTTTACTAGGTTATTGCAAAATTCGGCACATAGACTTATGTTTATTGGACTGGTACATTCGACAAGGTTCCTTAAATTGTAGTGGCCTATAACCTCTAAGGCAGAGGGACATGACCTTAGGAAGAACGCTCTATCTATGCAAGTAGTCCTAATGGCCTTATAAATGGTGGACTCAAATTTAATCCTAAGTTCGTCTGTGGGAAACCTAGGGTCTGTACTAGCATTGGAGGGTCCAGCACCAGTATTTGTTCGTTTCCTACTGTATTTGTTCGTCTGTGGGAAACCTAAAAATTTTTGAAGATAATTTTTAAGTTTAAAATTAAAGTTTAAAATTTTGAAAATAATTTTTAAGTTAAAAATTGAGGTTTTTAAGTTAAGATTTTGAAAATAATTTTTAAGTTAAAAATTAAGGTTTTTAAGTTAAGATTTTGAAAATAATTTTTAAGTTTAAAAATTAAGGTTTTTAAGTTAAGATTTTGAAAATAATTTTTAAGTTTAAAATTTTAAAAATAATTTTTAAGTTTAAAATTTTAAAAATAATTTTTAAGTTTAAAATTTTAAAAATAATTTTTAAGTTTAAAAATAAATTTTGAAATTAATTTAAGTTTAAAATTAAATTTTGAAATTAATTTAAGTTTTAAAATTTAAAATTTTGAAAATAATTTTTAAGTTTAAAATTTTGAAGATTTTTAAGTTTAAAATTTTAAAAATAATTTTTAAGTTAAAAATTAAAGTTTTTAAGTTAAAATTTTGAAAATAATTTTTAAGTTTTAAAAAAATTTAAGTTAAGATTTTGAAAATAATTTTTAAGTTTAAAATTTTGAAGATTTTTAAGTTTAAAATTTTAAAAATAATTTTTAAGTTAAAAATTAAAGTTTTTAAGTTAAAATTTTGAAAATAATTTTTAAGTTTAAAAAAAATTTAAGTTAAGATTTTGAAAATAATTTTTAAGTTTAAAAATAAATTTTGAAATTAATTTAAGTTTAAAATTAAATTTTGAAATTAATTTAAGTTTTAAAATTTAAAATTTTGAAAATAATTTTTAAGTTTAAAATTTTGAAGATTTTTAAGTTTAAAATTTTAAAAATAATTTTTAAGTTAAAAATTAAAGTTTTTAAGTTAAAATTTTGAAAATAATTTTTAAGTTTAAAAAAAATTTAAGTTAAGATTTTGAAAATAATTTTTAAGTTTAAAATTTTAAAAATAATTTTTAAGTTTAAAATTTTAAAAATAATTTTTAAGTTTAAAAATAAATTTTGAAATTAATTTAAGTTTAAAATTAAATTTTGAAATTAATTTAAGTTTTAAAATTTAAAATTTTGAAAATAATTTAAAGATTAAAATTAACTTTAAATAATTTTTAAGTCTTATTCATCTCACCCGATCTATATTATCAATCAGGGAAACCTATGGTTTTGTGAGATGAAATTGGTTTGATTATAGAAATTTGGTTTAACTAGTGTTAGATTCAGACTTAGCTTTGGTTTCCACAAATTGGCATTCTTCGGATAAACTTCTAAGCTTGGTGAGTCTCATGGACATCATTAGAAGTAACCAACCTTTCGAAGTTTTCCGAATAGTCCTATCCACGGAACTTAGTACTAAATCTTGGTCTAACTGGTTAGGATTCGTTTAAGGGTAGCTTCGGTCAGTTCCACTTGGCCAAATGCACCAGATCGAAGCCATATCTTTCTAGACATGCAATGCCCAAGCTTCCCTAACGTACTATCATCCAAAAATTTCACCAGTACCATGAGTCAAGTTAAACTTGGTCTCTTTTTAACTAATCCTAATTACCCTGTCGGGTTAGTTTGTTTTGGGTTACCCTGTCGGGTATGTTAGTTTTGGAGGTGCCAGCTATTCTGGAGCCTCCCCCTGAATTATTGGCCATTAATTTAGATTTTGGGTTTGTGTCGATTCTTTTTATAGTTATAATCAACTTGGTGATAATCTAAATTTTGTTGAGTTTTGAATTTTGATTTTAAGTTAAATTTATATTTTAGTTTTTGATCTGATTTATTCAAGTTTATATAATGTATTTTATCTTTAGGTATATAGAATTGATTAAGTCCTACTTGCGTGGTTAAGCACGCTTTCGGGACCCAAGCTTGTTTAGTTGCTTTGTGTTGGGTTAATAATGATTTAAAGGTTTTGTTTGAGTTTGACTTATATCCAAGTCCGGTTTTATTATAGTATGCCTTTTGGTTATTTAGAATTAAATCTAAATTTTTAGATCTTGTTGTGAATTTTTCCAACAATTCTTTTAACTTATTAATTTCATTTTTTAATGATAAATTCTCCTTCTCAAGTGTTCGATCTTGAGTTGGATTCGAATTTTTTAATTGTTCCTTGAGGTTTTGATTTTCCTCAAGAAGCGATTTATTTTCATTTTCCAATTTAACTACTTTTTTATTTAAACACGAGATAATTCTAAAGAATTTACGATTTAAGTTTAGGTATACCTCTTCGGAACCTTCGGAAACGAGTGCGGACTCGTGGCTTGATTCGGGTTCGGATCCGTCTTCCGATTCCTCTGATTCGTCTTCCGTTTCAGCTTCGCGAGCCATCAGCGCGAGGTGACTTTGGTGCTTTTGCCTTTCTCCTTCCGATTCGTCCGAGGAGGAATCGTCCCATGTTGCTTTGAGGGCTTTCTTCTTTGTTGACTTTGGTTTGTCAAGTTTCAATCTTGGGCATTCGTTCTTGTAGTGCCCCTTTTTGTTACATCCGAAACATGTGACATTTCTTGAGTCGGCTGGCGAACTGATCTTCTGAAGATCCTGTTTGCTGAAGCTTCTCTTTTTCCTGGTGAACATTTTCCTTACCAGGTTCACCAGATGTTCTTCGTCTTCCGAGTCTTGATCGGAATCTTCTTCGGATTCGGGCTTGTTCTTCTTTTCTTTAGAGGAACCTGCAAATAGAGCTACACCTTTCTCGACCCCGGCGTTAGTTTGCTCATGAAGTTCTAATTCACAAAAGAGTTCGTCCAATTTTAGTTTAGATAAATTTTTTGAGATTTTGTAGGCATCTACAATTGATGCCCACAAATTGTTTCGCGGAAAAGCATTTAATGCGTACCTGATTAAGTCTCGGTTCTCCATTTGGTGGCCTATCGCGTGGAGACCGTTGAGGATATCTTTGACCCTCGCGTGGAGCTGACTTGCCGTTTCTCCTTCCTGCATTTTTATATTAAAAATTTTATTTAACAGCAAATCTCTTTTTGTTACCTTCGCGTCGCTTGTTCCTTCGTGCAGCTCGATCAGTTTATCCCAAAGCTCCTTAGCGTTTTCATGCGGTCCGACCCGGTTCAGTTCTTCTCGTGTTAGTCCGTAGTGTAGAGTATTGATGGCTTTGTTTTCAATTGATGCCTTTTTCTTCATATCATTTGTCCATTCTTCAGGGTCTACTATTTTCCCGGAGTTGTCTACTGGAATTTTGTAAGCCTTTGTGACGCTCATCCATTGGTCGTAGTCTGTCTTCATGTAGACCTCCATTCTCCTCTTCCAGTACGAAAAGTCATCCCCGTTGAATAGGGGAGGACGTACTGTGCTGAAGCCTTCTTGTTGAGACATCTTATCCTGCACACACTAAATTAACTGGAAAAAAATCCCAAGACTTCGTCTTGGATTAGCAGTGCGGGAGAAATAGAAACTCTAAGTTGGTGTTGTACCAATTTTGATTTTAAATGCAACGAAAAAAAACTTCCTAAAAGATAATAATATCAGTTTGGAATTGTTAAAAGAAATGATTTCACCCCTTGTCTGATTGGTGGTTGCACCAAATCAGAGCGGTACCTGCTCTGATACCACTTGTAAGACCGTTAGATTCGATAGAGGGGGGGGTGAATATCGATTCGAAAATCTCGAGTTAAAACGCAGCGGAAAAGTAAAGAAATAAAGAGATGACACTGTTGATTTTTACTTCGTTCGGAGCCTGTGACGACTCCTACTCGAAGGCCCGTACTCCTTGAGTACTTTCGTTGGGCAATTCACTAGCAATTCGGATAATTACAATTTACGTACAAATATTGCTAATGAAAAAGAAAGAAAACAAAGCTAACCGACAAACAATGAATTAAAAAAGAGCCGGAGTGAGTCGTCGGAGCTTTGTGAACGTTGTTGGAGCGCAGAGCAGCAGAGTGATTGGACTCAGAGTTCTCAGCAGACTTGTATATTGAAGCTCCTGCCTGGGGCTTCTTTTATATGCTGCTCCGGGCGCCTGGATCCCTTCCGGGCGCCTGGAATGTGACGTAACACTCCCAACCAGCATGCTCCAAGTGTCAACGTCGTCCTGGGGATAAAATTTGCCTCCGGACGCCCGGACCCTCACTGTTCCCTACCTGCAAAACAGTGTTAGTCCGAGGCAAATAAACCCTGCAGCACAGTTTGTTAGCACATTTTTACAGATACGCTAAGTAATAAAAATTAGCATCCAGAGTATGACTTAGATTCCGTCTTTCCGAGACCGGAATCTAGTCACGATCTCGACTTAGATATCCGAAATGGATCTAAGCCGGATCGGCGCTAATGTTCCTTCCCGGAACACGTCCTCGCTGTCACTCCCCTCCGGTGACTTACCTCACTTACCGCCAGACGTCCGGTCAGCCCGTCGACCGTCTGGACTTCTAAGCGTCCGGTCAGCCCGTCGACCGCTTGGACTTCTCGCCAACTATCCGGTCGGCCCGTCGACCTAGGTGGACTTCGTGAGGTCAGCCCGTCGACCCGCTTGGACTTCTCGCCAGCTATCCGGTCAGCCCGTCGACCTAGCTGGACTTTTCCTGCACACTTGATAAAAGTGTCAGACAACAACACAACTAACTTAACCCATTTGTCATTCATCAAAACCTGGGTTAGACCGTTAGTGCTACCCGCACCAACAGGTACTCCCTGAATACTCTGTTCATGAGATCCATGAATGTAGCTGGAGCATTGGTCACGCCAAAGGGCATGACTACGAACTCGTAGTGCCCGTATCTGGTTCTGAATGCTGTCTTGGGTATATCCCCTTCTTTAACCTTCACCTGGTGATAACCTGATCTGAGATCTATCTTAGAGAACACTGCTGCTCCCTTCAGCTGGTCGAACAGGTCATCGATTCTGGGAAGGGGATACATGTTCTTGATTGTGACTTGGTTCAGTGATCTGTAGTCTATGCACAGTCGCATGCTTCCATCCTTCTTCTTCACGAACAACACAGGCGCTCCCCATGGTGAGTGACTAGGGCGTATGAAGCCCTTGTCAAGCAGCTCCTGTAGTTGCTCCTGAAGTTCCTTCAGTTCTGCTGGAGCCATGCGATATGGCGCTTTGGAGATAGGATTTGTACCGGGAATGAGCTCTATCTCAAAGTCAATCTCCTTGTCTGGTGCTAAGCCTGGTAACTTTTCAGGGAAGACTGCTGGGTAGTCACATACGACTCGAACCTCTGCTAGCTATTGGTTCTTGTCCTGGCCGGCGTTGACTACGTGTGCTAGGAATCCTGTACATCCTGAATCCAGTAGCTTCTGTGCTTTCATAGTTGAGAGGAACTTCTTGGCCTTTCTCTTTGGTTCCCCGCTGTATTCAAATTGCACTGCCGCTTCAGGTTGGAAGATGACTTTCTGTTTACGGCACTCTATGGTAGCACCGTATCTGATCAAAAAGTCCATTCCGAAGATAACGTCATAGTCGGTCATTTCTAGCACTATCAAATCACAAAAGAGCTCTCTGTCTGCTATAATGACCGGCACTGCTCTGAGCCAGTGCGTGGATGCCATGATCTCTCCTGAAGGTAGTGTCGTCAAAAACTGACCACTGAGTACCTCTGAGGCTATTTCTAATTTTTCGGAGAACACCCTGGCTATATATGAATGGGTTGCCCCAGTATCAAATAGAACAGTAGCACTATACTGAAAAATGCTAATCTGACCTGTGACAACTGTCGAGGCATTGGCTACGTCCTCTCTGGTGAGTGAGTAGATCCTCGCATTCACCGTAACTGGAGGGGCTTCTAATCTGCCCTGGCTGATAAGTGGACCTTCTAGAGCGTCCTGCATCTGATATAACTGAGCTGGCTGGCCTGCATATTGAATCTGCTGTGGCTGAGGAAGACCGGTCTTGTTCTGGCACTGCTTGGCCATGTGCCCTTCTTGTCCACATTCAAAGCATCCTCGTGTGCCCTTGCGACAAACCCTTGGGTGGAATTTCCCACAAGTAGCACACTTTGGATAACTGGGTCGCTTGCTAGATGGTCCTCCTTTTGGGTCACTCCCTGATTTGCGCTTGCTGTTGGAGTTCCCTTTCCAGTTAGAGCTGTGGCCTTGCTGTTTTTGAGTGTGAGGGTTTCCTTGGCCTTTGGACTCTGAGGAGACTTGCTTCTGCTGCTTTATGCTGTTCTGGTAATGCTCTGTGGTCAAGGCACTGCTCACTAACTCCTCTGTGGTTTGTGGCCTATGTATGCCACCAGCCACGTTCACTGCTATCTCTGGCCTCAGCATCTTGAGCATCAACCGGATTCGTTCCTTCTCTGTGCTGACTAGCTCTGGGCATAGACGAGCCAACCTGTTGAATTTCTTCACGGCTTCCTCAACTGAAAGGTTGCCCTGACGAAACTCAGTGAACTCGTCGTAGTGGCGGTTTGTGACCCGTATGTGAAAGAACTCCTCGAAGAACTCCTTCTCGAAGTCAGCCCATAACATCTGGTTCACTGGGCGCTTCGTTCTGATCCTTTCCCACCACATGTGTGCGTCTCCTGTCAGGCAGAAGGAGGCACACTTCACCTTCTCGTGTTTTGGCCAGTCCAGAAGCTCCATCGTGCTCTCCAGTGTTTTGAATCAGGCTTGTGCATCCCATGGTTCACTAGTGCCTGAGAAGTTCTCTGGCTTGACTTGCTACCACTGGATCAAATAGGCTTCCTTTCTTGGCTCAGCGGCTGGGGCTGCTGGTACTGGTGCTGGTGCTGGTGCTGTAGGCTGAGCTGGTGGAACCTCTAAGACTACCGGAGTCGTCAAATTCGGTTCCGGGGTGACTGTGGGGGTATTCTGCTGATTAGCCTTTAAGGTGGCTATTTCCTGTTGTTGTTCAGCTAGCTGCTGCTGTAACTGAGCCACTAATGCTGTAAGGTCTGGAGGAGGCACTGAACTGCCTGCCTCTTGCTGGGGCTCAGTAGCTAGTGCCCTTCTAGCTGGGCGTCCTCGTGTCATTTCTAAAGACATAGAGAACATATGTATAACTAATACTATCACAGTTATATAATTAATGATATCATGTTTAAAGGACTATCACATACCAACAGGCAGTAGGCATAAAAACATGAACTGTAATAACAAAACAAGGAGCGTAAATAAAGTAGAGGTATTCTTACTTGGAAGCTGTAGGTACAATGCTGATGTGTGTGTAGGAAGTATGGAACACTGCTCTGATGCCACTCTGTAACGACCCGCCTTCTGGGCACTGGCTGTAAGGCCGATCGTCACAATAATGCTAACTATATTGTGCGGAAAGCTGGGCTAATTAAAATTTTGCTAATCTAAGTGCTGGGAAAACTGAAACTGAATGTTTTACATGTACCTAATAATTGTACACATGCTAGAGAAGGTATTTACCACTGATACCGGACTTCTGATCGGTCCACGGACCGGTCCACTGACGCTGGCACAGGGAAGAACCTTTGGATCGGTCGACTGACCGATCCATGATTCACTAGAGCTTCTGTACGCACCTGTATCGGTCTGCCGACCGATCCAGGACCTCACTGATCGGTCGGACTGACCGATCCAGTGGCTCACTGATCGGTCAGCTGACCGATCAGTGGTGTGCTGTTCGCGATCCAACTATCGGGATTCTTTCTGTTCGCGGCTGGACCGATCTGCCGAACGATCCAGCTGCGAACAGAGAGTTATGACTGCCGAAACCAGCTCCCTGATCGGTCTACCGACCGATCAGAGGCTTCCCCAGCTCCTGATCGATCCACGGATCGATCAGAATACGAACAGAAAATTTCTGTTCGCAGAAACCAGGTCCCTGATCGGTCTACCGACCGATCAGAGGTTTCTGATTTCGTGTCAGAAACTCTGATATCAGCACCTTGGCGTGCCAAAACCTACACAACAATTCTAACAAGGCTAGGAAACACTCTAACAATGGAAACTAACATTCTCACATCATAAGAGAAGGGTTCTAAGCATAATGGAGTGCATAGCTAACTAATTCATAGTGATTAACAACTATAGTGCAAATAACAAAACACTGTAAAGTTCTGATGCTTAAGTAAAACTTGCTAAAATCCCTTGGAGTCTTTTATTCCAGTTCCTGCCACACACATCTTGATCTGCATTGACCCCCAGCCTCCGCTACTGGTCCACTTTTCCTTTACCTTTATCTGCAGTATAAGAAAAGTAGTATCTATAAGCTAAAAAGCTTAGTAAGAAACCATCTACCTCACTAAAACATGCAACGATGCAAACATGCTTTTAAAGAATGCTATTTGAAAACAAGTACTGGCATGGCATACTATGGTTGCAAGCATAACTGAAATAACTGAACATGTAAACTGAAGCATGGCATAACAACTAATCATATGAATCAATAAAGATAAACTGACCGAACACATAATAAGCTAAACTGATACTGAATTCAAACTCAACTAACATAACTAATTCTGAGTTTTGAAAACTAATTCATAATAAGTAAAAATACATAATCATACTGTTTGGGCCCGGCAACTGTACTTGCTGTGCGCGTATCCCTAACTAGACCCGGGTTTGCAAGTCCCGAATTTAGTAGGGTTAACTAGGTTATCTAAACCTAGGGACGACTGTGGGAGTCCAACCCAATGGATATCAGTGCCACTGAAAATAAAATACTGAATATAGCTAACTGTTTTAACTTGCTATTTCTAGGTTATCTGAACCTAGAGCTAGGTTATCTGAACCTAGAGGCGACTGTGGGAGCCCACCCATTGGACCGTAGTCCCATAAAACTGAACTAAACTAATGTGCTGTTTTAAATGCTCCTAATGCATTTAACTGAGCTATTAAACCTAACTGAGGTGGCATTTAGCTACACTAACATTTTACCGAACACTTAGTGTGCTCAAACTCTCTCCTCTAATAGGGAGATCACCTCTAGGCACCCGACAACGTCTAGAATCTCCAACTAAAGGAGAACAACGTGTCTGGCCCGTCTAGAGGTGCTCAACTAGATCCCTAATCCTCGAGGAGGGTTAAAACACACCCTATGTGCCGAAAAACCTGCATATAGCTAAAACTAAGAGTATGCAATCAAACAAAAGCTATTATACTGCAGGTGAGGGGTTTCTTACCTCGTATATGAAGTTTCTTACGATTCTAATCGCTGAAATTCCGGTGGAGATGACCCTTTCGACAATTTACTCACGTCCACGTGCTCTACTCGCGAAGGGAAACGTCCTCGTGCTGAAATCGTCGCCGGAAAATATCCTTGGGGCCCTAGGGAAGGAACCCTAGGGTTTCCTTGGTGTGGCGCCGAAAGAAGGAGGAAGAGGAGAAGAGTTGGCGTGAGGGCTTCGGTGGAGAGGGATTTTGCCGAACCAAAATCTTAAAATAAACCAAACCCTCTTTAAGTTTCCTATTTATATTAAGTGGATTATTGAACCCAACTCCAATATAAATATAATTGGTTCCTCATTCTTTCAGCACGGCCCTGCTGGGTTCACCGATTACTAGCATTATCCCTTACACCATAGGTCTCGGGTTCGATTCTCGCCTAAGCTATTTTATTCTTTTAATTATTTTTGCTACTTTCGCTACTCGGAAAATTCCGGAAAAATATCTAAAAATTCCAGAAAACTCATAGAATAATTCTAATGCAAGTTTGAGAATTTTCGGGCGTTACATCCTCACCAAGTGTTTGGTCAATTTTTTTGACCCACTTGGACTTTTCTCCTCATGTCAAGTATCCGGTCAATTCTTTGACCTACTTGGACTTCTCAATACCAGGTGTCCGGTCAACCTTGACCCACCTGGATTTTCACGTATCTGGCTTCACTCACCAGGTCTTTCTATCTACCTGGCTTCACTCACCAGGGCCTTCACCTAGCTTCACTCACTAGGATTTTCATACTGCCTAGCTTCACTCACTAGGTCTTTCACCTGACTTCACTCACCAGGATTTTCCTTCTGCCCGGCTTGACTCGCCAGGACTTATCCTCTGCCTAGCTTCACTCACTAGGTCTTTTACCTGGCTTCACTCACCAGGATTTTCCTTCTGTCTGGCTTCACTCACCAGGACTTCTCCTCTGTCTATCTTCACTCACTAGGTCTTTTACCTGACTTCACTCACCAGGATTTTCCTTCTGCCTAGCTTTACTTACTAGATCTTTCACCTAGCTTCACTCGCTAGGACTTCCCAGTCAAGTATCCAGTCAGTCTTGACCTATCTGACTCTTCTTCACATCTAACTGATCAATTTTGACCCAAGAAGAATTGTACCAACAATCTCCCTAAATGAACGATTGCAACTACAATCTCCATGTATTATCAAACATCGAAACTCAAATATCAAAATTCAAGTTTGAGCCTTCTCAAGCTTAATCAACTAAGTCAATCTTAACCTCAAAAAAGGATATTATACCAACACATCTATCATAGGACTAAGGGGGTCAAAGTTCCCTCAAGGGCAGAGGAAGAGTTTGGGCTACCGATTACCGATAGGACGATCATGATATCCTGTGACAATATTTGTATGGAGTAAGTCATTGTACCTAGGAGATATATATTTAACTTCTTTAAAAAATTTTGCGGTGTAATAGATATAATTTTAAAGCTACAATAGCCATTATAATACGGATTCGACCTATTTACTTGATATTTATATTGTAATAAATATAAAACCGTAATTATTTCAACTAGCTCAACAATATTCATATTGTAATCGTTGTTATGATTTTGTATATTACAATTCGCTCGATCGATTTAGAATTTAATAAGTACGTAGGATCATGATACCGATGAGTGTACGTAAGGATAATTGTGCCATTTTAAAATGGGCGGATGGGATAAGTATTTTTTTTTTTTATAAAAACTAATTTTTTTAAAGAGAAGGGCGCTCTGTATTATAAGAATAAACAGATTTCTTTTAAAAGAAAATCTAACCACCTTCTTTTTAAATTATTAAAATAATATTTCATTTATAATTTGATAACAAAAAAAAAAACCTTTGTACATTCCTTGCTCTAGTTTAGAGATATCATATTCTAAGAGCGAGCAATTTTATCAATATTATCACAAAGGAATATTTATTTTGATCTTAACATAACATAATTAGGAGTGCTATTTTATAATGTCATTTTATAATAAAAATATTTTTTTATCCTGTATTATTATAATAATTTATTTTAATCAAACTTAGTGTATATAAAATATTATTATTTTAAAATATTATTTACTAACTTAATAAAAATTATTTAAACTTAATCAAAATTATTTTAAGTGGATTAAAATTACTTTGAGTTTGTTAACATTACTGTAAAATAGTTCTAGTTATAACAGCTACTTATGTTTTTAGGATATTAAATTAACTTATTCAAAATTATTTATTTAAACGGTAAAGTGGAGAAAAATCCTCAATTCCATTCTTAATTTTGCATGCAGTCCCCCCCTATCTAAAAAAGTTTGTTTCCACTCCCTACATGTAAAGTTTCCTTTGCTTCAACTCCCCTCATGTAAATATCACGACCAAATTGCCCTTAGATGTTTTAGGTATAAAAAATTTAAAAACGAGTATCATTCTGATTAAATTCAGTACTTTATAAATAGAATTCAGTACTTTATATTAGAATTGAGTATATTTTCTATCAAAATTAACCCTCATATTTTTCGGTACAAATACTTTAAAAATGAGTATAATTCCTATTAAATTCAGCACATTAAATTAGAATTGAGTATATTTTCTATTAAATTGAGTACGATATTTTTCCTGCTTAATATAATTACTCAAAAATTCAACATCATTTATCATTTAAAGAAAATCTAGTAAATTTTTCATCCAATTGAGTCATTTAAAGAAAATCTAGTATAATTTCCATCTAATTGAAGTGAAAAAAAAAATCGTACTCAATTTGATAGAAAATATACTGGATTCTAATTTTAATGTACTGAATTTAAGAGAAATGCTACTGATTTTTGGATTTTTTATACCCAAAAATATCATGAGCAATTAGGTAATTAAACATATTTGACTAGGGAGTGGAAACAAAGTTTTTCATCACTAGGGACTGCATGCAAAGTTTTGTTTACCAATTCGGAGTGCATGCAAAATTACCCTTATTTAAATTCATCAAAATAATTTTAAATTAATTAAAATTATTTAAACCGTTGAAAATCACTTTAACACTAGTATCGTAGTTATTAGATAGTTACTATGTAATTCTAGTAGCTAATATGTATTATAATTGTTATAATAGTGCTGAAAGTAAAAGGATATTTTCGACATAAATAAAATAATGAGATGTTCTTAAAAAAAACATCTTGTGTTTTCTAAGTAATTATATGCCTAGAGAAAAAATCTTAAGAAAATACTCAAGATATATGATCCGGTGATAAGGAGTGGGGATCCATAGAGGAAGGGGTCAATGGCATGGGAGAGTCAAAGGTTCGGCCGAGCTGGGAGGAAGTCAAAGGTCCGGCCGAGTTGGGAGGAAGTCAAAGGTTCGGCCGAGCAAGGAGGAATCTCTTGGCCGATCGGCCTGGGTAGACCCCGGGCCGGCACGAAGACAGCTCGACCTTGGGTCGAGCTTCCGACGCTCACAAGTTCCTTTATAGGGGAACCGCTATGCTGAGTAGCTGGGCTGCTAGGCCGAACGGCAAAACAACTGGCCGATGCCCCATTCGAGTATATGACCGATCGACCGATCGGCCGACTCACCCGGTTCGAGGTACGTACATGTATACCCGGGCGCTCGGGAGGCTGAGCGATCAGCCCGACCGGGCCCGTTAAAGACAAAGGGCTTAGAAGAGGACAAAAGGGGCAGCTAGTGATATCATTCTCGAGACGTCTGCCGCCGACAAGCAGTATGGTCGGCGATCGGGCCGTATCAAGGATCGTACGGAGGGAGTTTCTGCTGACATGACAAAGATATGTTCGGACAATTGTGGTATGACGTCAGACATGTTTTTCTGACACAGTCATCCCAAGGTATGCTTTGAGGAACGTGCACGCCTCGGGAAGTATGCACGTGCCTCTCCGGGGTCCTATATAAAGACCCCCGGACTTCAACGGATGTATGATTTTCTATCACCATCTACTGTAGCCACAGTCTTTATTCTGCCTCTATTTCTTCTCGTCGTCGCCTGACTTGAGCGTCGGAGGGTCGTCGCTGGGAACTCTTTCTCGGCCCGACTTTGTTGCAGGTTCATCGGAGGCTTACGTCACTGTAAAGATCACCAGGAAATAGTAAAAAGCACCACGTTCCTAATTTCATCGACTCAGTGCACGAACATGATCAATATATAAATTTATGGTCCATTATTTTATTTTTTATCGGCCCATTATTCTATGTACCTGAGTATTTCTTTAAGATTTTTTTCTGCACATATTAATCTTTTTAATATGTTTATGATGATCTAGATAATTTGTGATGTCTTTTTAATTTTTTTTATTAATAAAAGATGTCCGTCTTCAATAGAAAATGGATTTAATTAGTTGAAAAAAAAGGGATAATGATTGCCTTTTCCCCTAAGAAAAATAGTAAATATTCAAAAAGTACTTAATTTTATTAAAATTATTAAAAAAATATTAATTATTAAAATAACACCTGATACAGTGGGAAGCAAGGAAAGGAACAATAAAAAAAATTAAATTTAAAATTAAATAAATATTCTCAGAATAAACTCAAATATCAAAACTCAATATTGAAACAAAAACTGTTAAATAACATTTAAAAACCTACTCATAAAATACAAATTTCAAGAGTGCCATTAGAACCGCCATTAAGGTCAAAGACCCGGAGTAATTGTGCAATGATGATTATCAAGAGACAGAAAAACTCTCTAGACAATTATGATTTAATTTTAAATCTAAAAAATTTGAAAAACTTATGACAGCTCACTGTTTATCAAGATGTGCTTTTTTCATGAGAAATTTTAGTGGGACTGAATTAATCATTGTCTGATAGTCTGAATTATTTAAAAATAAATAAATAACGGGCAAAAATCTCTATCAATTGATTAATAACCTTATATATATTCCTTCACTTCTTTCTAGTGGATAAGACTCCTTCATTAATTAATCTCCTTTTCTTAATTATTAGCTTAATGATCAAGCACTCTTTGTCTTGTCACGTGTGGCGTGTCACTTTTTAAATTCACACAGAAAAAGTTGATTCCCACCAACTGAACAAACAAGTACCTTAGAATTTTTTTAACCCTAAACCATGAGTTTAATTATCATCAATTTCAATTTTTTTTCTCAAATCATTCTGTCATTATCCATTAAAATATTTTGGAGAATATTTCAATGGAATCTACATCAACAATCCCTAACCCATGATGACTTACGAGTTTATCTCTATAAATATTATAGTAAAGAAGGAAAAAAGAGGTAACAATTATTTTCTCAAGCACTTCTACCTCAGAGAAGGCATACATTACACTTTCTTTCAACTCTTCTCTCCTTAGAAGAGCACTATATGTCTTTTATTTCAGTTCCGTACTGATTTGATCGTTAGAGGAGTTGCACAGATTACACCAACCCCCGTTGATTGGTGTTAATATGTAGGTTAACAACCTGTTTGGATGTAGAAGAGTAGATGTAAAGATTCTACCGATTTAGAGTTGAAAGGAACAATATCGGACAGAAAGGAAGGTGGAGGTGATGACCATCATCAATTATAAACTAACTCTATGTTGGTGTTAAGAAGGTGAAAGGATACCTCACGACAGTGCTGTTAAATTCTACCGAGACTGTGTGTCTTGTGGAGAAGAAGAATATCGGAGGTGTAAGAGGGATCTAGTTAGTGGAACTTTGATGAGCTTTTCGATTCGTTCGTGATTGCTCTTCCGATAACAAGCTCGAGGTTCACGAGTTGCCATCGCCGATTGCATACGAAGAACACATGATCGTTTGCAAGTCATTGTAAGTTTTACCGATTTTGTTTTTTTTGTTTTTTTGTATCTTTTCCATGCTTTAGAATCAATAATGGTATCAGAACGGCGAGATTTTAAATTGCGTGAAACCCGTCGCCTGGAAATCGTGACTTCATGTCGGCGATTTCCTTCTGATCAGTCGGTGAACGGCTTGTGATCGCCACGAGAACTGATGATCGCAAAGCGCGCTAGTGACCATGTCGCGCGCCGACGACCATGTCATGCGTTAGCGGTCGTGCTGCTTGTCGACAACCGCATCAAGAGGCCGACGGCCGGCCGCCGTAGTTAGCGACCACACATTTGTCGAAGCAAAAGGAATGTTCATCATAAAGCACAAGGAAATGAGAAATTATTTGATTTTTATAAATTAAAAAGAAAATAAATACTCTTCTCATGGAATTCTCACGCGCAATCCTGTCAAAGAAAAAGTTTTTTTTATATACATGCATTAAAACTTTTTCAATAAAAAACATGAGAAGCTCTCTCACGTGACTGAACCGGTTTAGTTCATTATATTTGAACCAGATCAGCATAGTCTTTTTAGATCCCGATCTAATTTAAATCATTAATTAATTTATTGAATTAAATTTAATTGGGTTGGATTTTTCCAGATTTAATCAAGTGCGCTAGATTTATTCTAATAAATTAGATTTGATTAAATTGGTCAGGTATGAACTAGAATTGATCAAATGAGCCTTGATTTGATCAATAAATGTGAGTTAGATTTAAATAGGCTTAGGTTAAGCAATAACAATTGAACATCCTAATTATATTAATTCTAATGAGGACAGAGAACCTAGGATCTAGCTTCCCAATCGACTGATTCAGTCAACTAGAGCTCATCAAATAAAGAAAATTTGTTTTCCTTGTTTGCTTAATTATTCTGTGTATTGGTTTTATGTATATATGTAAATTGAAATAAACCAACTTTGTTACTAGTTTGTCGGTTTTGTACTGACATTATTATTTTCAATTCTAGATGTCGAGGATAATATACACGATAACCCATTGCGATATGCGACACAACGAGCTGAGGAAGGAAATTGAGGAGATTGGGTATGATTCAATTTACGGACTCAGAGGACATATTGGACGGCTCGATCGACTGTTCTAAAATCTTGAACAGGAAGAGTTTCCAATCCTGGATAATTATAAGATCTGGGTTTTTGGTCTAATTGCTACCAATACACCTCAATGAAGTAGCACACTATTTATGGGGGCTCTATGAAGGGTGAATCTCATATGCATAGTTTTGTGCAAAACAACTTCACCATATGGATCAAGAGGATCTCAAAGAGTTTAAGGAGGATCCACAAGAGGATCCCAATGTAGATCTAATAGAAAATCCTAAAGCTGATCTACCTGAGGTTGCTCTGATTGAGTCTAGAATGAAAGAGATAGTGTTGACCGCTATACTAGGGTTTGCCCTTGTGAGAGTGATGTTAGATTATCTAGCTCGTTAGAGTGTTGTTGTTGTTACTATCGTTATGTATGAATAGTATTAGCCCATTAAGTTTAATAAAATCATGTGGTAGAAATTGTTATTATGTACGAACAATACTACTTTATGAAATGTTATGTTATGTATTAACAAACTAGAAAAAGAATGTCATGTGTGACCAAGCTTAAAAGAATGACTAGTTCATTTCATGATTTGTTCACTTAATGATTAGTTCATTTGATGGGATGTGTATAATAGAATTGATCAATGTTGGTTAGATTGGATCATACAAATGATGAGTGGAAATGTAGTTGCCACTTGATTTTGTAAACCAACTCAAATTAACATTGAGTTAATCATAAATATATAATATACTGAATTACTAAATAATGTATTTATTTATATTTGATTATAGCTACTAAGAATATCATAGCTGAACTTAATAAGGAAAAGAAACTATATGAAGATAACTATAAAATATGACACCTCAAGATACAATATGTCTTAAGGAACAAGAAGTTATTAAAGGATCGAGAGGGAGCGATGGGGTGAATATTGCTCCTTTAAAACTCTTTTCTTTTCGTAACGACTTATAGAACAAATACCAAAGAAGCAACAAAAAATAATACAAAAGACTTAAGTGGTTACTTGATTCGTAGCCTACGTCGACTCTTACTCCAGGACCCGCGATCCTTGATGACACCGTTGGGCAATTCACTATAATCATTCTTTCCAAAATTTCCAAAAAGAAGCAATTCGTACAATGAATAATATAAGATAGTAACAGTCTACTATCTTATTGAAATTAAGTACAATGCAAGCTATATAAAATTATACCGATAAGGAGTAGATGATTAAGCGTGTTAGCACTTCTTAGTGTAGCAGCTTGCACATGGAGTTGCGGCGCAGAATAGTTGAGTCACGAGCAAAATGAGACAGAGTGATGTTCAGAGAGTTTTATCGGCTCGGTGCTCGAGGCTTGCTTTTAAAGGCGTTGATCAGTCGATTGAAAAATCGTTCGATTGACTGATCCATTTGTAGGACCGTTGACGGCCGGCTAGAGGGAGGTGAATAGTCCTGACAAATAAAAAGAACCTTTTTTAATTTACGACTTAATTAATCTAACACTTGCATAAATAAAATAAATGACTGAAAGAAAAGATGCACGAAAGAGTTACTTGGTTACAACCGGGGAGGTTGTTAATCCAAGGAAGTTGGAGCTCAGTAAACAATCTCCTTCAGGCGGAGAATTCTCTTACAATAGTTGAAGTACTCAATTACAGAACAAACACAACTAGAATGAATCACAAGTGTTATATGAATCTCTTTGACCAGGGCTGTATTTATAGCCCTGGTCGGGGCGTCTGGAAGGGTTTTAGGAGCCTACAATGAGATAGAATTTTATCCCCAATGTAACGATTAAACGCCATGTCGATTTGGGTAAAGTTTAGATTCCTGGCGCCTGAAAGGGTTCCGGGCTCCCGGATGGTCCGAGCACTAGGAAGGGTTCTGAGCTCTCGGATGGTCCGGGCGCCCCGGACTGGTTTTGGCCGCCCTGACCAGGCTCGGGCTCCTCGAACAGGTTCGGGCGCCCCTACCAGGTCCGAGCGCCCGGACCAGGAAAGTCAACACAAATGACTTTTTTGTCTAGGTCTTCCGCTCTGGTTTCGCTCGCCTCGGTCCGGGTTTTTTGCTCCGGCTCTGCTCACTTGAGTGATTTCGACCATCCGAAATAGGGCTCACCCGAACCCAACTTCCAGCCTTCTCGAGCAACCTTCCACTCCGGCTTCTCGTCCCTCGGAAACGTTGTGCACCTCCTTCTCGTCTGCCTGTGTACTCTTCCACAACACCTCGTCCCTTAGACGCACCGAGCCCGTCGGCTCTCTCCCATGTTGTCTTTCTCGCTAGCTGTGTCTTTTACTTGACTTCCTATGCTCCTAAATTCCTGCACACTTAGACACAAGGTTAAACCCAACAGGACCTAACCTAACTTGTTTGATCACATCAAAACTATCTTGGGGTTCCAACAATCTCTCCCTTTTTGATGTGAGCAACCCAAGTTAAGTTAGGGTAAACCAACATAAGGTAAAAATAATAAATTTGCTATTAATTTTAAGCTACCTCCCCCTAGACTTAATTTTTCCTTCTCCCCTTTGATCACATAAAAAATGTGGTAACTCAAAAGTCTAAGGGAAAAAAAATTTGAGTTGATAATTATTTTTTAAAAAAAACTTTGAGAGAGATAATTTCTTAAAAACTTTAAGTTTTGCAAAAAAAAAAAAATTCTAAGTTAAAAAAAATGCAAGAAAAGAATGTTTAAATAATTTTGACAACTATTTAAAACATTATTAATCACAAGTAAATACTTTATTAGTTAATCAATTAAACATTTTATTTCATTAATTGGCTTCTAGGCTGTGGCAAGACATTAGGCTTTTTTGGTTATTGGAGCAACAACCACTTTCTAGACAAAACCTCTTAAGGAAATCAAACATTTAATCTACTCACTCAAAGCCCTAAATTTAAATATCTAATTCAAATACGATTTTAAAACTCAATATATGTTCATTCCAACTGGGTTAATCAGAAATTTCTTAGGTATATATTTTCTTGATAATTTTCTGATTTTCCCCTATGAAATCTAAGGTACCAATTTAAATCATTATATCTTTTAATATGTGTGCATGTATGATTTTTCATCTCTTCTATTTCTATTTTCAAATTTTCATTTTCTAATTTCATTTTTTCAAAATCTTCTAATCGACAAGAAATAGTTGATATTGATTTTAACTCCTTATTTTCTACTTCTAATTTATGAGATGTTTTAGTAAGAAACTTTATAAATTTAAATAGCTTATCAGGCAGTAAGGATCGTACCTAACTTACCTTGTCAATTTCATCATCTAAGACTCCCCCTGTAGAGCTGCTCTCTTCTGATGTTGCTCCCCCTTCATCAATGCTCTCGATGCCCATTGTGGAAGAGCTTGCTTCATCCTCTTTGTCTTGATAACTTGCCATTAGTGCGATTCCGGCGTAGGCCTCGATTTATAATTCTGATGAGGTTTCATCCCACGTTGCTTTTAGGTTATTATGCCTTTTTTTGGGTTGGTCTCCTATTTGTGCTTGTTCTTTATGCTTGCCCTTGCTTTTTAGTTTTGGGCAGTTGTCTTTTACGTGCCCTTCTTCATTGTAGTGGTAGCATTTTACCTTTATTTTTCGTCTCTTACCCTGCACTTCATTAAACTTATTGGATTTAAATAATTTTTTAAATCTCCTTACCATTAAAGTTGTTTTGTCATCGTCAAGTGATGTCTCGGAATCTGGTTCATCCATTTTTGCTTTTAAAGCAACAGTTTGCCTTGATTCTTTCTTTAGACCTGCACATCTTGACTCATGAATTTCAAAAGTTGAAAACATTCTTCTAAGGTGCTTACCTCTAAACCCTTAGAAATGAAACACGCATCTACTAAGGTTGACCATTCTGGAGTCTTAGGAAATGCGTTAAGCGCGTACCTTAGCGAATCTTGGTTGGATACCTTTTCTCCTAGATTCGTAAGTCCGGTGATTAACTCCTTGATTCTTGAGTGGAGGTGTGCGACGGTTTCACCTTCTTCTAACCGAAGGTTGCTGATATAATTTCGGAGCAGGTCCCGTCTTGCTAGTTTTGCCTCCGAGGTCCCTTCTTGTAATTCCAAGAATTTCTCCTAGAGCTCCTTGGCTGACTCGTAGGCTCCGATACGGTTGACTTCTTGAGGTGGTAAAACACTAAGCAGATGAAATTTTGTTTTACCATTTGCCACGAAGTCGGCTTGCTCCTTCTTCGTCCACTGATATTTTTTTTTTGTCTTTCCGGGCTACGAAATCATATTTCATAATTATTAATAATTCAAAATCTATTTTAAAAAATACTTCCATCTTCTTTTTCCAGTTCGCAAATTCCCCCTCGAACTTCGGTGGATGCATGCTCGATCCGGTCATCTCATGTGCTTCGTTCGACTGTTAGTCCTCCTGAAGCGAACCCGCTCTGATGCCACTTGTAGGACCATTGGTGGTCAGCTAGAGGGAGGTGAATAGTCCTGACAAATAAAAAGAACATTTCTTGAATTTATGGCTTAATTAATCTAACACTTGCATAAATAAAATAAATGATTGAAAGAAAAGAGGCACGAAAGGGTTACTTGGTTACAACCGGGGAGGTTATTAATCCAAGAAAGTTGGAACTCAATAAACAATCTCCTTTAAGCAGAGAAGCCTCTTACAGCAGTTGAAATACTCAATTACAGAACAAACAAAACTAGAATGAATCACAAGTGTTATATGAATCTCTTGGACCAGGGTTGTATTTATAGCCTTGGTCGGGTCGCCGGGAATGGGATAGAATTCTATCCCGGACGCAACGGTTAAACGCCACGTCAATTTGGGTAAAGTTTGGATTCCAGGTGCCCCGACCTGGTTCGAGCACCTGGACCTATAAAGTCAACATAGTTGACTTTTTTCATCCAGGTTTTCCGCTCCGGTTCTACTCACCTTAGTTTGGGTCTTCAGCTCCGGCTCTGCTCGCTTAGGTGATTTCGGTCATCCGAAATAGGGCTTACCCGAACCTAACTTTCGACCTTCTTGAGCAACATTCCGCTCTGACTTCTTGTCTCTCAAAAATGTCGCGCACCTCCTTCTCGTCCGCCCGCGTACTCTTCCGCAGCACCTCGTCCCTCAGACGCATCGAGCCCGTCGGCTCTCTCCCATGTCATCCTTCTCGTTAGCTGTGTCTTTTGCTTGACTTCCTGTGCTCCTAAGTTCCTGCATACTTAGACATAAGGCTAAACCCAACATGACCTAACCTAACTTGTTTGATCACATTAAAACTATCTTGGGGTTCCAACACCATTCAATCGACCGAACCCTCTATCGGTCGACTAAACACTGTACTTTTCTTCTTCGCTAAGATCTCATTTTCGCCTCATTAATAGCATTTATTGTTCGATCGACCGATCACCTTGCTCGATCGACCGAACATCGTAGTTTCCCTGTTCGCCAAGATACGCCATTAAGTCTTCATTAATGCAGTGATCGTTCGGTCGACCGATCCCTATGTTTGGTTGACCGATCGACCTGGCTTCCTTTTCTATTTCTGATCAATCTAATCTGTGCCACGTCTACATGGTTCAGTCGACTGATCCATGGGTTCGGTCAACCAATCAGTCACTTTATCAAACTCTACTTCGACTGATCTTTGGTTTGAATCAACTTGATTTGTCGACCAGACCTGGTGTTCGATCGACCGATAAACTTCAGTTCCTACAAAATAGAATTAGAACGAAAACTCCTACAAAACAAAGTGAATGAATAATAGTAAGATGCATGAGTAGTAATACACAGTAAGACCGTCTTGATCTCAACTTGAAAACCTTCTTGATTTCTTCAGTTGGATCAGCGACCTAGAGTTTGTTCTTTCCCGGAACACATCCTCACTGTCGCTCTTCTCTAGTTGCTTACCTCAACTTACCTGCCAAACATGGTCCTCCAGACCTGTTTAGACTTTCTTTGCTCAGTGTCTAATCTCTGATCCACTAAGACTTTTCTTGCAATACTATATTAGCCGATAACAATAATAGTAATACAGAACAATATAGTAAAACTAAACTTAGAATTACTAAGATTCACTGGTCCGGTCGACAACGCGCTTACACGATCTACCGAGATTTCTCTTGCCTAGCCGCAACTAGGACTTCCCTTGTCTAACCGCAATTAGGACTAGTCACTCGGTTGACTTCTTACCCTTACCTAGCCGCAACTAGGACTTCCCTTAATCAAACTCATTTAAATATATTTGTCAAACATTAAAATCTTGGAGGTCGATTACACCAATAGTTATAGAGGCTGTAAATCAGTTTATGAACGAACTTGTTGATGGTTCTACATCACAACATATACGTGATATTGATGTCTATAAATATGGAAGAAAAATGACTCTACTGCTAAAGGGATATTGATTAGTTCAATGATAGACAACCTAGTATTTGAATATGAGATATACCATCAACTCATGTTGTCTGGGTAGCCCTTAGAGAGAAGTATAGTAAAGTAAGTCTAAGCAAGCTTCATCAGCTGACAATCAAATTTGACAGCTACAAAAAATGTCTGAATATTACCATGGTCTAGCATTTGAGGGAAATGATAAATATGATTTGAGATTTAAAGGTTGTCGATCATGAGTTGACTAATGAACAACAGGTTCAGGTAGTTATCCGTTTCCTTCCTGATTCTTGAGAAATAATGAAACAAAATATGACTCATAGTGAAAGTATCAAAACTTTCACTGATATCTCACGCCATGTTGAATTGGAGGCGGAGAGAATAGAATTGACAAGGATATCTGGTCAAGCTTTTGTAGCTAAAGGTTCTGGATCCAAAAATAAGAAAAGATGATTTAAGAAAAAAAAAAAAGGGAAAGGGAAAAAGGCTAGTGCTATTGATGGGCAAGGCCCAATTAAGAAGAAAGGAAAGAAGTATGAAAGAAAACTCAAAATAAGTTGACTTGCTATAACTGTGGCAAGAAGGGTTAATTTACTCGGGAATGTACTGAGTAAAAAAAAATGTAGATCCATGTTAACTTCTTTCCATGAGCATTATGTTGCTAGTTCAGTATTATTTGCTGATTCTTATCCTTTATAGATTATAGATTCAGGAGCAACGAATCATGTAGCTCGTGATCGAGCTACATACTGTAAGTACCCCGAGTAAGTTTTGATGTGATCAACCGGGTTAAGTTATGCTTTGCATTTTAATACCTTGTGTCTAAGTGTGCAAGGACTTAAGAACACAAGAAGTTGAGTGGAAGACGCAGCGGACGAGAAGAATGACATGGGAAGCGAGTTGACGGGCTCAGTATATCTGAGGGACGAGAAACTGTAGAAGAGTATGCCAATGGAGTGAGAATGATCCGCATGATGCTTCCGAGGGACAAGAAGCTAGAGCGAAAGACCGCTCAAGGGGAGAAGGCCAGAGTTGGGTTCGGGTGAGTTCAACTTTGAAAGTCCGAAGAAATCACCTAAAGCGACTGGAGCAGAAGCCGAACAAGTCAACACAATGTTGACTTGTACGGGCATTTGGACCATGTCTAGGAGTTCAGACCGCCCTGGAACCAATCAGGGGACCTCGCCAAGTCGTTGCAGTGTGGATAGGCCTTAGGTTCACATCAGCGATACTCCAAGAGCCTGAACCAAGTCTAAGCGCCCAGGCAAGGATAAAACTTTATCCCTTAGCCGTTGTGAAGCGGATATACTTGCACCGTTGGGGGTGCCTAGATCGGGTCCAAGCACTCGGGAGTGCCACATCATCAAAATAGATATTTTGACCAGTGGGCTGTAAATAGAGCCCTAGTCTTCTTCATTCAACACAACACTTGTTTACGAACTCTATACTTCCATCTCGTTGATTTTGCTTTGTAATTATGTGCTATCATCATCTGTAATAAGTTACTCTGCCTTCATCAAAGGAGAACTACTAGTGAGCTAATTCTTGTCTTGGATTAACAACCTCTCCGATTGTAATCAAGTAAAAGTTTTGTACCTCTTTCTTATTTTATTTTATGTTTAGTTATTTGTTGTTTAGTTAACTTGTATTTGTCTTTGCTAAGATAGAAAGCAAAAGAATTGTCTAATCTAACTTGTAGGCTCTACACCCCTCCTCTAATCGACCGTACCAGGACCAATAATTGGTATTAGAGCAAAGATGCTTCAGAAGGACTAATCGCCGTCTAAAGCACCATGGTCGGATCAAGCATTCATCTACCAAAGCTAGAGGAGGACTTCACAAATTGGAAAAGAAAAATTGATGTATTTTTTAAAACTGACTTTGATATTTTATTAATCATCAAGTATGACTTTGTAGCATCTATAGATAAACACAAAGCTGAAAAGGAAGAACACTACTGTACCAAGAAGGAGAAAGCGGACTGCATGGCCAACGGCAAAGCAAAGTTTCATCTGCTCAGTATTTTGTCTCCCCAAGAAGTCAATCAGATCGAAGCCTACGAGTCAATCAAAGAGCTTTGGGAGAAGTTCTTGGAGCTGCACGAAGGAATCTCGGAGGGGAAACTAGCAAGAAGAGATCTATTCCAGAACCAACTCAGTAACCTCTGACTTAAAGAAGGGGTAACAGTTGCTCAGCTACACGCTGGACTCAAAGAACTGATCATCGAAATCACCAACCTCGGAGAGATGGATACACCCTCAATGTCTTCCTAAGAACCTTGAACTGGACATCCATAATAGATTCGTTCTACATTTCTAAGGATCTTGAGGTAAGTATCTTAGAAAGTCTATTTTCAACTTTCAAATTACATGAAACTAGATGTGCAAATCTAACAAATAAAAAGGAGCCAACTCAGAACCTTGCTTTCAGAGCTAAGAAGATCAAGCAAGAATTAGAATCCTCACTCGACTTGAATCAAGAAGCATATATGGTAAGTTTTTTTGGATCTAATAAGTTTAATGAGTTATAGGCCAAGAAAAATCCAAGAGGTAAAAGAAAGATCAAATGCTGCAACTGTGATGAAGAATGACACATGAAAGACAACTACCTAAAACTGAAGGAGAAGGAAAAAAACAAAAAACTAACAAGAATGAAGCACAAGAACATTAAGGCGACATGAGATGAATCATCGCCATCCGAATAAGAGATTGAAGCTTATGCTGAACTTTCACTTATGGCAAGTCATCAAGAATCTGAAGATAAATCAAGCTTATCCGAAATGAGTATCGAAAGTATTAATGAAGGAAGAGTTACTTTAGAAGATTGCAACAATGAAGGGGGAGAATCAAGCTTCAGCACAGACATGGTAAGTGAGGTATGTCTTTTATCTCTTGATCAGTTATACTTAGGTATTAAATCAATGTCTAGATCTTTTGCAAGTTAAGGTCTAAGTATATTAAATTAAAAAAGGAAAATATTAAATTTAAAATATTATAGCTAAAGCATGCCCATTAAAAGAGTTTGCTAGAATTAAAAATGAAAATGTTAAATTAAAAGAACAAATAGAATTCTTAAAAAATTTTGCATGCTCAAATCCTATTTTTCTACAAAATAATTTTCAAAATTATAAAGGAGGACTAAATTGTTACTTTATATCTCACAAGCGCTAAATTAGAAAAGTGATAAGAAAATATATTCCAAGAAAATATCTTTTGAATCCAATAGATAAAAATTTATTTTGGATATCTAAATCATTCTTAGTTTAAATAAATTTTTATATATGTTTTAATTTATTTTAATTTTGTTTATAAAATTAATTAGATAGTATGCTTGCTTTTCATTTTTTTTTTGTTGAAATTTTTTCCTGTATTTCAAAAATAGATATTCTGTTAGTATTTTTTTTGAGATTTTTCAATGTTTGTTTCATTTTTTCTAAATTTGTTATTAAAAAATATAATTTGAATTCTAAAATCTCTTTGAAGATTAATTTTAATATTTTTGATTTTTTTTTTGGAGAGATTACTATTGTATTTTGAATAGCGAGAAAAATCATCCAAAATTTTATTTTATTGTTAATATAAAAAATATTCTATACTTGAAATTTTTATCATATTCTCAAATTATTATGATTATTTTTTAAACAAATTTAATTTATTTTGACATTTAAGATAATTTTTAAATTATTTTTGACAAATCTGATTTTTAATTTTTAAAAAAATTAGAAATTCAAAAAATAATTCTTGAAAATTTGCTTAAACTTTGTCACTATTTAATAAACCCTTAGAATAATTTTTAAATTTATCCTCTATTTACCCCTATTTTTTTATGTGATCAAATGGGGAGAGAAGTTTAACTCAAGCTTGAGTTTTGATGTTTGACAATATATGAAGATTACAAGTGCAATTGTTCATTTAAGAGATTGTTGGTGCAATTCTCCACTAATCAAATGTTGACCAGTTTGATATGAGAGAGTAGTCAAGTAGGTCAAGATTGACTGGATATTTGACTTGAAAAGCTCTAACTAAAGGTTAGGCAAGAGTAAGACTAATGAGATGGTTGGCAGAAAAAGAAAAACCAAGTGGGTCATGTAGGATTGGGCATTTGGTGTGGAAAGTCTTAGTGAGTGAAATCAAACAATTAGAAATCCCTGGTGAGTGAAGTCAGACAATTGGAAAGTCCTGGTGAGTGAAGCTAAATAATTGGAAAGTCCTAGTGATTGAAGCCAGACAATTGAGAAGTCCCAGTGAGTGAGTTAGGCAGTAAGAAAACCCTGGTGAGTAAAGCCAGATGGGAAGTCCTAGTGAGTGAAGCTAGGCAATGAGAAAACCCCTGTGAATAAAGTCAGGTGGAAAAATCCTAGTGAATGAAGCTATGTGAAGAAAGTCTTGGTGAGCGAAGCTCGGTATTGGAAAATCCAGGTGGATCAAAGGTTGATTGAACACCTGGTGTTTGAAAGTCCAAGTGGGTCATGGAGGACCAGACACTTGGCACGAGAAAAAAATCCAAGTGGGTCAAAGGTTGACCAAACACCTGGTGTTTGGAAGTTCAAATGGGTCATGGAGGAACGAATAATTGGTATGAAGAGAAAAGTCCAAGTGGGTCAAAGGATTAACTGGATACTTAGTAGAGAAGTCCCAACATGTCATGGCAGATCGAATGTTGGGTAAAGGAACCTTAGACTTGGATTAAGCAAGTTAGAGTTGGTTTATCGATTGAGTCAATCAATTGGCCCTAAGCTAATTGATTAAGTAATCGATTAGGAGGTTCTTGTGAGAACATAGAAAGGACCCGAATTGACTATCAATCAGTTAGGCCAAACCTAATTGATTAGGGCCAAGAGATTTGCGAATAGAAATTCACAAAAATGATGTTGAATCAATTGGCCCAATTAATTCAGCCACTTGGGTCAATTGATTAGACAGTATTTTGACACGAGAAGACTTAATCGATTATGTTAATCAATTCAGACCTTTTACGAGTGAAAAGAGAGTTGCATAATCGATTAGGGCTCTTTGAATTGATTGAAATGACTCACCAATCGATCGATTAGAGTTTTAAAAAAGCTGTTTTACAAGTGTTAGCTGGTCTGATGATGTGGCAGTCGATTAGAAGTGAGCCTAATCGATTGGGAGGCTTCTGAGAACCCTAGAAAATGATTTTCGTGGACTTTTTTGATAGAGCTCTACACGACCAGTTCTTGATATTTAGGGGAGACAAGTGTTGTTATATTTCCCACCTTTAAGATGTTCCAAATCAAGAAAAGTTCAAGTAAATCAAGGTTCAAAGTACTAAGTCATGTTTCGATTTGTATTTGTGTTGTTTCTTTGTTTCGAGTTGTATTCTTATTCTTGAGCTTGTACGAGGCTTCTTCAGCTCTGAAGTTTTGAAAAGGAGCTCTTTCATAGTGTATGTGTCAGAGAGAGTCAGATCCTTGGATTAATCATCTTAACGAGGTGGATATCAAGTAAATCTTTGTATTAGCATTAAAGAGTTGTTCGCTTCAAGTATTCTAGTGCAAGATCATCTTCATCAAAGTGAGTAATCTATTCACCCCTCCCCCCTTCTAGCTCCCCTTGGTCCCAACTGTTGGTGCAACCTTAGGTCAAGGTTGACCTGGTTGACCTGACTCGAGTTGACCTGACTCGAGTTGTATTTTGATGTTTGACTTAGGAAGATTATTGGTGCAACCTTAGGTCAAGGTTGACCTAGTTGAGTTGTATGTTGATATTTGACGAGAAGAGAGTTCTATTCTTGATATGGGACAAGAATAGATGTTTGGGAGATTATTGGTGCAACCGTAGGTCAAGGTTGACCTGGTTGACCTGATTCGGGAAAAAGTCTAAGTATGGAGACTTGGCAACGGAAAAGTCCAAGTATGGAGACTTGGCACTGGAAAAGTCCAAGTATGGAGACTTGGCACGGAAAAGTCCTAACTGGGATGTTAGGCAGTGTGGAAAGTCCTGGTGAGTGAAGCCAGGCAGTCGGGAAATCCTGGTGAGTGAATCCAGGTGAAAATCCTAGTGAGTGAAGCTAGGTGAAGGTGAAAGTCCTGGTGAGTGAAGCCAGGCATTCGGGAAAATCCTGGTGAGTGAAGCCAGGTGAAAATCCTAGTGAGTGAAGCTAGGTGAATGAGAAAGTCCTAACTGGGATGTTAGGCAGTTGGAAAGTCCTGGTGAGTGAAGCCAGGCAGTTGTGGAAATCCTGGTGAGTGAAGCCAGGTGAAAACCCTAGTGAGTGAAGCTAGGTGAAAGTCCTGGTAAGTGAAGCCGGGCAAGGGAAAATCCAGATGGATCAAGGGTGATCGGACATCTGGTGATGGGAAGTCCAAGTAGGTCATAGGAGTGACCGGATACTTGGTACGGAGAGAAAAGTCTAAGTGGGTCTAAGGGATTGACCGGACACTTAGCGGGGAGTCCTAGCAGGTCAAGGGAGTGACCGGATGCTAGGCGCAATGTACCAACAGGTCAAGATTGACCGGATGTTGGTTTGGACTTGGTTTGGGCGAAAACCATGAGCTGGATCGATCTGGTGATCGATCCAGTGATACCGAGAATATTCTGATCGGTCTGGTGACCGATCGAATAACACACAGCTAGAGGGGTTCTGATCGGTCCGGTGACCGATCGGGAGTCGGAACAGGAGCGAGGCGCAAGAGGGCTGATCGGTCCGGGACCGATCAGGCTGATCGGTCCCGGACCGATCAGAGGTTCCCTGATCGGTCCATGAACCGATCAGGGACAGAAACAAAGGAGGAGGAATGGATCGGTGGACCGATCCATGGACTGATCGGTCCACGCATCGATCAGGCACTAAGCCGCTTGACGCAACGACTAGATTTCTTCGTGTTTCTTCGCAGTTATAAAAGGAGGGCTGCGAGCCTCCTCTCTTTCTTCTTCCTTCTTCCTGTTCTTGGTGCCGCTTAGTTGTCTTTGAGCTTTGTTGAGCTGCTTTGAAGCTTCGCGTGAGCTTCCTATCACTTTTTCGACTGATTTCAGTGCTTCTTCCAGTCGAAGAGAAGGCAAGAAAGTTTACATTTGTATTGTACTTTATTTCTTGTTTTCCTTGTACTCTTTTCTTGCTGTTGCAAGAAGTTTCTGTGGCGAGGTTTCTCCACCCAGAAGGAGTGTTTTTATTAGCCGGTTTTCCGGGGACTCATCCACCGACGGATTGATTGGGTTCGTCCACCTTACGGACATGCCGAGGAGTAGGAGCATCATCTCCGAACCTTGTACATCGCTGTGTTAAGGTTTGATATTCTTCCTTTCGTTTCTAGTTTATTTTTCCGCTGCGCTAACGAATTGTAGGAAGAAACGAGCGATTTGGGGCGGCTATTCACACCCCCCCTCTCTAGCCGAGTACGTAGGATCCTAACAAGTGGTATCAGAGCGAGGTCGCTCTTCATCGGATCAACACCCGGGGGAGCACGGGCTAGAGATGGATCTCTATGGAGAAGATGTCACGGTTCAACCCTTCTACGAGTCTCACGACAACTTCACATATTGGAAGGTAAGGATGATGTATTTTCTTAGGACTAATATGTTAAATTGGTTTTGTGTACAAGAAGGGTTTTCCCCTCCGATGGATGAGGAAGGAAAACCTATCAAGAAGAAGGAGTGGACGAAGGAGCAAATCCACCAATCAACCATCAATGATGAGGTAACGAAAATCATTGAATTCTCTTTACCTAATGATGTGTTGTGTAGGATAGGTGAATACAATAATGCCAAGGAGTTGTGGAACAACTTGGCCAAACTCCATGAGGAGAGCCCCACTTCAAGCCATGAAGAGGAGCCTAGTGAGCCAAGTAGCTCACATCGTGGAGGTGAGGAATTAGAAGTTGAGGGCTACTCAACATCTAAAGAAGAAGAGGAGGTGAGTTCTTCTTCAAGATCGGAGCACGAAGAAGAAGCTTCTACCTCCGGGAGGGATGAAGAAGAGAGCATCCATCCATCCTCGACCCTAGGTAACTCAAACACTTTAAGTTCAAGTAAATTGCATATAATGTGTTTTGAGTGTAGGGAATTTGGACATTACAAGAGTAAATGTCCAAAGAAGACTAAGAAGACTCCACCGGCGCCAAAGATCAAGGAAGTCGGAGTCCCAAAACGCAAGGGCAAGGAGCACGTGGTGTGCTTCCAATGCAAGCAACGGGGACACTATAGGAGTCAATGTCCAAGGGGGAGGCAATCTCACAAGGACAAAAGACCAAGCACGTGTAAAGGGGGAGCGAAGGCAAACCCTAAGGTATCTTTTAAGGCTCATTCGTGCAATTCTAGTAGGATACATGCTAGTAATTTATTGCATTAGTCAATAATGATAAGCATGTTAACACTAGAAATCAATACATGTGCTTAGGTGCTAAACATGTCAACCTAGATAGGGATACTACTAGGAATGCTAACCCTAGGATTAACACTTCTAAGGTTAAGGAAAACCTAGGTAGAAACCCTAAATCAACTAGACACATGCCTAGGAACACCTCAAGAAAGAATGACAAATCAAAACTTGAGGTATTAGAGAGGGAAAATCAAGTCTTGAGGTCAAGACTTGATAATTTAGAAAAGGCTCTTAAAGACATGGAGAAGTCATCTCTAGGGTTTAAGGGTCAAAAACCAATGTCCAAGGACAAGAAAGGTTTGGGTCACAAACCTAAGTCCCAAATGGTCAAGCCCACCTATCATAATGTTCCATTCGATTATGGAACAAGACCTAGGGCTAGGGAGACCAACACCAAGGTCACAAGGGGAGTCACCCCTAGAGTTGATCTTGATGAGACCCAAATGACCAAGGCTTCAAAGCCTAAGAGGGTCATTAGGAGGGTTGCTAGGGAAGTCATCCCTAGTGAATATTTAGTGAACCCAATGAGCTCACATAGGTATTGGGTTCCTAGGAGCATCTTCTCTACCCCATAAATGGGTTAGAGAGTGTCAACTCCAATAAGAAGGGTAGTTAACCCAACTTTGAGGAAATTGACACTCAAGGAGCATTTTCAAGATTTTGTGAACCTTTGAAAATGAAATGGAATTATCATTTACTCCTTGGAAGAGTAAAATGTGCCATTATGGAAAAGAATGATCTTATTTGGCACAATTTAAGAAAACCTAGAGAAATACCATAATTGGGATTTTGGTTTTCTCTTAGGGATATATGGGCAATCTAGGGTTAGATTTTAAGTTAGCTAAGGCTAAGGATACTTAGATAGGGAATTTAGGTATTTTATTTGTGCTAACTTGCCATGATTGGTTGTCATATGCCATGCCATGACATCATATTTAGTTTATTATCATTTGAAATGTCATGATAATGCTTAGGCTAGTTTATATGTCATGCTTTATTTAAGTTTTCAAACTTTATGCCATGACATCATGACATTGGCACATGTTTTTACTTATGATATCATTATATGCCATGTCATCATCTCTTGCATTATAATCAATGAAATTGATTTAAGGACAAACATATAATTTGATATTGAGATCAAATTGGTGTTTAGAAAATGCATGAGAACTTAGCCTAAGTTGACCTTAACCCATATCTCACATCAAATTGACTTGAATGTGGTTTGATACACCTTAGATGTGTGTGAGATATTAGGATCATGAGTTAGGATCAAGGTGCATTGTCCTTGTACCTAGATGACCCTAATTCAAGAAATTAAGGATCATAGGGAAAGCTTGTGTACAAGTCATGTACATCTAGCCCTAAGATTATGGTCCTAAATTCAAATGGTTTTAAAAGTATTTTAAAATTGATTTGAAAAACCTTGATGAAGCTTTCCTAGAGATAGCATTCATCATTGAACATTGTGATTTAAAGTTTTTGAACTTTGTATCAAGATTGAAAAATGGAAGTTATTTTCATAGAAAACTATTTTTCCATGATAGTATATGTTATGAGGAATGTATCCTCAAAATTTCATAATTTTTTGAATTTTCTGGAATTTTCTAGGAGTTTCTGAATTTCGGGAAGGAAATTTCAGAAATCTGCCTATCAGAGTCTGGATCGGTCTGGGGACCGATCCAGGTAAGTCCTGATCGGTCTGTGGACCGGATCGGTCTGCAGACCGATCCAGTAAGAACCAGAGAGCTTGGTGCGATCTGGTGAAGGCCTGATCGGTCTGGGGACCGATCCATGGGGTTTCTAATCGGTCTGGGGACCGATCAGGGCGTGCCGAATTTCTGATTTTTCAGTGTTGTCTGAAATTTCAGTTATGGAAATGGTGTTTTTTGGATTTCTAACGGTTTGGAACTCACAAAGACATTGTTGGTGCAATGGTCAAGGGGGAGTTAACCTTTAGGGGGAGTTTTACCTAATTGTCAAGGGGGAGTTGACTTTTAGGGGGAGTTTTTACTCCTTAAGACTTTTGAGGATTAGTGATATGGGATTGTCACTAAGTTGATTGTTGAGTTTAGTATCAAGGGGGAAATTAAGAGTTTCAATGAAAGGTATGGGACTTTCATTAGGAAGAAACTCTTGACCTTGATACCCTCCTTTTTCTTTTTGATGTGTGTCAAAAAGGGGAGAGTGTTCATTGGAGAATTATTGGAGAAACCCAAGTTAGGTTATCGGGTTAACCTAAGCTAGGGGAAGAATGTCAAGGAATGTTCGAGGAATAACATTGAAATTCTTTTTGATGTGTGTCAAAAAGGGGGAGAATTATTGGAGAACCCAAGTTAGGTTATCGGGTTAACCTAAGGGGAGAATGTCCAGAGAATGTTCAAGGAAAGAACATTGGACATTGGAAGATAGTTGGAAAATCTAAGTTAGGTTATCGGGTTAACCTAACTTGATTATGAGTTTTGTCAAACATCAAAAAGGGGGAGATTGTTGGTGCAACCTTAGGTCAAGGTTGACCTGGTTGACCTGACTCGAGTTGACCTGACTCGAGTTATATTTTGATGTTTGACTTAGGAAGATTATTGGTGCAACCTTAGGTCAAGGTTAACCTAGTTGAGTTGTATGTTGATATTTGACGAGAAGAGAGTTCTATTCTTGATATGGGACAAGAATAGATGTTTGGGAGATTATTGGTGCAACCGTAGGTCAAGGTTGACCTGGTTGACCTGATTCGGGAAAAAGTCCAAGTATGGAGACTTGGCAACGGAAAAGTCCAAGTATGGAGACTTGGCACGGAAAAGTCCTAACTGGGATGTTAGGCAGTGTGGAAAGTCCTGGTGAGTGAAGCCAGGCAGTCGGGAAATCCTGGTGAGTGAATCCAGGTGAAAATCCTAGTGAGTGAAGCTAGGTGAAGGTGAAAGTCCTGGTGAGTGAAGCCAGGCATTCGGGAAAATCCTGGTGAGTGAAGCCAGGTGAAAATCCTAGTGAGTGAAGCTAGGTGAATGAGAAAGTCCTAACTGGGATGTTAGGCAGTTGGAAAGTCCTGGTGAGTGAAGCCAGGCAGTTGTGGAAATCCTGGTGAGTGAAGCCAGGTGAAAACCCTAGTGAGTGAAGCTAGGTGAAAGTCCTGGTAAGTGAAGCCGGGCAAGGGAAAATCCAGATGGATCAAGGGTGATCGGACATCTGGGGATGGGAAGTCCAAGTAGGTCATAGGAGTGACCGGATACTTGGTACGGAGAGAAAAGTCTAAGTGGGTCTAAGGGATTGACCGGACACTTAGCGGGGAGTCCTAGCAGGTCAAGGGAGTGACCGGATGCTAGGCGCAATGTACCAACAGGTCAAGATTGACCGGATGTTGGTTTGGACTTGGTTTGGGCGAAAACCATGAGCTGGATCGATCTGGTGATCGATCCAGTGATACCGAGAATATTCTGATCGGTCTGGTGACCGATCAGTAACACATCAGTAGCATACTGTGTGTTAACTGATCGGTCTGGTGACCGATCAGGAGTCGATCAGAAGCCGAACAGGAGCGAGGCGCAAGAGGGGCTGATCGGTCTGGGGACCGATCAGCACAAAGCCTGATCGGTCCCCGGACCGATCAGGAGGTTCCCTGATCGGTCCATGGACCGATCAGGGACGGAACAGAAACAAAGGAGGAGGGAATGGATCGGTCTGTGGACCGATCCACATGGAGCCTGATCGGTCCACAGACCGATCCAGGCACTAGCCGTTGCGACGCAACGGCTAGATTTCTTCTGTGTTTCTTCGCAGGTTATAAAAGGAGGGCTGCTGCTGCGAGCCTCCTCTCTTTTCTTCTTCCTTCTTCCTGTTCTTGGTGCTGCTAAGCTTGCTGTTGAGCTTTGTTGAGCTGCTTTGAAGCTTCGCGTGAGCTTCCGGCTGGGTCACCTGCTGTTGTAGGCTCTTGGAAGCTGCTGCTTCTTCCAGTCGAAGAGAAGGCAAGAAAGTTTACATTTGTATTGTACTTTATTTCTTATTTTCCTTGTACTCTTTTCTTGCTGTTGCAAGAAGTTTCTGTGGCGAGGTTTCTCCACCCAGAAGGAGTGTTTTTATTAGCCGGTTTTCCGGGGACTCATCCACCGACGGATTGATTGGGTTCGTCCACCTTACGAACACGCCGAGGAGTAGGAGCATCATCTCCGAACCTCGTACATCGCTGTGTTAAGGTTTGATATTCTTCCTTTCGTTTCTAGTTTATTTTTCCGCTGCGCTAACGAATTGTAGGAAGAAACGAGCGATTTGGGGCGGCTATTCACACCCCCCCTCTCTAGCCGAGTACGTAGGATCCTAACACCAACATGATGCACATAAAAAAGGAGGAGATTGTAAGTACTCCAAGTAAGTTTTGATGTGATCAATCAGGTTAAGTCAAACTCTGTATTTTTTATCCCTTATGTTTAAGAGTGTAGGGACTTAGGAACACAAGAAAGTGAGTAGAAGATGCAGCGGACAAGAAGGATGGCACGGGAAGTGAGTTGACAAGTTCGATGCATTTGAGGGACGAGAAGCTGCGGAAGATATGTCGGTGGAGCGAGAAGGATGTGCGCGGTGCTTCCGGGGGACAAGAAGCTGGAGTGAAAGACCACTTGAGGAGAGAAGACTGGAGTTAGGTTTGAATGAGCACAACTTTGGATGTTTGGAGAAATCACCCCAAAGCAACCAGAGTAGAAGCTAGACAAGTCAACACAAAGTTAACTTGTCCAGGCGCTTAGACCATGTCCAAGCGCCTGACACCCAGACCACCCTGGTATTGATCACGACACCTCGCCAAGCCTTTGTAGCGTGGATAGGTCTTGGGTCCAGTTAGTGACACTCTAGGCACCCGGGCAAGGATAAAACTTTATCTCCAAGCTATTATAAAGTGGATAAACTTGCTTCGCTGGGGGAGCCCGAATCGAGTCCAAGCGCCTGGGAGTGTCATGTCATCAAAATGATCATTTTGATCAGTGGGCTATAAATAGAGCTCCTGGTCCTATTTATTCAACACAACACTTGTTTACGAACTCTGTACTTCCATCTCGTTAATTTTGCTTTATAATTCTGCGCTATCATCATTTGTAAAAAGCTACTCCACCTTCATTGAAGGAGAACTACTAGTGAGCTAATTCTTACTTTGGATTAACAACCTCTCCAGTTATAACCAAGTAAAAGTTTTTTGTCTCTTTCTTATTTTATTTTATGTTTAATTATTTGTTGTTCAGTTAAATTGTGTAAACTAACTTGCAGGCTATTCACCCCCCTTTAGCCGGCCACACCGGGACCAACACATACGTGGAGTACCGTAAGGTACCAACTGACAACAAATGGATATGTTGGTGTAATCAACCTACAGAGGTTTGATATTTGTTTGACAATATGTTTAATGGAGCTTAGTCAAGGTTGGCATAGTCAATTGAGAAATTTAGTCAGGTAAAGGTTGACCAGATGATTAGCAAGTGGTGAGTAGTCTACCAAGTGACTGTAAGTAGTGAGTAATCTACCAAATGACTGTAAGTACTGAGTAGTCTACTAAGTGACTGCAAGTGGTGACTAATCTATCGAGTGACTGCAAGTGGTGAGTAGTTTATCAAGTGACTAGAAAGTCCAAGCGGGCCAAGGTGACCTGATGCTTGACAAGAGAAAAATCCTTGGGGGGTTGGTAAGCTAGGTAAAGAGGAAAATCTGGGGGGAGGTAACCTTAGGTAAAGAAGAAAATCCTAGGGGGAGGTAACCTTAGGTACCTAGGAGATGTAACCCTAGGTCTTAGAAGAGTGAACTCCAAGTAAAAGTCCTACTAACTGAAGCTAGGTGGTGAAAGTCCTAATGAGTGAAGTTACTTGGTGAAAACTCTGGTGAGTGAAGCCAGACAATGGAACCTAGGGGAAGGTAATCCTAGGTACCTAGGGGGAGATAACCCTAGGTAGTGAGAAGTCTTGGAGGAATGAACTCCAAGCATGCGTGATCGGTCGATCGACTGGACTAGTAGATTTTGGTAAACTTAAGTATAGTTTTACCAATACTATTTTGCATTACTATTATTGTTAATGTGCTAATTTAGTATTACAAAAAATATCTTAGTGGATCAGGCGATCATCCAGACAATGAAACCCTAGGGGAAGGTAACCCTAGGTATCTAGGGGGAGGTAACCTTAGGTAGTGAGAAGTCTTGGAGGAATGAACTCTAAGCATGTGTGATCGGTCGGTCGACCAGACCAGTAGATTTTGGAAAACTTAAGTATAGTTTTATCAATACTATTTTGTATTACTATTACTATTATTGTGCTAATTTAGTATTACAGGAAATGCCTTAGTGGATCAGGCGATCAGACGCTAAGTAGAAAAAGTTTAAACAGGTATGGAGGATAAGATGCTTGAGTTGAGATAAACTCCTGGAGTGAGTACAGTGAGGTCGTGTCCCAATTTGGAAAAAACCTTGGACATTAATCCAACTAAAGAGATCAGGAGGTTTTTAAGTTAAGATCAACACAGTCATTATTGTAATACTTATGCATCATTATTATCTATTGTGCTAACTTTGTTTTATAGAATAAATATATTATATGTGCTAACTTTGCTTTGAAAAAAATTAAAGTTGACATTAATTTAAAGGTTCAGTTAATGGAATAGGGAGGTTCAGTCAACTAATCCAAGAGTGTTCCGTTGACGAAACAAATGGATCAGTTGATGGATAAAGCTGTGACCAGAGCAAACATGGAAAACGACGTTCAGTTGATGAATAACTTGGATCCATCAACGGAACAACATAATTTTTGGGATCAGACGGATTAGATCAGATCAAATTATGAAAGAAAAGTGTTTAGTCGATGGAACATAGGGATCAATTGACGGAACAACTTAATTTTCGGGATCAGACAGATCGATTCATAGCAAACAAGGAAGGATCAGAGATCACTCGACGAATAGGATTGTGAGTCGATGGAAAGGATCAATCGACGGAATGATTTATCCGTCGACTGAATGAAGCCTATCAATTGACAAACGATTTATCCTTGGGATCCAAGCTCAGAATAACTCCTATGTTCGAAATAACTTTACCTATGCTTCATTCCGTCGTTGCTGCTACTACACATGCAAGTTTTGCTCCTACGACGCCGAAAGACTCTCCAACAACCAACACTTCATTTTATTTATTTATTATCATTAAATTGCACTTGTATTTCATTATAGTATTACTTATACTTCTCATTCATTTAGTGAATTGCTCAATGAATGTGATCAAGGATCACAACCCTTGGAGTAGTAGTCGATTGTGCTCCGAACTAAATAAAAAATCAAAGTGTGTTTTGTATTTATGTTTCCCTTTTTCCCTATTTCTATTCTGATGCGTACTTGAGTTTTTTGAAAAGATTGTGGGAAATAATGTAAGGATTGAAGTCAAAGGAGTTGACACTTACAAATTCAACATACGTGGTGGATATACTTTATTTCTACATGATGTCCTGTATGCTCCTGAGATTCAACGGAATCTAGTTTCCGTTAATAGTTTTCTTGATTTAGGTTATTGTATAAACTTTTACAATTGTTGTGTGGAACTAAGAATTAATTTTGTGTTAATAGGATATGATTATGCCCATATTGGTTTTGATGTGATCAACCAAGTCAAGTTAGGCTCTACGTATTTGATGTCTTGCGTCTAAGTGTGTGGGGACTTAGAAATGCAAGAAGTCGAGGGGAAGACACGGTGGTCAAGAAGGATGACACGAGAATCAAGTCAACCGGGTTGGTGTATTCGAGGGATAAGAAGCTGCTAAAGAGCACGCCGATGGAGTGAGAAGGATGCGCGTGGTACTTCCGAGAGATGAGAAGCCAAAGTGAAAGGTTGCTCGAGGAGAAGGCCGAAGTTGGGTTCAGGTGAGCTTAACTCTGGAAGGTCGGAGGATCACCTAAGTGATCGGAGAAGAAGACAGTGACTGAAGAAGGAGTCGGATGGTCAGCGCATAACTGAATGATCTGGGTGCCCGAACCACTTTGGTGCCCAATGGGCATCTCATCGCAGTGGATCAACTTCGGGTCTACGTCAACAGTGGTATCGGCGCCCGGAGATGGTCCGAGTGCCCGGGAGTGGATAAATGCTTATTCCTTTATCGTTGTTGAGCTGATTGAGATGACTAGCTAGGAGACCAGCTGGGGGCACTCGGATCATGCCACATCATCAAATGATCACTTCGACCAATGAACCTATAAAAGGAACCCTGGTGCTCGAGATTTTGTGCAACACTTGTATTCAAATTATTTCTTTTTGTTTTCATTATTTTGAGCTGTAAATCACTATACGAGGCTTCTCTACCTCCGAGAGTTTGCTCGAAGATGGAGTTTTGCTAGTGCACTTCATTTGTCTTGGATTAGCAACTTTCCCGATTGCAAATCAAGTAAATCTGGTAGCCTCATTTCATTTTACGTAATTTAGTTTTATTTTTCTAACAAGTGTTTCTAATTAAAGTCTAAAGTTTTGACAAGGGTGCATTTGTAATTTCAGGTAACTCACCCCCCCTCTTATTGGCCGCATGCGACCAACAATTGGTATTAGAGTGAGGACACTTTAGAAGGACTAATTGTCAACCGAAGCACACAAGAAATGACCAAACCAAGCATCTACCCGCCTAAGTTCAAGAGGGAGTTTGCAACTTGGAAAAAGAAGATGCAGGTATTCTTCAAAACAAATTTTGCATTACTGTTAATAATGAAATATGATTTTATATCACCTAAAGGTCAGCAAGGAACTGACAAAGAAAAATATCTGTGGATAAAGAAAAAGTAAGTCGACTTCGTGCCCAATGGCAAGACAGAATTTCATATGCTGATCATTTTACCACCACAAGTCAACCGGATCAGAGCCTATGAGTCAGCCAAAGATCTCTGAGAGAAGTTCCTAAAACTGCACGAAGGGACCTCGGAGGTGAAACTTACAAGATGAGATCTGGTCTGGAACTAGATTAGCAACCTCCGTATGGAAGAAGGTGAAACAGTCGCTCATCTACACCCAATGATAAAGGACTTGATCACCAAATTCATGAATCTCGGAGAAATAGTTAAAAATTGAGATTCGTTAAGGTACACTTTAAATGTATTTTCCGAGAACACTCGAGTAGACATCCATAGTCGACTCATTTTACATCTCTAAGGACCTCAAGGTTAGTACATTAGAAACTTTATTTTCTATTTTTGAACTTCATGAATCGAGATGTGCAGGCTTAAAAAAAAAAAAAAGATAGCTCATAACCTAGCACTGAAGGCTAACCCAAAGGACAAACCAGATTCAGGCATATCACTTGAAGAAGACGAGGCTACTTTTTTTATAAGGAAATTCAGTAAATTTTTTAAGTCTAACAAGTTTAATAAGTCACAGGCCAGGAAAACTTCACGAAGCAAATGAAAGGTGAGATGCTATAACTGCCAAGAAGAAGGGTACATCGAGGGCAACTGTTTAAAACTGAAGGACAAGGACAAGAACAAAAGATCGACCCAGAACTAAGAGATTAAGTCTTGGGGGAGTTATTTGAAAATTAAAAGTATTCTTTTGCATTGCATTTAAATGTTGCATATAAATTTATTTTTGCATTTAAATTTTAAATAGTCATTTCACTTTAATGTCTTGGATTAAATCTTAACTTAACTTGGGTTGATCACATCAAAAATGAGGAGATTGTAAGTACCCCGTATTGGTTTTGATGTAATCAACCAAGTCAAGTTAGACTTTGCATATTTGATGCTTTGAGTCTGAGTGTGTAGGGGCTTAGAAATGCAAGAACTCGAGCACAAGATGCATTGGACGAGAAGGATGACATGGGAATCGAGTCAACATGCTTGGTGCATCCGAAGGACGAGAAGCTGCGGAAGAGTATGCTGGTGGAGAGAGAAGGATGCGCGTGACGCTTCCGAGGGACGAGAAGCTAGAGTGAAAGACTGCTCAAGGAGAAGGCCAGAGTTGGGTTCAAGTGAGCTCAATTCTGGAAGGTTGGAGAATCACCGAAACGATTGGAGAAGAAGCTAGCGACTGGAGAAGGTGTCGGACGGTTAGCGCATGGCTGACTGATCCAAGCATCCGAACCACTTTGGTGCCTAACGGGTGCCTCTTCGTAGTGGATTAACTTTTAGTACACATCAGCAGTGGTTCGGATGCCTGGAGATGGTCCAGGCGCCTAAGAGTGGATAAATGCTTATCCCTTTACCGTTACAAAGTGGATTGAGATGGCCAACTAGGGGCACCCAGATCATGCCACGTCATCAAACGATCACTTTGATCAGTGAGCCTATAAAAGGAGCCCTAATGCTCGAGATTTTGTACAACACTTGTATTCGAATCATTTCTTTTTTTTTTCATTGTTCTGAGTTATAAATCGCTATATGAGGCTTCTTCGCCTTCGAGAGTTGCTCGAAGAAGGAGTTATGCTAGTGCACTTCATTTATCTTCGCTTAGTAATCTCCCAAGGTTCAAATAAGTAAATCCGGTATCCTTGTTTTATTTTATGCAATTTAATTTAATTTTTCTAACAAGTGTTTCTAATTAAAGTCTAAAGTTTCGAGAAGGATACATTTGTAATTTTAGGCAATTCACCCTCTCTCTCTCTCCCCCCCCCCCCCCCCCCCCCATGAGTGGACCAACGGAGCCCTTGACAGAGCACCTGCTGCAACACACCTTGCCTGAATATACCACTAACCCATGAGTGGTCGTGTGTGCAGATACATGTAATTGGCGATGTGCTCAACAATAATGGAGCCGACAATCGCACAGCATGCAATCATGCGAATGGTGCATGACACTAAGCATGGCAAAATTACTGAGTAGCATAGCAATAATCCAGATACATGTAAAATGTGTACCATCGGAAAGTGAATCAATCAAAGTACACAGACCAGATAAAGTATCAAAAATCTTAGGTCCTGAACATGATAAATAGCATGGTTGTGTCACTACCTCTATAAATAGGCATAATCAGGTAAACACTAGCATGATGTGCAAAACAAATAAACAAACAAGCATATAACAGGTCAGGTAGTGATCAACCGAAACAAATAACAAAACACAATCATTGCCATGTGTTATAAACATTAATATGCATATCAAATGACATAAAGTCAAAATACCCGCCTCCAAATCGAAAAGTCCAAACTGGTAGTCAAGATACTCATCTCGCATCAAAATCCTGTAGTAAATCATACAGCTTAGCTAAGTTAATTAAACAATTAGCTAAACAACTTCCCAATCCACCAAACATCTAGGGTTAGTTTCATTAACCCCAAAATTACACCATTAGATAAATTTTAAACCTAAGTTAACAATTATTGCTAACACAACTAGCAATCATCTACAACGAAGATCAAAACCCTAACCCTTACCTCAATCCACAGCCTTGATTGTTGATCCACACACGGTTTATTGTTGCCAGCAAAGGTATATTGCTGCTGTAATCCAATAAAACACCAATGTGATCAATTAACCCTGATCCTGTCCGAACGCTGAGTCGACGGACGCTGGGGACATGGCGCTCTCCTCTATCTCCAATCAGCTGCACTATGTTGGAACCCTAAGGTTGTTTTGGTGTGATCAACAAGTTAAGTTAGGTCCTGTGTGTATTTAACTTTGTGTCTAAGTGTGCAGGAGCTTAGGAACACAGGTACTCGAGCGGAAGACGCAGCTAGCGAGAAGAATGGTACGCTGTGCGTCCGAGGGACGAGGTGCTGCGAAGAGTACACCGGCGGATGAGAAGGAAGTGCGCGCGGTGGTTCCGAGGTACGAAAGCCGGAGCGGAAGATTGCTCGGGGAGCAAGAGACGCAGCTAGCGCGAAGGTTGGCACGGGGTGCGACCGAGGGACGAAGTCTGCGGATGAGTACGCTGGTGGACGAGAAGGGACACGCGGCAATTTCGAGGGACGAGAAGCCGGAGGGAAGCACGCTCGAGAAGACCGGAAGATGGGTTCGGGTGAGCCCTATTCCGGATGTCAGAGATCACCCAAGCAAGCGGAGTCGGAGCAGAAAGACCCGGACCAGAGGCGAGCTGAACCGGAGAAGAGAGCACGGACCAAAAGTCAATTGGGTTGACTTTTGGCTCTGGGGCGCCCGGAAGTGACTTTTTCACAGGATCGAGCTTTGACTCGATCCAACCATTGGGGGATAAATTTTATCCCCCCAGGGCGCCCAGAACCCTTCCAGGCGCCCCGACTAAGGCTATAAATATAGCCTTGGTCCAAAAGCTTTTCAACAATCACGATCATTCTATTTCCAAACACTTGTATGCTTTAGTTGTAGTTAAGCTTCTGTTTTCTATGCCTAAACGCTGTAAGAGGCTTCTCCGCTTGAAGGAGTTTTTGAGCTTAATCTTCCTTGGATTAACAACCACATCGGTTGTAACCAAGTAAACATCTGGTGCCTCGTCTTTTCTTTTATGCTTTTATTTATCTGCTTAATTCATTTTATAAGTGTTAGCTTAATCGTTCGAGGAAGGGTTGTCTGTTTTTAATTGACAGGTTATTTACCAACCCTTATAGCCGACCCAACGGTCCTACACACTAATCTCCGGTGAACCTGCAAGGAAGTCGGGCCGGAAAGGGGTTCCCGGTGATGACCCTCAGACGCTCAAGTCAGGCAAGAGGAAATTATGAAGAGGCTTCCAATATCAGAGATCGCGTACCTCCAGCGAAGTATGAGGACTCTTATATAGAGCTGTGAGGAGGCTCATGTACATATACCGAGGTGAACACGTGTCCTCTTAACATACCTCAGTATGAGCTTGTCAGAGGAGCTTGCCTGACACCATACTGCTACAGTCCGAGCACCTCTCTGATGGGACGGCAGAACCTTTTGTCGTAAGGTTCTGCGTATGGCTTGGTTGTTGGACATGCTGTTGTCAGAAAATGTTCCCCAATGTCCCCTTGTCCTTGTCTTCTTTTACCCGCGCCGAGCTCCCACCCGCTCGGCAAGAACCTTATCAGTCCGAGCGGGTGGGATGCCTGGTCGCGTGCTCGGCTCGACTGAGACTGTCCGCAGCATTGCTGTTTTATGCCGTGGCCAAGCGGGTAGCCCGCTCGGCCTTCACCCTGAGCGTCGGAGACCCGACTCCCCGCCGGGTTGTCCTTGATTCTGTAATGATCCGTTCGGCCGGTTGACCCAACCCTTATCCAGTCGGCTTAACCTCATACTGCCCTTGACTTTTGCCCTCCACGTGGTGTTGATTCCCCTCAAAGGGGGTCCCCTGTCTGTACTGCCGGATCACTTGCCTCCCTTTCAAGTCTAGTCGAAGGAGGCGATTAGTCCGACTGACTGGACCGTTAGTTGCGCCGAGCGGCATCTCCGTGAAACTATCTTCCGCTCGACCCCCACGTGAGTAGCTACGGCGTTCAGTCAACGACAATATTCCTCGGATCTCTTCGGAATTTGCACCAATCTTCGACATTAAGGCTAGGCACGCGCTCTGTGCCTCGTTAAGGCGCTTATTAAATGCTCTCCCGTGGTGGAATGCCACGTGGCATTGCTGCCGTCATCGTACGGCGGCGATGCCGCGGGTGACGAGACCGAGGCGGTTTGAAATGGACGGTGCGATGTGTGCTCCGGTTCTCGCAACTTGAATCCGACGGTGAAGGCCCTCGGGCTCAACCCTATAAAGCCTTCGCTTTCTCAGCCTTCGCCGCATTTCTACTCTCGCGTGCCCAGAAGCTTCCTTGTCGTTCCTGCTCCGGTGATCTCGTTGCTGCTTCTTCTCTTTCAGGCGATTCCACATTCCTCGTCGGTCCTCATCCTTCTCTGTAAGGCTATTATTCTGTTCTATCTTTGGTTCTTGCATTTTCTTTGCGTTTCTTTCCCGAGTTTTGGTCCTCGGGGCACTGTTTCGTTTGCCATTTTCTTTCCTCTATCCTCTGCCTTTCGTTGTTTCGTCCGTTCGGACAATGGCTAGCTCTTCTCAACCTCAAGACCAAGCCCTCGGCCCGTGGTACACCACCATGGAGTTGCGCTTCGATCGGCGCGACGCCGATATTCTGATGGATAATTTTGACATCCCATCCGACTTCAAAATTATCTTACCCTCTCCCTCCGCTCGGCCACACAAACCGCCGCGCGGAGCTTTTTGTGTTTTCCGCGACCAGTTCACAGCCGGTCTGCGATTTCCAATTCATCCCTTCATCGCTGAAGTTTGTAATTTTTTCGGCATTCCGCTCTGAAGCCTAGTCCCCAACACTTTCCGCCTTCTGTGCGGCGTTGTCGTCCTGTTCAAAATCCACAACATTCCCCTCCGACCGAAGGTCTTCTACTATTTCTACTACCCCAAACAGTCCGAGCTGGGCACTTACATGTTCCAGGCTCGGCCCGGTTTAGTTTTCTTTAATAAACTGCCCTCTTCCAATAAGCATTGGAAAGAGTTTTACTTCTACCTTAGTATGCCCGAGCGGGCCTCCTTCCGAACCCAGTGGCAGGTCGGACCGCCAATCTCCCTAGAGTTCAAAAGGTTCAAGACCCGACCGGACTATCTTCACGCTGCCAACATGCTAGCCGGTCTGAGGGTCAACATCAACAAGTTCTTACCAGAAGGGGTGATGTACATATTTGGCCTGAGTCCGATCAGGACCCCCCTCCCGAGCGGCTTCGGTAAGAATCTTACTTGTACATTTGCCTTGATTGCTGACTGATTTTCTCCTTTTTCCTTTGCAGCGAACATTGTCATGGAGTCGGTGATGGCCGGAATTTTGAAGAGGAAGGCGGCGGCGCTCGAGGCCGCGGCTGCCAAAGAGATGGAGGCGCTCATCATTGAGCCGGTCGGCTCACATGAAGGGGAGAGTGGGACTCAACAGGAGTCGGCCGCTCAGGCCTCTCCCCAGGATGTAGCAAGAGGGGCCACCCCCAGCGGGGGACCAACATTCCAAGAAGAAGGCTTCGCTCAGGGGGAAGAGTCCCCTCTTCGACAAAAGAGACGCCGAACGGAGACACCACTCCGCTCAACCACTTCCGCAGTCCATCCGACCGAACGGACCACTACCGATTCTCGCGGCAAAGCTCCAGCGGTCGAGGTGATTTCATCCGATCGGACCCCATCCCAGCTGGATGCGTCTGCAGACCCTCTCGAGGCCATTCCAGTTAGCGCCCTTCCGCCCGCTCCTCGCCGAGTCGAACGTTCGGCCATTCTGTCCCAATTTTCTGTGTCGGCCTCCGATCCTTCCCCGGCTTCCGCCCAAACGACTCCCGGTCGGCACCGCACCATCAGGGTCTCCCTGCATCTTCCCACTGAAGAGCTGATGCCTGAGTCCGATCGACCAACCGCGCCCGAGCACGTGATTACGATGAAGGGGCCCCTAGCCAAAATGTGGGCCGACGCTCGGGCACACGTCGCTATGATCCCACTCAGCAATCTGGCCAACAGCGACATACAGCAGGCTACTGGGGTAAGCCTATTTTCTCAAGTCCTTTACGCATTGTTTCCGATCGGCTACTAACACTCTTGCTTATGTCAGAGATGGGTGGAGGAGATCACGGTCTCCAATCGTCTGGCTATGGTAGACGAAGAGCTAAAGAGGTTGAAGGCTTCGGGTGGCCCGGTCGGCTCCCAAGGCCCCTCTTACGCCGAGCTGCAGAAAGAGCTCAAAAAGACCCAAGCTCTGTTGGAGGCCGAACGGAAGAAGACGGCCGACCAGGCTCACACTCTGGGCGAACTCGATCGCCAGAACAAATCACTGGATTGCAAAATAAGCCTGGCCACCGAGCGGTAGAAAACGGTTATCTCCGACCTGGAGAAGAAGAATGTCGAGGCTGGGGGCCTGGAACAAAAGGTTAAGGGGCTGATGGATCAGCTGGCCGGCGAGAAGGCGACCCGATTGGATGAAGTGAAGAAGCTTGAGGCTGCCTTGCAAGAACATCAGGCAGCCGTCGATGCTTCCCGAGCGGCCCTCAAAGAATACCAGGATGCTGAGCCAGACCGGGTCGCCGCCTTGAGGCTGAATTACATCCGTTCGGTCGAATTCTCCGAAAAAGTGTGCGAGCGGATGTATACTGCTTTTGAGCTCGCTATGACGGCCACCACAACTTATTTGAAGTCCGAGGGCCATCTCTCCGATTCCGCCATCATCCCAGCTCAAGACCAGGCGACACTCCTCAGCACCATCCCGAAGGATCTTTACGATTATCTGGAATAGAAGTATATATGTAATTCGACCGCTCGGCCAAAGACTATCCTTTTTGTAATTCGGCCGCTCGACCTTAATTTCTTTAATGCTATCCTTTTGCTTGCTTTTTCTTTTACTAATCAATACAAGTGCTGTCCGCTCGGCTAGCCAACTACCGTTGTTCATGTTCCTTCACTTCTCCTCGCTATTCGCCTCTCATCTCACATTTCTTGTGCTCGAAAGGGGTTTTTTACGAAGTATTTTGCATAGCTAGTCCGCTCGTCTGAATATATCCTGTTTCACAAACGGGATTTTCGCCAGAGGTTCATGAAGTACTTTTGGTTACTTGGCCGATCGGCCAAATGACTTAAAAGTTGACCTCTTTATTGTCTTCTCCTGTCCGGGGGGTTTATAGTCGCCGGCGCGACTCTCGATTTTTAACGTCGGAGCTCGACGGTCTTCCGGCCGGAGGGTTTATAGTCGCCGGCGCGACTCTCGATTTTTAACGTCGGAGCTCGACGGTCTTCCGGCCAGAGGGTTTATAGTCGCCGACGCGACTCTCGATTTTTAACGTCAGAGCTCGACGGTCTTCCGGCCGGAGGGTTTATAGTCGTCGGCACGACTCTCGATTTTTAATGTCGGAGCTCGACGGTCTTCCGGCCGGAGGGTTTATAGTCGCCGGTGCGACTCTCGATTTTTAACATCGGAGCTCGATGGTCTTCCGATTCGGCTGACGATGCCTTCTACTTGTGCTAATTTTTCGATTTTTTACTCCTGCATTTCAAATATACAGCCGAACGGAAAATACACAACACATATTACATTGGCGCACCTTTCACCCCGCTCGGTAAGGCTAGAGGTGGTTCGCGCTCCATGGTCGATCCAGTTGTCGTCCGTCTTCATCCTCCAGATAATAAGTGCCCGAGCGGAGCTTTTCGATGACTTTGAAGGGGCCCGCCCAAGGAGCCTCCAACTTGCCAACATCCCCGACCGGCTTTACTTTCTTCCACACTAGGTCGCCGACTTGGAATGCTCTGGGGATCACGCGCCGGTTGTAGTTTTGCTTCATTCTCTGCCGGTATGCCATTAGCCGGACGGACGCCTTGACTCGGTCTTCGTCGATCATGTCTAACTCCATGTTCCTCCGCTCGGCGTTGTCATCATCATAGTTCTGGATCCGGACGGACTCGACGCCGACTTCAATCGGGATAACTGCTTCGCCTCCGTACACTAAATGGAAGGGAGTGACGCCCGTTCCCTCCTTTGGGGTCGTGCGGATAGCCTATAAGACGCCTGACAGCTCGTCCACCCAACTTCCTCCTATGTGGTCAAGTTGAGCTCGAAGAATTCTGAGTATTTCTCTGTTGGTTACTTCCGCTTGGCCGTTACTCTGGGGATACGCCACGGAAGTGAAGTGTTGTTCAATGCCATAACTTTTGCACCATTCTTCGAGCTGCTTCCCGACGAACTGTTGTCCGTTATCAGATATGAGTCGGCGAGGAATGCCGAACCGACAGATTATATGCTGCCAGATAAACTTTTTGACCATTTGCTCGGTGATTTTCGCCAGCGGCTCAGCCTCCACCCATTTGGAAAAGTAGTCGACCGCCAGCAGTAGAAACTTCCTAGCCAACGATCGTCCGCCCGGATGTCCTCCACACGATCCTTGGTGCACTTCCTGGAGGATGTACGCCGCGTCTTCCAAGCTCACACATTTCAGAAGTGTGCGGGAGAAAGCCTTCTTGTAGAGTTGGTCTCCAACGAGTGTGAACCGGTCGGCTCTCCTTCTTAATAGATGGGCTTCCTCCCAGTCGGACGGTGTCGCACCCGAGCGCAAAAACTCCATGATGGTTGTCCTCCAATCGCTCGGGAATGTGAGGCCCTCTATCCGGTCGATGTGCGCCACCAAGGATACTTGTTCGATTGGATGTTGGATGACGACCGGTGATATTGAACTTGCAAGTTTGGCTAACTCATCTGCCGCCTGGTTCTCTGCTCGGGGTATCTTCTGGATGATGACTTCTCTGAAGTGGGTCTTGAGCTTTTCAAAGGCCTCAGCGTAAAGCTTGAGCCGAGCATTGTTAATCTCAAAAGTGCCCGAGAGCTGCTGGGCGGCCAGCTGAGAGTCTGAATGGAGTGTCACCCGACCGGCTCCTACATATCGGGCTGCTTGCAAGTCGGCTATGAGGGCCTCATACTCCGCTTCATTATTTGTGGCTTTGTAGTCCAACCGGACGGATAGGTGCATCCTTTCTTCTTGGGGAGAGAGTAATAGCACACCAATCCCGCTCCCGAGCCGAGTGGATGATCCATCCACAAATATTTTCCACATGGCTTCGGGCTCGGGATTTTGCACTTCGGTAATAAAATCTGCTAAGGACTGCGCCTTTATCGTCGAACGGGGTTGATACTGAATATCAAATTCACTCAACTCCGTTGTCCATTTGATGAGCCGCCCGGACGTTTCTGGGTTCAGCAGCACTCTTCCCAATGGGCTATTTGTCCGGATGATGATTGTATGTGCTAGGAAATAAGGACGAAGCCTCCGAGCAGCGAGGACCAAAGCAAAAGCCACCTTCTCGAGCCCAGTGTAGCGAGATTCAGCGTATTTTAAAATATGGCTCAAGAAGTACACGGGTTCTTCTCCGTTCGTCCTTACTAATGCCGAACCTACTGCCCGCTCAGTTGAAGATAAATAAATACAGAGTGTCTCCCCTACGGCTGGCTTGGCTATCACGGGCAAGGAATTCAGGTATGTCTTCAGCTCCTCAAACGCCCGATCGCATTCTTCGTCCCAGTGAAACTTAGTAGCTTTGCGCAGGATCTTGAAAAAAGGGAGGCTCCGGTTGGCGGTCTTAGAAATGAATCTTGACAGTGCCGTTATCCAACCGGTTAGGCGCTGTACTTCCCTCAGATTTCTTGGAGGCGACATATCTTGCAACGCTTTTACTTTGCTGGGATTTGCCTCTATGCCTCGCTCGGTCACTATATAACCCAAAAAATGCCCACCTTTTGCTCCGAACAGACATTTCTGAGGGTTGAGCTTAACTCCATACTTCCTTAGCGTTCGAAAGGTCTCCTCCATGTTCGTAAAAAAATCGACCGCTCGGACGGACTTGATGAGAATATCATCCACGTACACTTCTAAATTGCGTCCGATCTGCTCCTTGAATACTTTGTTCATCAAGCGCTGGTAAGTTGCTCTTGCGTTCTTCAATCCGAACGGCATTACATTGTAGCAGTAAGTGTCATCAGCTGTGACGAAGCTAACCTTCTCTTGATCCTCCCGGGCGAGCGGCACTTGATGGTAGCCCTGATAAGCGTCCAGCATGCATATTAACTCGCACCCGGCTGTGGAGTCCACCAGTTGATCAATCCGAGGCAGAGGGTAGAAATCTTTTGGGCATGCTTTGTTGAGATCCCGGAAATCGATGCAAACCCTCCACATGTTGCCCGGCTTGGAGACTAGCACTACATTTGCGAGCCAGCTCGGGAACTGGACCTCCCTTATATGGCCGGCCTCCAAGAGCTTCTCAACCTCCGATCGGATGATGGCGTTTTGTTCGGCGCTGAAGTCCCTTTTCCTTTGCTTCATCGGCCGAGCGTCCGGTCGGACGTGAAGTTCATGCTGTGCTATACTTGGCGAAATCCTCGGCAGCTCATGCGCCGACCAAACGAAGACATCGCAGTTTCTCTGGAGACATTTGATCACCTCCTTTTTCTGGCTTGCCTCCAGATCAGCCGCGATGAATGTGGTGGCCTCCGATCAGGTCGGGTGGATCTGCACCTCCTCTTTTTCTTCATAAACCAAAGAGGGTGGTTTTTCGGTTATGGCGTTTACCTTGATTCGTGGCGTCTTCCGAGCGGAATTAGCTTCGGCTCGGACCATCTCGACGTAGCATCGCCGAGCCGCCAGCTGGTCTCCTCGCACTTCTCCGACTTTATCTTCGATCGGGAACTTAATCTTCTGGTAGAAGGTGGAAACGGCCGCTCGGAACTCAATAAGCGCTGGTCGCCCCAAGATAACATTGTATGCTGAAGTAGAGTCGACCACGACGAAGTTGGCAGTCCGCGTCCTTCTGAGCGGTTCTTCTCCCAGCGAAATAGCCAGTCTGACTTGTCCGACCGGCAGAACTTCATTGCCCGTAAACCCGTAGAGGGGGGTTGTCATGGGCAGCAACTCGGCTCGATCAATTTGCAGTTGGTTGAAGGCCTTTTTGAATATAATGTTGACCGAGCTTCCTGTATCAATGAAAATGCGGTGAATAGTATAGTTAGCTATTACCGCTTTGATGAGGAGGGCGTCATCATGTGGCACTTCAACTCCCTCAAGGTCCCTGGGCCCGAAGCTGATTTCAAGCCCGCTCGCCCGTTCTTGACTGCAGCCGACCGCATGGATCTGGAGCTGCCTTACACTCGCCTTCCTTGCTCTGTTGGAGTCACCTCCGGTCGGTCCGCTAGCGATGATATTGATTTCGCCGCGGGACGTGTTGCTTCTATTTTCTTCCTCCCGGGCGGACGGCCTAGGCCGCTCCTTAGATACCCGGGGATTGTCCTCGTGCCTCTGAGGATGATACCGCTTGGGAGACTGTCGTCGATCGGCTTCACGGTGTCGCTGTCGCCTGTCGGATGATGGCGATCGACGGTGGCCACTCCGGGGCACGGGGTGGGCGATCAGGGGAAGACTTCGACAATCTCTTGTATTATGCGTGTCGGTCCGGTGGAACGAGCAAAACATGGGGGTCCATACCTTCTTTTTTGGTTTGGGTCGTTCGGTAGATACCTCTTGAATGGCATGGGATCTTGCAGGTTGCTGAGGGCGGGCTGCTTCAGCTCGCGGTCCTCTGGGCGGCTGGTGGCCAGTGTGCGGCTTCCGCTCGGCAGGGGCTAGTCGCTCGGTTGGAGCTTCTTTCCTTCGGGCCGCCTGGGCTTCCTCCACATTAATGTACTCATTGGCTCGGTGTAACATATGATCATAGTCTCGGGGCGACTTTCGAATAAGTGAGCGGAAGAAGTCACCATCCACGAGGCCTTGTGTGAGCGCATTCATCATCGTTTCTGAGGTGGTCGTTGGTATATCCATGGTCACTCGGTTGAATCGTTGGATGTAAGCTCTGAGCGACTCCCTGGGCTCTTGCTTGATGGCAAATAGGATGACACTGGTCTTCTGGTAGCGCCGACTGCTTGAAAAGTGATGGATAAAAGCGACGCGGAACTCTTTAAAGCTGGTGATGGATCCGTCCGGCAGCCTCCGGAACTATCGTTGCGCCGATCCCGAGAGGGTGGTAAGAAACACCCGACATTTCACTCCATCTGTGTATTGATGTAGTGTAGCTGTGTTGTCGAACTTACCTAGATGATCATCCAGGTCGGTGGTTCCATTGTATTCACCGATCGCCGGGGCCAAATAGTGCTTTGGCAGAGGGTCCCGCAGGATGACTTCTGAAAATTGCCGGTTGATCAGCTCGGGGGAGGCGTCCGTTCGGGGAGCCTTGCCTTTTCTATTGTCTCGTATGGGCGCCTCGTCGGATGAAGATCCTCGATCACGGTTAACTGTTGTGACTTCAGGAGGCGTACGGAATATGACCCGATGAAATAGAATCGTGGCAGGCGGTGCTTCCGCTCGGCCACCTAACGCTGACGTTGCTTGTTGCTCCATCCGCTCGGCCTGCGCCTTCTGTTTCTGTTGCTCCACGAGCTTAGCTGCTCTTGCCTCGATTAGAGCGTCAAGCTCCTCCTGGGAGAGCATCACGGTGTGCGGTCGTCCAGCTTCGTCCATCTATTCTGTCCGGATGCAGGTGTGTTCCCACAGACGGAGCCAATTTGATCATGTCCGAACGCTGAGTCGACGGACGCTGGGGACGTGGCGCTCTCCTCTATCTCCAATCAGCTGCACTAATCTCCGGTGAACCTGCAAGGAAGTCGGGCCGGGAAGGGGTTCCCGGCGACGATCCTCAGACGCTCAAGTCAGGCAAGAGGAAATTATGAAGAGGCTTCCAATATCAGAGATCGCGTACCTCCGACGAAGTATGAGGACCCTTATATAGAGCTGTGAGGAGGCTCATGCACATATACCGAGGTGAACACGTGTCCTCTTACCATACCTCAGTATGAGCTTGTCAGAGGAGTTTGCCTGACACCATACTGCTACAGTCCGAGCACCTCTCTGATGGGACGGCAGAACCTTCTGTCGTAAGGTTCTGCGTATGACTTGGTTGTTGGACATGCCTGTTGTCAGAAAATGTTTCCCGATGTCCCCTTGTCCTTGTCTTCTTTTACCCGCGCCGAGCTCCCACCCGCTCGGCAAGAACCTTATCGGTCCGAGCGGGTGGGATGCCTGGTCGCGTGCTCGGCTCGGCTGAGATTGTCCGCAGCATTGCTGTTTTATGTCGTGGCCAAGCTGGTAGCCCGCTCGGCCTTCACCCTGAGCGTCGGAGACCCGACTCCCCGCCGGGTTGTCCTTGATTCTGTACTGATCCGTTCGGCCGGTTGACCCGACCCTTATCCGGTCGGCTTAACCTCATACTGCCCTTGACTTTTGCTCTCCACGTGGCGTTGATTCCCCTCAAAGGGGGTCCCCTGTCTGTACTGCCGGATCAAACCCATTAACACAAGAATTTGCAAAACAGAACCCTACTTGCTTTACCCAAATCTTCTTCCTCTCTGTCAATAGGCTATAGAAATTTATTGATGCTCGAAATCCTGTGGCCGATGACAATACAGAGGGAAGAAGGCTTGTTAGCCGACACTAGGGCAGAGGAATAGGTTGGCTACCGGTACTAGGGCAGAGGCGTCGTGGATCGAATCTAGGGCAACTGAAGTAGTGGTTTGCACTGCTCCGTCCGACCTTAAGTGATGGCAGCGCTTGGTGCGGCTCGGGAATGAGGAGTCGGCCAGAGAACTAGGGTTGAGGTGCGACACCAGGCGGTGCTAGGGCACCGGCGACGGCGGCCGACGCTGGGGAATCGGTGCCGACAGTGGCATGGGGGCTGGCTAGGGCACAGACCGGCGGTGGCTCGGCAGAGAAGGAGAGAAAAAGGGGGGTGTGCGGCGATGGAGAGGCTAGGCTCGGCGCTGCTCGGCGTCGGTAGAAGGAGAGGAAATGAGAACTCGGCTACGGCTTATACGCGAGGGAGGGAGGAGAAACTGCCGTCGGTTAGGGCAAATCAGAGGAGAAATCGGCAGGGGAAAGAAGACTCGGCGCGCGCACAGTTTTGGCGAGGAAGAAATAAAGAAAAGAAGAAAAAGAAATAAAAAGGAAAAGAAAACTTTTCCTCGTTAAAATGGGGTAGCCTAAACAGGCTTTCCTGGGGCCCTATTTTTATCCCCGTAAACTCGTTCATTCGAGCTCCGAAAAATTCCCGAAAAATTTCTAAAAATTCTGAAAATTTTCCTTATTAATATTCGCCTATTTTCGGTATTTTACATTTCTAGAGTTGCAAGGAGTTTAAATATATTATCCATTATTTATTTGGGCTTCTCGGAGGAGTTAAAATGTAATAAGGAAGAATTGTCAAAATTCTCCACGTTGGACCTAATATATATCTTATTAGGCCCAACGTGGATATGATATGGAATCATATCAGACACAATATGGGTGTGATATAGAATGATATCAAACTCACGTTGGGTCAAAATTTACTAATGAACATAGAGATCTCATATTGCATTCATTTTAGTTCTTGTGAATTTTTGGGGTTGAAAGGAGTTCAAATATGCTAATCATTGTTTATTTTTGGCTTCTTAGAGATATTAAAATGTAATAAGAAAGAATCGTTAAAATTCTCCACATTATACCTGATATGGAATCATATCAGGCCCAACGTGGGCCCGATATCATTTCATATTATACCCAACGTTGGGTCTGATATGATTCCATATCAGACCTACGTTAGGTCTGATATGATTTCATATTATTCCCATGTTGGGCCTGATATGATACATATCAGGTCAACGTGGAGAATTTTAGCGATTTTTTTATTATATTTTAATATTTTTGAGAAGCCAAAATAAATAATGGATAACATCTTTGAACGCCTTGCAACCCCAGAAATTTAAAAGAACTAAAATAGGTGCAATCGATAGGTTCATCAGTGGATTTTGACCAAAATAATGGACCTATAACATTTCGATCAAAACTCACTAATGGATATAGAGATTTCAGATTATATTCATTTTAATTACTATGAATTTTTAGGATTTCAAGGAACTCAAATATGCTATCTATTATTTATTTTATCTTATCCAAATGTATTAAAATATTATAAAAAATTAATTAAATCTTATAAAATAATATTTATACGTGGTGCATGTATACAAAAAAGAGAAGAAAATGGAGAGAAGAGGAAAAATAAATAATACGAGAGAAAATAGAAAAAGAGAAAAATAATAAAGAAAAAATAATAGAAAATGTCAAATTTACCGTAAGGACAGAACGTGAAGTGTATTTGATAAATACTAAAATAGTACGCATATTTTAGTCAATTTAAAAACTTAGGTGATTGGTTTGATAAATCATCGTTTTATTTTTCAAAAAGATGTTTTTTCAATGATTTACATAATTTGAAGTCCTCATTTGATATTTGCCCTTTTAAGTATCTAATTTTTTGAACCGTCCTTTAATTCTTCGGGCCGGTTCTTTCTCAATACTTGTTTTTTTGGAACCGTCCTTGAATTCTTCCCCAAATCTGCAAATCTCCCCGCCATGGCCTCCCCGACCTCCTCCGCCGCCGTCGCCGCCTCCGCCACCGCTGCTGCCTCCTTGGCTCCTCCCGCCCCTGATCCACCGTCCTCCTCCTCCCATCCCCTCCCTCAACCGCGTCCCTACGCCTCCCCGACCCTCCGCCCTCCTCCACACTTCTCTCCCCAGCCCCCCCTCGGCAAACCCCTGAACCCTCCCCCTCCCCCTCCCACCCAGGGCTTCCTATACCACCACCGCGCTGCCTTCCCCAGGCGCCCCTCCGTTCGCCCCTCGCAGGCCGCAGCCGCTGTGATGGCGTTTGCTGCCTCTCCTCAAGCGAGGCCCTTCGTGTACGGCCCCGCCGATCCGATGGTCACACAGATGCACGTGCCCGTCCACCATTTGAGGCCGCCTACGGCACCGTTGTCTCCGTTGATGGTCCCCCGGACTGCCGTCGCGACCACCGGCCCTACTAAGAGCGTTCGGTCAGGGGCTCATCAAAAGGTTCACTTTTTATTATAATTTCATACTTTCGTTTGTGGTTTTATCTCAATCAGAACTTGCTACACTAGATTGAACTCTGATCTTTACCATACCAGTCATTGCTCTTAAACTTAACTCCTCAGGTTACGCCACATCCTTCAGTGTCTTCAACAGCAGACGACAAGAGTTTTAGGAAGAGGTAAATGACTATTTGCATGAAATTTAACTTCCCCATGCTTTTCTTCTTCCTAACACCGATCAGAACGAGCTGTGCAGGGAAAGGAGCAGGGAAGATGATACCGTGGTGATTAATGATCGTAAAGTAAGAAGCATTGGCATTGGACAGTATTTTTTTTTTTTAAATTCAATCTTTGCTATGTTGTAGAAGAGATTTAGACACAATTGTATATTTATCTTTGTGGCTATGTTTCTATATCAATTTCCAAACTCTGTTGGATTCCTCTTTAATTTTTTTGGATTAGTATTACTATATTAGAATTGTGGGGATGCCATTGGCAACTTCATAAGAAACACACCGGGTACCCAACTCTATTCGGATAGCTATTTGCACAGGAGCAAATAGTCAGTTGGGTTGAGTGAATATGTAAGCCTAATGTCATCATATGTTGAAGGATATGCTGTGTCAAATAGAAATAAAAACTATTAAAGTATGTTAGGCATATGGATATCAATCTAATATGCTAGCTCTAAGTCTTGTAAGTGAAATCATCATGTTTTCCCAGGTTTTTGTGCATAAAAATACAATTTGTATGCCATAAGCTATCTGTGCTAGGTTTAACATGTTCTTCCATGGGAAGAGTTATAACAAATATCTAGGTTTGAAAGGTGATAAAAACCTTAGTCAATAGAATAAGTTTGGTGGAACATGAATGATGAATGTTGTTACTCTATTTCCTTATGGGTTTCACATTTCTATTTTAGTTTTTCTTCCAGATTCATGTAAAATCAGTCATTATCTTTTTGATGAATAATTAAGTGATACTAACTTGTGCAAAATGTTGGACCATTTATTATAGCTAAGTATTTCTTGCTCTTGGATGTTTGGTACATGGCCAATAGGTTATTGGATATAAGATTAAGAATTACAATGGAGGTTGTGTTGACCTGGCACTTCCATGGAAGTTATATTATTTGTATTTTTTAGAACTTTGCTTTTTTGATCAATTATGCTAGATTTGCTGTGTATCATAATTGGCAGAAGTAGTTAATTTGATGAAATGGATTATAGTCAATTGGGCTATGCAGTAACTTTAAACCTCATCACTGATGATGGCTATATTTCGTCTCTTTAAGGTCAAATTACTGGATGGTTGCTCATCCTCCCTTTATTCTCTTTGCCGATCATGGGTGCAAAATGGTCAGCCTCTTGAAATTCAGGTTTTGGTAATCTCCTGTATTAACAAAAACTCTATCCTAACACTTTTCTTTTTGTGCATTTGCCATTTGGAGCTTCTATGCTTGAAATTATAAAAATTATCCTGATAAGTAGTTTATCATCTGATGGTCACTTTACCATTTTTTGTCTAGTTTTCTTCTTAATACCAAGTGGCTGTACTATCTAAAAGGATCTCTCTTATGTAGTTTGTGAATTTGTTTATTTTGGATCTTATGTAAAAGACTGACAGCTTTAAAAAAAACAAATTTCTATTATAACGAGTGAATAGGCGGTTGTTAGAATCCATCAAGGTGCATTGGATGGATTGATACAGTTTGTCAAGCATTAGCAACTTCTCTCTCTTTCTCTCTCTCACTCTTTGTTTACAGACAAACTTTGGAGACGCTGAGAAGCTTCTTCCAAGACCTTTGCCTGCCTCTATGGTTGATTCTGAGGTGAATTCACTACACGAAAATGATACTGAAGCTGATGATGCCAAGGAGGACGAGGTATATTTCTCATATACAATTCAATTGAAGGGATGTGATCCATCTACCCAACCCCAATATAGTTGTATTTATAGCTCAGTATGTTGTTGTAGTATCATTTCTATTTATGTCCAAGGTGAATATTTTTGTTTATTCTACCACCAGAAAAATTCTAAGCTTAAAAATTATATTTCCATAGTCTAGCTAAAAAACAATGATAATTTAGTTTCGATAGTAGATTAGTAAAATGTTTGGACAAATTAGTAGCTGTATGTGGCTTTAAGTTTTAACCATGTTATGTATGAAACTAGTGATCCTAAATCAACATGTAGATGATTATGTTTATGCTGTTATAAAGCAGATTATTACAAATGGAAACTTCACTTCAAGTTGACGCAAGTAAAATAACTCTGGCGCCACAGGACAGAATTTGATTAAACATGTTTATAGATTACAACTCATAGGTCCACATTCAAAGATAATGTAAGAAGAGCCTCCATTTGAGCAATGATTGGTAATTTATTCTTTGTTAGACAGATCATTTGAGCCTCCATTTAAGTACCTGGATTGTTGACTTGCACTCTAACTAAAACAGTAGAAATGAAGATGAACTTTTCTAATTTCTAATTCGTTTGTTCTTTTTTTTTTTGATGGTTTATTATGCCGATGATCAGAATGATAGAATTGTAGTATGAAAAGCAAACTTGTACTGACATGTAAATTACACTTGCAGCTTGGTGGTTCTATCGAGGAGTTACCTATGGAGGATTTGCTACAAAGACATATAAAACATGCCAAAAGTGTTCGGGCACGGTATGCTGCTTATGATATATACGTCCTACATTTCGTGAAATGAGAGTTTCTTTTATAAAAATGGATACTCCATTTTATTTTATTTTGAGAATTTACTTGCTTTCAAAGCTATTATAACAACTACAATTAATTGTTACAACTTACAGCAGTTTCTTTTATAAAAATATAATATTTCATTCTAATCAAAATTATTATATATGAAACATTGGTATAGTGTTATAATATCTATGAAATAGTTGTTAAAAAAAATACATGATTTTAATGAATTTTGAATATTTTTTTATTAGATTAGTAAGGAATATTTTAATATAATAATAGTATTTTATGTTTAATAATTTTGATTAAAGCGAATCATTTTGCCTGATTTTTATAAAAGAAATGTCCATTTGGTGTTAAATTAATTATTTCTTTCTTTGTTTATTTATTTATCTATTTATTCTTTCTGGAAGAAAAATGTATTTTGTTTCTCTAGAAAATAATAATAGCAAAAAATTGTTACATAAGGAATGCTCTAAATCTACTGCAGAATGCGGAAAGAGCGACTTCGGAGGATTCAACGGTGCAAACAGAGACTCGCCCTGCTTCTCCCTCCACCAAGTGAGCTTGGTAAAAATGAAACTACTCCGTGACCAACAGTTCATTTCTCAAAATCCAGAGAGGTGTTCGATGTCGAAGAAATGTGGCAATGTATGTTTATTGAGCCTTAAGTTTGCTGTGTAATATGGATCGAAATTGTTCATGTGCTAGAGTTCAAAACTTGGCATTTTACTTATCGATTTTGTTCAAACTTGAGTTTCTTTTCAAACATTGTTCTTCAATGGAAGGAGGTGTAAATTTTGAATTCCTGGAAAATTTCATTGTGTAGAAGGATCGTCCAAAGATGAGCGAGAAAATTGCTGCTTTGAATGACGACGAACATTTGGGGATCGGGCTAAATGTTCTGATCCGAACCAAAGCCAGCAAACCTAAATCCAAGAGCGAAGTAAATCGCGACTCCAGAAATGAAACTAACCGACAGGATCAAGCAGTGAGCACGACGGCGCCACCAGCAGCCTTGATCTTCTTCTCAGCGATGGGGCAGTCCGGCGGCAACTTCCCTTTGCCGAGGACCTTGAAGTAGCCAAACTGAGTGACATCGATAAGCGGGGCGTTGGCACGGTGGCCATCCTTGGAGGCGGCGTCCTTGACGTCGTCGTCAGATACGATCGACCAGAAGCGACCGACGTTGACGATGGGGCAGTGGTATTTGTTGCGGAGGAGGCGGAAGTGGCGCATGCCGACTTTGCCGAAGTACCCCGGGTGGTACTTGTCGAAGAGGATGCCGTAATGGTGCATGCCTCCGGCGTTTCAGCGACCACCAGGATGCTTTCGGTGCTTCCAGACGCGGCCATGCCCGTTCTTGAGGCGGGTCGTCATCGTGGCGTAGCACGGCGGCCCGCCTCCTTGTCCTCTAGGGTTAGGATTTCTATATTGCGGAACAGAGGGCAGGAAACGGGTCCAAGCCCAGCATTATATTGAGCGGTAAGGATTGACAACCAAGTTAACGGACGCCTGAGAATGTCTGATGAAGCTGTGCAGCAGGAAAATAGTTCTCGAAAGCTTCACCAAATGAGCTCTCCCACTCCTCTCGCAGCTCTCTGTTCTCGTGCTAGATTTCGCCTTCTACACCGCCAAAAATCGCTCCTTTTTCTCGCGGGTAAGCCATCGGTCGCTTGCTTGTTTGATTGCTCAGTCCGATCTTTGCTCCATTTTTGCTTGCGTTGATTTACGTTTTCGAGTTAGGGCTTTAGATTTTTTTTATCGACGATGCGCTTTGAAGAATTGGCCTTTTGTGCGATGTTCGATTCTTTCTTTATTTTAGTGATTACAGTCATTCGCCAGCATGTAAAACACACACTCAAACAGAATGGGGCAGAAGATGAATAGTGTTTCGTCAATTAGTCAATGGATTAATACTAAAGAGATAAATTATGATGACTAAGAAGCAAATGATAGGGTAATTTTACTTTTGACACTTTATTAATGTGGTAAAAAGACAATTTACTCATCTCCAATGTTCTCGTTAATCCATCTCTAAATCAATATGAAAATTGATAAATCACAAATAATTACTAACCATTAATTTCAACCATCTCCCCATCTGGAGATTTGTTACCCTTCATTAAAAAAAGGTAGATCCGTTACCTTAGCGGCCCCCCTAGTGCCGGCCCCACGGATATGGAGGGAGGTTCATGCAGGTACACAGGCCATAGGCGCATGGCGGGATAAATCCCAGGTCGTTAGTTCCTGAGAATCGACCCTGGCCATTACGCCAAAGATACCATGCGCCCACCGTCTGCGCTACGCCCTGGGGACATTGTTACCCTTCATTAATGCTAATACTTTACGTTGTGTGATTTCTAGAGTCGGTAGATTTTCTTGGGATCACAGAGCTTGTCGTATTGACGACGGTTCCACTGCATGTTACAATTGCCAATGTAGATTTTTCTTTGACGATTTGTCTTGCAATTTCCTTGTGAGGATAGGCTTTTGAATTTATTTTTTTTAAAAAAACTGACTTTTTGGCAGAAAAGTTCAGAGAAACTTCGATTCTATATAAAAAATTACAATTTAATTTTCATGAGCTCAGTGCTTCTTTGTTGTTTACGGTGGTTATTTATGTAATCTTGGTTTAGGATAGACTTTGGTTAAACTTTGCTCGCAAATTGCAATTTCCTGGTGTGATGTGCAGCTTGCTGGACCAGCATTTGACTTTTCCCCTTACAATGACTGAATTTATGTAGTGAATTTATCTACATCTTTCAGTGGAAAAAAAAAATTATATTTGTATGTGGAACTCATTATACCTGAATTTCTACTCTCTACCTTGCTGCATCTGGCGTTGAAAAGCAATCAGTCATAATTATTCTGAACTAGCATATCTATTCTTGAAGATCTGATGCGGTGTCTATTGCAGTGGAACTGCTGGATGCAAAGGACGTTAAGCTCACATTGGAGCCGGAGGGCCATTTCTACTTCTCTGCTACCACTGGAGCTCGATTTTGAGTTATTCGATAAGGTCGATTTAGATGTGAGTATTAGGAATAGTTATATAACTGGCACATGTAAAGGCTACTATCTATTCAAACTTCTCAGTTGAACATAAACAACTTCAGGAGAGCAAGGCTACTGTTGGTTTGAGGATCATATGGTATCTCATCACGAAAACTGAGAAGAAATGGTGGAGCCCGTTGTTAAAGCAGCAAGGGAAGCCTCCTGTTTATTTTAAAGTTGATTGGGATAAGTGGATTGATGAAGATGATGAGGGTGAAAATAAACATAATTACTCTTCTTTGAAATTCTATTCCTAGTTATAGATTTGTTTGTGTTTCTGTTATTTGAATTCCATTCCATGATTTGTTGATAATTGCTCGTGCAGTTGGGGATATGAAGCTTGATGACATGGATTTCTCGGTATTCAATCTTGACTTGTTATCAAGGGAAAATGTTGATCAATATTTTTTTGTAGAATATCATCTCTACTTAAATGTGCAGAAGTCGAATATGGGCAGCGCGGATGATGAGCTTGATGGTCATGAAGATAATGAGTTGACTGATACTGTTGATAAGGATGAAGGTTAGGCTTGTGATAAGGGATGAGAGAAAATCTAACTCCATTAGGTATCCAATTTAATCCATGAAATCAGATTATTTTGGTTTGGCTTCGATTTACTGACTGAAAATTATAGTGTATTTGAATCTTGGCTTGGATATGGATATTTAGTTAAAACAAACAATTAATTCAACACTTCCCAACTCTAATTATGTAAATTTTATTTTACTCATAATTTAATTGCATACTAAGTTACCTATTAGCCATCTATAATGAAAAAGTGCATGTACTATTAAAAAAATGAAGAATTCTAAGATACTATTTTATTGTACAACTATTATATTTATTGTTTTATTTGTTTAGATTTGTAATTATAATGCTTTGTTAGAATTTTCTTTTTGATAGGATCAACAAAGAGAGAAAATAGAGATTTGAATATTTGTGTATCAATGACTTTGACTTGACATGCATATCAGAAATTTTATCCTATCTTTTTTTGCCTTTTATTATGATTTAGTTTGACTTTTAATGAATATATTGGATTTAATTTATTGCAATATTGAATTATATTAATATTGAATCGTATTGAATTAAATCAAACTGTCCTGGTTCCTACAAGTTCCCATTCGCATGCAAGATCTTTAGCGTTTTGAAATTTGAATTGCAATATGAATTGTGGATTGTATATTTTTAAACACTTTGTATAGAGACCTTGAAATATTCTTTGTGATCTGATAGGAAGCTTGATCCCAGCAACTCTTCTGTAGCCAGTGATTTCGTAGACATTCTTTAGCTTTTGCACATGAAATAGATTAAACTATATGTGGCATTACATATAATATAATTTTGATTAAATGAGTCATTTGATGGGTTAAAATACAGTTTTTTTTTTTTGAAAATGAGTTGTACATATAAGATTCTTGAAACAAACTTTGCTCATAAACTTGTGCTGAACTCTTGGAGTCCCAAAAAGTAGCAGTAATCCTGTGTCTTGCTCAACCTGAGTATGTAATTGCAGCAAAGGTCTGGTTTTAGACATATCTTGTTTTGATTAATTTCCAGTACAGGTACTGATTTAATGCTCCGGGATCATTTAGAGGCCGAATAGCGGTTCGAAATGGCATTCCCAGTTTGACGAAGAGGCGAACGATGGCACCTCAGTGGTGATTTTGGTAAGCTACTTGAAGCTTTCCCCATCTCACCATGAGGCAGTGGTTGTTTGACTGCAAACTTGGGATCTTGCAATCGCTCCAGAGTTGACAAGACTTCGGACATTGGTGGTCTGAACTGGGCTCTGTCGGCAGTGCACCTCGAAGCAAGCAACGCAAGAGCATCAGCTGCTTTCTTCGGATATTTACCTTCCAGCTTTGGGTCGATGATTCTGTGCAGTTTTAGCGTGTTCAACCAAGGTCTCAAAGAGCTCACCAGAGTCTGCTCTGAGACTGCTTTTGTTCTGTCCAGGGCTTTTCGTCCTGATAGAAGCTCCAACAGTACAACTCCGAAGCTATAGACATCGGCTTTCGCAGACAGTTTACCTGCAGATTTGGTATGCAAAGACCTCTATGCTAAGTATTTTGCTGAACTGCATTATTTCAACCTGTTTAATTATGTAATCCATAAGGTCCAGTTAACCAGGATACCTGTTGCAAGATACTCTGGAGCTGCATATCCTTGAGTTCCCATGATTCGAGTGGAGACGTGAGTTAAATCCCCAGTTGGACCAGCTTTTGCGAGACCGAAATCTGAAAGCTTGGGATTGAAATCCTACATCACATGAATACAATATAAGCTGGAAAGCCTACAACCCAATTTATTCAATGCTTTTTCCGGTGGCAGATTCTTCGCAAATACCTGATCGAGGAGTATGTTAGATGCCTTAACATCTCGATATATTACTTGATAATCTGGATTGTGCAAAAATGAAAGTCCCCTTGCTGCACCAACTGCGACTTTGATTCTTGTTGCCCAATCTAGTGGCTGAACACTTCCTAGAAAGCAAATCAAACCACAGGTAAGCAATGCATAACTAAAGAGCGATTATTCGTGCTGATTCAGTGTAGATGCACTTTTAAATAGATGGTTCTCCAAGCTGCCTCTCGCCATGTATTCATAGACTAACAGTCGATTCTCGCCCTCAGAGCAGTGGCCAATCAGCTTGACCAAATTTGGATGCTGAAGCTGACCAAGATAGTTAACCTCGGTCTGCGATTACTAGTCGTCGTAAGTATGTGATGAACTAGCCTTAACAAGTCAATGATGCAGTTAGTAATTTGAATTCATAGCACAAACCAGCCATTCCTTGTGGCCCTGAAAACTCTCAAGTTTAAGCTTCTTGATGGCAATCATCATTCCATTACCAGGTCTTGTGGCGGTGAGAGTCTGTTCATCTAGCCAACCTTTGTAAACACAACCAAATCCACCTTCGCCGATGAGATTATCCGGGCGGAAGTTTCTAGTAGCACTCTTCAGCTCATTCAAAGTGAAGGCCTTTGAGCTCGAGGCAAGTAAGATTTCATCCTCGGTTCTCTGCAAGTTAGTGTTTTCGCCATATGAAGGCATGGTGAAAGTTGAGGCGGTGGAACAAGTTGCCAAAGATGAAGAAGGAACTGAAGATGAGCTTGTTCTACTGGCAACAACTTTGGAAGGTTCTGTCATGTAGATGCAGATTAATGTAAAGTAAGAATCAAAAACTACTATTAAACATGATTAATGTGAGTCTATTTAAATGATGGGAAAAGGTTGAAATTCTGATGCAAAATTTGTTTACTCTAACAGGAGCTTCGATAAGACCAAAATTCAAGTAACAAAACCTAGAAATTCCATTTTCCCTTTCTAAAGAAAGGAAAAAAGTCAACATCAATATAAGCAAAATCCCCACTGAGGCAATTGAACAATCAGTTGGAAGGCGTACGCGAAGAAGAGCCGCGGCTGCGCAAGGAGGTAGCCGTCGACGGAGGGGCAAAGCAGTTCCCCATCTCCCACCGCCAGCGACGACGAAGAAGCTCACGTTGGTGGAGGAAAACCAGACCTCCTCTCCCCCCCCTATTTATAGCCCTCCTCCTCCTCCTGGAAGAGAAACAGAGGAAGGCGAGGGGAGACCGAGGCGACGAACAGAGTCGCCGCTAAACGACGGTCTCATGACCACAATCCAAGCAAAATGAAGACGGACCTGAAAAAACGAAATGATGTGTCTTTTTCGACGGTCAATTCGAAGAAAGAAAGAAAGAAAGAGTAGTAACAATCTCTGTTACCGTAGTAAGAAGCTGACTTTGCTGTTAATGGCGGATGGGAACAGAGTTGACTTCTCGCCTCACCTGTGCAGGCCCAAAAAGATGCCATTTGTCGCCGGAGGAGTCGTCGTGCGCCATCTGGCGAATTTAGTCAAACAACACGCTCTCGAGGCGGAAGAAGAAAGCAGCGGAGGGGTGCAGAGAATCTGGCATGAAAATCCACAGACGCAACAAAGCAATCAGTGGCCTCGCCGAGACTTTTCGGCGGGGATATGAATCGATCGGGATTACGATAGCAAGAGAGTCTGCGCGTGGAACAAATGCCGAATTGAGAAATGATTCTGGCGATTCCGTTTCAAACAAGGTGGCGGCATCATCGGTGACCTGGCGTCGATCTGTGCGGCGGTTGACGATTTCAACTGGAGATGGGAAGACAGGTGGTGCTGAGTGGCGAGGTCAAACTTGCTGAAGTAGCTTGAATGTTGACCATTGTGGAGCTGCAATAAAGTCAACGACGATGCACTCCGGCAATGAGTAGAGGAGGTAAAGGACGCTCTAAATTATATAAACATAAAAGAATACCTTTTTTTAATAATATAATTAACAAAAAATGATACAACCCAATCAAACTAGACGAATGTTCCATTTAGGGTTACAATTCCAAATATGATGAATAATCTGGGTGATCTATCCGTGACTAGAATGAAGTTCGGGGAAACTAAATGGATATTCAAATCGACTGATGTTAAAGACTTAACGGATGAGTTATCATTAGGGGTAAAATATTACTCGAACCCAGAGTTAGCGGAATACTAGATATGACGCTCTCAAAAAATAAGAGAAATCAAGATCGGTCAATGATATAATGGGGAAAAGCTTCATCGATGAGACAGAAGCGGCTCATATTACTAGCTAAGATCTCTAAGTGATGCCTCCATGGATTGATGTAGTTGTTATCTATATGAGTGTTTGCTTCGATAGATTTTGAAGTTAATTCCTAACGGATGTAAAATGTCCCGTTAGATATATGATCTTCCAATGCAAACGAACTGTTATGCTAGGGTAAAATGCTCCTATGATTTATTTGTTTATATTTGGTCATGGGATTGACGACACTGGACTACTTGGGATGAATAATATCATCTTTTTGTTCCAATAAGATCCCTAAATGATCGCTCAATGATTAAGGAGGTAGAGATAAAGAGACAACAAGGGGCTTGCTTATATCACCCTTTTATGGTAAAAAGTGAAATCGTTGCCTTCATGATTCCTCCAGGACAACCCCATACTTATGGAAGAAGGTTATTATGGGGGCTTCATCCAACAATAGTAACGAATGCAAGGGAGGTAAGGTAACTAACGAGATATTTCACACTCACTGAAAATTGATCCTAAATTTATCTATGATAAAACAACCTTACGAACCATTTATTTTAGCCTAGATAAGTGTGGGTAATAGATCGTCATGAAATATATTAAAATATATAAAATTTAAAAGTGACACGACAAGAACATGAATAAACATATAAATGGATTTTAAAAAGAGGGAGAACTAATCAACTCTCAAGTTGATGATAAAATCTTAAATAACTTAATCCTTCTCTTCGTTTGACTTGTTCATAATTGCCTTGTGATCTTATATATTTGTTCACACTTCTTTATTTTTCTTGTTATTGGTCATCAAATTAAAAATAAATTTTATTTGTCGTGTTGATTACCATTGACGTATAAACTTAGTTAAATTTATCTAAGAGGGTAATTTTCAAAATGCCACAATATTTATTAATTTTTAAAAATATCATCCGATGCTTAATTAATACTAAAACACCTCTAAACTTTTTTATTTTATGTCAAAATACACATTGACATACCTATTTAGGCTTCTAAATTACCATGTAAACCATTCATTTATTAATAAAAGGACCAGTTTGACGAAAATTAGAAGATTATGTTAGCATTTTTAATACTAATAAAATATTAAAGGACATTTTCATAAAACCATAAATGTTGAAGGACATTTTAACAAATAGTCCATAAAAACGTACCTATTCTTTTCCACGCACGAGAAAACAAGAAGGCCAGTTATAATTTAATATTCCATCACAGCTGACGTGGACAATTTTTTTGAAAAAAAATTAAAAAAAAAAGAAAGATAAACCAATAATTTAATAATTAGTGGTTCATTAAGTCTTGACACGAGGGTTTACAATAACGAGCTAAATCAAATCAAACTTTATATTATTTAAATTTATTTGATAAGATAAAGTCAACTATGTCAAACTAGAATGATTCTAAAATAATTATTCAATTTAAATTTGATTTTTTTTTAAGTTTAATTGAGTTTTTTTTATATAAATATTATTCAACCCTTAATTTAGATTTTAGTGTTTTATTTAAAAATTTTACATTTTATTTTTTTTAGTTAGTAAATTTAAAATTAAAACATAATTAATAAGTTTTATTTAGGAATAATAAGTTTTATTTATGAATACTATTCCTGATCACACTTTGCGTAGCGTAACATTTTTTATTTTTTAAAATATTTTTTGATGATTTTTTTTTAATTTCATGATTATGCTAATAAAATTTTTCCTTCTAGATTAAATGGCTAGGTTATAGTATTAAACATAAAAAAAAATGAAACCAAAATATTTTTAAGGTACATATGAGTCAACAAGCCGAATATCAAAATTATATATATATATATATATATATATATATATATATATATATATATATATATATATATATATATAGTATGTGACTGTTCATGTCACGTAGATATCAACTTTGCTTTATTTTTTTAATTATTTTTTAAAATTTTAAATTTAAAAAATAATTAAAATATTTTTTAAAGATTTTATTTCTAGGATTGTTACTTCCTAAATAGTTTATAATTTGTAAGTTATTTTTTAAAAAGATTTTATCTCTATGGTTTAGGCTTTCCAATTTGATTATAGTATTTAGTAAAAAGAAAATTTTAAAATAAAATAAATTTAAGTATTTATGGAGTATTGTAATGTATTTAGGGGACATATTCATGGATTAGGGATTTATATATGGAAATATTGATTTTTTTAAATTTAAAATCTAAATATTTTTAGGGTTCATGTTTCCCAATTGGGTTATAATTTTCAAGTTATTTTTTTTAAGATTTTATCTCTAGAGTTCAACCTTCCCAATTAGATTATAGTGTTTAGTAAAAGAAAAAAAATTAAAAATAAAATAAATTTAAGTATTCATGGAGTATTATAATGTGTTTAGGGGATATATTTATGTATTAGAGATTTATATAAAGAAATATTAATTTTTTTAAATTCAAAATCTATAAAAAATAATAATAAAAAAAAGTCTGATATGCTACGCGCGCACTGTCGCGCACTGTGCGGCGCGCAGCATATCACGATTATATATATATATATATATATATATATATATATATATAGAGAGAGAGAGAGAGAGAGAGAGAGAAAGACTTGTTATGCCACACATTTTACGTCGCATATCTTGTGAGCACCATAGATAATTTTTTTTATTAGACTTAATACTATACCCTAACCCCTAAACTCTAAATTGCTTAGCCGCAAGTTATAAAAAAAAAAACGTTATGCACTATGCAATCGCACAGAGAATATATATACCCAAATGTTACACTACATAACCAATTTGGGCGTTGTTCCTGGGCGACTGAGTGAGTCGGAGCATTCGGATCACTTCCGGACGTACCGACTCTAAGTTGCACAATGGAGGCATGTATATATATAGTTCTGATATGTTGCGCACTCGACTGTGCGTGCCTTGTTGGGGCACTTTGGAGCTATAGGGGGAGGGGTGAATAGCTCGTCTTGCTCACTTCGTAGATGTTGTTGCAGCGGATAAACTCGAAGCAACAAACTCTCCAATGCTAACACTAGGATTTACTTGGTATTCACCTCAAGAAGAGGTAACTAATCCAAGAATCCACACAGAGCGCACTCTCTACTAACAAGAATACTCCTTTTCGGAAACAATCCGAAGGTGGAGAAACCTCCTACAACTCACACAAGCAATGCAACTAGAAACAAGAAGTAAATACACAAATACAAATGAAAAATCTTCTTACTTGATCTCTTGTTGCTTGTGAATGCCTCTTGTAAGTTTGGAAATATAGCAACACCTCAACCCTAAGCTTCCAAGAATTGGTAGAGAAGATTGAGTGAAGAGTTATTCTCGTTTGAACTCGTTGTTGCCTTCACATCTGCGCTTTTAGGGGTTCCAATGGATTGAGCCTGCTCTCAATTGATTGTCATGTCAGATTCAGTCGATCCCAGCCGACCAAACCTCGCAACCTAAGCAACGGTCATATCCTAATCGATTGACCAATCGATTGGGGAGGTTTCAATCGATCAACTAATCGATTTAGAGTACCTCTGTGCTCTCGTAGAAGACCCTGGAATCGATTGACTAATCGATTCTGGCTGCCTTGCGTCATCATGAGAGAAACTTCCCCAATTAATCATCTTAGGAATTCCTGAATTGATTGACAGGGCCTTTCTGTTTCATGATAAACGGTTACGAATCGATTATCTGATCGATTGACACAACCCCAATCGATCAGCTGATCGATTGAGCTATCTTTGTTAGCAGAACTCTCCCAATCCATCAACTGATCGATTGGGGCCTAGTTCAATCGATCACCTGATAGATTGACTAATCCTAACTAGTTAAACTCAAGTCTACGATTCCCTTGCCCAACATCCAGTCAACCATGACATGTTAGGACTTCCTTGTGCATAGCATCCGATCAACCTTGACTTACTTGGACTTCGTCACTAAGTGTCTGGTTAAACCTTTGACCCACTTGGACTTTTCTCTCCGTGCCAAGTGTTCAGTCAACCTTAACCCATTTGGACTTACCGTTTCATGCCAAGTATTCGATCCTTTATGACTTGGACTTCTAAACACCATGTGTTCAGTCAGGTTTGACCCACCAGGATTTCCACTTGTTTGGCTTTACTCACCAGGACTTTCCTTCTGCTTAGTTTCACTCACTAGGGCTTCACTCACCTAGTTTTTCTCACTATTTAGCATTACTAACTAGGACTTTTTACTTGACTTCACTCACCAGGATTTTCTCTAGGACTTTTCCGACTACCTGACTTCACTCACCAAGACTTCCATCTGCTAAGCTTCACTCACTAGGACTTTCACATTACCTGGCTTCACTCACTAAGACTTCCACCACCTAGCTTCACTCAGTAGGATTTGTTGAGGTTCAATCAAAGTCCCACATTGAAAAGATTTGGTAAAGATCATGGGGTTAAAAGGATGCATGATATCTCCATTGGCATGAGACCTTTTGGGGAAAGTCCAAGAGCACAGTCATGAGTGTCTAGGCCCAAAGTGGACAATATCATGACATTGTGGAGATATGTGGACATCCTTTGGGCACAACAAATGGTATCAGAGCCATGGTCCGGACCAGATGCCATGTGGGGTGGCCTTGAATGAAGTTGAGGGTGGGCCCGAAGCAGGTCAGGATGACTGGATGCTTGCAGGGAGGCCTGGAGCAAGTCAAGGTGACCGGATACTTGTAGGGAGGCGGGTAGGTCAAGGTGACCGGATGCTCGCAGAGAGGCCCGAAACAGGTCAAGGTGACCGGATGTTCACGGATAGGCCCGAAGAAGGTCACGATTGACCGGATCAAGCTGCTTACGGGGAGGCCCAGAATAGGTCAGGATGATCGGATGCTTATGGGAAAGGTCCTGAAGAAGGCCAGGGTGATTGGATGCTTGTGGGGAGGCCCGGAGCAGGTCAGGATGACTGGATGCTTGTGAGGAGGCCTGGAGTAGGTCAGGGTGACCAGATGCTCGCAGGGAGGCGAGTATATCAAGGTGTCCAGATGCTCGCAGGGAGGCCCGAAGCAGGTCAAGGTGACCGAATGCTTGTGGGGAGGCTCGAAGTAGGTCAAGGTGACCGGGTGCAGATGCTTGCGGGGGGCCCAGAGCAGGTCAGTGTGACCAGATGTTCGTAGGGAGGCCTGAATCATGAGAGTAATTGTGATTCTTCATTTGAGGGGAGGATTATTGGGGTTCAATCAATGTCCCACATTGGAAAGATTTGGTAAAGATCATGGGGTTAAAAGGATGCATGATATCTCCATTGGTATAAGGTCTTTTGGGGAGAGCCCAAGAGCAAAGCCATGAGGGCCTAGGCCCAAAGTGGACAATATCATGTCATTGTGGAGATATGCGGACATCTTTTGGGCATAACAAGATTTCCATCTGCTTAGCTTCACTCACTAGGGATTTTCAACTGCATGACTTCACTCACTAAGGCTTTCACACCAAGTGTCCGGTCAACATTGATCCACTTGGATTTTCTTCTTCTACCAACCTTCCCGTTAGTCTTGCCCTTGCTTAACCTCCAGTTAGGACTTCCTAGTCAAGTATCTGATCAACTTTGAACTACTTGACTCTGTTGGTGCTCCAAGATTATTTGATGTGATCAAAGAAGTTAGGATAGGTCCTGTTGTATTTAATTCTATGTCTAAGTGTGCAGGAACTTAGGAGCTAGCGAGAAGGACCGCATGGGAGAGAGCCGACGGGCTCGGTGCGTCTGAGGGACGAGGTGCTGTGGAAGAGTACACAGGTGGACGAGAAGGAGGCGCGTGACATTTTCAAGGGACGAGAAGCCAGGAGCGGAAGCTTGCTCGAGAAGGCCAGAAGTCGGGTTTGGGTGAGCCCTATTTTGGATGGCCGAGATCACCCAAGCAAGAGGAACCGGAGTGGAAGACCTGGATCGAGGCGAGCGAAATCAGAACGGAAGGCTCGCCCTGGAAAAAGTCAACTTCGTTGACTTTCTTAGTTCGGGCGCTCGGACTCAGTTTAAGTGTCCGGACTCCGGGTGCCCGGAATCCTTCCGGGCGCCCAGAACAGGATTTTATTCAGATCACGTTTGACCATGATCCATTGCGAAGGGGATAAAGTTTTATCTTCCTCCAGGCTCCTGGAACCCTTCTACATGCCCCAAGTAGGGCTATATAAGCAGCCCTGCTCCCAAAGCTAAAGTATAACAAGAAATTGTGAAACAACACTTGTACACATCCACTGTTCTATTTTAGTTTTCTATTTCTGCGCTTCCATTGCTATAAAGAGGCTTCTCCGCCTGAAGGAGAATTTTAGTGCAATTTAACTTCCTTAGATTAACAACCTCCCTAGTTATAACCAATTAAATCTGTGAGCCTCATCTTTTTAGTTTATCTCTTATTTTGTTTATGCAAGTGTTTAGTTTAATTAAGTTATAAGTTTGAGGAAGGTTTGTTTTGCTTGATTTGTGCAGGGGTTATTCACCCTCCCTCTAGCCAGCCTCTGAAGGTCCTAATAAGTGATATCAGAGTAAGGACACTTCAGGAGGACTAATCGTCGAACGAAGTACATGAGATGGCCGGATAGAGCATCTATCCACTGAAGTTTGAGGGGGAATTTGCGAGCTCGAAAAAGAAAATGGAGGTATTCTTTAAAACTGATTTTGAATTACTTTTAATAATGAAATTCGATTTTGTGGCACCCGAAGGTAAGGAAGAATACCAGTGGACGAAGAAGGAGCATGCCGACTTCTTGGCAAACGGAAAAGTAGAGTTCCATCTGCTCAGCATCCTACCACCACAAGAAGTCAATCGGATCGACACCTACGACTCAGCAAAGGAGTTTTGGGAAAAGTTCCTTGAGCTACATGAAGCGACGTCCGAAGCCAAGCTTGCGAGACGGGATCTGATAAGGAATCAGTTAAGCAATATAAAATTGGAAGCAGAAGAAACCGTTGCACATCTTCACTCTAGAATGAAGGAACTAATCACCGGACTCACGAATCTCAAAGAAAAGTTAAGCAACTGGGATTTGCTAAGGTACGCACTTAATGCATTTCCTAGAACTACCGAGTGAGCATCATTAGTAGATGCTTACTATATATCTAAAGATTTAGAATCTGTTACCTTAGAAGAAATATTTTCAATATTTGAAGTCCATGAAACGAGATGTGCAGATACGAAGAAGGAGCCGAAGCACAACATTGCCCTTAAAGTAAAGATGGATGAACAGGATTCAGAATCTTCTCTCGACGACAATGAAACAGTAATGATGGTAAGACAATTTAAAAAATTATTTAAATCTAGAAAAACTAACCATCTGCAGGGTAGAAAGAAAAGAACAATCAGATGCTACAACTGTAATGAAGAAGAGCACGTTAAAAACAACTGCCCTAAATTGAAGAACAATGACAAGGGTAAGAACAAGAAGCTCATCCAAATGAACAAGCACAAAAACTTGAAGGCGACATTAGGGATGACAATGGGTCGGGTTCGGGTCGGATTCTATATCCTCCGTCCCCATACCCATCGGGTATAGGATTTTCGATGGGTATACCCATATCCATTAAATGATCGGATATCTTCTATAGTTATAATTTTTCTTCTTTCTTTCCAACTATTATCATTCAAAAAAAAATATATTAAAATTAACAACCTATTAAAATATATATATATATATAATTAAAAAAATAGATTAAACATCTATATAGTCTCCTCCTAATATCAACAAAAATAGTAAGTTGATTTTGGGAAAAGAAAATTTTCTTTAATATATGTATATATATTATTTAATCGGGTATTCGGGTCGGGTATCAGGTATTGATAGTCCCTCTATACCCTCCTCCATTCGGGTCGGATGTCGAATCCTCCATCGGATTCGGGTGAAATTGTCATCCCTAGGCGACATGGGATGAAACGTCGTCCGAATCAGAGATTGAGACTTTCTCTGGACTTGCGTTAATGACAACTCATCAAGATGACGAAAACGAAGCAAGCTCATCCGAAATGAGCATCGAGAGCATCGATGAAGGGGGATCGACATTGGAAGAAAGCAGCTGTTCAGGGGGAGCTACAGATAACGAGATCGACAAGGTAAGTCAGGTACGGTCTCTTCCTCCCGATAAGTTATTTAAATTTATTAAGTTATTATCTAAATACGGTTGCAAATTAGAAAAATAAAATAAAGAATTAAAGTTAATTCTAGCCAAATTCTGTTTATTATAAGATTTTGAAAAAATTAAATTAGAAAATGATAAATTAAAGACATAAGTAGAAAACTTGAAAAATCATACATGTTTAACTGTTCAAACTCAAAATTTTAAAAGACTAAGCTGGTATCTTAGATTTTACAGGGGTCAAATTAGAAAAATTTCCAAAAGTTATGTGCCCCTAAAATTTCTAATTAATCCTATATGAAGGAACCTATATTGGGTTCTAAAAACTTGTATAAATTAAAAGTTTAATTGGACTTAGGGCTTTCAGAGAGTAGATTAAATGTTTAATTTCCTTAAGATGCTTTGTCTAGAAAGTGGTTGTTGCTTCAATAACCAAGAAGATCTAGTGCCTCACTACACCCTGGAAGTTAATTAATGAAATAAAATATTTAATTATAATTAATGTTTTAAAATAGTTACTCAAATATTTTTTTTACTTAGAAAATTTGTTTACTTAGATTTTCTTTTTTTGTAACAATTAAAATTTTCTAAAATTATTACAAATTTTTGAAGTTTGACTAACTTGATAAGTTTTTTTTTTAAATTGCTGGAAAATCAGAGATTTTTTTTTTTAAAAAAATTACCCTTAAAGTTCTTTTGCTACCTCATTTTTTATGTGATCAAAGGGGAAGAAGGGAAGATTAAGTTTAGGGGGAGGTAGTTTAAATTGTTTTAAATTTTTGCACTTTAAAATTTATTTCTTTTACTTTATGTTAGTTTACCCTAACTTAGCTTGGGTTGCTCACATCAAAAAGGGAGAGATTGTTGGTATCCCAAGGTTGTTTTGATGTGATCAAATAAGTTAGGTTATGTCCTGTTGTGTTTAATCTTGTGTCTAAGTGTGCAGGAACTTAGGAGCATAGGATGTCGAGCAAAAGACGTAGCTAGCGAGAAGGACCACACGGGAGAGAGCCGACGGGCTCGGTGTGTTTGAGGGACGAGGTCCTATGGAAGAGTACGCGGGCGGACGAGAAGGAGGCGCCAGTGTTTCCGAGGGACGAGAAGCCAAGAGCAGAAGATTGGTCGAGAAGGACGGAAGTTGGGTTCAGGTGAGCCCTATTTCGGATGGCCAAGATCACCCAAGCAAGAGGAACCAGAGCGAAAGACTCGGACCAAGGCGAGAGAAACTAGAGCGAAAGGCCCGGACTGGAAAAAGTCAACTTGGTTGACTTTCTTAGTTCGAGCACCCGGAACAGGATTTTATCCGGATCACGTTTAACCACGATCCGTTGCGAAGGGGATAAAGTTTTATCCCCCTCGAGGTGCCTGAAACCCTTCCAAGCACCCCGAGCAGGGCTATATAAGCAGTCTTGCTCCCAAAGCTAAAGTACAATAAGAAATTGTGAAACAACACTTATACACATCCACTGCTCTATTTTAGCTTTCTATTTCTACGCTTCCATTGCTGTAAACAACCTTAACCCAGGGGAAATTACACCAACAATCTTCCCCTTTTTGATGTTTGACAATACGTTTAAGTTAATAATACATTTAAGTTAGGCTAATCTCATAGCATCAACTTCTTCTTCATGCCAAAGCATGAATGAGTGTTTCTTGTTGGTGCAATCAGTCTCAAGAGTTTTGATGTTTGATAATATACTTAAGTCTGGTCAATTTGACCAAGGGTTTATCCAAATAAGACTTAATGTTTGGAAGAGAGAAGTCTAGTCAGGACTAGATGACTAGCAAAAGTCCTAACTTAGGCAAGGGTAAGCCCTAGTGAGTGAAGCTAGGCAGTAAAAATCCTAGGGGGAGGTAACCTTAGGTGGTGGAAGTCTAGTGATTGAAGCTAGACCCTAGTGAGTGAAGCTAGGTGGTGAAAATCCTAAGGGGAGGTAACCTTAGGTGGTGAAAGTCTTGATGAGTAAAGCTAGGTAGTGGGAATCCTAGGGGGGGTAACCCTAGGTAATGGTAAAGTCTTGGATACAGTCCAAGCATGAAGTCTAGTAGGTCGGGTAGACTTACAAGAGTGTGACTTGATCCTAAGGGATTACCCCTTAGGTGGTAAACTTGGAGGAGGGATCTCTAAGTAAAAAAGTAAGTCTAGTAGGCTGGATAGACTTACAGGAGTGCGGCTTGATCCTAAAGGATTGACTCTTAGGTGGTAGACTTAGAGGAGGGACCTCTAAGTAAAAGGTAAGCCTAGTAAGTCAAGTTGACTTATAGAATTAAGGCTAACGTTGCTTGTTTGTGTATGTTTGGTTGTTTTGTAAGAACCTAGAGCTAAAAGTAAAATTGAGAGAAGACAAACACAAATGAGTGAACTGAACTTCACTAGGGTTGAACTGGACCCAAATCAATTCAATAAACCAAACCAGCGGTTTGGTAAACTGACTAGGCTTGGTCCAAATTGCTGAGTTATGAAATGTTGATATGGAAGATGATGTGGTAAAATAAGATATGGTTTATCTTTATGATTTGGATGAGGATAAAGATAAGCTGGATGAAGTGGATAGAGATAAAACTTGATCCATATATTGCTTTATCCAGATATGCTTCATCTAGATATAATTTTATCCAGATAAGGATATGATCTAACTCTATAAAAAGAGACGAATGCTCTACATTCAAGACATCGCTTCTTCTACTACTCATATTTCGTGTGCTTAAAAGAAAGGCTACAATGCGAAGCTTTGCTACCGAGGAAGCTCTAGGAAGTGTGCATTGCACTCAGGACTTTCGAATCAGCTCGACAAAGTTTTTGTTTGTATTTCTTTTATTACAAACTATATTTACTTTATCATTCTTTTATGCTTGTATTTGATAAATTGTAAGACGGGTTTCTCTGTCTCCGGAAAGTTTTCGGAAAGGAGACCACTAGTGGACTCGTGTTTGAGTGTGTAAGCCTTGGATGTACTGACCCTGGAGGGTTGGGAACCAAGTAAATCCCGTGAGTATCATTTTTTTCATACTTTATTTTATATTTCACTACTACTAATGACTTTGATAGAAAGAATGGACAAAATCAAAAAGCAAGCGATAAGTTGAGATCCCCCCCCCCTCTCTCGACCGCACAGATCCTACATTTCTTTCATTATCTCCCTTTACAATAGGGCAAACTCTCCCTTTGAGTAATGAAGGTCTAACTTAAATCCTATATTCTCTCCCTTTGGCACATATCAAAAACTCTTCTCCTTAAGAGTTATCCAAATATTGTTTACAATCTCATTTGTTGTTCACAATATCATAATGAAGGTCGTCCCATACCCTTCATCTTCTCCAAATGCTCACCCTTGAGCATAGTTCCTTCATATAATGTTTATCCTAGAGCATTCACACTCCATAATGAACATATCCAATCTTCAATTGTTCTCTAATGATCAACCTTGGGCATTCACAATAATGAAGATTTACAACCTTCTAATGTAAAAAAAAAAATATCTAACTCATGTCTTTCAGGAGTAGCTCCCCCTCAAAACATGCTCTAAACTTCTGTCATTACACTAACAATAACTTAGAATTCCTAAACCTTTTGGAAACCCATAATTTGACATTTTGAGGTTCAAAAATCAATAATGAATGCAAACCTCATCCTAAACTTCAAATTAGTTTGCTTAACCATTCCATTCTTATTTTCATCAAGAAAACTACCCTTAAATATTCATAAATAAATTTCTTAGGGTGAAGAATGGTTAACATGACTAAAAGTGTCTTAAATGAATGAAATTAGACATTTATAGTCAAAATTAGCTTTTCCAATCGATTGAAGTTGAGACTCACTAGATCAAAGCTATTCAATCGATCAACTGATCGATTCCGCGAGCTTCTGTTTGCAGGAAATGCACTTGAATCGATCAATTGATCGATCCAAGAAGGGGTCAATCGATCAAATGATCAATTATGCTAGATTCTATTTGTGAAAAACCCAGTTCAATTGATCGGCTAATCGATCGGTTGATCGATTGGGTTTCTGATTTCTTGAAATAAAATTTCAGCCGAAATTCAAAATTTTCTAAATAATTCTATAAAATTCTAAAAATTATGCAAATTCATGTAGACATTATTTATGTCATTTACTATCAGGAAAAATAGTTCTCTATAAAAATATGTCTCATTTTCAAAGATTGACATAAAACTTGAAATCATTAAAAACTTTAATATTTTGCTCTAGTTTGTGTCTAACTATACAATGGCGATTCCTATCAAAAGATAGCCTTCACCAATGTTTTCCAAAAGTATTTTGAAATGATTTTCAAAATTAATTTCCAACCATGTTCCTTGGGCTAAATGCATATGACTTGTACACTAGCATTTCCAATGATTGGATAACACATAACTATGTGTTTGGATGATACTAAAACTCAAAAAGATGCACTAAATCAATATCTTGAGTTATATTCATCCTCCTAAAATCTCACTTGTATAAAATTTGTACTACAACACATATAAGCCAACTTATAGTTCTTGTGAGATGTAAATTTTGATTTTACCGTAAACTAAGGGAGCATGCATTGATCATTCACCTAGGATGTCATTTGTTAATTAATGTCATTGTCCTTAATTACAAGAAATTTAAATAATACATAATGATTGATTTATTGTATACATCAAGATGAATAAGTTTCAAAAGAAACATACTATAACTACATGATGTATGTATGACATGATATTTTTTTTTCATACTAAGTATGAATATAAATATGATGTCATGACATATTATGGGCAAGTAAAACATGACACTTTAGCATAAATAATATACCTAGATTAACTATCTAAGTATCCCTAGTTAATTGCTAAACTAAAACTAATCCTAGATTGCCCCTTTTTCTCTTAAGAAAATGTCAAAATCTAACTTGGCATTTTTTCCTCTTTCCTAATTGCGTGAATTTAGTTAAGCCTAATTCCTCAAATTTTTGGCACATTTTACTCTTTCAAAGAGTAACCACTTAATCCTTTTCATTTTCAAGAAGTATAACTACCTTGAAAATGCTCTCCAAGTGTTAACTGCATCAAGGTTAGGTTAACTACCCTTCCAATTAGAGTTGACACTCTCTAAACCCATCTAGGGTGTAGAGAATGTTGGATTATGAATGTCGATAGAAGGAGGGGGGTGAATATCGATTTAAAATTATTCGTAGCGAGTTAGAGTAAGCAGTGAAAAAATAAAAGCGAAACAATGCTAACACAAACCAATTTACTTGGTTCGGAGCTTTCGTCGACTCCAACTCCAAGGCACATACTCGTTGAGTGCTTTCATTGGACAATTCACTAGCAGTTCGCAAAAGGTTACAAATGCAAGTACACAAACTTTAAAAGGAAATACCGACAACAAAATGAAGGAAAGAAAAAACTCTTGGTAGCACGTTGTCGGAGGAGCTTCGCAGTGTCGCAGGAGCACAGCGTAGTAGAGCATATGTCGTTGTTGTTCTTTCCTCCAGGGCTCACCCTCCTTATATAGGAAGCTCCGGGCGCCCGGATCCCTTCCGGGCGCTTGGACTATGAAGTAACCCAACCAACCAGTGAGCTTCACGTGCGACGATTGCGACAGGATAAAATTTGTCTTCCGGGTGCCCGGACCACCTTTCTCCAGAAGGTCCTTTTCCTGCAAGAAAGTGTTAGTCCGAGGCAAAATAAAAATTATACTACCCTGCACAACAAAAGTTAACACAGTTAAAGAAAAAAGAGTAGAAATTAGATTCCGTCTCATGGAGACCGGAATCTAATCAAGATCTCAACTTAGATTTACGAAATGGTTCTAAGTTGGATCGTCGCCTAAGTTTCCTAACCGGGAACGCGCCCTCACCAAGCCACTCTCCTCCAGTGACTTACCTTAACTTACTTGTCATACGTCCGGTCAGCTCGTTGACCTATTTGGACTTCATGCCAGCTACCCGGTCATCCTGTGGACCTAGCAACACTGAGTTGGCACAATAGATAAAAATAGTGCAGTAAACCTAGGGGTACCTCCCTAGGGTTGCCTCCTTAGGGTTGTCTAGCTTCACTCACTAGGACTTCCATTGCCCGACTTCACTCACCAATACTTCCTCCACCTAGCTTCACTCACTAGGGTCCGACTTCACTCACCGGGACTTCCACCACCTAGCTTCAGTCACTAGGGCCCGACTTCACTTACCGGGACTTCCACCACCTAGCTTCACTCACTAGGACCCGACTTCACTCACCGAAACTTCCACCACCTAGTTTCACTCACTAGATCTCGGCTTCACTCACAGGGACTTCCACCACCTAGCTTCACTCACTAGGGTCCGACTTCACTCACCAGGACTTCCACTTTGCCTAACCTTTGGTTAGAACTTACCTTTGCTAGTCATCTAGTCCTGACTAGACTTCTCTCTCCCAAACATCAAATCCTGTTTGAGTCAACCCTTGGTCATATTGTCAAACATTGAAATCCTAGAGGTTGATTGCACCAATAATCTCCCCCTTTTTGATATTTGATAATTTTCTTAAGTTAGGCTTGGGTCTTTAAGGGTTAATTCTCAAGAGTTGAGAAATTCAAAAAGTTTGAGAGGTTTTAGATAATTTTTTATAACTTAAGACATCACTCTCCCCCTTTGGCACACATCAAAAGGATATAAACTTAAGGTTCTATTAGGTTTTGCACCAACAATGTGCGAAAAACTTTCCAAAGTGTTTGCAAAAACATCTTTCTAAGTAAGCATAAAAGAAAACTTAAGTAAACCCCTTTTTTGAACTTTATAAAACTGTTGAAGAGAATTTTTTGAATTAAATATTTTAAAAGTAATTTTAAACAAAATTTCTAAGTAAGTTTTCATAATTAACAACTTTTGAGAGTTTAAGTAACTCTTTGATAGTGCATTTTCAAAGTTTTTCAAGGTGTTTCATAAAAATTTGTAAAGCAAGGAGTATTTTGTAAAAGATTATGAAAATAAATTTTCAAACTTAGTTTTAAAGATTTGCAGAACTTTTAATTTTTAAAAATTATGTGTTTAGAGGGTTGATCCAAATCAAAAGAACACAAAGTTTGAAGGTGAGCTTTCAAAATATTTTCCAATACACTAAAATTTTTTTGAAAGTGATTGTGAAAAGAAAAGACAATTCAAAACAATTTTTGAAAAGCATAGAGTGTTGTTTTTTTAAAACCAAGTTTGGAAAGTAATTTGTAAAATAATTTTCAAAATGGAAAAAATTTGTTAATATTTTAAGAATATTTTTCAAATAAAGTGTGAGAAGATTTTTCAAAATATTTTCAAGTGTATTTATAATTTTTTCAAATATTTTTACATAAGTAATTTTTCAAAAGATTTTGCAAATATATTTCTCAAAACCATCTCTCCTGAAGTCAACACTCTCCTTGAAGTCAATACTAGGGTTTGGGCATAATTTCAAGGCTTTAGCACATTTGTCTACCTAAATGTGTTAAGGAAATTGAGATCAGTAACACTTATGTTTAGTATAGTATTTTCATAAGTATTTCTACATACTTATTATAATTATACATTTAAGTTTCAGGTTAAATGCAATAATTTGTAATTAACTCAATTTAATACTTATTTGATTAAAACAAATTAAATTTTATATTAATTGATTGAGTTAATTAATGAAAGTTTTAGTTATAATTTAATTTTTTTATGTACATTATCCTTAGATTAACTAAGTTTAAAGTATTAATGTCATGTCCCGAGAAAGTCCCTGCCAGAAGAAATTTCGACAGCATCCCCCCTGTACGGGTGATAATATGAAACTTATCTATATAGCTCTCAGGGCTCACAATCATCAGCCAACACGGTTGTCATCATAATACGAAAAGAAATCAAAAACAACATCCAAACTTACCTCTTCTACCGTCCAACAGGTGCATAGCAAAACATACCAAATAGAAAACCCACCAAGCAATCAAAAGACCAACCATTACAATGCCTTAAGAAAAACTATACTAATCCAGGGTGCAAAACCAATACAAGTCCAAAACACAGCTCTAAGCAAATAAACAGAATACTAAAAGACCAATACGTAAACTCTTGTGACAAGGAGACTAGCAACTGGAACCTCCTAATGGCCTTAACCTGAAATAAGAAAATAGAGCAACAGTGTGAGTTCAACAACTCAGCGGATACCCGATAGACATACATAATAAGATATAATTAATAGTAATAATCATGCGGTACAGTTTCCTGAACAAAAATAGGAAATGTAGACTAAAAAGGGTTGAAGAAATTGTACTCACCAGAACCTCCTATCCGGAAATAAGGGTCGTCAGATCAGATACAAAATGTCACCAGTATGCATATCAATCATATGCATCCACCAAATATGCAGTAAACATAGTGCAGCAAACATAAGCAATAAATGCAATCCATGCATATGATGCAAATTATATGGTCACCCCTGACGCCAGTCAGCCATCTCACACACGATGGTGAGACCGAGTGGGTAGGGCTATGATAACTGTGCACTCTGCCATCACTGCTCCTGATGAGTGACCGAGTAGATAGGATGCTGTCGGAGTACACCTATCCTCCTACCCCAAATCATAAGTGGGGGAGCTCAATGCTCTCATCTCCCTGAGACAGTCCAGAGGAGGGACCCCTGTTGTGCTACCACGCTGCGTCACGCTACCCATGAGTGGACCAGTGGAGCACTGACAAAGCAAACTACCACACACCCTGCCTGATATACCACTAACTCATGAGTAGTTGTGTGTGCAGATCCATGTAACTGGCGATGAGCTCAACAATAACGGAGCTGCCAATCGCTCAGCATGCAATCATGCAAAATGATGCATGCCACTAAGCATGTAAATCCTGAACATATCCACATCCATAAAGTATGTACAAAAAGGTAAATGGTATGACAAATAACTAGTCCGGTACACAATAAGGCATGGTATGTCACTACCTCCATGAACATAAATACACATGACAATAATCAAGAGGGTATAAAATATAAATGCAGAACAGATAAAAAACATGCAACAGGTATCATGTAGTGACATACCAAATAGAAATCAACATAACTATTACCATAAGTTATAACCTACTAAGCATATCAGAATGACAATATTAAAAGATAAGTCAATGGCACCCGCCTAAAAAATGGAGATCGTATCAAATCAATCCGTCGTCGAGACGCCCGTCTCGAATTAGAGTCTTGCATCAATCAATATGTATATATTTTATTTAGCTAAATTCACATACCGAAACCTATTTAGGATAACCATAATCGAATATGATTACTGATTACCCACCTCAACTAAAGTTAAACCGGTTTCACCCTAATAAATCCAAGCACAACTTACCCAAATCCGTTTGTTCCTGAATCAACCCACTGCTGGAAAACCTCCTTAACAGCACCACCAGCCAAAGCCAATTTCGGTCGTGCTGTTGCTCATAACCGGAGCTACAATGACTGGATCAGACAACTAACCTCAATATCTCAAAATTGCAAGATGAAATTAGATCGAAGCTAAGCATTTCTTACCCAAAACCAAAGATCCCTTACCCTACTACCGGAGACAACTGCTGGAAGATCAGTTGCTGTTGATCTTCTAAAACAAAAGCTCCTGTTGACGCTCAGTTGATCGGAAAGGAGGAGATGGATGGTCAGCGACAGCACGGAGGGTAGGGAGGATCGGCGACGATCGCTTTAGGGAAGAGACGCGAGGAGAAACAAGGCGGAGGTGAAGGATCGACGATCGGTCGATCTAGGGCAAAGGCCCGTGAGGGAGAGGAGCTCGGTGGTGAATATGGGAGAGCTTAAGCCCTCGGTGGTCGGCGATCGGTAGGCGCCGATGCGCGCGTCAAGTGGTGGAGTCGGGGCAGAGCCGAGAGGAAGGAGAGAAGGGCCGACGCTTCTTCGACTACCCGTGAGCAAGAGGCAAGCTCCAGACCGGAACCCTCGGCAAGATTGGGGATCTTCGCGACAAGGAGACGACGGGTAGAGGAGGGAAGATGACGCAAGGAGAAGTCTCTAGGCTTCCTTGGCCATGGGCCTTGTATGCGTGGAAGAGGAGAAGAAAAGGCATCGATGACGGTGGTTTTAGGAAGATGATCGGGTTCGGCGGAGGGGAGAAATAGGGCACGACAGCGAAGGGGAAGAGGAAGGGATTCGGGTGGAGGTGAGGGGTTCGGCGATGGGAGAAGAAAAAAAAATAAAATTTTTTCTCGTTTAAATGGGTAGATTAAACAGGCTTTCCCGACTAAATAATTAATCCCTTTAAACTCGTCATACGAGCTCCGAAAATTTTCCAGAAAATTTCTAAAAATTCCTGAAAATTCCCTTAAAGTTATATTTAGGTGCCGTATTTTACAATTAATTCAGAGTTAAATTTATTGAAGTTATTAAACCAAGTTAAGTAATTTTAAGGTTCTTTAATTAAGATAAAGTAGTTAAAATTTTAATTAATATTTTAATGTAAAATCAAGTTTGATTTAAAATGATTTAGAGTAAAGTTAATCAAGATAATAATCAAGTCAATCTTAATTCTTAAATAAAGTTAGACTAAATTTACTTATTAATTATTAAGTTTAAAGTTTAATTGAATTAATTCAATTAAGATTTAAGTTTTAAGTTAAGGGTCTTAGTTTTAAAATGATTTTTTAAAGAATTTAAACTGATTTTTAAAAATTTTAAAAATATTAAAAGGATTTTAAAATAAATTTTTAAGTTATTTTTTTAAATACATTTTTTTAAGTTTAAAATATTTTAAAATCATTTTTAAGTTAAAAAGATTTTTAAATTAAATTTTTTCAGTTAAAAAGATTTTTAAAAATAATTTTTTAAAATAAATTTTAAAGTTAAAATAATTTTTAATTTAAAATGATTTTAAAGAAAATTTTAAGTTAAAATAATTTTTGAGAAATAAATTTTAAATTAAAATAATTTTTAAAATAAAATTTTAATTTAAAATAAATTTTTAAGTAAAAATGATTTTTAAAATAAATTTTTGAATTAAAAATATTTTTAAAATAAATTTTTAATTTAAAATAAATTTTTAAGTGAAAATAATTTTTAAGGAATTTTAGGTTAATTTAATTTAATTTTAATTTTTAATTTGAATTTAGTTTAATTTTAATTTTAAATTTAATTTAATTTAATTTAATTTTTAAATTTTTAAATTTTAATTTGAATTTAGTTTAATTTGAATTTAATTTAATTTAATTGTTAATTTAATTTTAATTTAATGTTAATGTTAATTTTAATTTTAATTTAATTTAATTTAATTTTAAATTTTAATTTACTTTAATTTTAATTTTTAATTTGAATTTAGTTTAATTTTAATTTTTAATATGAATTTAATTTGATTTAATTTATTTAATTTTAATTTAATTTAAATTAATTTAATTTGAAATTTTAATTTTAATTTACTTTAATTTTGATTTAATTTAATTTAAAATTTTAATTTGAATTTAGTTTAATTTGAATTTGAATTTAATTTTAATTTTTAATTTTTAATTTTTAATTTAATTTAATTTTAAAATCCTTAGTTATCTCAACCGATCTACGTTTTTAATCAGGGAATGTTATAATTTTTGTGAGATGAGTTTAGTTCAATTTTAGGGTTTGGTTTAACTTTGTGTTAGATTCAAGTTTAGCTTTGGGCTCAACAAACATGCATTCTCTGGATAAACTTCTAGGTTATGGTGAGTCACTTGGACATCATTAGAGTAACTATGTCTTGGAGGTTTCCAAATAGTCCTATCCACTGAACTTAGTACAAAACCTTGGTCTAATTAGTTAGGATTCGTAAGGGATAGCTTCAGTTAGTTCCACTAAGTCAAATGCACCAGGTTGAAGCCATATCTTCTTAGACATGCATAGACAGAGCTTCCCTAACCTACTATCATCCAAAACTTCATCTGTACCGTAGGTCAAGTTAAACTTTTGCCCCTTTTTGAGCTAGTCCTAATTACCCTGCAGGGTAGGTTATTTTTAGTTATCCTAATGGGTAGATTATTTTTGGAGGTGTCAACTAGTTTGAAGCCTCCCCCTGAATTATTGATTAAAATTTTTAAGTTTAAGTTTTTATTAGTTTTTTTTTTAAATTCAAATTGTTTGAATTATATTTGTTGATTAATTTCATAATCAAAAGATACTTGATTATATCTTAGATTTAGTTTAGACTTGTAATTCAAGTCTAGATTTAATGATTTAATTATATGTTCTTGTTTATGAATTTTATTTTTCAAAAAATTGATTTGTTTTTCTAATTTCCTAAACCTTGAATATAAAATTTTAAAGATTAAAGAATTATATTCTAAATTATTGTTTAGATTTTTATTAGTTAATTTATTTGGTTGAGCATACATATCTAATTGTTGAGGTAAATCCAAACTAGAGCAATGATAATTATTTAATTTACTAACATGTGTAGAAAAAAATTGGATTGTCATGTATAGTAAACTTACTAACCTTTGCTCCCCCTGGATCCTTAGGTCTTCTTTCTAGGCATTGAAGTTTGAAATGACCCATCTTTTTACAATTGAAGCATTGGATATGCTCATTCCCTTTTTGGACTTTACGTGTCGACTTCTCCTTTACCTTTGGTCGTGTGGTTCGAGTCTTATGGACCACTTACTTTTGTAATGCCCTCTTTCACTGCATTTAAAACATATTAAATGATATTTGAATTTTGAATTTACAAATTTACCTTTAGAATCCTTGTTAGGATTCCCCTCTTTGTCCACCGTCGTCTCAGATTCGAATTCTGACTTTTGTTCTAACTCTGATTCAGATCCTTCTACCCTTGTGCCATTAAGGCCATAAAGCTGGTTTGATCTGATTCTGAGGATGACTCTAGAGATTCAGACTCAGATTCAAACTCTAGTTCAACTTGATCTTCTAGTTCCATCGGCTCCTCGTGAAGCTTGATCAACTTGGACCAAAGCTCATATGCATTCTTGTACATTTCTAGTCTACATATAACATTGTTAGGTAAAACATTACAAATTAATTTACTTACATTTTTGTTTAATTCTGAATCCCAAGAAGGTTTTTTCAATATCAGCACATTATCAAAATTTAGACTTCCTAAGAACCATTCCATCCATCGCCTCCAGTAGTTGAAATCTTCTTGATCGTATGATGGTGGTTCGTGGATGCTCCGTCCTTCTTGAATAGACATTGGCATATTTGAAAAAAAAAGACAAGAAACAATTTCCAAGACTTTGTCTTGGGGTAAGCAATGTGGGAGATAAAGAAATATGCGTAATATATATATATATATAATAAAATATTAATAAAAAATATTATTACAAATTTTATTAAACGCGATATTTTGTCAACACTAGCCAACGGTGAAAAAATGACAATGATTTTTTCAAAAATACTTTTAGAGGGAAAAAATGAAAGGCGTACCTGCTTGATTGGTGGTTGCATCAATTCAGAGCGGTACCTGCTCTGATACCACTTGTTGGATCGTGAACGCCAATAAAGGGGGGGGGAGGGGTGAATATCGATTTAAAATTATTCGTAGCGAGTTAGAGTAAGCAGCGGAAAAATAAAAGCGAAACAATGCTAACACAAATCAATTTACTTGGTTCGGAGCCTTCATTGTCGGAGGAGCTTCGTAGCGTCGCAGGAGCACAACGCAGTAGAGAAGATGTCATTGTTGTTCTTTGCTCCAGGGCTCACCCTCCTTATATAGGAAGCTCTGGGCGTCCGGATCCCTTCCAAGCGCCTGGACTGTGACATAGCCCAGCCAACCAGTGAGCTCTACATGCGACGACTGTGACGGGATAAAATTTGCCTTTCGGGCGCCCGAATCCCTTCCGGGCGCCCAGACCACCTTTCTCCAGAAGGTCCTTTTCCTATAAGAAAGTGTTAGTTCGAGGCAAAATAAAAGTTATACTACCCTACAAAATAAAAGTTAGCACAGTTAAAGAAAAAGAGTAGTAATTAGATTCCGTCTCACGGAGACTGGAATCTAGTCAAGATCTCAACTTAGATTTCTGAAATGGTTCTAAGTTGGATCGGCACCTAAGTTTCCTAACCGGGAACGCGCCCTCACCAAGTCACTCCCCTCCAGTGACTTACCTTAACTTACCTACCAGATGTCCGATCAGCCCGTCGACCCGTCTGGATTTCGTGCCAGCTACTCGGTCAGCCCATCGACCTAGCAACACTGAGTTGACACAATAGATAAAAATAGTATAGTAAACCTAGGGTTACCTCCCTAGGGTAGCCTAACTTCACTCATTAAGACTTTCATTGCCCGACTTCACTCACCAGGACTTCCTCCACCTGTTTCACTCACTAGGGCCTGACTTCACTCGCCGGGACTTCCACCAGCTAGCTTCACTCACTAAGGCCCGACTTCATTCATCGCGACTTCCACCACCTAGCTTCACTCACTAGGGCCCGACTTCACTCACCAAGACTTCCACTTTGCCTAACCTTTGGTTAGAACTTACCTTTGCTAGTAATCTAGTCCTAACTAGACTTCTCTCTCCCAAACATCAAATCCTGTTTGGGTCAACCCTTGGTCATATTATCAAACATTGAAACCCTAGAGGTCGGTTGCATCAATAGAGAACACACTCTTAGGAATCCAAAACTTATTGGTGCTCCTTGGGTGTATTAGGTGTTAGGACCAAATGGAATTTATATATCTCCACAATGACATGATATTGTCCACTTTGGGCCTAAGCCCTCATGGTTTTACTCTTCGGCTCTACGCAAAAGGCCTCATACCAATAAAGATATCTTTTCCTTATAAATCTATAATATTTCCCATATATTTTTAATATAGGGCTTTGTTTGCAACCTTGCAACCCAACAATCCCCCCTCAAACGAAGGACCACAGGCTTCCCACGTCCGATCCTTGACCCACCAGGTCATCCTACCCCTCGATCCACCTGACCTACTAAGAATTCATTGTCTAGCCGCAACTAGGACTTCCTGTCTAGTATCTGGTCCTCTTAATTCAAACACATGAGCCACCACTTCCTTTGTTCGAGGTCAATATTCTACTCACATGGCTCAATTAGATCATAGCTCTTGTGCACAGTTGGCGGTTAGACCTTCTGGCAATCTGGACTTTGATACCAATTGTTAGGATTAAAAGGAATTTAGATATCTCCATAATGACATGATATTATCTACCTTGGGCCTAATCCCTCATCGTTTTGCTCTTGGGCTCTATCCAAAATGCCTCATACTAATGGAGATATCTTTCCCATATAAATCTATATCTTTCCCATGTATTTTTTCAGTATGGGACTTTGTTTATAACCTTGCAACTCATATACTAGGTACTCACTAGGGATAACTTTCCTAGTTACTATCTTAATAACCTTTCTAGGCTTCTTAGAAGCCTTGATCATGCTAGATTCCTTTATGTCAACTCTAGGGATAACTTCCCTTGTGACCTTCTTAGTGACTTTCTTAGGCTTCTTTAAAATCTTAGTCACATTAGTCTTTTTAGGGTTGCTTCTAGGGATAACTTCCCTTGTTACCTTAACTTGACCATTTGACCTAGGATTAGTTCCATAACTATATGAAACTTTATCATAAGAAGACACATCCTTCTTGGCTTTAGGTTTGTGACCCAAACCTCTCCTACCATTTGATGATTCTTGCCTATTTTGACATAGGTTTGACTTCTTTGACCTATTGACACTAATTATCAATTTTTCTAGGGTCTTCTCTAATTTTTTAAGTCTTGACTTCAACACTTGATTTTCACTTCTTAAGTTCTCAAATTTTAATTTTTCATTAAAACCTTGAGATTTCCTTTTTTTAGGCGTGTATCTAAATTTCTTAGAGTTATTGCCTAAGTTATCATCTACCTTCCTAGACTTAGGTATGATAGTTTTAGCATGATATGCTACATATTTTTCCTTAAATCTATCATATTTTCTATTTTCATGATAAATAACATTAAAATGATAAAGATTAGACTTAGCATGTTTTTTATCATGACTTAGAGGAATTGGTTTAATAAATGATACCTTGGGTTTGCTCTTGAGAACTCCCCTTTAGTTGAGCTTCCTCCTTTTTTCTTGACCAGATTCTTCCCCTTCGGACATTAGATCCGATAATGTCTATTTTGATTGCAAGAGAAGAACACAATGTGCGCCTTGCCTTTGCGTACCGAGGAACCAACCTTCTTAGGCTTCTCCTTAGCCTTTGGTGTCACTCAATGTGAGACACTTACTCTTATAGTACCCTTTTTCCCTATACTCAAAACAAATGATGTAATCTTTATTATTACAAATTGAAATCGTTATACCTTCATTTGTAGGGATGATACTATCTTTTTTTTTATCCGGATGTAAATGCCTCTTCTTGATCTAGTATTGATCTACACTCTCCCTTAATCCTTGAAGTGGATGCCTCTTCATCTTCATCCTCGGATGTTGAGCATCTCTCAACTTTCGAATCCTCATGTACATGAAACAAAGAGTATGTTCCTTCTTTACCTTTATCATTGTACTCCATTGAGGATGTATCTTCTTAAATCTCCTCCTTGGATGTTGAGCACCTCTCAACCTCCGAATCTTCTTCTTCTTCATCTTGATCCAATGATATGTCCTCGTTGGATTCTTCTTGATTTAGTACAGTGGATGATTCTTCATGAATTCTTGCCAACTTGCTCCAAAGCTTCTTGGCATCTTTATAATCTCTAATCTTGCATATAATTGTACTTGGAAATAAGTTAACCAAAATTTTAGTTACCTTATCATTTGCCTCGCATTTTTGGATTTGCTCCTTGCTCCAATGGTTTTTCTTGATGATTTTGCCTTTGCTATCCCTTGGGGCCTCAAATCCCTCCATTAGAATAAACCATTGCTCTATTTCCATCATGAAGAAGATTTTGATCTTTGATTTCCAAGAATCGAAGCTTGACACTACAAATGGTGGAGCTACCCTTGTGTAATATCCGAGTCCATCTCATAATTCTATTTTGAAGTTGAACTTGTTGATGAAGTCTTTGACTTATTGAAATTAGGGCTTCAACTTCTTCTTCCTCTAGCTCTTTGCCCTTCCGGCGATGAGTCTAGTGAAGAGCGGTCTTACTTTGATACCACTTGTCGGGACACTTTGGAGCTAGAGGGGAGGGGGGGGGGGGTGAATAGCTCGCTCACTCGCTTGCTTGTTTCGTAGATGTTGTTGCAGCGGATAAACTCGAAATGACAAACTCCCCAATACTAACACTACAATTTACTTGGTATCCACTATAAGAAAAGGTGACTAATCCAAGGATCCACACCGAGCACACTCTCTACTAACAAAAAGACTCTTTCTCGGAAACAATCTGGAGGTGGAGAATCCTCTTACAACTCACAAGTAAATCAACTTGAAACAAGAAATAAATACACAAATACAAATGAAAAACCTTTTTACTTGATCTATTGTTTCTTGTGAATGCCTCTTGTAAGCTTAGAAGTGCAACAATACCTCATCCCTAAGCTTCAAAGAACTGGTGGAGAAGATCGAGTGAAAAGTTCTTCTCGTTTGAACTCGCCGTCACCTTCATATATGTGCTTTTAGGGCTTCTAATCAATTGGGTCTGCTCCCAATCGATTGCCACGTCAGATCTAGTCGATTCCAGCCATTCAAATCTCGTAACCTTCGCAACGATCATATCCCAATCGATTGACCAAACGATTGGAGAGGTTTCAATTGATCAACTGATTAATTCAAAGCGTCTTTATGCTCTAATATAAGACCTCGAAATAGATTGACCAATCAATTCCAGCTACCTTGCGTCATCGTGAGAGAAACTTCCCCAATTGATTAGTTGATCAATTGGAAAAACCTGAATCGATTGATCAATCGATTCAGGGCCTTTCTGTTTCGCAATAAACGACTACAAATTAATCATTTGATCGATGGCGCAACCCCAATTGATCAACTGATCGATTGAAATATCTTTGCTCGCAGTACTCTCCCAATCGATCAGCTGATTGATTAAGGCTCGGTTCAATCAATCACTTGATTGATTGACCAACCCTAACTTGTTAAACTCAAGTCTAGGATTCTCTTGCTTAACATCCGGTCAACCATGACCTATTGGGGCTTCCTTGTGCCTAGCATCCGGTTAACCTTGACCTGCTTGGACTTTGTCACCAAGTGTTTGGTTAAACCTTTTACCCACTTGGACTTTTCTCCCCATGCCAAGTGTTCGGTCAACCTTGACTCACTTAAACTTACTATCTCTTACCAAGTGTCCGGTCCTCTATGACCCACTTGGACTTCCAAACATCTAGTGTCCAACCAACCTTGACCTACTTAGATTTCCACCTGTCTGAGTTTACTTACCAAGGCTTTCTTTCTACCTAGCTTCATTCACTAGGACTTTTCACTTGGCTTCACTCACTAGGATTTTCTCGTTGCCTAACATCACTCATTAGGATTTTTCACCTGACTTCACTCACTAGGATTTTCTCATTGCCTAGCTTCACTCATTAGGATTTTTCCAACTGCCTAGCTTTACTCGCTAGGACTTTTCCAACTGTCTGACTTCACTCACTAGGACTTTTCCAACCGCCTGACTTCACTCACCGGACTTCCATCTGCCTAGCTTCACTCACTAGGACTTTCACACTATATAGCTTCACTCACCAGGACTTTCACCACCTAACTTCACTCACTAGGATTTTCCATCTGCTTAGCTTCACTCACTAAGGCTTTTCAACTGTCTGACTTCACTCACTGGGACTTTCCCACTAATTATTTGGTCAACATTGACCCACTTAGATTTCCTTCTTCTGACAACCTTCTCGTTAGTTTTCCCCTTGCCTAACCTCCAGTTAGGACTTCCCAGTCAAGTATTTGATCAACCTTGACCTACTTGACTTCTCTTCATATACGGATAATTACACCTGCAATCTCTATTTATTGTCAATCATCAAAACTCAAATATCATGATTCAAGCTTAAGCCAACTCAAGCTTAATCAACCTGGTCAACCTTGACCCAGGAAAAATTACACCAACACGCCTGTGAGCGGTTGAGTGAGATTTTGGGCACCCAGATCACTTCCAGACCCCCTAACTCTTAAACGCACAATGAAGGTACGTATATATATAGTTCTGATATGTTTCACATCTGAGTATGTGAGCTTGTCGATGACTGAGTAAGATTTCGAATGCCTAGATCACTTTCAGAAGCCCCAAATGATCGAAATTAATTCGGGGTGCTCAGGATCCCACTTAGTTGTCCACATGCATGCAACTCTGAATGATATATCCGTATGCTAAAAAAAATTCAAAAAAAAATAAAATAAAAAGATAAAATTGAATACACTTGTCATGGACGTAAGTCTAGAAGTTACGTCCGTAGCATAAAAATGTGGCAAAAAAGGCGAAATCGCTCGCCCCCAGCGCCCCCGCCGCACCCGACCCAAGGCCATCACGAGGGAGGTAAATCATAGCATCCTGAGCGAGCATGTGGCAGGTGGGGTGAGTTGCACAGGGACCGGGGATTTACGCCCCGACTACCCCGAGTTTCGACCCCGCGACGTCATGTGGCAAGCATCCCACCACATACCAACTCGAATAACCTATGGGGTCTCGTCCGTAGCATAAAAATGTTCATATACATAGAGGTTTAATATGCTAAGGACTTTATGTTGCATGCCCTATGCTCACCTAAAAAGTATTTCAATCTATAATATTTTTTTTAATACTATACTCAATTCCTAAATCTTAAAAATAAAATCTTAAATAACATATCCACAAATTAAAAATAAATAAATCAAAAATAAATAAATCAAAAACTAGAAAAAATTAAAATGCACTTGTGATAGACGTATGTCCGAAAGTTATGTCCGCAACATAAAAATATGTATACATATATACACACTTGTCATACAAGACACGCATGGACAACTGAGTGAGTCATTCAGAAGTGAATCAGGTGTCTCGATATGTTCACTTTCGGGCACCCGACTCAGTCGTCCATGTGCATCGTGAACTATGGGTGTATATATATATATATAATATGAGTTATTTAAAATTATTTTTAGACTTAAATATCAATGGCGATTAAGCAAAAAGGCCATGATAGTTTTGGATTTGACAAGTGGCTTCAAAGTTGGTGGTAGGAAGATATAGTTGTTGTGATGTCACCATATATAGCTTTTATAAATGTCAAATTATTTTAGTTGTGGAGCTTTTATATATATATATATATATATATATATATATATATATATATATATATATATATATATATATATATATATATACACGTGTGCACGGAGGCATCTTTAATCATTGGAGACACCTTTACATGTGGGAGGTATCCACGGTAGTCGTCAATCATGGGTGTGTATGCTAACAACATGTTATATATATAATCTATATATAATCTAGTTATTCAATTTTTTAAATCAATTAATCTTAGAGGTGATTGACCCAGTCTCACGAAAAATTTTCATTAACCACCATAATAAATTTGGGAAGTACAAATAGGTCCTGGTGGATGACCTAACATCATTAGTGATAGGGGTGTTCATTATTCGGGTCAATCCATTAACCCGCCCGATCCAAATAACATTCGGGTTATTTGGTTTGGTTAAATGAAATTCGGATCGGTTGAATGAACTGACCCGAAATGTTAATTGGATTAATGGTTTGGTTTTGGATTTAACTCCCCATCCGAATAACCCGCCCGAAACCCGAATAAGGAATTAATATATATTTTTAAATTTTTTTTAGTATAATCTTTGGAATGTGTAAGTTTTTTTTCTTATATTGAATGAAACTATTTTATCAAATTTGGAGCTTATTTATTTATAAATGTAAATTATTAAGAGTTTATTTATGTGAAGAAGATTGAAAATTTGAAATGAAAAGAAAATTGGGTTAATTTGTACCCGAACCGAATAACCCGAATAAGTTTCGGGTAATTCGGTTTGGTTTATAACTAATTCGGTTTGGTTCTTGGTTGGATTTAGAAAATTATAAAATCCGAATAACCCGAACCGAATAACCCAAATAATCCGAACCGAACCGAATGAACACCCCTAATTAGTGATTCGAATTCAGTAGGTGTTCAGAAAATACCGAGTGTGATATTCAAACCCTTATTATATTGGAGCTTGTCCCACTATGAGATTAATGCTCTTTAAGAATACATAAAAATATCTTTATAATATATTTTTGATGAGAACTAAGTTTTAATGACATTGAAAAATATCCTATAAAATAATGTCTTCTTAGACCGTCTTCACATTCCTGACATTTTATAATATTATTATTCAATATCAATATTTATTTTAAAAGTGTGACAATATAATAGGTATGTTACGAGACAGTATAAAGTATCAAGAAAAAAAATCATATATTAAAGACATTTATAAATATCACCTAAATGTCTTATATACTAATTTATAAGCTCATTTCTAAATATCATCTTAACTAATATATAATGACATAATTAAATTTCACTATAATAATATATAAAAATAATATCACTAATATTTATTTAAAACATATAACCTGAATTAAATATTTACACATTATCAAAATACATCGACCATTTAGATTAGAAAAAACTTATGAAATACAATTTAAAATGCTAATAGATATTTTATTCATCTAACAATAATTTGAATCAAATTTACAAATATAATACTAATAATAAATCTTTTACATCCAAAACTAATTACACACTCAAAATATTAAATTTTAGAACTAACAATATCTTGTAAAATAAGAACCCACATAGGTGGACTATTTTCAACCATAATATGGATTCATAAAAATTTAGGTACCTATCTACTACAAATAAAATGAAGATATTTGTACAAGTGAAATAAAATAATGAAAATATAAAATTAACATTTAATAAAAAGAATTATCAATTTGTGTTAGCATTAGTTACCTTATGGACAGTCTGTCAAGTGTCAAGATAAGTTTCACGATTCACATGGAACCACTTGGGAAATTAATCCCGCATCCAAGAAATAGCAAACCATATCTCACATATTACAAATAATAGCCATAAAGCGTTGTGGATCAGATTTGTGTTTTGATAATGAAAACTATAAACCATATCTTAGAAGATGAAATAAATACTTTCCTAGAAAGAGGCTGACGAACTTCATCATTTCTATATTACAAAATAATAAAAACTTACCGTTAAAATGAGAACTATACAACAAAGTTCCTAAGAAAGAGAGAGAGCATCTTAGAAGGATTAAAACATTCAATTGAATGCCTTGAAATTCTATAGAACTATCAGCTATGAATGAAATGATGAAAGTATCATTTCCGTTTGTCTGCTTCATTTCCAAAGAGCTACAGACTAATTTCTACAAATAAAGATGGACGGATGAGATAAAGAAGAGCTCATCTATAGGACTAGAGACTATCACCAAGATGTCAAAAGAAAAATGCCTTTTAAATTAATTGTTGTTAAATGAATTAAAATATCAGAGAATATAGAAGCTAACTATTTCACCATTGATCATGGTTATATACAAACTTTAGAAATGCAAAATGGCTAAGTATAATGAATCTGGATTGCTGCTTATTTGATCAATCAATGTCGAGAAAGTGATCTCGAGAGTTGGTTAATGTTGCTTGACACTTACCTCTGATGGAAATGTTGGAGTGTATATTAAAAGGCTAGTTTTTGTAAATATTTATTTTGAAATAAAATAATCATATTTGATCAATATCTACATTTATTTGTTAAATGTAATTGTTCAATTAATTTATATAGTAGATAACATGAAATGTGGTGTCACACTCGGAAGATCATGTTATCGGTTCTTTATAAATTATAAACAGTTGCTCATGACTAAGATGGAAAGGAACAAATCATCGGAATAGTCATAGTGTAATTAAGTATTAGTTTATCTTGATTAATAAATTACACTGGTACACTGTAAGTGTATTGAGTAGGACCATTTAGATAAGTTCTTTTTGTACTGACTTAATAAAAGAATTAAACCTTAGTTATTATGGAAGTGTGTGCTCTTAATCCTAATATAATAGCAAGCACATATATTTAATATTTATTTCTTTGACTTATCAAAGGGTGAGGTTTAGCTCGATAAATCAATACGCTCGATAAGTTGAGAAATGATATTACTTATAGTGTGTGTTGTTGATTATAGAAGGAATCTATGTCCTAGTTATCTAGGTTGAGAATGCCCCCAAGAGGAGCTCATAAGGATTGACATGTTAAACCCTGCAGGTGCACTTAGTCCGACATGATAATGAAGTTGAGTGGTACTACTCTTGGAGCTAGATATTAATTAAGTAAGTTGTCAGTAATTTACTTAATTAGTGGACATTTGTAATCTTAAACACAGGGAGACTAACACACTCATGATAAGGAGCCCATAATGTAATTTGGGATTGGTGCGGTAGTGCGGTAATAACTCTCTAGTGGAATGAGTTATTATCGATGAACTTGAGTTGTGTGTTCGGGGCGAGCACGGGATACTCAAACTCATCGGAAGGCCAAACCAATTTCTCCTCTAGGTCCCTATCGTAGCCTCATTATAACCTCAAGTCCATCCAAATGTAAGGCTTTTCTTGGTGTCCAAGAAGGGGTCGGACCATTGCTTGGTGACCAAGCAATGGCCGACCACATCCTCTTATAGGGGCCGACCCTATTGCTTAGTGACCAAGCTTGTAGGGGCCGGCCAAGATTAATTAAAATAGGAGGGTTGTTTTGAATTTTTAAAATCTTCTCTTTGTAGAAAACTATAAGTTTTAAAAGAGAGATTTTAATTTTTAAAAACTTTCCTTATTTGAATTAGGCCACATGTTTTAATAGAGAGTTTTAAAAGTTTTTAAAACTTTCCTTTTTTTAACCATTCTCATGGTTTAAGAAAAAAAAGGGAAGATAAGTTTTAAAATTAAAATTTTCTATCATCATGTTAAAAAAGAAAATTTTATAAGAGAAGTTTTAAATTTTAAAACATGGTTTTAAATTTTAGAACTTTCCTTTTTTAACTCCTACTTTAGGAAAGAGAGCTTGTAAAATTTTATAAGAGTTTTCTTGTAAAATTTTATAAAAAATATATTTCCTTTTTCCCCTTGATGAGGTGGCCGACCACCTTGCTTAGTGCCCAAGCAAGTGGCCGGCCATATTAAATTATTTAAAATCATCACAAAATTAAAATTGGTGATTGATTCAATCAAGAGGAAAGAAAAGGAAAAATAAAAAGGGAAATGGAAAAACTCTTGGATGATTTTATTTTTTGTAAAAAGTTTTTCCTTATTTGCCTTGGGCAAGTAATATAAAAGAAGGGGTGAGGGGGCTTCATGAGACACAACTCTTATTCTTTGGCTTGGAGACTCTCTTGGTGGCCGACCCCTCTCTCCCTCTCTTCTCCCTTTGCTCTCTTTTCTATTGTGGTTGTGGTGGCCGAATATTACAAGGAGGAGAAGCTCTTTTGGGTGGTGTTTATCTTGGAGGATCGTCGCCCACACGACGTCCAAGGCAAGGCAAGGAATACGGCAGAAGATCTCGAGGTCATTAGCTTACAAAGAGAAGGTATAACTAGTAATTTTCTTCCGCATCATACTAGTTATTTTCTTTGTAAGAATTCTAAATACAAGAGGCAATTAGATCTAGTTTTTCGAATTTATTTTTCGAGTTTGTGTTTTCTTCTTTTTCGAATTTGTGATTCGATTGTTCTTTTTTGTTAACCTAGAGTTATTTAAGGAAATTAAATATTAGCTTTCCTTAAAAGGCTTTGTCTAGGCGGTGGTGGTTGCTCCCATATCTAAGAAGACCATGTGCCTCGCCATGCAGTCCTGGAAGCCAATTTTGGAAATTAATATTTAATGAAATTAATAAGTTAGGTAGATTTGAATCAATAGTGTTAAGTTCCGCTTGCGATTCAAATCTAAACCATTAAGAACAGATAAGTTAAATTTAGAATCAATGATGTTAAGTTCCGTCTGCGATTCCTAATTTAACTTCTAAAGAACACAATAGGTTATTTAAGGAAAGGTTCGATACTTGTACAAAAAAATTTTGTACAGTGGAACCGGTACGTTTTCCTAGGATTAACCAACAATTGGTATCAGAGCTAGGGTTTGTCTCTGTATATTTTTAGAATTCAAATAGGTTATGCACATGTCATACATAATTAAGGCAGGATAATAGTAGGATGTGTTAACTCTTTGGTTGCAGGCTCCAACTATTATGGCATTTAGATATTGTGTGTGATTGGACCCTTGGACATGTCAAGGGCATTATTTTGTGTGCATGATTGTATGTATCAAATACAGCAGGAGCTGTATTATTTTTAGAATTTTATTTTTTTGTTCGATCTAGATTATATGTACATTCCCTCGTGGAATATAGGATCAATATATGTAAAATTCTATTTTTATCGCGGATCGGATTCTTGCGAGGCGTGGTACTTTTGGAGCACCAGAGGCGCAACGAAATAAGAAGCAAGATGGATGCGACGATTCAACCCGATGGCAGTGGCTAAAGATGGCAGCAGCTAGGGTTGTAGCACATGGAGGACAGTAATAGAAAAAGGTCATAATAGTTGGAAAATAATTTCCATATTTATTGCTTTTATTTACTGTGATGTGTGTGTATGCATGTGATGTATGCTAGAATAGGTTAAAATCCTCATTTTAAATAACTAAGTGGGAGAGAGATTTTAAATAAATCTCATGGTCTCCATTACTGGTTTGTAAGTGATACAAGAAGCTTGCGTGTTGGCTCTGAGTGCCTCCCTCCATAACGGATGGGTTTGTTGCGGATCACTAGATCAAACTTCCTTTTATGGATGGTTATAGGAAATTATTTAGGAGCGTGTGATCTTCTCCAACTGAAGGGGCACAATCCTATTTAATGGACTTAGTATCAAGTAATGGTAAACACTTAGACGCATTCAATAGAATCCTCCCCAACGGAGTCACTGCTATTGTTTTGCATCACCAAAGTGAAACCAACTATTAATTTTATTTATCATAAAGTTAGGATGACAAGATAATTAATGGGTCATACCCTCCTCTTATAAATGTTGAATTTGTATACGTCCACACTAACGTGACATGCAATATTCACGGTGTTTTGAGGTGTTGGTTAATTTAAAATAGTATTATTTAAGGAATCAATATTATTCTAAATTTAGAGTCTTGACCAAAGTTTATTTTTGTGATTCTTAGGATGACTTTCAACCCACTGGCCATTATACTGAAAGAAAACAAACTTACTGGTCGCAACTATATTGATTGGAAAAGAAACCTGGACATTGTTCTTACTACTGAAAGCTATAAGTTTGTACTGACCGAGGCTTGCCCTGATGCACCTGACGGTGACTCCACCCCAGAGGAGATTGAGTATCACAAAAAATGGGTAAAAGCTGATGAGATGGCGCGATGTTACATTTTGGCATCAATGTCAAATGTATTGCAACATCAACATCAAGATTTACCAACAGCTTATGATATAATGAACAATCTCAAAGAACTCTTTGGGCACCAGAGTCGGACTGCTAGGCAAGAGGCAATGAGAAAGCTAATGACAACCACCATGTATGAGGGGACACCCATAAGGGATCATATCCTCAAAATGATGGTTTATCTGAATGAAATACGGGTCCTTGGAGGAGAAATCGATGGGAAAACCCAGGTCGATATAATTCTCCAAACACTATCCAGAAGTTTTGAGCAGTTCCGCCTGAACTATAACATGAACAAAAGAGACTATACGTTGGCGGAACTTCTGACAGAACTACAGGCAGCAGAAGGAATATTTCGTCACAGTTCTCAGATTCACTATGCTAAAAATGGTTTTACTTCTAAGTCGAAAGGCAAGAAGAAGAAGAAGAAACAGGTTTTTTCAGCAAAAAAGGTGAATAAACCTGAGGGTACAGGACAGAAAGCTGGAATGAAGAAGCCGAAGGGCAAGTGCTTCATCTGCAAGCAGTCTGGACATTGGAAAGTGGACTGTCCTCGTAGGAACCAGAATAATAAAGGTATATCTCATACTCTAGTAGTTGAAACATGTTTAGCCGTGTTATCTACCAGCACCTGGTGTGTAGATACGGGAGCCACTGATCATGTCTGTAATTCTTTGCAGGGGTTCCAGGAAACCCGACGACTATTTGATGGAGAGATAATTGTCTACATGGGCAATGCTACTAAGGTGGCGGCTGTTGCAGTGGGAGACGTCTACTTATCTTTTGATAGGAATAGAAATTTGATTTTAAGAAATTGTCTTTATGTACCCAGTTTTAGAAAGAATTTAATTTCAGTTTCTAAACTATATTTGGATGGATATTCAGTTTCCTTTAGTAACAATGTGGTTATAAAGAGAAATAAAGTGATTATCTGTCCTGGTACATTGGTTGGTAATTTATATACTTTAAATCCAATTTTTCCCTCAAAGTAAAATATGAAAATTAATAACACATTTTCTAACTCTAATAAGAGAAAAGAACCTTCGGAAATGAACCAAACATATCTTTGACATCTAAGGCTTGGTCATATTAACTTAAGTAGGATTCAAAGGCTTGTAGTCGATGGACTCTTGGGTTCATTAGAGTTGGAAAACTTTCCAACATGTGAATCCTGCTTGGAAGGTAAAATAACCAAGAGACCTTTTAAGGCCAAGGGGTATAGAGCCAAAGATGCGTTAGAACTGGTTCATTTTGATTTATGTGGTCCTATGTCTATCCAGGCTAGAGGTGGTTATGAATACTTCGTCTCTTTTATAGACGATTATTCAAGATACGGATATATTTACCTGATGCGCCGCAAGTCTGAATGCTTTGACAAGTTTAAATAATATAGGGCTTATGTGGAGAAACGTCTTGGTAAAAGTATCAAGACACTACGGTCTGACCGTGGTGGTGAATACCTCTTTGGAGGGTTTAGGAATTACTTATCAGAAGTCGGGATTCAATCCCAATTGTCTGCACCTGGTACACCCCAGCAGAATGGTGTGACAGAACGATGGAATAGGACTCTTATGGAAATGGTTAGATTGATGATGAGTTATTCAGAATTATCAAATTCGTTTTGGGGATGTGCTTTAGAAACAGTAGTGTACATTCTGAATATGGTACCTTCTAAAATAGTTTCTTCTACTCCCATGGAATTATGGAATGGGCGTAAGCCTAGTCTGAATCATATCCGGATATGGGGTAGTCCAGCACATGTGCTGAAGGGAGATACTGACAAGTTGGAATCACGTACAGAAGTTTGTCTGTTTGTGGGATATCCTAAGGGAATGAAAGGTGGTTTATTTTATAATCCTAAAAATCAGAAAATCATTGTTAGCACCAATGCTCGATTTTTAGAAGAAGATTATGTAATGAACCATAAGCCCATGAGTGAAATAGTTCTAGAAGAAATAAGAGAGGACACGTCTACTTTAATACCAATAGTACAAGATGAAGTACCACAAGAGACTGCAACACCTGTCACACATGATACACAACCACAGACAGTGCCTCATCGTAGTGGGAGGGTTGTTAGGTAGCCTGAGAGATTCATGTTTTTGGGAGAGTCTTCGGACTTGATCCCGGGCAAACATGAACCTGATCCCCGGACATATGATGAAGCACTCCAAGATATAGATGCAGTATCTTGGCAAAAGGCAATGAATTCTGAAATAGAGTCTATGTATTCTAATAAGGTCTGGGAGTTTGTAGAACCACCTGAAGGTGTAAAAGCCGTTGGATGCAAGTGGATCTACAAAAGGAAAAGAGGGATAGATGGGAAGGTAGAAACCTTCAAAGCAAGGCTTGTTGCGAAAGGGTACACTCAGAAAGAGGGAATCGATTATGAGGAGACTTTTTCGCCGGTAGCTATGTTTAAGTCTATCCGGATACTCTTATCCATTGCTGCTCATATGGATTATGAGATTTGGCAAATGGATGTCAAGACAGCTTTCCTTAATGGAAGTCTTGAAGAAAACATCCATTTGAAGCAACCAGAAGGGTTCATTGAAAAGGGCAAAGAGCATCTAGTGTGCAAGCTCAATCGGTCCATTTATGGACTGAAGCAAGCTTCAAGGTCTTGGAACATCCAGTTTAATGAAGTAATCCAGTCATATGAATTTATTCAGTGTCCAGATGAGTCTTGTGTATACAAGAAGTGTAACGGAAACGTGGTGGTATTTCTTGTACTATACGTAGATGATATTTTGTTAATTTGCAACAATATCAAGGTATTATCGGGCGTAAGGGTATGGTTGTCCAAACAATTTGATATGAAGGACTTAGGAGAATGTACACACATTCTTGGGATCAAAGTTATAAGGGATCGCAAGAAAAGAATGTTGTGTCTATCCAAGCTTTATATATAGATACAATTCTTGCTCGTTTTAGCATGCAAAACTCCAAGAAAAGTTTCTTACCTTTTAGGCATGGAGTGGCCTTATCTAAAGAGATGTCTCCGAAGACATCCAAGGAGATAGAGGACATAAAGGCAGTTCCTTATGCTTCAGCTATAGGAAGTCTTATGTATGCAATGCTGTGTACGAGACCCGATATCTGTTTTACCGTGGGCATGGTTAGCAGATATCAGAGTAACTCTGGACAAGGACATTGGACTGCTGTGAAGCATATATTAAAGTACCTGAGAAGGACTAAAGTTTATATGCTAGTCTATCAAGCAGATGATTTGCTCCCTGTGGGTTACACGGATTCAGACTTCCAATCAGATAGGGACAACAGTAAGTCTACGTCAGGCTATGTGTTTACTCTAGGAGGTGGAGCCATTGCATGGAGGAGTGTTAAGCAAAAATGCGTCTCGGACTCAACCATGGAAGCTGAGTATGTGGCAGCCTCTAAGCCAGCTAAAGAAGCTGTATGGCTCAGGAACTTTCTAATGGACTTAGATGTGATTCCTGGTTTGCCCAAGATCATCACAATTTATTGTGATAATAGTGGTGCAGTTGCAAACTCGAAGGAACCACGAGCTCATAAGGTAAGTAAACATATAGAGCGTAAGTACCACCTGATATGAGACATCGTCAAGCGAGGAGAAGTTGCCATCGCCAAGATTGCATCAGCAGATAACTTGGAAGATCCTTTCACTAAGGCCCTTCCGATGAAAGCTTTTAATCGACATGTGGAGGGGATGAGAATCAGATGTATGGCAACAGATATGACAGCTTAGTCTTTTAGTATAAGTGGGAGATTGTTGGAGTGTATACTAAAAGCCTAGCTTTTGTAAACATTTATTTTGAAATAAAAGAATCATATTTGGTCAATATCTACATTTATTTGTTAAATGTAATTGTTCAATTAATTTATATAGTATATAACATGGAGTGTGGTGTCACACTCGGAAGATCATGTTATCGGTTCTTTATAAATTATAAACAGTTGCTCATGACTAAGATAAAAAGGAATAAACCATCGGAATAGTCGTAGTGTAATTAAGTATTAGTTTATCTTGATTAATGAATTACACTGGTACACTCTAAGTGTATTGAGTAGGACCATTTAGGTAAGTTCTTTTTGTACTGACTTAATAAAAGAATTAAACCTTAGTTATTATGGAAATGTGTGCTCTTAATCCTAATATAATAGCAAGCACATATATTTAATATTTATTTCTTTGACTTATCAAAGGGTGAGGTTTATCTCGATAAATCAATACACCCGATAAGTTGAGAAATGATATTACTTATAGTGTGTGTAGTTGATTATAGAAGGAATCTGTGTCCTAGTTATCTAGGTTGAGAATGCCCCCAAGAGGAGCTCATAAGGATTGTCATGTTAAACCCTGCAGGTGCACTTAGTCTGACATGACAATGAAGTTGAGTGGTACTACTCTTGGAGCTAGATATTAATTAAGTGAGTTGTCAGTAACTTACTTAATTAGTGGACATTCGTAATCTTATACACAGGGAGACTAACACACTCATGATAAGAAGGAGCTCATAATGTAATTTGGGATTGGTGCGGTAGTGCGGTAATAACTCTCTAGTGGAATGAGTTATTATCAATGAACTTGAGTTGTGTGTTCGGGGCGAGCACGGGATACTCAAGCTCATCGGAAGGCCAAAACCAATTTCTCCTCTAGGTCCCTATCGTAGCCTCATTATAGCCTCAAGTCCATCCAAATTTAAGGCTTTTCTTGGTGTCCAAGAAGGGGCCGGACCATTGCTTGGTGACCAAGCAATGGCCGGCCACATCCTCTTATAGGGGTCGGCCCTATTGCTTGGTGACCAAGCTTGTAGAGGCCGGCCAAGACTAATTCAAATAGGAGGGTTGTTTTGAATTTTTTAAATCTTCTCTTTGTAGAAAACTATAAGTTTTAAAAGAGAGATTTTAATTTTTTAAAACTTTCCTTATTTGAATTAGGCCACATGTTTTAATAGAGAGTTTTAAAAGTTTTTAAAACTTTCCTTTTTTTAACCATCCTCATGGTTTAAGAAAAAAAAGGAAAGATAAGTTTTAAAATTAAAATTTTATATCATCATGTTAAAAAAGGAAATTTTATAAGAGAAGTTTTAAATTTTAGAACTTTCCTTTTTTAACTCCTTCTTTAAGAAAGAGAGCTTGTAAAATTTTATAAGAGTTTTCTTGTAAAATTTTATAAAAAATATATTTCCTTTTTCCCCTTGATGAGGTGGCCGGCCACCTTGCTTGGTGCCCAAGCAAGTGGCCGACCATATTAAATTATTTAAAATCATCACAAAATTAAAATTGGTGATTGATTCAATCAAGAGGAAAGAAAAGGGAAAATAAAAAGGGAAAAGGAAAAACTCTTGGATGATTTTATTTTTTGTAAAAAGTTTTTCCTTATTTGCCTTGGGCAAGTAATATAAAAGAAGGGGTGAGGGGGCTTCATGAGACACAACTCTTATTCTTTGGCTTGGAGACTCTCTTGGTGGCCGGCCCCTCTCTCCCTCTCTTCTCCCTTTGCTCTCTTTTCTATTGTGGTGGTGGTGGTCGAATATTACAAGGAGGAGAAGCTCTTTTGGGTGGTGTTCATCTTGGAGGATCGTCGCCCACACGACGTCCAAGGCGAGGTGAGGAATACGGCAGAAGATCTCGAGGTCATTAGCTTACAAAGAGAAGGTATAACTAGTAATTTTCTTCCGCATCATACTAGTTATTTTCTTTGTAAGAATTCTAAATACAAGAGGCAATTAGATCTAGTTTTTTGAATTTATTTTTCGAGTTTGTGTTTTCTTCTTTTTCGAATTTGTGATTCGATTGTTCTTTTTGGTTAACCTAGAGTTATTTAAGGAAATTAAATATTAACTTTCTTAAAAGGCTTTGTCTAGGCGGTGGTGGTTGCTCCCATATCCAAGAAGACCATGTGCCTCGCCATGCAGTCCTGGAAGCCAATTTTAGAAATTAATATTTAATGAAATTGATAACTTAGGTAGATTTGAATCAATAGTGTTAAGTTCCGCTTGCGATTCAAATCTAAACCATTAAGAACATATAAGTTAAATTTAGAATCAATGATGTTAAGTTCCGTCTGCGATTCCTAATTTAACTTCTAAAAAACATAGGGTATTTAAGGAAAGGCTCGATACTTGTACAAAAAAATTTTTTACAGTGGAACCGATACGTTTTCCTAAGATTAACCAACAGGAAATATATCCAAATTTTTTAGATAATTATAGAAAAATCGATATTTGAATAGGGATAATTGAAAGATGGAAAGTTAATTCCATTATTATGTCCTCCCATGGTGAAGGCTGCACTGCTTAGGTTCATAGAAGCACATCTAACAAGAATCATATGGATAATGTGAAAGTAATAGTTTTATTCATCAAGTTTAATCAAAGTTGGAGCGAGACTCCCAACTCTTTGATCCTCTGGCTAATCATCTACATTTGTGTTTGAATGTTGAAATTAAAATACACATCTATGCTACTTCTACTCCCTCGACAGTACTCTATCTGAGAAATACTTTCTCCTTAATTCTTTGAAAGATGTTAACTCGTATCTATCATTCATGCCAATGGAGTATCATCTTTGGTGAATTTATCAAGAATCTTGTCCACGTAATATGAATGACTAAGAACAAGTCCTCCTATCGTTCTAAGAAATGTGATTCCTAGAATTATATCAACCATGTAGACTCATATCTTTCATATTAAATCTTAAGTTCAATATATCTTTAGTGATTATCTTATCTTATCATTACTACCAATGATAATCATGTCATCTACATATAGGCACAAGATGACAAAGTCATTCTTTGTAGTTTTCATGTACACACATTTATCACATTCATTAATTTTGAATTCACATTCCTCTATGTACTGTCAAATTTCTCATGTCACTATTTTGGTGTTTGTTTCAAGCCATATAATAAGTTCACCAATGTACAAATCTTATTTTTCTGTCCTAGCACAGGAAACCCTTTATGTTGTTCCATATAGATTTCCTCTTCTAAATTCCCATTTAAAAAGATTATTTTTACATCCATCTGATGTATTTCTAGATTTCATAGAGCGATAATAGCCAACAATACTCTAATAGAAGTTATTCTCGACACTAGAGAATATATATCAATTGATTACCAATCGGGCCTTGTACTTATCAATTGTGTCATCTGATTTTATTTTCTTCTTCAAGACCCACTTGCAACCTAGTGGTTTGCTTCCCTAAGGAAGATCTACAAGTTCCTAGGTGTGATTATGCAAGATAGAGTCTATCTCATATGTAATTGTCTCTTTCTAGTGAGGTCCATTAGAAGAGCTCACTGCTTTTAAGTAACTATGGTACTTAATTTCCAATATGAAAGAGATAAACTCCATTCCATAGGATTTTTTTCACTCAAGCTCTTTTATTTCATCTGAGTCAACCTTAATTGGTCATCATCATCTTCTTCTTCTTGTGCTTTATATTCCCATTTTGAGGAGCTACCTTCCTCTCAGGTCTTATACGGAAACACATGCTCAAAAAACAAGACATTTCTTGATTATATTATCGAGTTCTTGTTTATATCTGGTATTTGTGACTCATACACATAAAACTGATACGCACTACTATTATGTGCATATCCAATAACTATGTAATTAATAGTTTTTGATTCTATCTTAATCCTTTTCATATTAGGCACCAAAACTTTGACGAGACACCCCTACATTCATAAATATTTATAGGATAATTGTCTTCCATTTTAAAACTCATAAGGGTTCTTATCTATTTTCTTTCAAAGCATCTTATTTAAAAAGTAATTAGCTGTTAACACAACTTCTCCCCATATAAACTCTGGCAGCCCAGAGCTTAATAAAAGAGCATCTATCATCTTCTTTAGAGTTCAATTCTTTTTCTCAGTGCAACTCTATTTTGATGAGGATTATAAGGAGTTGTTATTTCATGTCTGATTCCATGTTCAACACACAACTCAGCAAATAGTGAAACATACTCACCGTCACAGTCACTTCGAACCACCTTAATCTTCTTATTAAGTTGGTTTTCAATCTCATCCTTATAATGATCGAATTTTTCTATAGCTTCATTGTTACTTTTGAGAAGATATACATAACAGTATTTTATGTTATCATCTACAAAAGTGATGAAGTACTTATTCCCATCAAGTGTCGGTGTACTTTTAGGTCACATACGTTAGTGTGAATTAGATCGAGTGGTTCATTGTTTCTTTCAACATGTTGACCTTATCATTTTCACTTCAACATAAATTTTACATTTGTGTTTCGGGTTAATGTGGAATGTTGGTATGCTTTGCATGTTAATTAATCTATGCAACGCATCATAGTTAACATATCCTATTCTACTATATCACAAACATGAAGACTCAAGTATGTAAATGAAAGAGTTTGAAGTTTTATTAACCTTAGGCGTAATCACCATTGCAATGAGCTTAAACAGTCCATCGTTTACATAACCCTTGCCTAAAAATATTCCATTTTTAGATAGAACAACTCTGTCTGACTCAAAAATAATACAAAAGTCATGCTTGCTTAATAGTTATCCGGACACTAGATTCTTCCAAATCTCCGAAACATACAACGCATTGTTGAGAGTTGACTCCTTGCTTAAGGTTAGTTTCATCAACACTTTTCCTTGGCCCATGATATCTAAGGTCACCGAGTTCTCCATGAACACATTTCATAAACATGCGCAGTGAAAAATAAAACAATAATAATTCCTAAATATTACATCACACCACCACACGCATACAAGGATACAACATGTCAAATATGATCGCATAATTAAAATTTTATAGAAAGTAAATTTACGCTAGGTATACCTTACGGATGACCTGTAACGAGAAGGGCATCAACTATAGCGACATTGTCGATCCTCGCCTCTATTCGTATCCACATCGAGCTCCTCAGGACAACTTCTTGAGTACAAGCCTCTCCTTCGAAAGTTACTAGCCACGAGTGAAGAAGAGAGATCAAGAGGAAGAAGAAGAGAAATACACAAGGGAGAGTTTTTCTCCCTTGTGGTAGTGACGACAACAAGAGGGAGCACCCTCTTGTTGGCGGCGGGAGAGAGAGGAGATGGAGAGGAGGATTGGGTTTTCAAAAATCCAATCAACCAAATAATAAAACTTATTACTAATTCTCTTCCAATTACATCTATATATATAATCCTCATTAATGAGTTGGATTAGAAAACTCAAATCCAACCCATTATCCCTTAACCAAAAGTTAGCCCATTAACCCCTTTGTTTGGTTCACAACTAAACCAAGTTGGTTCATGACTAATTCAGGATTAAACCAAATATGGTTCAACTCTAACATAAGAGATGTAGCCCATCTGAGCTTCCATCATAACAAATATTTCCATATTTGTCTTATGTATGGTCCAACCAAATATTTATCTTTTGATCTAAGAATCCTATTTTTTAACTTATTTTATGTCTTTTAGAGACTCGTTAGTGCGTGTGATCCAATAGGTTCTCGGTTTATCTTGGTCATCCATAATTAACTACTTAATTATAGAACGGTCATGAGTGACATTTAGTAGTACATCATGATCCCTAATTAGCCGAAAAATCATAGTTGATCTTAGAACTAATTCTAAACCCTTCAGCAGTAGCTACAGTGAGTTGTGCATTGTTCCTTTCACTCATCTTATACCCACTTGGTTCAGGACATGGTCTATGTGGTTGTCCCCACTAGATTGACAACGTCACACCTAGCCCAAGTAATATATCATCATTCTATGAATTCAAATTACTCGTACATGTGTACATGAGTCTCATAATCTTAACATGTGATACTTTGGCTAAAGACTTTGAGTAATAATCCTAACGAGTGGTCATAGGGTATACGTCTTCTCACAAAGAGTGGTGAATCCTCTGTAGGTTATCCAAAAATCTTCAGACATTTCGACTTATATCCAATCATCCCAGGTCCACACCTCAATGAGATACTTGCTTAAGATGTTAAAGTATAAGTATTCATGATCAAGATGACTTATATACCTCAAGTCTAAAGAAACTTGCACTCAAGCTACAGTAAGAGATTCACAAACATATATATATATATATAACCATATGAAGTCTTACAACGAGTCACTCCAATGAACTAGTTGCTATAACTAGTATCCACGTTTAACTCTCAACATTCCAATGTCTCTAGAGTGAGAAAACAGCTACTTGGCGAACTAAGAAGTATAACCCATGTTAATCTGACAGAATTGATGATGTCTGAATGCATCAATTCGATGACTAGGAAAATTCCAATACGTTCATATTATACATGTAGAGATAATCACTAGTTGTGATCCAATCACAATTTCTCTCTTGCTATGAATTGTATTGCAAACATTCAGTAAATGAGTTTAAGACAATCAAACATATAACATGTACTCAAATAGTAAATCTATATTTAGTAAAAATCGTAAGGTGATTGCCTTACGACATCCCTCAAAATCTAACATTCCCACTTGACCTAATGCCAATTGCCACAGTGTCCTAAACTGTAAGCATGGATGTGACTCTCAAATTACTTTGTGTTAGAGTCTTTGTTAAAGGATCTGCTAGGTTCCTTTCAGTGAAAATTTTCTCGAGTTGTTTTTCTTTCGTACTAACGATCTCCCTTTAATATGAATACGAATCCAAACCGGGACTTGCAATCATCCTTGTCCATCTGAAAACTAGCATCCATATATCTACGTATAATCATATTACTACCTTCATAAACTAAGAACAAATCCTTAGTTCTTCTTAAGTATTTAAGGATCATCTTGACAGCTACCTAATGTTCTAATCCTGGATCTGATTGGTATCTTCTCATAACATTCAGAGCATACGATACATTGGGGCAGTATATAAAATAACATACATGATAGATCCTATTGCGTATGCATAAGGTATCTTATCCATGAAAATTCTCTCGTCTTTTGTGCGTGGGCACATAGACTTTGAAAGGTGAATTCCATGCCTCAAAGGTATGAAACCTTTCTTGGATTCAAACATGTTAAACTATTTTAGCACTCTATCTATATATATCGACTGTGAAAAACTAAACAACCTTTTCAATCTATCTCTATAGATTTTCATCTCGAGGATGTAAGTTGCTTCTCCAATGTCTTCCATAGAGAATGTTTTAGACGACCAAACTTTAACTAACTGTAGAACTGAGAAATCATTTCCTATAAGTAATATGTCATCAACATATAATATCAAGAATACAACCACACTCCCACTAACCTTTTGGATACACACAAGGATCATCTGAATTTTGTGAGAAATTAAATTCTTTAATTGCCTTATCAAAATAGATATTCCAACTCTTGAATGCTTACCTTAGTCCATAAATAGATTGTTGAAGTTTGGATACATTATTTTTGTCCTCCAACATATTTTCATTAAGGAGAGTTATTTTCATATCCATTTGTCATATCTCATAATCATGATGAACTGATATGACCAAGAGTATCTAAATAAATTTAAGTATGGCTACATGTGAAAAAGTTTCATTATAGTCAATGTCTTACCTTTGACGATAGCCTTTCGCTACCAACATTGCCTTGTAGGCAATTACATTAAAATTCATGTTGATTTTCTTCTTAAAAATCCACTTGCACCCTATAGGTGTTATGCCCTTAAGTGAGTCCACCAAATTCTAAACTTATTTTTCGTATATGGAATCTATTTTCAACTTCATGGCTGTAAGCCACTTGTCCTTTCCTAAAATGTTCAGAGCCTCTTTGTAATCAACAGGTTTCTCATCTTAATGAGTAACACGTCATTCGATTCTCTTACAAAATATCCATATCTCTCCAGAATATTGTGTATCCTACTTGATCTACGAGGAGATTGTATCATAATTGGTTGTGGTTCTTGAGTAGGCATCTCGTTAGTGTTTATTGGAGTCTCTTGAACTTCATCAAGTTCAACCATACTCCTACTTGCTTCCTATAAGAGAAATTCTTTCTCTAGGAAGGTAGCATGCCTTGAAACAAATACCTTTTATTCCAAGGGATGATAGAATTGGTAATCCTTAGTTTCCTTAGGGTATCCAATAAATAAACACTTATCAGACTTAGCATCCAACTTATATGATATAGTCCTCTTCACATAATCAGGACATCCCCAAATCTTCAAATAAGATATGAGGGGTTTCTTCTATTCCTTACCTCATATGGAGTAGTTAAGATTGTCTTCGTCAGAGCTCTATTTAGCTAGTAAACAGTTGTCATGAGTGCATAACCCCAAAAGCTTTTGGGAAGATTTGCACGATCTATCATTGACCTAACCATGTTCAATAAGGTTCGGTTATACATTTTCAATACACCATTATGTTGTGGCGTATATGGCAGAGTCCATTGAGACAATATACTATTGTCCCTTAGATAATCTTGAAACTCTTGGCTTAAATACTCACTACCATGATCGGATCGAAGTATCTCGATATTTTTATCAAGTTGTTTCTCTACTTCATTTCTGAATTCTCTAAACTTTTTAAAGACTTCAGACTTGTGTTTTATTAGATACACATACCTATAACGAGAGTGAGCATCAATAAAAGTAATGAAGTAGCTATAACCTCCTAGTGCATGAGTTGACATTGATCCACATACATCGGTATGTACGAGCCCAAGTAATTCATCAACTCGTTCACCCTATCTAAAAAAAAAGTAACTTTGTCATCTTGCCTTTTAAACATGAATCGCATGTCTAATTTAAATGATTCGAGAACTGCAATCTTTTGCAATTTAGACATGTGTTTCTTGCTTATATAGTCAAGGTGACAATGCCATGAGTAAGAGGTTAATTGATTATCTAATCGAGCGTGTTTATTGCTCGTATCAATATTGAATGTGTCACTAGATGTATCTAACATGTATATATCATTGTATAAAGTTTCAGTGCTATAAAGAACATCATTCAACATTATATAACAACAATTATTACTAAAAGTCAAATGGAAACCTTTTCTATTTAAGTAAGAAATAGAAATAATATTCTTTATTAATGCGGGAACAAAATAATAATTATCTAGTTCTAAGACAAGTCCATTAGGAAGCTGTAACAAGTATGTTCCAATGGCGACTGCAGCAACCTTTGCTCCATTCCCAACTCACAGACTTGCCTCTCCCTTGACAAGTCTTCTGCTATTCCTTAGCCCCTGTATGCCATTACATATATGTGAGCCATATTCAGGATCCAATATCCAAGTGTTTAAGGAAATAGCGTGACAATCAATAATGAAAATACCTGAAGAGAATGGGGCATAGGATACCTTATTCTTCTTCACAAACTCAAGATAGATTTTGCAGTTTCTTAGCTAGTGTCTCATCTTGTCACAATGATGGCATAGGCCCTTTTGTGTTGGTTCTACTGTCTTAGCCTTTTGCTCTTCCCCTTAACCTGATGTTTTAGTTTTCTCTTAGAACATTTCTTGGAGGAGTTTACTAACATCATAGTTTTTTATTCACCTTTAACAAAAGGCTTTACAGTCTTGAGCATATTAATCATCTCGGGAATGGTCGATTCCAAATTGGTCATCTGATAGTTCATCACAAATTGTAAATGACTTTTCGATAAACTATGTAGAATTAAGTTAATACTTAACTCATGATCCATTGTAAAATTGAGTGATGTTAAACACTCTATGTAGCCGTTTATCTTTAGTACATATTGTACTACGGACAAACCCTCCTGCATCTTTGAGCAAAAGAGAAGCTTAGAGACCTCAAATCTTTTGAATCTATCTTGCTCAGCAAATAGCTCACTAAGATGTAGATAATATCATAAGCATCCAAATGCTCATGTTGTTTTTGTAGTTCAGGAGTCATAGCAGCTACCATGATACAAGTTGCAAGTATAGAATCATCCTTATGTTTATGAAGGACCAACAATTGATCCGTAGTTGCATCAGTATCAAGACTTGTGGGAAGAGGTTGATCAAGGACATAAGCTAGTTTCTCAACTTTGAGAACAATTCTCAAATTTTGAAACCGGTCTAAGAAGTTCAGCCCAGTCAGTTTATTCGAGTCCAAAATCGAACGCAGATTAACAGAAGTCATAATTAGATGATTAACCTAGAAATATAAAAATGAGAATGTATGAGAGGCATGATATTATTTATGTAAATAATTTACATAAAAGTATGCTTATTTATCAAATTCAAATATCCTTATTTTTGAATTCAGGAGATGGGAGGTTTTCTCTAAATGGGTTGATATCAACTACAGATAAGTATAACCTTAACTTTGGCGAACAAGCCATTCTTAGCTATAACGGTAGGTAATAAGTTTACCGATTGCATATCACTTATATGCAACTATCGCATTATGCTAGCAACTGATTGATCTTCGCATAAATATCGGATTATTAACACATTAACAAGTATATATCAAATGCATATCACCCAACTTCACTTCTATCCACATTGATCATGGCTTTGGCACAACAAATCAATGCTTCAAGTTTAAAACTGACCCATTAATCATGAGATTGCATTTCTATGATTTGAACATATTTAATTTCAAGTTTGAGCTTGACTTTGGCCAACAACTCAAACAAGAACTTAAACTCTGGTTCTTACCATATTAACGAAAGGTGTAGGTTTTAATATTGTGTAAGGGATTTGGTCTCATCTACATCATGCAAATATTCTATCTACATGACATTATACGCATGACATAAAGGATGACATGACACGTCACACACATGACATAAATGATGACATGATACATCGCACGTATAGCATAGCATGATACATCACACATATGGTAAGATCTAATCACATCACACGCATGACAAAATCTAATCATGTCATAATTAATGCATCTACATGGCATACAATATGGTATGAATATGACATAAATTTACATATGTTATAATTCTATTTTTGAAATAAAAATATGTTATAAATCTGATTTTAATAAATCATGATTTATCTAATCAAATTAGGAAACTAATTTCTAAATTTAATTAACATATTTCATTTAGAATCTTTCCATCAATCAATAATCTTTAATTATTTTAGAAACAAATTTTTAAATTAATTTCCTAACAATTTAGGAAATAAATAATTAATATTTCTTAACTTATTACAAAATGATTCAAATCTAGATTTTTTATAATTTTTTAAATCTTTCTAAATTTAGTATTTCCTAACAATTTAGGAAACTTTCCAAAAATAGAGTATTTTAATAAATCTAAAAATTCTAGAAAATATTAATTTTATAATTTAATTTAGAATACATCTGATTTTTAATGATTTTTTAAATCTTTCCAAATTTGGTATTTTCTAATAATTTAGGAAGCTTTCCAAAAATAAAATATTTTAATAAATCTAAAAATTTCAGAAAAGATTAATTTTATAATTTAATTTAAAATATCTCAGATCTAGATTTTTTTAAAATTTTAAAATATTTTCATATTTGGTATTACCTAACAAATTAAGAAATTTTCCAAAAAAAAAATATTTCTTAAAATTTTAGAAAATTCTAGAAAGAATAATTTATAAATTAACAGAATATTTCTAAATTTATTTTTTAAAAAATATATCAGAAACTTTCCAAAAATAGAATTTTCTAACAATTTAGGAAGCTTCAAAAAATAGAAAAAATCTTAATAATTCCAGAAAATTTTTAAAATTAATTATACCATTAATTACAAACCATAAAATAATTTTATGATCATATCGAAGCGCGATCATACTCTGATACCACTGTTGGGATATGTCTGATGCGAGTGCGTGCTAAAACACGTTTTGTAAACATGCGCATTGGAAAATAAACCAATAATTCCTAATTATTACATCACACACACCACATGCATAAAATGATACAATATGTCAAACATGATAGCATAATTAAAATTTTATGAAAAGTAAATTTACGCTAGGTATACTTTACGAATGACCTGTAACGAGAAGGGCATCAACCATAGCGATATTGTCAAACCTCGCCTCTATTTGTATCCACGTCGCTCCTCAAGACAACTCCTTGAGTACAAGCTTCTCCTTCGAAAGTTACTAGCCACGAGCGAAGAAGAGGGATCAAGAGGAAGAAGAAGAGAAGCACACAAGGGAGAGTTTTTCTCCCTTGTGGTGGTCACGACAACAAGAGGGAGCACCCTCTTGTTGGCGGCGGAAAAGAGAGGAGAGGGAGAGGAGGATTGGATTTCTAAAAATCTAATCAACCAAATAATGAAACTTGTTACTAATTCTCTCCCAATTACATCTATATATAATCCTCTTTAATGAGTTGGATTAAAAAGCTCAAATCTAATTCATTATCCCTTAACCAAAAATTAGCCTATTAACCCCTTGGTTTGGTTCACAACTAAACCAAGTTGGTTTATGACTAATTCATGATTGAACCAAATATGGTTCAACTCTACCATAAGAGATGTAGCTCATCCATGGTTCCATCATGACAAATATTTTCATATTTGTCTTATGTATGGTCCAACTAAACATTTATTTCTTGATCTAAGAATCCTATTCTTTAACTTGTTTTATGTCTTTTAGAGACTCGTTAGTGTGCGTGACCCAATAGGTCCCCGCTTTATCTTGGTCGCCTATAATTAATTACTTAATTATAGAACGATTATGAATGACACCTAGTAGTACATCATGATCCCCAATTAGCCAAAAAATTATAGTTGATCTTAGAACTAATTCTAAATCCTTCAACAGCTATAGTAAGTCGTGTCTTGTTCCTTTCACTCGTCTTATACCCACTTGGTTTATCACATGGTCTATGCGTCTGTCCCCACTAGACTAACTGCGTCACACCTAGCCCAAGTAATACTTGCTCGTTCTACGGATCCAAATTACTCTTACATATATACAAGAGTCTTGTGCTCTTAACATATGATGCTTTGGCCAAAGACTTTGAGTAATAATCCTAACGAGTGGTCATAGAGTATACGTCTCCTCATAAGGAGCGGTGAATCCTCTATGGGCTATCTAAACATTTTCGGGCATTTCAACTTATACCCAATCATCCCGTGTCCACACCTTAATGAGGTGCTTGTTTAAGATGTCAAAGTATAAGTCTCCATGACCAAGATGACTTGTATACCTCAAGTTAAAAGAAACTCGCACTCGAACTGCAGTAAGAGTTTCACAGACATATCCATATATATAGATAACCATATAATGTCTTACAGTGAGTCACTCTAATGAACTAGTTACCATAACTAGCATCCACATTTAACTCTCGATATCCCAATATCTCCAGCCAGTGAGAAAATATTTGCTTAGTGAACCAAGAAGAATAACCCGTGCTAGTCTTATAGAATTAATGATGTTTGAATGTATCAATTCGACAACCAAGGAAATTCTAATTGTTAGAGTGTATACTAAAAGCCTAGCTTTTGGTATAAACATTTATCTAGTTATAAGAATCACATTGGTCAAGTGTCTACATTTATATATACCAAATGTAGATGTTCAATTAATTTATATTGTAGATAACATAGTGTGTGGTGTCACACATAGAAGATAGTGTTATCGGTTCTTTATAAATTATAAACAGTGGCTCACGACTAAGATGGAAAGGAACAAACCATTGGAAGGTCGTAGTGTAATTAGGTATTAGTTTATCTTAACTATATAATTACACTAGTACACTTAGAGTGTATTGAGTAGGACCATTAGATGTCGTTTCTTTTTATACTGACTTTATAAAAGAACAAAGACCTTAGTTATTATGGAAGTGTGTGCTCTTAATCCTAATATAATAACAAGCACATATATTTGACATTTATTTCTTTAATTTATCAATGGGTGAGATTTAGTTCGATAAATCAATAAGCCCGATAAGTTGGGAAATGATATTATTTATAGTGTGTGTTGTTGATTATAGAAGGAAACTGTGTCCTAGTAATCTAGGTTGATAATGTCCCCAAGAGGAGCTCATAAGGATTGTTATGTTAAACCCTGCAGGTGGACTTAGTCCGACATGATGATAAGGTTGAGTGGTACTACTCTTGGACTAAGATATTAATTAAATGAGTTGTCAGTAACTCAATTAGTGGACATTCGACATCTTAAACACAGGGAGACTAACACACTCATAATAAGAAGGAGCCCAAAAATGTAATTTGGGATTGGTACAGTAGTTCAATAATAATTCTTTAGTGGTATGAATTATTATTGATGAAGTTAAGTTGTGTGTTCGGGGCGAACACAGGAAGCTTAATTTCATCGGGAGACCAAAACCAATTCCTCCTTTCGGTCCCTATCGTAGCCTCTTGTATATAGAGATTTATACCCACCACATACCCACCTTCTTACCCATCCTAATGGGGTCAGCCAAGCTAGCTTGGAACCCAAGCTAGGGTCGGCCAAGACCAAGTGGATGAGCCAAGTTGGTGGCCGGCCAAAGCTTAGGTGGCCGGCCACTAGAATATTTAAAAGGATTTTTATTAAAATTATTTCGTATATGGAAATCATGGTTTTAAAAGAGATTTTAAAATTTAAAATTTTCCTTTTATAGCTTTCTACAAAAGATTAAGAAAAGATTTGAAATCTTTCCTTATTTGTAGATTGAAAGTAGATTTTAATTTTGAGAAAACTTTCCTTTTTAACCATGATCATAATTTAAAAGAGAGTTTTAAAAATTAAATATTCTCTTTTATTAGTTTCTACAAAAGATTAAGAAAAGATTTGATATCTTTCCTTATTTGTAGATTGAAAAGAGATTTTAATTTTTAGAGATAACTTTCCTTTTTGGAAATTATCCACATGTTTAAAAGAAAGATTTTAATTTATAAAATTTTCTTTTTATAACCCACCATGAAGGAAAAAATTATTGGAGAAATTTTTTAAATTTCCGGAAACAAATTAGGAAGTTTTAATTTTTGTTTTAATTAAAACTCTCCTTGTTTTGGGGAAATAAGTGACCGGCCATTGATATTAAGAAAAGAAAATTATTTTTAATTAAATAATTTTTTCTTTTTCATGGCAAAGGAATTAAGGAAGTTTTTATTAAAATTTCCTTATTTGCCAAGACCAAGGAATATAAAAGAGGGGGTAGAGGTGCCTTCATTGTGAACAACTCTATTCTTTTCTTCCTCTCTTTTTCTCCTTGGTGTGGCCGGCCCTTAGAGGTTCTCCCTCTCCTCTTCTCTTCTTCTCTAGTGGCCAGTTTTATCCCTTCTTGGAGCTCTAGATGGTGGTCCGTTCAAGCTAGGAGAAGAAGGAGAGAAAGGAGGTTTTGTTTCTTGCATCCCTTGGAGCTTGGTGGTGGTGGCCGGACCTCTACTTCTCATGGAGAATTCTTGGTGGCCGAATCTAGCTTGGAGAATAAGGAGCTTGGTGGTTCTCGTCTCGGAAGATCGTAGCCCACACAACGTCCGAGATAAGAAGAGGAATACGGTAGAAGATCAAGAGGTTATTTTGCTTACAAAAAAAGGTATAACTAGTAATTGTTTTCCGCATCATACTAGTTTTCTTTGTATAGTTATTTATGGAAATACCAAACACAAGAGGCATATGATTCTAGAGTTTTTGAAATAGTTTTTTCGAGTTTGTGATTTCTTCTTTTTCGAATTTGTGATTTGATTGTTCTTTTTGGTTAACCTAGAGTTATTTAAGGAAATAAATATTATCTTTCTTTAAAAGGCTTTGCCTAGGCGGTGGTGGTTGCTTCCATATCCAAGAAGGCCATGTGTCTCGCCATGTATTCCTGGAAGCCAATTTTGGAATTAATATTTATGGAATTAATAACTTAGGTAGATTTGAATTAATAGTGTTAAGTTCCGCTTGCAATTCAAATCTAAACCATTAAGAACAGATAAGTTGAATTTGGAATCAATGATGTTAAGTTCCGTCTGTGATTCCTAATTTAACTTCTAAAGAACACAATAGGTTATTTAAGGAAAGGTTTGACACTTGTACAAAAATTTTTGTACAATGGAACTGGTACGATTTTCTTAGGACTAACCAACACTAATACGTTCAACACATGTAGAGATAATTATTAGTTGTGATTCAATCGTAATTTCTCTCATTCTATGAATTGTATTTCGGGCATTCAGTAAATGAGTTTAAAATAATTAAACATATAATATGTACTCAAATAGTAAATCTATATTTAGTAAAAATCATAAGGCGATTGTCTTAGGACATCCCTCAAAATCTAACACCTTGGACTCATTGAAGGCACCCTTAAGGGGATAAAATTTATGTTGTAGGGAGGTTACCCTGGAGTGTGGTGGAGGTGCCCTGGATAAGCGCTTGGAGGTGCCTTGGAGTGTTAAAGGTGCCCTCATGTGGATAAGCGGGGAAGCAGATAAGCTACGCAGTGCTAGAATTTGATAACCCTCAAAGGAGGTGCCTCAGAGCTGTTGGAGGTGCCTTCAATGAGCTTTAAAAGGAGGTCTTGAGCATCACTAAATACACATCTCCTATACAAGCCTCAACGATTCTTTTACAACAACGATTACACTATTCTACTACCGCACTATTGCTCTACTACATCCGACTGCTGCGGGTAGACAGAACACCGACACACGAGCATTCCACTTCGACTTCTTAGTGTTAGTAACCATTTAATTAAAGTCATTTATTTTATTGCTTAGGTAGTGTAGGTTTGTTACACTGCCCTACTCTTCATTTTTTGTACTCAATTCTCTCTTCCAACGATTCCAGAAGAGGTTTATAATAGATTGCCCATTGATACAGTCTGAGAGATCGTGAGTCTTGAAGTAAGAGTCGTCGAAGATTCCAAACCAAGTAACAGTTTGTGTTAATGTTTTATTCTTTCTTTTATTCATCTTTTCCATTGTATACTTATTTTATAAAATCATAAAAAAAAATATTTTTAAAATCACCTAATTCCCCCCCCCCCCCCCCCCACATGCATCGGTCCTACAGTTTCTTCTCGATTTGTAGCTCCTTTGTAGTCAATTTGGCAGCCTTATCGGCCAGTTTAGAAGTATAGGTACTTCTTTCAGCTTCTCGACAAGTGCCTTGGCCTCGACATTCTTCTAGTTCAGATCAGATATTGCCCTTATTTTGCGGGCAGTGTCAAGCTTAAGGTGAGACTTGGCGGTCTATACTTGTCTCCATAGTTTCTCCAATTTGGTCTGCGTGAGTCCTCTCTCCTTCTTCTCAGTGAGGACCTTCTCAACCCATAGTAGCAATCCGCCCTAGATCTTCAGATCCTTCTTCAGATGGGTCATCTCTACGCGAAGTTGATTAAGGGAGGTAGAGGAAGTTCCCGCCTCTACCGAGTGGACCCCTTAGGTCTGGTAGGTGTGACTCATCTCTGCCATCTTTTGGCATAGGGCTAATGCCACCAAAACTAAGGAAAAGGGAAGGTTAAGGCAAAGTAAAAAAGAGAAAGGGAAAATCTACTAATAGAAAAAGCTCACTACGATGACATCTTGGGAGAAACAATCAGCCAATTCTTCTAGAGAGTGCTTGACTATGTGTGCCATGTAGTCGGTCTAGGTTAGGCTAGGGCTTCTTTAATCTTTATTGTGTGTTGGGATGCGAGGGGTTCAAAAGGATTGATGTAGAGCCATTTGTGAGATGGCAGCCTGAGTGTAGCGCTGACCTTAATTGGCTCGGACCCTTCCGATCTTAACTTGGATTTTGATTTGGGGGTAGATATGATTTTGGAGTAGTGACCCATCTTGTGGGGCTCGATTGTAACACCCACAAAATTATAAGATAGGTATATGAGTATTATTTTTCCTTAGAACATAGAAATGAAAAGAATAAGAGAAAAGGGAAAATAAGAACAAAAATATAGAATAAGAAGAGGTGAGGTCAAGGATTGAACCTTGAACCTCCCACATATGATGGAGATAAATTGATGCATGATAACCACTAGGATAAGGAGTAATACTTGGATGGAAAGAGATGAAAAATTTAATTAAAGGTGAGTAGGAAATAAAAGAAAACTAAACAAAAGAGCAAGAGAAAACCAAGTGGCTTACCTTCTTTTCCTCTTGGTTAAGAAAAAGAGCAGCAAAAGAGGAATTGCTTACTTCCCACCCTATCTCAATTTTTGTGGGAATTAAAGGAATAATGGAGAAGAAGAGTTAAGGGAATGAATGAAGACATGTTTCATTTAACAAAGGAATAAATAGATTTGGGAGAAGGAAAAACAAGAGAGTAAGTTCTTTTCTTCCTTCCTACTCCTTCCTTCTTCATTCCTCACCGAACCAAGAACTTTTTCCTCTCCTCATCCCAATAGCTAAGTTAAGTTCTTCTCCAAGAAAACTAACTTCCGTGAAGAAGCCTTCAAATCCTAGCCCTTCCAAGAAAAAAAGAAACAAAAGGAGGTACAAGAAGAAGAAGTTTTCTCCTACCTAGAATACTTTTCTCTCTAAGGAAAACCACAAGCGAAAGGATGTAAGTTTCCCTCACCTGTGGTACAATAGCTTTTGTGTGTTCTATGGAGATTAGGTTACATAAAAAAAAAAACTAAGTAAACCTCATGAAGAATTTCGGCCAAGATAAGACCAAAGGAAAGACCTAGGAAATGTAAAGATCTAAATTTCGACATGCTTGATATGTTCCTTGTGACATGTATTTTATGGTAGGGATTTATTTCATGTTCTATGCTAAAATATTAGTTAGAACTTAGATTTATGATCCTAGACTTTCGGCCAAGCATGAACAAAAGAATTAGGTAAGCTTAAGCCTTAAACTAAAAACATGCTCTTTTGTTCTTATGATAGGTGCCCTATGATAATGGTATTGTTAACATTTTCTCCTACTTGTATATTGGTTTGAACTTCATTTTCATGCTCATGAATATTCAGCCATGGTAGAACTAAGGGCCTAGGAGAGCTTTAAATTTAAAACTAAGCATGACATGATCTCCCTAAGATAAGATATGAAGCTATTATGATATACCATGATTGTATGTTGATTTGAACCATATTTCATGTCTATGAAGGTTCGGCCATGTTTAGATTTGAGGCCTAGGGGAGCTTAAAACAAGTCTAAGATGCTCATGACCTTCTTGATGAAATGATATGAAACTAACTTAATGTTATTAGGCTAGTTTGTTGCATGGAAATTTGGTTACATGCCCTACAAGTTTCGGCCATGTCATGTTTAAGGGCCTAGGAAACTTATAACCTAACTCAACTATGCTCATGTTGTTCCTTGAAATATTTGCTATGAAAGTTGTTTAAGATTCTCATGCTTTTAGGACACTTGAACCCTAGTTTTAAGTCCTACAAGTTTCGGCCATGTCATGTTTAAGGGCCTAGGAAACTTATAACCTAACTCAACTATGCTCATGTTGTTCCTTGAAATATTTGCTATGAAAGTTGTTTAAGGTTCTCATGCTTTTAGGACACTTGAACCCTAGCTTTAAGTCCTACAAGTTTCGGCCATGTCATGTTTAAGGGCCTAGGAAACTTATAACCCAACGAAACTATGCTCATGTTGTTCCTTGAAATATTTGCTATGAAAGTTGTTTAGGGTTCACAAGCTTGAATGATAATTTTTAACCCAATGAATGTTTGATAGTTTCAGCCATGATAAGTTGTAAGCTTAAGAAAACCTAGAACTCTACCTAAACTTACTCGTGGTGTTTTCTTATGGTATAGGAAATGATACTTATTTAGGGTTCACATGTTGGTACGGAGTTTTTACCTAAAACCCAATCTATATGTTTTCGGCCACTATAAGACATTAGGGTTAGAAATCTAATTATGTTTCCGATGTATCTTATATGCCATGTTTATGAGATTTCTATGCTTCTATGTTTAGTTATGCACACTTATGATCTATACATGATGGAAACCCTTATGCTATGCTGTGTGTTATTTATGATGAGCTGTGTGCCCAATTTATGCATGATATATGTGATGAGCTATGTGCCCAAGTTTACATGCTATTTATAATGAGCTGTGTGCCCAAACTATGCATGTATTTATGCTGTGCTGTATGCCCAAATTTTACATACCATTACGATGAGCTGTGTGCCCAAAATTCTATATGGTATGATATGATAAGAAATACGATGTGCAAGAAATGATAAGAACCATGATATGTATGACATGCTACTTTACTTTATATGGCTTGTACCAAGGGCGGGCTCCATAAGCGCCCCGGGGTCGATGGACTAAGAAGCGGGCCTCGTTAGGGATGGGCTCCTAAGTGCCCCTAGGTCGATGGACTAAGAAACGGGCCTAGTTATGTATGCCTTGTAGGGTTCAAGACTTGCTACCTTGGACCTACATGGGACGCGCGCATTTATGTATGTGGTACAAGCCGGGGCCCTAATCATGTTATGAATATGTTTAAGTATACAAGTAATAAGTTTTCAAAGGACATGTTGCATATGTTATTGCATGAATCATGTTTTTGAAAACCATCTTGCATAACACATTATGATTATGTTACGATACACCATGATGCCTATGATTATGTTATGTTATGTTAGGATGAACCTTATGATTATGCTAGAATATGTTATGCTCATGATTATGTTATGTTAGGATGAACCTTATGATTATGCTAGAATATGTTATGCTCATGATTATGTTATGTTAGGATGCACATTATGACTTTATTAGGATATGTCATGATACCATATGATTATGTTATGATATGATGATTCTATACATGATATGATGAATTGTCTTTATGCTTTATGCCTTGAAGTTTTATTTATGCTATACGGTTTTTGTGAGTAGGAAAGGATCTTCCTGAGCCTTGAGTGCTCACAGCTTACTTTCCTTGTACCACAGATAAGGGCAAAGAATGGATGTACTAAGGGAGCAGCAGGAGGGGGCAAGGAGGGCGTGTGTAGTAGTAACTCGGCTAAAGAGAAAGACCTGCTTATAGTTAATAAGAATTATGTTCATGTGGTTCTTTTATGACTCTATGACACTTCATCATGCTCTTTAGTATTATGGTTTAAATTTATGCTAAGCATGTTATGTGACCCATATGATAGGTAGTTAGTGATAATGTTCTAAAAAGTAAAGTAAAAGTTTAAAGAAAAAAGAAAAGAAAAGAAGGAATATATATATATATATTCTATAGATAAGACTTCCGCTGTTTTAAAGAAGAAAAGATAAGTAACTCCCGACAGCTTAAGCAGGAAGGGTCGGGGTGTTACATCGATCGGCTCCATCGGTGGAGGAGGTAGAGAAGAGATTGACAACACTGCGATGGGGCCAGTCGGCGTTGGAGGATCTGTCATTGTCTGATCAGAAAGTGCGAGGTCATGAGGATTGACCTCATGTTCAAGGGGGAACATGCATTGAACTCCCCCAGACAACAGACGAGGTAGAAGGGCATCCGGGGAGGTTGGCAATGTAGGTGTAGCCGATCGATGTCATTTGCGACAAATGATCAAAGGTTTGGCAGGGGTTGCAGAATGGGAAGGAACTGAGACAAGAGCATGGAAGGCTAGGGAGGTGGTAATTCATGAGTGTCAAATGTCGCATCGCTGCACACGGCCCTACCAATGTCCTCCTCGCCAGTCTATTCTCTATTTAAGTCGGTCGGTAGAAGCGTGCGGTTGGCCAGCTCAACTTCAACACGCTGGTTCATTTCTTCATCGTCCAATTTGGTGGACTTGCCGCACAAGCTTTCCACATAATTTTGGCTACAAGACAAGAAAATAAAATCAGTTAGATATAACATTAAAAGGATATTGAATTTCTTATCGAAACTGTAGGACAGTTTGAGTCGAATGGAGCTAAGCCCAAAAATGTACAAGGGTAGCTTGTGAATGTTAAATTTTAGACCAAATTTGACACGGTGAGGCAGATCGACTCCCAACGGAATTCACCAAGTGCAGGCACAGGGGCAGTTCAATTTGCCCGCCGATCGAAAAGATAGAGGAGGAATGGTCGGAGATAAAAGTAGTGAGATTTTTAACCTTTGTTAGAAGAGGATATTTTATCAAAGAAGATAGAGCCCGTTCAGGCTTGGAGGAGAAAAACGTCCGACTCAGACTTCTTAGGGTAATGAAAATAATAGAAAACGCAGGGAAGCAAGGGGGCATGGTACAAACGAAAAAGGATAATGACCCCACATAATAACCTAATGATTTGGGAGCTAGCTGTTGGACGAAAATATGGAAGTATCTACAAACTTCGGAGAGGAAGGGGTGCAACAAAAAATGAAGGTTGGCCAAAAATTATTCCTTGAAAAGGATAATGTAGCTGGTCGAAGGAAGATTGAGACGATCAGGCTGAGGGTATGAAGATATGGTTGATATGGCGGTTGGTGGTGAGCTCATAGGTGAGGCATATATGCTCCACCTATCCTCCATTAAAATCCGAGGTGGTCAAAGTGTACCACATGTGAGGAATAGTAGCAGGGGGAATGACAGTCATGATGGAGGAGAAGGGGGAGTGATAACCATGATTTTGCTATATTATTTTAATTCATAATGCATGTTTTTAATTATTTATTCATAGCTTAATCTCACATTTACATCATATTTTATAATTGCATGTGATCTTGGACTTAATTGTAAATTAGCCTATTATCATGGTATTTGATGCTAATATTTAATTGTTATTTTGTAGGTATCAAAAGAGTCATGGACCCAATCAAATCAGACCACATTTGGGTTCAAATCTAGGGCTAAACGAGGCGATCGAGCTCCAGAATAATCCTAGCCATCCATTGAAAATCAAGTAGATCTGAGTCATCCATTGAAGATCCGACTCATCTAACCTAATGAGGAGTAGATCTCAGCCATAGATGAAGATCCAGAAGTTTTGATCTAGATCTGAGATGTTTTCCACCGTTGATCAAGACTCGAAGCTTGTGGACCGTCCGATCAGATTTGAAAGGGATATAAAAGCCTCAAGAGAAGCTACAGTGCTCGGGCTCGACATCCTCACGATTTCTTCACTGTTGCTTCTTCTTCTTCTCCGCGACATCGTAGCTCCCGTTCACGTTTCCAGATCTGAGAGCTGGACTTCTTCATCGTCGGCGATCTCTGAGTGAGTGGCGACCAGTGTCCGAGGGCACAGAGAGTGGCAGAGGTGTTCCCAGTCCGCAATTGAGGTTTTGTCCAGTTCGCGATCTGGCAGAGGCGTTCCCAGTCCGTGACTTCCACCATTACCGGAGCTAGAGAGGTGTTCCCAGTAGCTCCGATCTTCTTCCGACTACCATTCCATCCGCGACATCCGAAACAATCTGATCAATCGATTCGAGTCCGCAAATTCTAGAACTCAGCATCTCTGTTCTTCGCGCGTTGATGTGCCAGGCGATTGCAAGCTTGAGAGGCGTTCCCAGGAGCTGCGCAATTCGTCTGTGCTAGCTGTGAGCTTGGCTGATTTCCGGAGATTTTCCGAGAGGTGTTCCCAGAGGAGGCATTGTGTGACGGCAGTGGGAAGAAACTTAGTTTCTTGATCTGTGGATAAGGAACGTTCACCCTACTTGCATTTTACTTTGAATTCTTATGAACATGCTCAGATCGTATGATCTGATTTCTTTACCTTTCAATTTCATCTTTGTTTAAGTTTTGTTGCAATTCATTTTTGTTGTCTTCCTTGAAATTCTGATTTCTTTAAATTTCTGCATCCAAACCCATGTTTAGCTACTAACTAGGTTTTCCTTTATTAGAGTTGATTTGATTTTTAATCCTAGTGACTGTGAATTAGTTTAGGTGTTGAATTGATCACAAGATGGTTTTCATTATTTGCCTTTGTATTACTTTGTTGATTGTGGGAATTAATTGAAGAATTGGGTTGAGCATTGGAGTTTAATTGTTGAATTTGATTATGAATGTGAGTGGAATGCTAGTTTGGTTTTTGCAAGTGTTTGGTGATTGTAATTGTGTTACCGAATTGTGAAATGAGCCGAGTTTAATTGATGCTTATTTGATGAGAAGGAAATGGATCATGCTTAGAAGAGAAGGAACTTACTTTTATCTTATTCGTTAATCTTGTTGATGTAATAATTTGATTTGAATAAATTCTAGAATTAACACACATTAACTAGTTATCCTTGGAAAAATACGACTTGGGACTCCATACTACACGAGTTTTCTTTAGTTAATTGAGTTGCAATCTTTATCAATTTGGGGTGCCTCGTGACATGCAAAAAGGCCGACATGATGCAACAAACTTCGGAGAGGAAGGGGTGCAACAAAAAATGAAGGTCGGCCAAAAATTGGTCCTTGAAAAGGATAATGTAGCTGGTCGAAGGAAGATTGAGACGATCAGGCTGAGGGTATGATGATTTGGTTGATATGGTGGTTGGTGGGGAGCTCATAGGTGAGGCATATATGCTCCACCTATCCTCTATTAAAATCTGAGGTGGTCAAAGTGATGGATCGAAAGCGCTAGAGGGGGGGGTGAATAGCGCTCGTGGCTATTTCGTTTTTCGAAATCCGTAAATCGTACGTGAAACTAATAGAGTAATAAGCAGCGGAATAAAGACAGTCAAACACCGAGACACGGGGAATTACTTCGTTCGGAGCCTAAGGCGACTCCTACTCGAAGGCCCGCGATCCTTGATCGCTTCCGGTGGGCAACAACTATAATATCGTGAATAAGTACAAGGAAATAAGTACAACTAGAATTGAAATAATACCGACAACAAAATAATAACTGAAGCTTTAGGTCGTCGGCGACTGTAACAGCACTTTAGAGTCGTTTCTTGAGCAGCACACAGCAGAAGGAAAGCTTGTTGAATCGTTGTTGTTGAAGCTGCACCTCAACCCTCTTTTTATATGAAATTCAGGGCGCCTGGATCCTTTCCGGGCGCCTGAAGTGTGACGTGGCCAACCAACCAGAATGCTCCACGTGGCGAAGTCGCGCAGGGGATAAAAGTTGGTCCCGGGCGCCCGGACCACCTTTTTCCAACAAGTTCTTCACCTGCAAAACAAGGTTAGTCCGAGCAAAATACCCTGCAAGACAGCGTTAGAATCTGATAAAACATTGTAAAGAATAACCGACAGTCTTCGGACTGTCCGAGTCTGACTTCGGATTTCCAACCGGAAACCCTAGGTCGACCCGACGCCTACTGTTCCCTCTACGGGGAACGCGTCCTCACCTACTCCCCTCAGGAGAGATTACCTGATGCCAGTCCGATCCTCCAGACCGACTGGACTTTCTGCCTAGGGTTACCACCCCCTAGGACCTAGGGTTACCGCCCCCTAGGGTTTTTCTCCACCTAGGGTTACCACCCCGTAGGACATAAGGTTACCGCCCCTTAGGGTTTTTCTCCACCTAGGGTTACCACCCCCTAGGACCTAAGGTTACCGCCCCTTAGGGTTTTCCCTCACCTAGGGTTACCGCCCCCTAGGCCCTAAGGTTACCACCCCTTAGGATTTTCCCTTTGCCTAACCGCAGCTAGGACTTTCATGAAACACTTATTCAAACATGTTAGATCACACACTAACTTAACTTTGAATCCTTTGCCATTATCAAAACTAAGGTTCGATCGTCGGATGCTTCCCGCACCAACACAAAGTGTACCACATGTGGGGAATAGTAGCAGGGGGAACGACAGCCATGATGGAGGAGAAGGGGGAGCAAAGGAGGTGAGGGAGAGCGAAACTTATGAGAGGATAAAAACTTGAAAAAGGTGTAGTTGACGATGAGGAGAGTTGAGGAAGAAGACGAAGGCAAGAATAAGAAAAAGATAGGATTTGCATCCAGCATTGCAAACCTTAAAAACCTTAATAAAGCCCTATGGGGATCGTTTGATCATGAGAGTAGGAAAGAGAGAGGAATAATCAGGGTCGTTGAATTTGAAAGATCATCTGCCACATCAAATTTCAATAGTAACCTGTCTTTTCATATATTCCTTTTTTATAGGCATGCGCCACATGACATAAAAGTACGGCCCGCATTTATTAAAGATGAGAATCGGTAATCATTATTATGGTCAAAAGATGTGTTTACCGCACTAAGCATTAATTGTGAGTGATGTACCCTTTTTTCTAGGTGCAAGTATGGCAGTGGGGAAAGGATATCAGCTTGAGCCAAGCGTTTCATCGGGGAGATATAAAGGAACATATGAGTCTAGTCAGTTGAGCTTGCAGCATCATTCAACTAGACTTGAAGAAGAGACTTGTGATACGGTGAATAAGGTGTTAGAGTGTATACTAAAAGCCTAGATTTTTGTAAACATTTATTTTTGAAATAAAAAATCACATTGGTCAAATGTCTACATTTATATGCTAAGTGTAGTTGTTTAATTAATTTATATTGTAGATAACATGGTGTGTGGTGTCACACACAGAAGATAATGTTATCAGTTCTTTATAAATTATAAACAATTGCTCATGACTAAGATGGATAGGAAGAAACCATTGGAATAGTCGTAGTGTAATTTGGTATTAGTTTATCTTGACTATAAAATTACACTAGTACACTCAGAGTGTATTGAGCTGGACTATTTAAGGTAAGTTCTTTTTATACTGACTACATAAAAGAACAAGACCTTTGTTATTATGAAAGTGTGTGCTCTTAATCATGATATCATAACAAGCACATATATCTAGTATTTATTTCTTTGACTTATCAAAGGGTGCGATTTAGTTTGATAAATCAATAGATCCGATAAGTTAGGAAATGATATTATTTATAGTGTGTGTTGTTGATTATAGAAGGAAACTGCGTCCTAGTAATCTAGGTTGATGATATCCCCAAGAGGAGCTCATAAGGATTGTCATGTAAACCCTGCAGGTGGACTTAGTCCGACATGATGATAAGGTTGAGTGGTACTACTCTTGGAGCTAGATATTAATTAAGTGAGTTGTCAGTAACTCATTTAATTAGTGGGCATTCTATATCTTAAACACAGGGAGACTAACACACTCATGATAAGAAGGAGCCCAAAATATAATTTGGGATTGATGCGGTAGTTCAATAATAATTCTTTAGTGGTATGAATTATTATTGATGAAATTAAGTTGGGTGTTCGAGGCGAACACGGGAAGCTTAATTTCATTGGGAGCCCAAAACCAATTCCTCCTCTTGGTCCCTATCGTAGCCTCTTATTTATAAAGTATTATACTCACCCATACCCACCTTCTTACCCACCTTAAGGTGGTCGGCCAAGCCTAGCTTGGAGCCCAAGCTAGGGTCGACCAAACCAAGGTGAGTTGGTTTCATTAGGTGGTCGGCCCTAGCTTGAACCCAAGCTTGGTGTGGCCGACCACAATAAATTAAAAGGTTTTTATTTTTTAAATCTTTATTATGTGGAAGCCATGATTTTAAAAGAGAGTTTAAAATTTAAATCTTTCCTTTTATAGTTTTCTACAAAAGATTAAGTGAAAGGTTTGATATCTTTTCTTATTTGTAGTTAAAAGGAAAATTTTAATTTTTGATAAAACATTTCTTTTTTGTAACCATCCTCATGATTTAAAAGAGAGTTTTAAAATTAAATCTTTCCTTTTATAGTTTTTACCAAAGATTAAGAAAAGATTTGATATCTTTCCTTATTTGTAGATTGAAAGGAAGATTTTAATTTTAAAGAAAACTTTCCTTTTTGTAAATCATCCACATGTTTTAATAGAGAGATTTTAATTTATAAAAGTTTCCTTTTATGACCAACCATGAAGAGAAATTTTAAAAGAGAAATTTTTATTTAAAAATTTCCGGAAACAAATTAGGAAGTTTTAATTTTGTGTTTAAAACTTTCCTTGTTTGGAGGGATTAAGGTGGCTGGTCATATATAGTTTGAAAGGGAAATTTTATTAAACTTTTCTTTCATTGGCAAAGAGAATAAGGAAGTTTTGATAAAACTTTCCTTATTTTCCAAGACCAAGGAATATAAAAGAGAGGGTAGAGGTGACTCACCTCATAACAATATCTCTTCTATTATTTCTCTCTTCCTTGGTTGGTGGCCGGCCCCTCTCTTTCTCTCCCTCTCCTATTCTTCTTCCTTGGCTGACGGCATATTCATATCAAGGAGCTTGGTTGGTGGCCGGATCTTGCTAAAGGAAGAAGGAGAGATAGGAGGTCTTGTTTCTTAGCATCCCTTGGAGCTTGGTGGTGGCCGAACCTCATCTTCTCTTGGAGTTCTTGTGGTGGACGAAACTTGCTTAGAGAAGAAGGAAGCTTGGGTGGTTCTCGTCTCGGTAGATCGTCGCCCACGCGACGTCCGAGATAAAAAGAGGAATACGATAGAAGATCAAGAGGTTGTTGCTTACAAAGAAAGGTATAACTGTTGGGGTTGCAAGGTTGCAAACATAGTCCCATATTGGAAACACATGGGAAAGATCATGGATTTATAAGAGAAAAGATATCTCCATTGGTATGAGGCCTTTTGGGGAGAGCCCAAGAGCAAAACCATGAGGGCTTAGGCCCAAAGTGGACAATATCATGTCATTGTGGAGATATCTAATTTCTTTTCGATCCAATAATTGGTATCAGAGCCCGGACTGCCCGAAGGTTTAACCACCAACTGTGCACAAGAGCTATGGTCTGATTGAGCCATGTGGGTACAATATTAACCTCGAACAAAGAAAGTGGGGGTTCCTATGTTTGGATCAAGAGGACCAGACACCAGGAAGGAAGTCCTAGTTGCGACTAGGCAAGGAAGTCCTAGTAGGTCGGGTGGACCGAGGGGCAGGAAGACCTGGTGGGTCGAGGATCGGATGTGGGAAGCCTATGGTTCTTTGTTTGAGGGGGGGATTGTTGGGGTTACAAGGTTGCAAACATAGTCCCATATTGGAAACAATAACTAGTAATTCTATTCCGCATCATACTAGTTTTCTTTGTATAGATTTTGAAATACCAAACACAAGAGGCATATGATACTAGGTTTCAAATTTGTGATTCGAGTTTGTGTTTTTTTATATTTTTTCGAACTTGTGATTCGATTGTTCTTTTTGGTTAAACCTAGGGTTACTATAAGGAAATTAAATATTAAATTTCATTGAAAGACTTTGTCTAGGAAGTGGTGGATGCTCTCATACCCAAGAAGGCCTAGTGCCTCGCCATGTTTAACCTGGAAGTCGATTTCTGAAATTAATATTTAATTGAATTTGTAACATGGGTGGATTTGGATCAATAATGTTAAGTATCATTTGCGATCCAAGTCTAAACCTCTAAGAACAGATAAGTTAAATTTGGAATCAATAATGTTAAGTTCCATTTGCGATTCCTAAATTAATTTCTAAAGAACACAATAGGTTGTTAGGAATGGTTCAGGACTTGTACAAAATTTTTGTACAGGGAAATCGGTACGATATTCCGAGTATCAACCAACAATTGGTATCAGAGCTAGGGTTTGTCTCTGTGTGTTTGGTTTTCAGTTTAAATTATGCACATGTCATACATAATTTAGGTAGGATAATAGTAGGATATGCTAACTCTGTGGTTGCAGGCTCCAACTATTATGGCTTATAGAGTTTATGTGTGATTGGACCCTTGGATATGTCAAGAGCATTTTATTTGTGTGCATGATTGTATGTATTAAATACAGTAGGAGCTGTATTAGTTTAAGGATTTTACATTTTTGTTTCGATCTAGATTACATGTACATTCCTTTATGTAATATAGGATCGAAATATGTTAAATTCTATTTTTGTCGTGGATCGTATCTTTGCGAGGCATGGTACTATTTGTGGACCAGAGGCGCAGTGGAAAAAGAAGCAAGATAGATGCGGCGACTAGACTCGATTGCAGTGGCTAAAGATGGCAGCAGCTAGGGTTGGCAGCACACGAAGGACAGTGATGGAAGAAGCCTTAATAGTTGGAAAATTAATTTTCATATTTATTGCTTTTATTTACTGTGATGTGTGTGTGCATGTGATGTGTGATTGCATGGTTAAAATTCCTCACCTTAAATAACTAAGTGGGAGAGGGATTAGTAAATAAATTCCACGGTCTCCATTACTGGTTTGTAAGTGATGCAACAAACTTGCGTGTTGGCTCTGAGTGCCTCCCTCGCCATCGGATGAGTTTGTTTGCAGATCACTAGATCAAACTTCCTTTATGAATGGTTATGTTGGGTTGCAAGGTTGCAAACATAGTCCCATATTGAAAACACATGGGAAAGATCATGAGGTTATAAGAGAAAAGATATCTCCATTGGCATGAGGCCTTTTGGGGAGAGCCCAAGAGCAAAGTCATGAGGGTCTAGGCCTAAAGTGGACAATATTATGCTATTGTGGAGATATCTAAATTCTTTTCGATCCTACAATTGGTATCAGAGCCCGGACTGCCAGAAGGTTTAACCGCTGACTGTGCACAAGAGATATGGTCTGATTGAGCCATGTGGGTACAATATTGACCTCGAACAAAGAAAGTGGGGGCTCCTATGTTCGGATCAAGAGGACCAGATACCAGGCAGGAAGTTCTAGTTGCGACTAGGCAATGAAGTCCTAGTAGGTCGGGTGGACCGAGGGGCATGAAGACCTGGTGGGTCGAGGATCGGACATGGGAAGCCTATGGTCCTTTGTTTGAGGGGGGGGATTGTTGGGTTGCAAACATAGTCCCATATTGAAAACACATGGGAAAGATCATGAGGTTATAAGAGAAAAAATATCTCCATTAGCAAGAGGCCTTTTGGGGAGAGCCCAAGAGCAAAGCCATGAGGGTCTAGGCCCAAAGTAGACAATATCATGCTATTGTGGAAATATCTAAATTCTTTTCGATCCTACAGGTTATAGGAAATTATTTAGGAGCGTGTGATCTTCTCCATCTGAAGGGCACAATCCTATTTAATGGACTAAGTATCAAGTAATGGTATACACTTAGGCACATTTGATAGTATCCTCCCCATCAGAATCACTGCTATTATTTAAGCGACCGAAGGAAAACCAACTATTAATTTTATTTGTCATAAAGTTAGGTTGACAAGAATAAAATTAATGAATAAAACCTCCTCTTACAAATGTTTGATTTTGTATACGTCAACACTGACATGGCATGCAAAATTCACGGTATTTTGAGGTGTTGGTAAATTTAAATAGTATTGTTTGAGGAATCAATATTATTCTAAATTTAGAGTTTTGACCAAAGTTTATTTTGTGATTCTTAGGATGGCTTTCAACCCATTGGCCATTATACTGAAAGAGAACAAACTTATTGGTCCAAACTACATAGATTGGAAAAGAAACCTGGACATTGTCATAACTGCTGAAGGCTATAAGTTTATACTTTTAGAGACCTGCCCTGATGCACATAATAGTGATTCTAGTGAAGAGGAGATTGAGTATCATAAGAAATGGGTAAAAGCAGATGAGATGGCGCAGTGTTACATTTTGGCTTCAATGTCAAATGTGTGCAATATCGACATCAAGACTTACCAACTGCTTATGATATGATGAACAATCTCAAAGAACTTTTCGGACACCAGAATCAGGCTGCTAGGCAAGAGGCAATGAGAAAATTAATGACAGCCACCATGTCAGAGGGGGCACCCGTAAGGGATCATATCCTAAAGATGATGGCTTATTTGAACGAAATACAGATCCTTGGAGCTGAAATCGATGGGGAAACCCAGATCGATATTATTCTCCAAACGCTACCCAGAAGTTTTGAGCAGTTCCGCCTGAACTATAACATGAACAAAAGGGCTTATACATTGGCGGAACTTCTGACAGAACTTCAGGTAGCAGAAGGTATATTTTGTCATAGTTCTCAAATTCACTTTGCTGAAAATATTTCTACTTCTAAGTCAAAAGGTAAGAAGAAGAAGAAATAAGCTGGCTCAGCAAAGAAGGTGAAAAGATCTCTAGGTACTGGACCTAAAGCTGAAGTAAAGAAGCCAAAGGGCAAGTGCTTCATCTGCAAGCAGTCGGGACATTGGAAGGTGGACTGTCCTCATAAGAGAGAGAATAATAAAGATATATCTTATTCTCTAGTAGTAGAAACATGTTTAGCGATGTTATCTACCAAAACCTGGTGTGTAGATACAGGAGCCACTGATCATGTCTGCAATACATTGCAGGGGTTCCAGGAAACCCGACGACTATATGAGGGAGAGATAACCGTCTACATGGGCAATGCTACGAAAGTGGCGGCTGTTGTAGTGGGAGACGCCTACTTATCATTTGATAGGAATAGAAATTTGATTTTGAGAAATTATCTTTATGTACCAACTTTTAGAAAGAATTCAATTTCAGTTTCTAAATTATTTGTGGATGGATATTCTGTTTCTTTTGATGATAAAGTAGTTATCAAGAAGAATATGATTATTATCTGTTATGGTACATTAGTAGACATTTTGTATACTTTAAATCCAATTTTTCCCATAAAGCAACAAATAAAAATTAATAACACATCTTCTAATTCTAATAAGAGAAAGGAACCTTCAGAAATGAATCAAACATATCTTTGGCATCTAAGGTTTGGTCATATTAACTTGAGTAGGATTCAAAGGCTTATAGCCGATGGACTTTTGGGTTCATTAGTGTTGGAAAGCTTTCCAACTTGTGAATCTTGCTTGGAAGGTAAAATGACCAAGAGACCTTTTAAGGCCAAGGGGTATAGAGTCAAAGATGTGTTAGAACTAGTTCATTCTGATTTGTGTGGTCCTATGTCTATCCAGGCAAGAGGTGGTTTCGAATATTTTGTATCTTTTATAGATGACTATTCGAGATATGGGTACATTTACTTGATGCACCGCAAGTCTGAATGCTTTGATAAGTTCAAAGAGTACAAGGCTGATGTGGAGAAATGTCATGATAAAAGTATCAAAACACTACGGTCTGATCGTGGTGGCGAATACCTTTTTGGAGAGTTTAGGAATTACTTATCAGAGGCTGGGATTCAATCCTAATTATCTGCACCTGGTACACCCCAACAGAACGGTGTGGTAGAACGAAGGAATAAGACTCTTATGGAAATGGTTAGATCGATGATGAGTTATTCTGAATTACCAAATTCGTTTTGGGGAGATGCCCTGGAAACGGCAACGCACATTCTGAACTTGGTACCTTCTAAATCAGTACCTTCTACTCTCACAGAATTGTGGAATGGGGGTAAGCCTAGTCTAAGACACATTCAGATTTGGGGTAGTCCAGCACATGTGTTGAAGGGAGACACTGACAAGTTGGAATCACGAACAGAAGTTTGTCTGTTTGTAGGATATCCCAAAAGAATGAAAGGTGGTTTGTTTTATAATCCTAAAAATCAAAAGATCATTGTTAGCACCGATGCTTGATTTTTGGAGGAATATTATATAATGGACCACAAGCCCATAAGTAAAATTGTTCTAGAAGAAATAAGAGAGGGCATGCCTAACTTAGTACCAACAGTACAAGATGAAATATCACAAGAAACTACAACACATATCACAAATGATACACAACCACAGACAGTGTCTCGTCGTAGTGGGAGGGTTGTGAGGCAACCTAAAAGATTCATGTCTTTGGGAGAGTGTTCGGACTTGATCCCTGATGAACATGAACCTGATCTCCGGACATATGACGAAGCACTCCAAGATAAAGATGTAGTATCTTAGCAAAGAGCAATGAACTCTGAAATAGAATCTATATATTCTAATAAGGTCTGAGAACTTTTAGAACCACCTAATTGTGTAAAAGCCGTTGAATGTAAGTGGATCTACAAAAGGAAAAGAGGGATAGATGGGAAGGTGGAAACCTTCAAAGCAAGGCTTGTTGCGAATGGGTATACTCAGAAAAAGGGAATCGATTATGAGGAAACCTTTTCGCCAGTAGCTATGCTTAAGTCTATCCGGATACTCTTATCTATTGCTGCTCATATGGATTATAAGGTTTAGCAAATGAATGTCAAGACAGCTTTCCTTAATGGAAGTCTTGAAGAAAACATCCATATGAAGCAACCAGAGGGGTTCATTGAAAAAGGCAAAGAACATCTAGTATGTAAGTTAAATTGGTCTATTTATGGACTGAAGCAAGCTTTAAGGTCTTCGAACATCCGGTTTAATAAAGTAATCCAGTCGTATGGATTTATTCAATGTCCGGATGAGTCTTGTGTATACAAGAAGTGTGATGGAAACGTGGTGGTATTTCTTGTACTATACGTAGATGACATTTTGTTAGTTGGAAACAATATCAAAGTATTGTCGGAAGTAAGGGTATGATAGTCCAAGCAATTCGATATGAAGGACTTAGGAGAATGCGCACATATTCTTGGGATCAAAGTAATAAGGGATCGCAAGAAAAGGATGTTGTGCTTGTCCCAAGCTTCATATATCGATACAATCCTAGCTCGTTTTAGCATGCAATGTTGGTTAATCCTAGGAAAACGTACCGGTTCCACTGTACAAAAATTTTTATACAAGTGTCGAACCTTTCCTTAAATAACCTATTGTGTTCTTTAGAAGTTAAATAAGGAATCGCAGACGGAACTTAACATCATTGATTCTAAATTTAACTTATCTGTTCTTAATGGTTTAGATTTGAATCACAAGCGGAACTTAACACTATTGATTCAAATCTACCTAAGTTATTAATTCCATAAATATTAATTTCCAAAATTGGCTTCCAGGACTGCATGGCGAGGCACATGACCTTCTTGGATATGGGAGCAACCACCACCGCCTAGGCAAAGCCTTTTAAGGAAAGCTAATATTTATTTTCTTAAATAACTTTAGGTTAACCAAAAATAACAATCGAATCACAAATTTGAAAAAGAAGAAAACACAAAATAAAAAAATAAATTCGATAAACTAGATCTAATTGCCTCTTGTATTTAGAATTCATACAAAGAAAAATAACTAGTATGATGCGGAAGAAAAATACTAGTTATACCTTCTCTTTATAAGCTAATGACCTCAAGATCTTCTGCCGTATTCCTCGCCTCGCCTTGGACGTCGTGTGGGCGACAATCCTCCAAGATGAACACCACCCAAAAGCTTCCTCCTTCTTCTTCTAAAATCCGGCCACCACCACCACCAAGGAGAAGAGAGCAAAGGGAGAGGAAGAAGGGAGAGGGCCGGCCACCAAGAGATCACCCAAGCAAAAGAATAAGAGTTGTGTCTCATGAAGCCCCCTCACCCCTTCTTTTATATTATTTGCCCAAGGCAAATAAGGAAAAACCTTTTACAAAAAATAAAATCATCCAAGAGTTTTTCTTTTTCCCTTTTTATTTTTCCTTTTCTTTTCTCTTGATTGAATCAATCACCAATCAATGATTATGATCAATCCTATTTGGTTTAGGATTGAATTTGGTTTAATCCTATTGGCCGGCCCTTGCTTGGGCACCAAGCAAGGTGGTCGGCCATAATTAAAAGAAAAGGAAAAATAATTTTTTAAAAAAAATTTAAAAGAAGAAATCCTCTTATAAAATTTACAAGCTCTCTTTCCTAAAGTATGAGTTAAAAAAGGAAAGTTTCTAAAAATTAAAATCATGTTTTAAAATTTAAAAACTCTCTTATAAAATTTCCTTTTTTAACATGGTGATAGAAAATTTAAATTTTAAAACTTCTTTTTCTTTTTTTTTCTTAAACCATAAGGATGGTTTAAAAAGGAAAGTTTTAAAATCTTTTAAACTCTCTATTTAAACATGTGGCCTAATTCAAATAAGGAAATTTTTAAAAATTAAAATCTCTCTTTTAAAACTTATAGTTTTCTACAAAGAGAAGATTTTAAAAATTCAAAACAACCCTCCCTTTTTTGAATTATTATGGTCGGCCCCTACAAGCTTGGTCACCAAGCTATAGGGTCGGCCCCTTCAAGAGGATGTGGTCGGCCATTGCTTGGTCACCAAGCAATGGTCGGGCCCCCTTCTTGGACACCAAGAAGAGCCTTACATTTGGATGGACTTGAGGCTATAATGAGGCTACGACAGGGACCTAGAGGAGAAATTGGTTTTGACCTTCCGATGAGCTTGAGTATCCCATGTTCGCCCCGAACACACAACTCAAGTTCATTGATAATAACTCATTCCACTAGAGAGTTATTACCGCACTACCGCACCAATCCCAAATTACATTATGGGCTCCTTCTTATCATGAGTGTGTTAGTCTCCCTGTGTTTAAGATTACGAATGTTCACTAATTAAGTAAGTTACTGACAACTCACTTAATTAATATCTAGCACCAAGAGTAGTACCACTCAACTTTATTGTCATGTCGGACTTATGTCCACCTGCAGGGCTTAACATGGCAATCCTTATAAGCTCCTCTTGGGGGCATTCTCAACCTAGATAACTAGGACACAGATTCCTTTTATAATCAACAACACACACTATAAGTAATATCATTTCCCAACTTATCGGGCATATTGATTTATCGAGCTAAACCTCACCCTTTGATAAATCAAAGAAATAAATATTAAATATATGTGCTTGTTATTATATTAGGATTAAGAGCACACACTTCCATAATAACTAAGGTTTAGTTCTTTTACTAAGTCAGTACAAAAAGAACATACCTAAATGATCCTACTCATTACACTTTAAGTGTATTAGTATAATTTATTAGTCAAGATAAACTAATACTTAATTACATTACGACTATACTGATAGTTTGTTCCTTTCTATCTTAGTCGCGAACAATTGTTTATAATTTATAGAGAACCGACAACATGATCTTCTGAGTGTGACACCACACTCCATGTTGTCTACTATATAAATTAATTGAACAATTATATTTAATAAATAAATGCAGATATTGACCCATGTGATTCTTTTATTTTAACAAATAAATGTTTACAAAAGCTAGGCTTTTAGTATACACTCCAATATGCAAGACTCCAAGAAAGGTTTTCTACCTTTTAGGTATGGAGTAGCTTTATCTAAAGAGATGTTTCCGAAGACATCAAAGGAGATAGAGAACATGAAGGCAGTTTCTTATGCTTCGGCTGTAGGAAGCCTAATGTATACTATGTTGTGCACGAGACTGGATATCTGTTTTATCGTGGGCATGGTTAGCAGATATCAAAGTAACCCTGGACAAGGACATTGGATTGCTGTAAAGCATATATTGAAGTACCTTAGAAGGCCTAAAGATTATATGCTAGTTTACCAAGCAGATGACTTGCTCTCTGTGGGTTACACGAATTCCGACTTCCAATCAAATAGGGACAATAGTAAGTCTACATCAGGCTATGTGTTTACTTTAGGAGGTGGAGCCATTGCATGGAAGAGTGTTAAGCAGAAATACGTTTCAGACTCAACTATGGAAGCTGAGTATGTGGCAGCCTCTAAGGCAGCCAAAGAAGCTGTATGGCTTAGGAACTTTCTAATGGACTTAGATGAGATTTCTGGTTTGCCCAAAATCATCACAATTTATTGTGATAATAGCGGTGCAGTAGCAAACTCGAAGGAACCACGAGCCCATAAGGCAAGTAAACACATAGAGCGCAAGTATCACCTGATATGAGACATCGTAAAGCAAGGAGAAGTTGTTGTCGCCAAGATTGCATCAGCAGATAACCTAGTAGATCCTTTCACTAAGGCCCTTCCAGCAAAAGCTTTCGATCAGCATGTTGAAGGAATGAGAATCAGATGTGTGGCAACATTTATGACAGCATAGTCTTTTAGTATAAGTGGGAGATTGTTAGAGTGTATACTAAAAGCCTAGCTTTTTGTAAACATTTATTTTTGAAATAAAAAATCACATTGGTCAAATGTCTACATTTATATGCTAAGCGTAGTTGTTTAATTAATTTATATTGTAGATAACATGGTGTGTGGTGTCACACATAGAAGATAATGTTATCAGTAGATAATGTTATCAGTTATTTATAAATTATAAACAATTGCTCATGACTAAGATGGATAGGAAGAAACCATTGGAATAGTCGTAGTGTAATTTGGTATTAGTTTATCTTGACTATAAAATTACACTAGTACACTCAGAGTGTATTGAGCTGGACCATTTAAGGTAAGTTCTTTTTATACTGACTACATAAAAGAATAAGACCTTTGTTGTTATGGAAGTGTGTGCTCTTAATCATGATATCATAACAAGCACATATATCTAGTATTTATTTCTTTGACTTATCAAAGGGTGCGATTTAGTTTGATAAATCAATAGATCCGATAAGTTAGGAAATGATATTATTTATAGTGTGTGTTGTTGATTATAGAAGGAAACTGTGTCCTAGTAATCTAGGTTGATGATATCCCCAAGAGGAGCTCATAAGAATTGTCATGTAAACCCTGCAGGTGGACTTAATCCGACATGATGATAAGGTTGAGTGGTACTACTTTTGGAGCTAGATATTAATTAAGTGAGTTGTCAGTAACTCATTTAATTAGTGGGCATTCTATATCTTAAACACAGAGAGACTAATACACTCATGATAAAAAGGAGCCCAAAATGTAATTTGGGATTTGTGCGGTAGTTCAATAATAATTCTTTAGTGATATGAATTATTATTGATGAAATTAAGTTGGGTGTTCGGGGCGAACACGGGAAGCTTAATTTCATTGAGAGCCCAAAACAAATTCCTCCTCTCGGTCCCTATCGTAGCCTCTTATTTATAAAGTATTATACCCACCCATACCCACCTTCTTACCCACCTTAAGGTGGTCGGCCAAGCCTAGCTTGGAGCCCAAGCTAGGGTCGGCCAGACCAAGGTGAGTTGGTTTCATTAGGTGGTCGACCCTAGCTTGAACCCAAGCTTGGTGTGGCCGGTCACAATAAATTAAAAGGTTTTTATTTTTTAAATCTTTATTATGTGGAAGTCATTGTTTTAAAAGAGAGTTTAAAATTTAAATCTTTCCTTTTATAGTTTTCTACAAAAGATTAAGTGAAAGGTTTGATATCTTTTCTTATTTGTAGTTAAAAGGAAAATTTTAATTTTTGATAAAACTTTTCTTTTTTGTAACAATCCTCATGATTTAAAAGAGAGTTTTAAAATTAAATCTTTCCTTTTATAATTTCTACAAAAGATTAAGAAAAGATTTGATATCTTTCCTTATTTGTAGATTGAAAAGAAGATTTTAATTTTAGAGAAAACTTTCCTTTTTGTAAATCATCCACATGTTTTAATAGAGAGATTTTAATTTATAAAAGTTTCCTTTTATGACCAACCATGAAGGGAATTTTCAAAAGAGAAATTTTTATTTAAAAATTTTCGGAAACAAATTAGGAAGTTTTAATTTTGTGTTTAAAACTTTCCTTATTTGGAGGGATTAAGGTGGTCGGCCATATATAGTTTGAAAGGGAAATTTTATTAAACTTTCCTTTCATTGGCAAAGAGAATAAGGAAGTTTTGATAAAACTTTCCTTATTTTCCAAGACCAAGGAATATAAAAGAGAGGGTAGAGGTGTCTCACCTCATAACAATATCTCTTCTATTATTCCTCTCTTCCTTGGTTGGTGCCCGACCCCTCTCTTCCTCTCCCTCTCTCTCTCCTATTCTTCTTCCTTGGTCGGTGGCATCTTCATCTCAAGGAGCTTGGTTGGTGGCCGAATCTTGCTAAAGGAAGAAGGAGAGATGGGAGGTCTTATTTTTTAGCATCCCTTGGAGCTTGGTGGTGGCCAAAACTCATCTTCTCTTGGAGTTCTTGTGGTGGCTGAAACTTGCTTGGAGAAGAAGGAAGCTTTGGTGGTTCTCATCTCGGTAGATCGTCGCTCACACGACATCCGAGATAAGAAGAGGAATACGATAGAAGATCAAGAGGTTGTTGCTTACAAAGAAAGGTATAACTAGTAATTCTATTTCGCATCATACTAGTTTTCTTTGTATAGATTTTGAAATACCAAACATAAGAGACATATGATTCTAGGTTTCGAATTTGTGATTCGAGTTTGTGTTTTTTGTTTTTGTTTTTTCAAACTTGTGATTCGATTGTTCTTTTTGGTTAAACCTAGGGTTACTATAAGGAAATTAAATATTAAATTTCGTTGAAAGACTTTTTCTAGGAAGTGGTGGATGCTCCCATACCCAAGAAGTCCTAGTGCCTCACCATGTTTAACCTGGAAGCCAATCTCTGAAATTAATATTTAATTGATTTTGTAATATGGGTGGATTTGGATCAATAATGTTAAGTATCGTTTGCGATCCAAGTCTAAACCTCTAAGAACAGATAAGTTAAATTTGGAATAAATAATGTTAAGTTCCGTTTGCGATTCCTAATTTAATTTCTAAAGAACACAATAGGTTGTTAGGAATGGTTCAGGACTTGTATAAAATTTTTGTATAGGGGAACTAGTACGATATTCCGAGTATTAACCAACATAAGGTAGGGTCCTGAAGTTGGGGCCGAAGTCAAGAAGGCTAGCTAATATAGTAGTTAAAGTCAAGGAGGGGGCAGCACTCGGTGCTAGCATGATTGCATGGCCGGGCGAGCACTCCAGCCGATTAAATCTTTTATCCGATCAGATTTTGACTCCTCTTGGCTTGATGGAGAACCGAATCCTCTTGACTTAATGGAGAACTGAGTCATCTTGTCCCGATTGGAGCTTCTAGACATACGACCCGACCTGATTCTTATATGATCGGATGTCAAGTCCCCGAGATGGTCGACCTTCCACAGTCGACTCAACCTATCCATGGGCAATGCCCGATTGGACAACAGAGGGAACTCGGCCAGCTCACCGTTAAAGTATGGTATGTCATCCCAAAACCCCAAGATCCATATTCGGCGTCTTGCGTAATCATTGTCAAAGAATCAAGAGAATATTTTCCATGCAACCCATACGGTGGAAGTCTCCAACTTGCAAGTGCAGAGTTGATGAGCCTAATTTAGGAAAGACTTTAAAGTGTCAGAATGGTTGATCCTATTTTAGCAATATATCTATATTCATGCAGAGGGGAAAAAATAACACTATATAAGGAGTCTCCTCCTAATGGCATAGGTAGACGAGGTACTATCATCATTCATTGTTCTTCATTTTTCCCCTACCCTCAGGGACGAAGCCATGCAAGGGTTGTCCTGGGCTATAGCCCAGCCCTTGAGTGGCTCCATCATCTATGGCACCAAGTAAAAGGAGGAAAAAAAACCCAAAGATCATAATTCTCAAGTCCCAATCACCTGGTAAATACCAAGTCAATGAGAAAACAAGATATGCTACTTTGTTTTCAATTATTTTCTTTTTATTAATTCAAAATCTTTTAATTACTTGTAAATTGGAGACATGACGACTGTGAGTCCTTCGTATTTTTACAAAAACATTTTGGCTCCTTATAATTTTATTTTTAATTCAATTATATATTTATTTAATTATTATTTTTATTAAAATTATAAATACGAATCTCATTTTTTCGATCCAACTTGTAACATGTTTGTTTGTTATTTCCTTAGCTATCAACTAACTTTGGTCGTGGACTGTAACTATTGCTTCTACCCTCCTCGTCTTCGACTTTGAGACCACGCTCTAATTCTCCTTTGACTTTAGTTGTCTCACTCGCCCCGCTCCTCTCGTCATCATCCTCTGCCCATCCTCCTTTGACTATATCGTCTGCCTTTTCTCCCCATGCCCTTTCCTTGTTGTTGCTTGTGGCCAGACCCTCACCCCCGAGGTGTAATTATCAACATGACCGCCCTCAGCCGCTATGACCTCTAAATTTCTAATATCTATGAATTAGATATTACTATCGATAAATTAACTTAACTATTTCATAAATAATAAAAAAATATTTTTTAAAAAATTAAAATTTGGTGAAATATAGGAAATGACAAGATGATAACGTGATTATACAAAATGAACTCAGACTTCTTCTTCTATGGCGTCCTTGGTGGATGTTACGAACCGCAAGTGTACGGTTACGTCGCCAGTAATAATAAAAGATATCGTATCCACATGGACTGTTGATTAAGCACTAGTTAACTTCGCATAGCGAATTATCTAGACAAACGTAAGGAAGTAAGAGAAAAGAAAGTAGAGAAAGAAAAGAGGAAAGAGAGAAAATGATCTCGAGAGGGGTTGAGCTAGAGGATGGAAGATGATCGATTCTAGGATTTTGGTTTCATTGTAATGCTAGGTGATGTTACATAGATTGCTTAGTTCCTATCTTCTATGTTCATGCTCTTGTAGGAAGTTAGATTCATTACCGATTCTCCCCTGCAGTGAATAAGTCGACATGATCTCTACTCTATGTCCTATGCTACTAAATGAGAATGATTCCTATGTTGTCCTTACACGGGGTTGCCTGTCACATGCGTCCCTCGGATAATCAACATAGAAACACACTAACACATAATAACATAGAAATAGAAATAGTGATTATGCACGATCCCCTACCTCCTTGTGGAGATTTGCTTCTCCTTTCAAGGTGATACCCTAAATAGTCCTTACACGGGCATGTCTATCACATACGTCTCTCGGATAATCGATCTAGGCTATCCCCTCCTACGGGATTGACAATTCTACACAATCATTTGATAAAACATGCAAAAGATATAAACAAGATTCACACACACATTACATCAAACATGAACAAGGCATCAACAAGTCATTGAATAGAAAACATGGTAAATCTACATAGTTTTACATCACCATCACATCACAAATACTTCCTATATCCTAGATCTAGAAATCTACTCCATTGCTAAGGAAGAAGAGCCTCAAAACATAAAGAAAAGCATACTTACAACCCTAGATTTGAGAAGAAGGGGAAGAAGAGATGCTTGCCGATGATTCCAATGTCTTGGGGATGCCTCCTTGCTCTGGAGATGGATGGATCGCCAAGGGATGGAGGAGAATGAAGTTCTAGGGTTTCCCCCTAAGGGGAGAACTCTTCCCCCAAGGAGAGGGATGAAGTCCCAGATCCAAGATCCAAGATGAGTCAAAGAATGGAGATCTTGACTCTTATATACCTCCTCCAAACTGCCCAGGAAAATCAGAAAAATAGGGGTCCGGTAAATCGGATTTTTCACCCATTAAACCAGGTTTTCTCGTGATTTATCCTGAACCAAAGTTGTATCTCTTGAAATTATCTTCAATCTGATACTTGGATCGAGCCCTGGCTCCAACCGAGCCGAAAGCTATGGCGGTTCAAAGTTTGGTCTGCAGTCTGGGCAGAGGTCCAGTTGAACCTGCGATTGGGAGGCACGGCCGTGCCATTTATCATGGGCAGACAAGTCTCTCTCTCTGTTGGACCTGAAGAAAAGTTGTAGATCTTGAAGTCAGCTACGTTTCGGTATAAAGATCATCCAAAAACTCTAACCGAGCGCAAAGTTATGGCCGTTTTACGATCAGTCTGCAATCTGCCCAGAATTCAGCACAGCTCTGTTTTGGCATGGCACGACCCGTGTTCTTCGTCACACGGCCGTGTGGAGTCCACACGGCCTCACATGGCTCTCTCTATGGTTGAGTCATACGGTCGTGTGGCTCACATGGCCGTGGCCCTTTTCTTCTCTGCCGAGGCCACACACTGGAATGTTGGCACGGCCATGTGTTGCTTGGCCATGAGATGTTGGCACGGCCGTGTGGGTCACACGACCATGGCTTGCTTTGGCTCTGGTGGAGGAGCACGGTCGTGCCATTTGGCACGACCAAGACATGTAATGGCCACACGACTGTGTGGCATACACGGCCCAGGCTGGAATTTTTCTGGAATTGCTCCCGTGTGTATTTTTGCTCCATTTTCGCTCTAAATACCGTTCTGTCAATCAAAACAAGTAAAGAGTAGATCTCCAAACAAAATATAATGGAATTATGACATTACAATGAAATAGAGTGCAATAAACATAGATTATGCTAATGAAATACAAGTAGATGTGCGTCAAGACATGCATAAAAGTGTATATAACTTACGCATATCAGTGGACTTAGTCAATTTAGAATCAGCCCAGTCCATTTCTAATTCTTGGATCCGTCCTTGCCTACCTTTTGTCTAACTTGAACGTTGCAGTGCTTGCGTTAGGGACCCCTCCCTGACCTGGTCACTAACGTTTTCTTCTTCTAGCTCTTCTTCTCTTTGACACGCAGGCTTGATTGTGACACCGAGTTCTTCTTGTTCAGAGTCTTCTCACGGTCAACCCGATGCCACCTAATCATCACGTCATGTTCTCCAATTTAAGAGAGAATCAAACATAATTTTAAATCTTGTATTATATTTAATGAAATGTCGGAAATGTTTTTCATTTCATTAAATTATCAAAACTTAATACTATACTCAGTACAATAATATCTTTTTTCTTTTATTTCATCTTCTTTTTCCTTTAGTCTTCAATGTATCAAGGGCGCCAGCGTCCAGATGATAGTGAAACCTAGGTATCTAAGTTTGATAATTTATCGGAATGATACATTTTAACTAATAGTGGCAGATTTCAAACCGTATTCCTCCAAACCTCATCGCTACTATAAGACCGAACTTCTCTCATCTTCCAAATTCCATTGCCATTCTTCACAGACTCACGCCAGGTTACAATTAATCTTTCTTCCTTGATTCTTTTTTGTTATTATGGCTCTGTTCCATCATGTTCTTGTTCCCAAATCTCACTTCTTTGTGCAGAAGATGAACTTGCCGCCAGGTTTCAGGTTCCATCCGACTGATGAAGAACTCATCACTCACTACCTCGCTCCGAAGCTCTCTGACTCCAATTTCTCTGAAACAACTGTGATAACTGAGCTCGACATGAACAAGATCGAGCCATGGAATCTGCCATGCAAGTTCTCACTGTCCTCGACCATTCTTCTCCACTTTAAAATTCTCCTTTTGATGATTTATTTCGATCCTGCAGCGATCACGAAACTGGGAGAGGAGTGGTACTTCTTCTGCATGAAGAACAGGAAGAACCCTACAGGATTGAGGACCAACAGGGCCACTGATTCAGGCTACTGGAAAGCATCAGGAAAAAACAAGGAAATCCACGGAAGAAGAAGGGACCTGATCGGGTCGAAGAAAACCCTAGTTTTCTACAGAGGGAGGGCACCAAAAGGAGAGAAGACAAACTGGATCATGCATGAGTACAGAGCAGGGAGGAACCCTACAGCCATTAATGTGCTTCATTCTTCAGTATTCATTAATGATGCTACTAATTATCTTTCTTCTCTCTTCTACTGATCTGACATGTTCTTCTTGTTTGCAATTGTGGCAGAATAATGTTTGGGTGATCTGCAGAGTGTTCTCTAAGAACTCTGGATGTCGCAGCCATGGCTCGACCTGCTTCTACACTTCTCATGGAGCTGAAAACACTTTCGAGGGAGAGTTCTTCCGAGATTTGTTAGCTGATGAAGTGACTCAATTAGATGTGTTAAGTAGTAAAAGATGATTACGCTATATGAAGAAAAATAAATTATGAGATCAGTTTACTAATTGTAAAATAGTTAGAAGGTGCGAGGATTTTTTTTTCTGTAAATTAGATGTGTCATGGAATTACTAGGAGGAAATTATTGTTATAATAACGTTTGGTTATAGATTGGTGTTGTGTCGTAGAGATTGATAGGATAAATGTGATTTTGCATTGGAGATATTTATGGGAGATAATAAAAATAATGGAATTTTAAATTACTAAATATAAAATATTTGATCTTATCTGTTCCCCCACAGCCATAATATCCTTGATTTACGAACTTAATTGTGCAAAAGGCGGGTCCCGCCGCCCAGCGGCCCCCTAGGCCTGGCCCCACAGAAATCCTAGGAGGAGGTAAATCAACGGTGAATGCTGACCCGGGTAAAGCATGGTGTCTCCGAAATTTAACACAGCCGGCCCAGATTATTCATCCAGTGCACTACCTGCAAAGATGGTGATGCTTGATATGATCGAGTTGCTTGGTGCCCGAGCTGATTGAGTGATTGAAGTGCCCAAGCTGCTTGGTGTTCGAATTGATAGAGTATCGAGTTGAGAAATTGGGATGTTGAAGTTTGTGTTTAACACAGTTTCTTTAAAATAAATTCGTCTTCTTTGCCAGCGCTTTGAGGTTATGATGAATGGTTATTTTAGCATATCGTAACAAAACCAAGATCGTAACACAATTTTCTTAAAATAAATTTATTCACTCCGACGGTACTTTAAGATTACGATGGATGTAGGTTTGTTTCTCATAATATAGTTATAACAAAACCACGATTACAACAGAGTCTCTTGAAAATAGATTCATCCCCTCCTCCGATACTTCGAGATTATGGTGAACGTCTATTTCTCATAATATAATACAGTGGTAAAATCATTTATTTTTTTTTTTGCCCAAGGTCACAACGTCCTTATATAAGAGCATTGACGGATAATAAATATGAGGTGTTATCACAATAAGGTCTGGGGTTCGAATCTCGGCAAAGCCAAGGTAAATACCTCCCTTATGTGCTAGTCACTATTCCAAAGGCTAGTAGCCGCCCGTGATTTACCTCCTCCGTGTTGGCCCTGGGACGAGTTGGCCCTGGGATAGATTAGCTGGGGCACTGGGGACGAACGTATTCATTTTTTACCACAATTGACGGATAATAAATGACCTTTGTTGTTAGCTTTTTCAATCTAACTTGAAAAACCCAGTTGTCAATTATCAATGACCAATCGTTTCTGTCTAACGTGCAAAGGGTGTGCTCGCACATGAATAACCCGGATTGAGTGCAATCCGAAATTTACACCCTCTATGGACCCGCACGTGAAAGAACTTTTCCCTATACATATTCACAATTTTTATTATCCTGATTCATAATAAATCAATCACAAAACTACAAAACTCTGAAACTAAAATCCCTCCATTTCATTTACATTTCCAACATTTTGATTGTTTGATATGATTTTGTTGAGATTTAAGTTAGGCCACCTAAAAACTCTCCAACCTTTTGACAAGTTTACTGAATTGTGCGCCGCGAGATTCTTGTTCTAGTTTAACACAAATGATAGAGGAAAATGAAGTTGATGAACGGACTGAAAAATATCATTTTCAGTGATACTGTTTTTGCGTTTGCTGAAAAGATTATGATCGTGAGTTTCAATCAGCAGAAATCAGATTTGATGGTAAAGGCTGACCTACTTCCATAGCATAGCTTGAAGTTCGAGACAAACAAATCTCCTTATTTTTCGATTTGGTTTCTGATAGCAAATGCAGTGTTGTTTTTGCATCCAGATTATATGAACTTTAACCTTTGTCGAAGCCTTTATAGTCTTTTGTGTCCAATAGTTTGTATAACTCCTTTCAATCTACAAAGTATCAAATATAGTCGATTGCTTGTATAATACAAACATTTTATGATCCTAGAATTCATATCCAATTGATTAGAACCTTGAAAAGGCCCCTTTAGCTTGATCCACAACCATTTGTATATTATTTGGATAGATCGAAGGTCTCACAACTAAGCCCTAAGTAGCATAGTCCCACCTAATAAAGAAATTTTGTATTTAGTTTGCAATCTTTTATTGTTCTCATGCCTCTCTCTCGATTTCTGACTTGCTCAATCTACGCTACCAAACGATTGAGCGTATTGAGTGTTTTGAGTTTGTTCTATGCTACTCGATTCATGTTCCATGCCATGGAGAGTTTTGTTTTGAGTTGGTACTCGGGCAAGTTTTGTTTTGAGTTAGGTATTCGGGTAGGACGTGCCATCAGAGTTTTCAACTCTTTAATTAGGCCAATGAGCCATTGAGTGCATGGAGCTCTCTGATCTTGCTCCATGGCCCTCGACTAATGGTCCTTACCACCAAGTCCATCGAGCTGCTCTCGAGCTCTATCATTCCTCAAATCTAGACACCAACCACTTCATCTAAGCCTCATGCTCTATCATAACTCGCCAGTTAGGGCTGAGAAATAAGTTTTAAATTGAAACCGAATTAATAGAACTTTTTTTTTAAGACAAATCAAACCAACCGAACTTTGCCATTATAATCAAATAAACAGAATAAAATAAAAGCCAAGTGGGTAAGTGGTGGAAAGAGTTTTTCCCTAAAGATATGAGGTCGCTGAGATTTGATCTATCCTATTATAATAGATCTAATATCTTCTAACCAATTGGATATTTTATAGGGAGAAACTTCTTACATACTTGATGCATATATTGTCTAAATTAACGGCGAATTGTTGGCTCCGGTGTGATCGTAGTCGCTTTATGACTGTTGGAGCTGTCGAGGATTGCTGTTGGAAAGGATGCAAACTGAAATCGTCGAGACTAGTGTTCAACACTATCTCCGTAAAACGATATTGCTCCGCTACAGGTGCTAACGGATAGCAGCAATTCGTTTCCAAGATACAACGACGTTGTCTCGGAGTAGCAGTACTAAAAACTTCGAGACCGACGAACCTTCTTGTAGGCTTTTTGGACTATGAATGCAGAAGGAATGAAGCTACTCTTAGATGCTTGAATGAGGTGATTGAATGAGTGAGTTTTTCTAACATCTGGGGGGTTCTTCTTATACCAAGTGAAGAGGTGAGGACTCATCTGAACCGTTTAATCCGGAGAAGTACATCCATTCGGATTGCACTTGATCTGGACCTTTAGATTTGAAAAAGGTTATAACCCTTTCATATAGCCTCTGATCTCAGCCGTTGGATCAAAGAGTTGTATCTTTCCTGATCCCTTCTAATCTTAGCCGTCAAATTAATCCTTTCAATATGATGCGAAGTGTAAAGTGCGCCAACAAAGCGCCCGCGCGTGCACGCATGGCGGGCTCGCAGGTGCTCGCCCATGGGAAGAGAGCACCTTGTGCTTTTCGTGTTAACTCCAATAACACATCGACATATATAAGGAGACAATCTCCTTATTCTTTCAGATGTGGGACTATTCCCCATCTACTAATTTTGGACTTCACTTTAAATAATTAATTTCTCATTCATCCGTAATCGGTTTTAAATAAATCAATAATTTAGATTTATCTACGCGAAACGTAGATTTCGAATTTGAAGTCAATTCTGACTTTCATCAACTGATGACACCTCATTTTTCCATTAAAAAAACTATATTCCAACAATCCCCTACATGAATGGAAATTTATGTGTGTATGCATGTTGACACCTTTTCAAGAGTTCAATCGATAAGTTAATGCATCAGGAGATGTAGCTTGTGGCTTTGAACCTTCCGTAGTGGAATGTTATTGAGCATACTAGGCTGCGCAGTGAACGTAATGTCTTGAACTGCTCAGCTGTTTGTGTATACTAAGACAATAACACTCACATAGAGACTTATCTCACCTACTTTTTGGTTCTCATGGTTGGTTCCATTTTGGCCATGGACACCATCTTGGATTCATGAGTGTTTCATTGAAGTGGCCTGTTTTCACACTCACATAGATGACACTTCTATCAAGAGTATCCTACCATACTCTACCTTATAAAGGTATATAAGTCATTAAAAGCATAAGTTTAACCTCACTACATGTGGTAGGACAACACAAGTTCATCCTAGGATTGGGATAGAGATAATATATCTCGTGTGCTGTAACACAACTTCTGTAACTTCGTTGTCCCATTGAACCAATATCTTGGGATCTCCAGTCAACAAGGTTGGGTTACCGTTACAGTTATTTTAGTTGTAGATTTTTAATCTCATTCCTCTCAATGAGTAGTATACTTGATCTCGACTTAACCCCTTCATAAGAGGATCTGCCAAATTATCTTTGGACTTGACATAGTTGATTGCAATCACTCCGTTCGAGATTAACTATCTAATGGTATTATGTCTACGACGTATATGTCGTGACTTACCATTATACATACTACTTTGTGCTCTACCAATTGTCGTTTGACTATCACAGTGTATAAGTACGACGGGCATAGGTTTTGTCCAGCTCGGAATATCTTCCAAGAAATTTCGCAGCCATTCAGCTTCTTCAGCTGCTTTGTCTAATGCTATAAACTCGGATTCCATAGTTGACTGAGCAATGCACATCTACTTAGTGGATTTCCAAGATACCGCTCCTCCACCGATTGTGAATACATACCCACTAGTGGATTTGGAATCTTTTGTATCTGATATCCAATTAGCATCACAATATCCCTCTAAGACAGCGGGATACTTTACGTAATATAATCCGTAGTTCATAGTATATTTCAAATATCTAAGAACTCGAATCAATGTTTTCCAATGGGTGTCGTTTGGATTACTCGTAAAACGACTCAGCTTGTTGACCGTACAGGCAATATTCGGACGTGTGCAATGTTGGTTGCTACTCGGAATATCATATCGGTTCCCCTGTATAAAAATTTTGTACAAGTCTCGAACCTTTCATAAGAACCTATTGTGCTCTTTAGAAATTAAATTTGGAATCGCAAACAGAACTTAACATTATTGATACCAAATTCAACTTATCTGTTCTTAGAGGTTTAGACTTGGATCGCAAACGATGCTTAACATTATTAATCCAAATCCGCCCATGTTACAAATTTGATTAAATATTTATTTCAGAGATCGGCTTCTAGGTTAAACATGGCGATGCACTAGGCCTTCTTGGGTATAGGATCATCCACCACTTCCTAGACAAAGCCTTTCAACGAAATTCAATATTTAATCTTCTTACAGTAACTCTAGGTTTAACCATTAAGAATAATCGAATCACAAGATTGAAAAAAAAAGAAACACAAAATCGAATCATAAATCCGAAACCTAGAATCGTTAGCCTCTTGTGTTTGGTATTTCAAAATCCATACAAAAGATGAACTAGTTATGATGCGGAAATAAAACTAGTTATACCTTTTGTAGCTTATAGACCTCATGATCTTCTGTCGTATTCCTCTTCTTATCTCGAACGTCGTGTGAGCGACGATCTACCAAGATGAGAATCCACCCAAGCCTCCTTCTTCTCCTTGCAAGTTTCGGCCACCAACAATCTCTTAGAGATGAAGTACTTCGACCACCAACCAAGCTCCAAGGGATGCTAAGAAACAATGTCTCCTATCTCTCCTTCTTCCTCTAACAAGATCCGGCCACCAACAACTCCTAGAGATGAGATGCCGCTAGCCACCAAGGAAGAAGAATAGAAGAGGGTCGGCCACCACCAAGGAAGAAAGGAGAGGAATAATAGATATATTATGTCATGGGGCAACTCCTCTCTCTCTTTTATAATCCTTGGTCATGGCAAATAAGAAAAGTTTTAAACATAATTAAAACTTCCTTATTTTCCTTGCCAATGACTAAAAAGAAAAATTTAATTAAAACTTCCTTTTAATCTTTCAATGGCTGGCCACATCATGTGCACTAAACAAGGTAAGTTTTAAACATAAAATTAAAACTTCTTTATTTGTTTCTGGAAATTTTTAAAATAAAAATTTCTCTTTTAAATTCCCTTCATGGTTGGTTATAAAAGGAAACTTTTATAAATTAAAATCTCCCTTTTAAAACATGTGGATGATTATAATTAAGGAAAGTTTTCTCCAAAAATTAAAATCTTCAAACATTTCTCTTAATCCTTTGTAGAAACTATAAAAGGAAATATTTAATTTTTAAAACTCTCTTTTAAAATCTTTTCTCTTTTAAAATCATGGCTTCCACATAAGGAAAGATTTTAAAAATAAACTCCCTTTTATTTTTTATGTGGTCGGCCACCTAAGCTTGGGCTCCAAGCTAGGCCGGCCACATCTTAATCCCATCCAAGGCTTGGTTTGGCCAGCCCTTGCTTAGGCTCCAAGCTTGGCTTGGCCGACCACCTAAGGATGGGTAAGAAGGTGGACTTTAGGTGGATATAAGACTTTATAATTAAGAGGCTACGACAAGGATCGAGAGGAGGAATTGTTTTTGATCTCCCGATGAACTTGAGCTTCCCGTGTTTGCCCTGAACACCCAACTCGAGTTCATCAAGAATAACTCATACTACTAAAGAGTTATTATTGAACTACCGCATCAATCTCATATTACTATATGGGCTCCTTTTTATCATGAATGTGTTAATCTCCCTGTGTTTAAGAAATCGAATGTCCACTAATTAAATGAGTTACTGACAACTCACTTAATTAATATCTAACTCCAAGAGTAGTACCACTCAACCTTATTATCATGTCGGACTAAGTCCACCTACAGGGTTTACATGACAATTCTTATGAGCTCCTCTTGGGGGCATCATCAACCTAGATTTCTAGGACATAGTTTCCTTCTATAATCAACAACACACACTATAAATAATAATATTTCCCAACTTATCGACCCTCTTGATTTATCGAACTAAATCTCACTCACTGATAAATTAAAGAAATAAATATTAAATATATGCGCTTGTTATTATATCAGGATTAAGAGCACACACTTCCATAATAACAAAGGTCTTGTTCTTTTATACAGTCAGTATAAAAAGACTTTACCTTAAATGGTCATGCTCAATACACTCAGAGTGTACTAGTGTAATTTTATAGTCAAGATAAACTAATATCAAATTACACTACGACTATTCTAATGGTTTGTTCCTATCCATCTTAGTCGTGAGTTACTATTTATAATTTATAAGGAACTGATAACATGATCTTCTGTGTGTGACACCACACATCATGTTATCTACAATATAAATTAATTGAACAACTACACTTAGCATATAAATGTAGACATTTGACCAATGTGATTCTTTATTTCTAAATAAATGTTTATACAAAAAGCTAGACTTTTAGTATACATTCCAATAATCTCCCACTTATACTAAAAGACTATGCTGCCATAAACGCTGCCATACATCTGATTCCCATCTCCTCAATACGCCAATCAAAAGCTCTTGGCCTTAGTGAAAAGATCCAGGTTATCTGCTGATGTAATCTAGGTGACAATAATTTTTCCTCGTTATACGATGTCTCGTATTGGGTGGTACTTGCGCTCTATGTGTTTACTTGTCTTATGGGCTCGTGGTTCCTTCGAGTTTGCTACTGCACCATTTATTATCACAATACATTGTAATAATTTTGGGAAAATCAGGAATCATATCTAAGTCCATCATGAAGTTTCTGAGCCATATAGCTTCTATGGCTCCTCAGAGGCTGTCATATACTCAGTTTCCATGGTGGAGTCCGAAAAAGTACTTATGCTTAACATTCCTCCATAGTTATGGCTTCACTTTCTAAAGTAAACACAAAACCCTGAGGTTGACTTACTATTGTCCCTATCAGATTGGAATTCTGAATCCGTGTAACCCATAGGGAGCAAATCATATGCCTTGTAAGCTAGCATATAATCTCTAGTCCTTTTCAGGTACTTTAATATATGCTTTACGGCAGTCCAGTGTCCCAGTCATGGATTACTTTGATATCTGCTAACCATGCCCACGGCAAAACAGATATCCAGTCTCATGCATAACATAGCATACATTAGGCTTCCTACAGCATAAGGAACTGCCTTCATTTCTTCTATCTCTTTTGATGTCTTCGAAGACATCTCTTTAGATAAAGATACTCCATGCCGAAAAAGTAGAAAACCTTTCATAGAGTCTTGCATGCTAAAACGAGTTAGGATAGTTTAGATATATGAAGTTTGAGATAAGGACAACATTCTTTTCTTGCGATCCCTTTACTTTGATCCCAAGAATATGTCCGCATTCTCCCAAGTCCTTCATATCGAATTGCTTGGATAACCATACCCTTACTTCCGACAACACCTTGATATTGTTTCCAACTAATAAAATATCATCTACGTATAGTACAAGAAATACCACCATGTTTTCATCACACTTCTTGTATACACAAGACACATCCGGACATTGAATAAATCCATATAGCTGGATTACTTCATTAAACCGGATGTTCCAAGATCTTGAAGCTTGATTCAGTCCATAAATCGACCGATTGAGCTTACACACTAGATGCTCTTTGCCCTTTGCAATAAACCTCTCTGGTTGCTTCATATGGATGTTTTCTTCAAGACTTTCGTTAAGGAAAGCTATCTTGACATTCATTTGCCAAAACCTCATAATTCATATGAGCAGTAATAAATAAGAGTATCTGGATAGACTTAAGCATAGCTACTGGCGAAAAGGTTTTCTCATAATCGATTCCTTCTTTCTGAGTATTCCCCTTTGCAACAAGCCTTGCTTTGAAGGTTTTCATTTTCCCATCTATCCCTCTTTTACTTTTGTAGATCCATATACATCCAATAGCTTTTACACTATTTCATGGTTCTACCAAGATGAGAATCCACCCAAGCCTCTTTCTTCTCCTTGCAAGTTTCGGCCACCAACAATCTCTTAGAGATGAAGTACTTCGACCACCAACCAAGCTCCAAGGGATGCTAAGAAACAATGTCTCCTATCTCTCCTTCTTCCTCTAACAAGATCCGGCCACCAACAACTCCTAGAGATGAGATGCCGCCAGCCACCAAGGAAGAAGAATATAAGAGGGTCGGCCACCACCAAGGAAGAAAGGAGAGGAATAATAGATATATTATGTCATGGGGCAACTCCTCTCTCTCTTTTATAATCCTTGGTCATGGCAAATAAGAAAAGTTTTAAACATAATTAAAACTTCCTTATTTTCCTTGCCAATGACTACAACAACAACTAACAACAACCAAGCCTTTTCCCATTAGGTGGGGTCGGTTGTATGAATCCTTTTACGCCATTGAGCTCTATCTCCTATTATATCATCATCTATATTTAAATAAATTTTATCTTATTTTATTGTTGCTAACCAAGTCTTTTTTGGTCTTCCTCTTCCTCGTTTGATATGCATGTTTATCATAGTTTCACATCGCCTAACTGGAGCATTTATTGGTCGTCTAAGTACATGTCCGTACCATCTTAAACGTGTCTCTCGGAGTTTATCCTCAATAGATGCAACTCCGACTTTCTCTCTAATACTCTCATTTCTTATTTTGTCCATCTTCATATGTCCACACATCCACCTTAACATCCTCATCTCTGCAACTCTCATCTTCTACTCATGTGCTCGAGTCATAGCCCAACATTCAGCTCCATATAACATAGCAGGTCTAACTGGGGTTTTATAGAACTTACCTTTAAGTTTAAGAGGTACTTTACGGTCACATAAAACACCCGACGCACCCCTCTATTTCACTCATCCTGCTTGTATTCTATGTAAGACATCTCTCTCAATCCCTCCATCATTTTGTAAAAATGATCTTAAATATTTAAATCTCTCAGTTTCGGGCAACTCGTCCTCTCCTATCTTAACAATTATTTCATTACTTTTAATATTGCTAAACTTAAATTCCATATATTCTGTCTTTAATCTACTAAGCTTAAAATCTTTCCCTTCCAGTGTTTCCCTCCAAGATTATAACTTAGCATTTACTCCTTCACGTGTCTCATCCATCAAAATAATATCATCTGCAAACAACATGCACCACGGTACTGTGTCTTGAATGTGCGTAGTGAGTTCGTCCATAATAGTGTAAAAAGATAGGGACTTAGGGTTGATCCTTGTTGTAACCCTATCTTTATTGGAAATGCTTCAGTTACTCCGACTGAAGTCTTTACTCTAGTCGTTATATCCTCATACATATCCTTAATTAGTTCAATATATGTTACGCTAACACCTCTCTTTTCTAAAATTCTCCATATAATTTCTCTTGGGACTCTATCATAAGTTTTTTCTAAATCAATGAATACCATGTATAGATCTTGTTTTTGCTCTCGATATTTTTCAATTAATTGTCTAAGGAGATGTATAGCTTCTATTGTCGACCTTCCAGACATGAACCCAAATTGATTTTCTGTCACTGTGGTCTCCTTCCTTAATCTTTTTTCTATTACTTTTTCCCAAAGTTTCATAGTATGACTCATTAGTTTAATACCCCTATAGTTTGCACAATTTTGTATGTCTCCCTTGTTCTTATATAAGGGAACTAGAATACTTATCCTCCATTGATCAGACATTCTTTTCATTTTCAATATCATGTTAAATAATTTTATAAGTCATTCAATACCTTGTTTCCCTAAGCACTTCCATACCTCTATCGGAATATCATTTGGTCCAACGACTTTTCCATTGTGTATCTCATTTAAAGTTTGTTTTACTTCTGAAGTTTGAATTCTACGATAAAAATTAAAATTTCTATGCTCATTTGACCTAATTAAATTACCTAAGTTAAGTTGGTCACCTAAACCTTCATTAAAAAGTTGATGAAAATACCTCTTCCACCGCTTTTTTATTTCTCCATCATTTACTAATACCCTATTACATTCATCTTTAATACATTTTATTTGGCTAAGATCTCTTGTTTTCCTTTCTCTCACTTTAGCTATTCTATAAATGTCTCTTTCCCCTTCTTTTGTATCTAATTTTTGATATAACCGTTCAAAAGTTTCATTTTTTGCTTCACTCACTACTTTCTTAGCTTCTTTCTTGGCTATTGTATACTTTTTTAAGTTTTCCACGTTCTTACAAATATATAATTCCTTATAAGCTATTCATTTTTCCTTCACTTTCTCTTGTACTTTCTCATTCCACCACCAAGATTCTTTACTTAGTGGTGCATGTCCCTTTGACTCATCGAGTACACTCTTAGCTACTATTTTCAACTTTGATATCATCTTATCCCATGTTGTATTAGAGTCATCATATATTTTACCTAATACTTGTATTTCTATCTTCTCCTTAAACATATTTTGTTTCCCATCTTTGCCAATGACTAAAAAGGAAAATTTAATTAAAACTTCCTTTTAATCTTTTAATGGTCGACCACATCATGTGCACTAAACAAGGCAAATTTTAAACATTAAATTAAAACTTCCTTATTTGTTTCTGGAAATTTTTAAAATAAAAATTTTTCTTTTAAATTCCTTCATGGTTGGTTATAAAAGGAAACTTTTATAAATTAAAATCTTCTTTTTAAAACATGTGGATGATTACAATTAAGGAAAGTTTTCTCCAAAAATTAAAATCTTCCTTTTAACTACAAATAAGGAAAGATATCAAACCTTTCTCTTAATCCTTTGTAGAAACTATAAAAGGAAAGATTTAATTTTTAAAACTCTCTTTTAAAATCATGGCTTCAACATAAGGAAAGATTTTAAAAATGAACTCTCTTTTATTTTTTATGTGGTCGGCCACCTAAGCTTGGGCTCCAAGCTAGGCCGGCCACATCTTAATCCCATCCAAGGCTTGGTTTGGCCGACCCTTGCTTGGGCTCCAAGCTTGGCTTGGCCGACCACCTAAGGATGGGTAAGAAGGTGGACTTTAGGTGGATATAAGACTTTATAATTAAGAGGCTACGACAAGGATCGAGAGGAGGAATTGGTTTTGATCTCCCGATGAACTTGAGCTTCCCGTGTTCGCCCTGAACACCCAACTCGAGTTCATCAATAATAACTCATAACACTAAAGAGTTATTATTGAACTACCGCATCAATCTCATATTATTATATGGACTCCTTCTTATCATTAGTGTGTTAATCTCCCTGTGTTTAAGAAATTGAATGTCCACTAATTAAATGAGTTACTGACAACTCACTTAATTAATATCTAACTCCAAGAGTAGTACCACTCAACCTGATCATGTCGGACTAAGTCTACCTACAAGGTTTACATGACAATTCTTATGAGCTTCTCTTGGGGACATCATCAACCTAGATTGCTAGGACATAGTTTCCTTCTATAATCAACAATACAGACTATAAATAATATTATTTTCTAACTTATCGGGTCTCTTGATTTATCGAACTAAATCTCACTCACTGATAAATTAAAGAAATAAATATTAAATATATGTGCTTGTTATTATATCAGGATTAAGAGCACACACTTCCATAATAACAAAGGTCTTGTTCTTTTATACAGTCAGTATAAAAAGACTCTACCTTAAATGGTCCGGCTCAATACACTCAGAGTGTACTAGTGTAATTTTATAGTCAAGATAAACTAATACCAAATTACACTACGACTATTCTAATAGTTTGTTCCTATCCATCTTAGTCGTGAGCTACTATTTATAATTTATAAGGAACTGATAACATGATCTTCTGTATGTGACAACACACACCATGTTATCTACAATATAAATTAATTGAACAACTACACTTAGCATATAAATGTAGACATTTGACCAATGTGATTCTTTATTTCTAAATAAATATTTATACAAAAAGCTAGACTTTTAGTATATATTCCAACATGCAGTTTGTGAGATACATCAAGCTACCTATTATCCGAGAATATTCCAATTGCGATATGGGCTTACGATGGTTTTTCGCTAAGTGTTGACTTAGATCTATAGGTGTTTTCACTACAAAGAGATCATACGCGTTGAACCTTTTAAACACTAACTCTACATAATAGGATTGTGTCAAAACTATCCCATTGGATGTCCTGAGAATTTTAATTCTCAATATAACATCTGCTAGACCCATATCTTTCATATCGAAATTCTTGGTCAACATTTTCTTTGTACTCATGATTACCTCATGATTACTGCATATTATAAGCATGTCGTCTACGTATAGATATACCATTACATGGCCTTCAGGTGCGTTTTTGACATAAATGTATTTGTCACATTCATTTATTTTGAATTTGTTTAACAGCATTATTTTGTCAATTTTTTTGTGTCATTGTTTAGGTGCTTATTTAAGTCCGTACAACGACTTAACAAGTCGACACACCTTTTCCTCTTTTCCTGGAGCTACGAACCCCTCGGGTTGCTCCATATAGATTTCTTCTTTCAACTTACCATTTAAGAACGTAGTCTTAACATCCATTTCATGTATTTCAAGGTCATACAGTACTGCGATGGCTATCATCACTCGTATGGATGTAATCCTTGTCACCGGTGAGTAGGTATCAAAGTAGTCAAGGTCTTCCTTTTGCTTGTACCCTTTAACTACAAGTCTGGCCTTATATTTGTCAATTGATCCATCAGCTTTATACTTGTGTTTTAGTATCCACTTACAACCTAATGGTTTGGTACCAGAAGAAAGGTTTACTAGTTCTCAAGTATGGTTATTCATGATGGACTCGATTTCACTATTGACGACTTCTTTCCATATTAGGGCGTCGGGACTAGAGAGAGCTTCGCTTAATATTCTTAGGTGCATTTCCGACATAAAGGTCATGAAGTCTGGCCCGAACGATTTCTCAACTCTAGCTTGTTTGCTCCGACGTGGCTCTTCGCTTTGATTCTCAATAGTCCTTTTATGACAACTAAGTTCAGAAACATCATTTTCGTTAGAACTCTCGTTGTCATTACTTGGAGTGTTTTCCCTCTTATTTAGGAATACATTTTCAAAGAATATCGCATTTCGAGATTCTATGGTTGTTCCCACATGAATATCAGGAATGTCTGATTTGTGAACTATGAATCGATATGCGCTACTGTTATGGGCATATCCGACAAATATCGCATCAAACGTTTTAGGTCCGATCTTTACTTGCTTTAGCGTGGGTACTTGGACCTTTACTAAGCACCCCCACACTTTCAGGTATTTGTAAGATGGCTCGCGACCTTTCCATAGTTCATATGATATTTTATCATTTTCCTTGTGAGGGATTTTGTTGAGAATGTGGTTTGCCGATAATATAGATTCCCCCCACAAGTTCTTGGGTAAGCCTGAATTTATCAACAAGGCATTCATCATTTCCTTTAATGTCTGAATTTTACGTTCGGCAACACCATTTGATTGAGGGGAGTAAGGAGTCGTTGTTTGATGGATAACGCCAGATTCTAAACAAAACTCATCAAACGGTGCACCATATTCTCCACCTATATCGCTATGAATTATTTTAATTCGTTTATCAAGTTGATTTTCAACTTCTGTTTTATAGGTTTTAAATGCTTCTAAGGCTTCATCTTTATTTCTTAAAAGAAAGACATACCAGAACCTTGTGCGGTCATCGATAAAAGTAATAAAATACTTTTTATCTCCTATAGTTTGCACGAATTTTAAGTCACATAGATCACTATGTATTAACTCTAGAAGAGTTGTTGACCTTTCCACTGAATGAAAAGTAGTCTCGTCATTTTTGCTTCCACGCACACTTCACATTTGTGTGTTTCGTCAACATTGACGTTTGGTAATAAATTTAATTTGACGAGACGTTTCAGAGTTTTATTATTCACATGCTCAAGTCGATTATGCCATAAATTAAAACACTCAACAACATACCTGGAAGCTTTTATTTTATTACCATCAAATTCAAGGTGTATAGTCATTACAACAATTTTGAACAGACTCTATTCTAAGTACCCCTTACCTACGAAGACACCATTCTTCGTAAGTACAAAGTTGTTGGACTGGAACACTAGTCTGAAATCGGCTTTAATAAGTGCTGATTCAAAAACTAGGTTCTTCCTGATGTCGGGAACATGGAGCACATCAATGAGTGTTAGCTCCTTCCCAGACGTCATTTTCAGAACTACTTTCCCAAATCCGATGATCGGGGATGTCATGGAATTGCCCATATAGAGCTTTCTTCCACTTATCGGAGTATACTTGGAGAACATCGCTTTATCAGAACAGATATGACGTGTCGCTCCAGTATCGATCCACCACTGCTTCAGGTTGTCCACCACCATGTTGGCTTCAAACACGACTGTAGTGAGATCCAATTCCATGTCGTCAGAAGTTGCGACCTGGTTCACAGCATCTTTCCGACTCTTGGTTTGTTTCTTTGGGTGTCTACAGTTTTTGGACATGTGCCCTGGTTTTCCACGGTTGTAGCAAGTGTTGGGGTTGCAAGGTTGCAAACATAGTCCCATATTGAAAACACATGGAAAAGATCATGGGTTTATAAAAGAAAAGATATCTCCATTGACATGAGGCCTTTTGGGGAGAGCCCAAGAGCAAAGTCATGAGGGTCGAGGCCCAAAGTGGACAATATCATGTCATTGTGGAGATATCTAAATTCTTTTCGATCCTATAATTGGTATCAGAATCCGGATTGCCAGAAGGTTTAACCGCCGACTGTGCATAAGAGCTATGGTCTGATTGAGCCATGTAAATACAATATTAACCTCGAACAAAGAAAGTGGGGGCTCCTATGTTCGGATCAAGAGAACTAGACACCAAGCAGGAAGTCCTAGTTGCGACTAGGCAACGAAGTCCTAGTAGGTCGGGTGGACCGAGTGGCAGGAAGGCCTGGTGGGTGGAAGATCAGACGTGGGAAGCCTATGGTCCTTTGTTTGAGGGGGGATTGTTGGGGTTGCAAGGTTGCAAACATAGTCCCATATTGAAACACACATGGAAAAGATCATGGGTTTATAAGAGAAAAGATATCTCCATTGGCATGAGGCCTTTTGGGAAGAGCCCAAGAGCAAAGCCATGAGGGTCTAGGCCTAAAGTGGACAATATCATGTCATTGTGGATATATCTAAATTCTTTTCGATCCTATAGCAAGTGCCTTTGAACTTCTTGCCTTGGGTCTTCTTTTTGAATTGCTTCGGCTTCTTGGCGTTCGGCTCAGCCAAGTTGGACATCTCGTCGACTGTCCGCTTCGTTCCTCTAGAGTCGGATAACTTTTGATTATCTTCCTCTATTCGTAGCCTTAGGATCAAGTCTTCAAGTCTCATCTCCTTTTACTTGTGCTTCGGGTAATTTTTGAAATCCTTCCATAATGGAAGAAGTTTCTCGATTACCGTGGCTACTTTGAACGACTTGTTCAGCTTCATGCCTTCAGCATCCAGATCATGCAGTATCAGTTGCAAGTCTTGGACTTGAGAAGTCACGCTCTTGGAATCCACCATCTTGAAATCCAGAAATCGGTCGATGATGAATTTCTTCAACCTGGTGCTTTCGGTTTTGTATTTCTTTTCAAGTGACTCCCATAGAGATTTTGCTGTCTCTATTGAACAATACACGTTATACAACATGTTGTCCAATGCGTTGAGAACGTAGTTGCGGCACAGGAAATGTCCGTGCGACGATGCATCGCATGCAGCCTTACTATCGGAATTACCTTCCGTAGTGACTGGCGGGTCTTCATGCAAAAATCGTACGAGGTTTAACGTTGTCAGGTAGAACAACATCTTCTGCTGTCAACTTTTGAAATCGGCTCCGTTAAACTTTTCTGGCTTCTCTCCAGATGGAACGGTGGTCGGAACCGACTTTTCTTCGTGTGGAACGACGGTTGGAACATCGTTGATCGTAGTCATCTCAGTTTGCACAATATTGTTTTACGTTTGTCTAACCGATTGTCTTTAACGACGAACTGTTGGCTCTGGTATGGTCGTAGTCGCTTTACGACTGTTGGAGCTGTCGAGGATTACTGCTGGAAAGGATGCAGACTGAAATCGTCGAGGCTAGTGTTCAACACTATCTCGGTAAAATGATATTGCTCCGCTATAGATGCTAACGGATAGCAGCAATTCGTTTCCAAGATACAACGACATTGTCTCGGAGTAGCAACACTACAAACTTCGAAACCGACGAACCTTCTCGTAGGCTTTTTGGACTCTGAATGCAAAAGGAATAAAGCTACTCTTAGATGCTTGGATGAGTTGATTGAATGAGTGCGTTTTTTCAACATCTGGGGGGTTCTTCTTATACCAAGTGAAGAGGTGAGGACTCATCTTGACCGTTTAATCCATAGGAGTGCATCCATTTATATTGCACTTGATCTGGGCCTTTAGATTTGAAAAAGGTTGTAACCCTTTCATATAGCCTCTGATCTCAGTCGTTGGATCAAAGAGTTGTATCTTTCCAGATCCCTTCTAATCTTAGCCGCCAGATTAATCCTTTCAGTCTAACGCTTCATATTAGATCCCGTCACCAGTGGTCCGATCGCGACTCTTCGCGATCAATGCTCCAGACAGCTCCGGTCCTTCTACAGAGGAGGCCCGGGGCAGAAAAAAAAAGTCCAAAATAAATTTAGGCCCCAACTATTAAGGCCCTAATTACATGCCTAAAAAGATAAAAGTAAAAAAACAATATCAAAAGATTCTGAAATATGAATTTGAGCCTAACTATTCAAGACCCCAATTACATGCCTATAATACATAATACTAAAAAAAAAAAATATTTTGACCCTCTCAAATTATGGGCCCAGGGCCATCGCCCAGTGCTGCCCTCCTCCAGGGCTGGCCCTGGCTCTAGATCGCATCATTTGCGATCTATCACCATCTTCGATCCAATGGTTGTCACTCGTTTGCCTAGTCAACTGTCTAGTCATCTCTCCTTGCACGTACCCCGTGCCACGTTATGCCGGAGTAGTACTGTCACCGTCGCCTGGAGTATAAATTTAAGCTCCTCGCGATGATGTGAAGTGCAAAGTGCGCCAATAAAGCACTCATTGCGTCCGTGCACACGTGGCGGGCTCACAGGTGCAAGCACCTGCTCGCCCATAGGAAGAGAGCACCTTATGCTTTTCGTGTTAACTCCAATAACACATCAATATATATAAGGAGACAATCTCTCCTTGTTCTTTTAGATGTGAGACTATTCCCCATCTATTAATTTTAGGTTTCACTTTAAACAATTAATTTCTCATTCATCTATAATCGATTTTGAGCAAATCAATAGTCTAGATTTATCTACGCGAAATGTAGATTTCGAATTTGAAATCAATTCTGACTTTCATCGACTGATGACATCTCGTTTTTCCATTCGAAGAAACCGTATTCCAACATATATCAATACCATAACAAAACATTTAACTCAAATTACATTAAGAACACATCAAAATCATAAAGTATAATTTCCTTGCTTCCATGGATACGGTGGAGTGGCAAAGTACTTTTTGCCACCATACAAAGGTAGATCCGCTACATTAGTGGTCCCCCTAGTGCCGGCCCCACGGATATGGAGGGAAGTTCATGCAGGTACACAGGCCATAGGCGCATGGCGGGGTAAACCCTAGGTCGTCAGTTCCTGAGAATCGACCCTTGACCATTACGCCAGAAATACCATACGCTTACTGTCTGTGCTGCGTCCTGGGGGCTATTTTTTGCCACTATACAACGATAAAGTATTTGGTGGATTCATAAAATAGCATGGTTCAAAATTCAACTGAGCAAAGATAGGCTTTATAGTAAATTTTCATATGTGGAGGATGACTGCTGGGGGAATTGCCTCGAGCACTTTCATATTTATTCAATGTACAAACTAGGGAAGCATTACTACCTCCAAGATTAGTCAGCTTTGTAAGAGTCTAGATACTTGGATTAACAAAATATGATACAATACTTAGGGAAATAAATAAAAAGATGTGCTAGGTTTAATAATAGGTGGACTATGAGAGAAGATTGTTTATCTTAGTAAGAGAGTATCTTTGATTTAAATTATCATGTATAATTATGTAATTATCAAGTAATCATGTGATTATGAGGAATTATGTTTAACCTTTGGAATGTTTATTTTGGAAAAAAAATTGAAAATTCTAGAATCACATAAAACTTCATCCTTCTAACTTCTAAGATAATTATATTCCAAATTACATCCCACATTTATTAAGGTGGCGACGTGCTCCATTACAAAAAATCACATATTATTTAAATTAAAAAGGATTAAATAATATAACCTATAATTAAAATTATAAATAATAATTTTCAACCCTAACATTAATCGTGCGAAGTCATTATAAAAAAAAATTAAAAATAAAAATAAAAATAAAGATTTTCCCCAATACATGGGCCACCCGAAATCAGGATCAACCCCTTAAGTGAGCCGGGCTGCTTTGTGCACTTTAAATTGGATTACAATAATCCATAAACCTAAAACCTACTCTCCACTCCTTCACAGCTCCGCACGGCACCGCTGCCGCCGCCGCCACTTCTCCTCCTCGCCGTGTCCGTCTCCTTCCCGAGGGATTTTGTTTCAATCCCAGGTATATTGTTGATTGATGCAGTAATCTGAAGGATTGTCGTTTGGTCCCTTCGACACCTAAATTTGTAGCTTATGTTGCTTGAATGTCCGTTTAGATTCTGAAATTTTTTTTTTTTTCGCGAAACAGCTGCGTCTCGCCGGTTTTAACTTAAAATCCTATCTTGTTCGATATTCTGTCATTTTATTTCGCTTGATGTGGTTTACCTGCAAGTGGAGGTGTTCGCAAAGAAGGGTCTTGCCTGAATTTTACGACTGTATACCTTTTAAATTGCAGTAAAAAATGGGGAAGAAACGAAAACACGAGGAGGCATCGAAAGCTCCGAAGGAGGAGGAAGTTGCTCAAGAGAGACCCAAACGCACTCTTTTAGGGTGGAAGGACGGTGAAGCTCCTAAGGAAGATAATTCTCCGACATTTAGAAACAAAGAGAAGGTTCTTGTCACTTGTTCCCGCCGAATAAATCACAGGTTGGTATCAGAGTGTCTTTTATGCTAGTTTTTTTAAAAGAAAAAATTATTTTCGGTCTGTAGATTGAAGTTAGTATGATGGTGCTATAGGTACCGGCATTTGATGGTGAATATTGTTTCCCTCCTTCCACACTGCAAGAAAGAAAGCAAAATTGAGTCCAGAGCAAGCAAAGGAAGTACTCTGAATGAGTTGATAGAGTTCTGGAATTGCTCTGGTTGCTTGTTCCTTGAGGTAAGAGCCACATATAAATAAGATAACTTCAAATTCCTTTATTAAGTTTAGCTGTATAATAAAATATAAATTTATAAGTTTCTTGTTAATATACCACTGATTCATTCAGAGAAGAGTTTAGGTGCATGTAGGAAGTTGGCCAGATATGCTTCTACTATTATTTTTAAATGATTACATTGTTATTTTCAATGTTATGATGTGAAGTTGCAGTGACCATTCTTTTGTATATAGCCTAGTAGCATATCTTCATAAAAAAGAATCGATAACAGTCTGAAACAGTCTTCTTCAGGTGTTCTTGGTTAGGCAAGTGCATATGAACATTTTCTAAGAGATAATGGATGTCTGTTCAATTTCCTTATATAATCTTGTATTGGTACCTTAAGAATTAAGGATGAGTTGCATTTGTAAATTCTGATCGCAGTTCTATTTGCCATGCTATCATATTCTTATGTTTAATTGTTGTGTTATAATGTATATCAGTGCAGGAAGCAAAAAGATCTTTATCTCTGGATGGTGAAGTCTCCTGGAGGACCTTCTGTGAAGTTCTTAGTTAATGCAGGTAAACATTCTCCACACTGTCATACGAGATCATTTGAGTTTTTTTATGAATTTTTGGGCACTTGTTTTGTCTGTAAAGTGCACACAATGGAGGAGCTAAAGCTTACTGGCAATCATCTAAAAGGATCACGCCCAATTTTGACATTTTCCTCAAATTTTGACAATGAACCTCGCTGGAAACTTGTGAAAGAAATTATTACGCAGGTTTGCCATTCTTTATATGTCCTTGTCTCTTGACCAATTTCTTTTCTGCAGCAAACAATTTTTACATTGTTTCTTATCCTTAGCATGCATGAGAATTTCAATATGGATGATTAGAATACACGATTGAATTATATGTTTCAAGCTCTGTATATATGAAATTGACCATCTGTTTCTTACTCTTCATGTTGTTTTCAACAAAGTGATGGTTGAAAAATAAAATTTCATCTACGAATCAATAATGGATTTGCATTACTGAATTTCATGATTTTTGATTTTTTTAGTGGTTTCTTTAGCACTGGTGTCACAATCCTTTAAGGTTGCATGCTTGGGTGGAATGATTGGGGTGGGGTTGAAGGAGTTAAAAGGGAATTCTTTTAGCTAGGAATTAGAAAAAGGGGGCCATTTTCTGCCAATTTTGTTATGCTCAATGTTTGATGAAGAAACATTGGGTGGAAAGACAAGAAAGCTGCATACTGCAATGTGATCATCCATGAATAATTTTCCTATTTTTTCATCTCTATCCTCTCTCCTCACCCTTTCTAAGCAAGATAAATGGAAATTACAACATAAGACTGATATACAGTGACTTATTTTATAGGAATTGTATAGTTATAAGCAGTAAAGTTTCCTAGTAGAGCAAGCAAATGCAAAGATTCATGAGATATTATGTATGGAGTTGAGAAGCTCCTTTATATTGCTTTGTGGCTTCAAGAGTCTTCTCATATACCTTAATGTTCTTGTTCTACACCAATGAATATGTGCAATTACAGTTTCTCCTTAAGGCTATAAAATCCTTTATATGTCAAACTTATTAGACATGATCGTTCTGTTGGTGAAAGTGATTCAACTTGTATTTCTTTTGTTTTTGATGCTAAAGACTAAATTGTTGTTGTAGGGAGTAAATTCATATATTTTTCTTCATATGCAGATTTTTGGTACCCCGAAGGACCACAGAAAAGCTAAGCCTTTTCATGATCACGTCTATGTGTTTTCAATTGTGGATGATCACATTTGGTTTCGGAATTACCAGGTGAGGTATCCTAAATAGTATAATATCTTTACAACATTCTGGATTCTGCAAGCATAGCAATATTTTTTGTTTCTCTTTTAGTTTTTCCTGTTGGATATGAATGCCATAAGGCATCATACATTTGACAACATGCCTCTTAATGACTTTTTGCTTTAATCAAGAAAATTTAATATTGTATTTTTAATTGATGTCCATTTCCTTTCCTTTCCTCTTATTACAGGATTTTTTTTTAAATTATTATGTAAATGAATGTATTTATCCTAATTGTAAGAGTCCAAACTTTTGGATAGCGGTCAGCTAGTCTTAACAAGAGGCCTATAATAAAATGTAAATCTTGTTTTTTAATCTACGTCTGTTATGCAAGTTTGCAAGCTTCCATGAACATGCTTTAGCAAAATTCGATATACAATTAGAAAAATGATATGCACAAGGAAAAAAACTCAATGAAAACCTCAAGGGTAGACACATAAAATCATGGCCCACCATTTCACTTTTTGTGGGCCCCATCATTTTATGTGTCTATCCTTGAGGTTTTCATTGAGTTTTTTTCCTTGTGCATATCATTTTTCATACAATTAACTGTCTGATGGACATCACTGGCATTCTTATCTTTTATGAATACATTGATGTAACTCCAAGAAATGAAATCTCAAGGTGCAAAGTAGTTTTGTTATCTTAATAATGCAAGTTGCTGCATATCATGATTTTAGTCAAATTCCAGTTTAGCTGACCCTTGTCTCTAGCTGGAAACTATTGCTCATGGAGTGAAGACCCTGGTCCTTATTTTCCTGATCTTTCTGTTTTTCCTTTATTGCTTACTGTATGGTTTTACGTGAACTAAGTGGCATTGAGTCGAGATATACCATCGAGAAATTCTTTATAACTTTCTGATATTCCGATGCACTTTCCTTTGGGTTGCAGATCTTGGTTCCTCACAATGAAACAGATAAGGTGGATCGAGGTGGTCTAGACAAAATGTCACTCGTAGAGGTACGCAAATCTTCCGGCAAACTTTGCATGCTCTTTTTACAGGGATGAAATGCAAACTACTATGCACAGGTTGGCCCGAGATTTTGTTTGAACACGATCAAGATATTTGGCGGAACTTTTGGCGGTCCGACCCTTTACGAAAATCCATATTATGTGTCACCAAACCAGGTAATCACCGTTTGCTAGCTTTAGGAAGGTTAAACTGCAACATTTCTGGACGATGAGTATCTTGTGTTTGCTGACTCGTCTTATTCCGTACCTAGATCCGCGCGATGGCTAAGAGAAAGAAAGCTGGAAAATACACCAAGAAACTCAAAGCCAAGATGAGGAGGAAGTTGCATGAAGAAGCGAATCCCTTGGAGCCTGATGAGTTTGCAGATCTTTGGAAGGGGGAAGAATAATAACGTTACAGCTCAGCGAAGCTTCGAGCTTCATGATTCCTCCTGGCCGGATGTTATTTGGATTTTAGATCTAAATAGTGGCTTGTTTTCCTGCTACTACCTTATCTTCGAATTAAATCTTGGCAATCGCCAAATATTGATGTTAAAAGTAGAGCAGTGAACTAGTTTTAAGATGTTGAACTGAATGTTTCAAGGATAGAAGATTTTATATTTCAGTCTAGTCTCTGGCCGTTACGTCCGTTAGTGACCGACCAATTTAAAGAATTCAGAGAGTTTCTAGATTTTAAATTTAATTTTATTAACAATTAATTACTTGACGACGGGTTTTGGGGGTTTTGAAGGGAGGGTGAGCGGGGCCCGCAGCGAATCCACCAACCGAAACGACGAGCTGTCGCGGACGTGACGCTGCAAGTAGCTGGTTGGGGACTCGGCGCACGTCCATTCCGTGGGTCGTGACACGGACACCACGTGTCCGCTCCGGCGTGGGGGCCCCCGCGGTCGCTTCCTGGATCCAGTGCGCACACGCATCCCCCTACTGGCTCCTGCTTGGCCCGTCCGGCGGGCCCCGCGCTAACGTGTCGGGCCCCATGGAATCAGAGGAGCACACGACGCCCCCCTATTTAATGGCCCGAGGGTTCATTTCGCCCTCCCCACCGTCCCAAATCCGAAACCAGAAGCAGAGTCCGGAGGAGGAAGAAGAAGAGTTCGATTTCACTCTGCTTTTCTCGATTCGAATCGATCCTCAGCCTTTCGATAGAGCCGGAGCAGATGACGAAGCAGAGTTTGATGCTTACGGAGGAGCACGCCGTTGCTGTGGTCGCCGCCGCCGCTACAACGTTTTCAAACTTCCCCTATCCGCCCACCACCGCCGCCATCCTCAGCTATCCCGGTTACAAGAAAATGTGTTGCCAAATCGACCTCGGAGGCGGCGGAAAACGCAGTTCGTGGATCGAGTTCATGGCCGCAGCAGCGTCTCCGACTCAGATCAAGTCATCGGCAGCGGCGTTGACGGCCTCTCTTGGAAGCGGAGACTACGAAAGATGGATGGTGAGTGTTACTGTTAGGGTTTGCTGGATATGGTCTAAATCAGACGTGGATTTGAGCCCGGGAGTTTGATTGGCGGTGTTTGCGCGCAGGAATTGCACCCGTCGGCATTGCACAACTTCGATGAGCTCATGGACGCATCCAAAGGGAAGCAGATCGTGATGTTCCTCGACTATGATGGTACTCTGTCTCCCATCGTTGACGACCCTGACCGCGCCTTCATGTCCGATGAGGTGAGCTTGTTGCCAGGAAACGAAAAAAAAATGAATTGTTTAGGTTGGTAATTTGCTTTTCAAACTCATGATCTGGTTAATTACTTGCTGGAACTAGATGAGGGAGGCCGTGAGAGATGTAGCAAACCATTTCCCCACTGCTATTGTTAGTGGGAGGTGTAGAGACAAGGTACGTTCCTGCCCTAGCACAAGAATTAGATTACTTTTGCAATCAGGTGTTTTCCATTGCCTTTTAACACTTAATTTTGGTGCTCCGTCTGTTCTGGATCAGCTTTCAAACTTTGTGAGATTATCAGAATTGTACTACGCTGGAAGCCATGGCATGGACATCAAAGGCCCCATTCATGGACACAAGCACACGAAAGCCAAGGTCTATTTTCTTGTGTTCACAGTACCTTTCTAACTTTTCTTTGAAGATCCTTATTTTATCTTCTTGGTGATACAGGCAAAAGCTGTTCTGTTTCAGCCCGCCAGTGAATTCCTTCCCATGATTGATGAGGTGAGCTTATTCATTCCCGGATCCTGGTTAAAAATTCTCCCTTTGTTTTACCGCAAGGCTAAGCAATAATTTGCTAGTTTTAACTCTCTGTCTCTTTCAAGGTCTACAAGAAGTTGGTCGAGACAACACATAGTGTTCCGGGATCACGAGTGGAGAACAATAAATTCTGCCTTTCCGTTCACTTCCGCTGTGTTGAAGAGAAGGTAAACGCGTGATAAACCACTGCAACATTGATTCTCCGGCTACTTTCTTACAAATTAATCTAGTAGTTTTTTGCCATCTTAATCACAGAAATGGAATGCACTATCTGACAAAGTCCGATCTGTTCTAAAGGATTACCCCAAACTGAGGCTTACTCATGGAAGAAAGGTTAAAAATGTTAATCATTATCTTTCAATCCCCATCCAAAAAGTTGGCCACATTTCATTTCTGTGAACTGGAAATCCCCTGTCGCTTGAGTATGACTTTATGATTGCTTCTAAAACCTTAGGTCATGGAGATTCGACCGACAATTAAATGGGACAAGGGGAAGGCTCTTGAGTTCTTGTTGGAATCTCTCGGTATATTTTTTCTACCAAATTCCATCTAAAGTAATCTTCATCTGTGCTGCTCATCATAATGGAAACATGATCATCCAGGATTAAATAACCAAAATGACGTATTCCCTTTGTACATTGGAGATGATCGTACTGATGAAGATGCTTTCAAGGTGAGTGTGTGTGATCGTGCATTTATCATTTATGTGTCGTCGTATCAACAGACAATAAAATTAAACAATTACATGTGTTTTTCTTTTAAGTAGGTGTTGCGTGATAGAGGACAGGGATTTGGCATTCTTGTCTCAAAGATTGCAAAGGAAACAAACGCTGCTTTTTCTCTCAGAGACCCAGCTGAGGTGATTACAAACTTCCATCTTTAACTTGTTTGTCATTCTTTCCTCAATTCCAAGTTCATTAATCAACTGTTTGGGTCCTCGTTCACAGGTTTTGACGTTTCTGCGTCGTCTTGTGGAGTGAGAATCAACACTGGTGGAATAGCATCCAGAAATATAAGAACAAAGAACAGTTTTCCCCTCCCTTTCTTTCATTTCTACTCTTTAAATTTTGCTGTATCGTCTCCCATTTGGGAGTTGGCATGAAACCTTTATTTACCGGTTTTCCTGCCCCATTTATATATTTGTGTGTAAAGTTTATGCTGGATTGTAAAATTAAGCTCGCTTTCTACTGCAAAAGGTGGCAGTGTTGATCCAATTAAACAGCTTGTACTGTACTCCTTCAAAGTAATAAGTTGTCTCCTAATGTATGACTTGCATTTTTTAAATGATTTTTTTTTCTTTTCCATCCATTTTCATACGTGGATAGATAAATTCTTGAGTTAGGCAGCGACTGTGGGAAAGGGAAGCAGAATAACTCAAATGACTTTTCAAGCAATCATCATGGCTTCAATTGATCATTAAACAGTTTTTAACTCTTTGTTGATAGTGTTTTACGTGATGTATCTTGGTTTAGATAAACTTCGCAATATCCGTTGAGAGAATGAAAATAGGAAATAGATTGGATTTATTGAAAGATACAACATCTATGCAAAAATCAAAAGAACATTTAAAAAAAAAACCTTCAAAAGTGTATTTCTTCAACAATGATAGGATAATTTTAGTCAAAACACTTCAATGTGTGGAAGTTTGGAACGACTATATAATGCGACAAATGTATTATATAGTGTCTTAGAATTTTCTAAGATTCAGGAAACATAATAAAATCAGTCATGTTTTTTTTTTTTTTTTTTGGATGTATTTGATGGCCAGGATGTGAGACTGGATCATCCATCTTTAAAAAAAAATTATAATCATTAATTAAAGATTGTAAATTTATATAACAGTTTGGATCTGTGTTATTGTGAAATATCCTTTTGAGGTGTAGACAGTTATTTCTATTAAACTAGATATACTCAATGAACCAACTATTCAATTGCCCGTCTAGCTCAGTTGGTAGAGCGCAAGGCTCTTAACCTTGTGGTCGTGGGTTCGAGCCCCACGGTGGGCGTCTCTCTTTTTTAACAAAAAATGCAGACACTTTTTTCCTAATTTACATATCACCATAGTGAGAATAACCTGGATAATTGCTAACTATAAAAATTAAAAATATATATATATAAAACAAGTTTCGACCTATTTGTCATTAAAAAAATATTTTTACTCAATATTAATTATTATAACAGCTGGATCAAAAAATATTTTTTAAGAAAAAATAAAATTGAAATAGTAGAAATATCATTTTTTATTTATTATCAAAATAATATTCAACACATTTTTATTTTTAAAAAATATCTTTATTTTTTCAACACTATTGTAATAATTAACCGGGAAAATTACCAAACAAAAAAAAATTAAAAACAAAACAAAAAAAAACATCTTATGTTAAAAAAATTATAAAAAAGAAGTTCCGATCTAGTTGTCATTAATAAAATATTCTTACTCGATTTAATTATTATAACAGTTTGGATCAAAAAATATTTTTTTAAGAAAAAAACAATTGAAATAGTAGAAATATCATTTTTTTTTATTTATTATCAAAACAATACTCCTTTCCTTATTACATTTTTATTTTTAAAAATATTTGGCCGTCAAATTAGTATTCTAATTAACACTCGTTAATATTATATCGTAATAGTAATTGTTACACATCCTTAAAAATCAAAGAATTTTTAAAAATAAAAATAGATTGAGATGATGAGACATTGTTTTAATAATAATAAAAATAATTTTTTCCATGCCAGTCAAAAAATCATCCTTTACTTTTGCCCAAATAACATTGATTAAAATTATTTTAATATTGATAAAAAGTACTTTAAACTTAGTCAAAATGGTTTGCACTAAAAACCAAAGTTTTAGGATTTATTCATCCTAAATAGTTATTTAATCTCACCTCGGTCAAAATATAAAATTGCTCCGACTTGTATAAATTTTAAAATTACTTTAATAATGCTGTAGCAATATACTTAAATTAATTTTAGCTAAAACTATTATAATGTAAAATAGTTTGATAATATTGTTTAGTACCATGCTAAAGTAAGGTTATCTATATAGATAAATCTATATTTTAAATATTGTTATAGGAAATTAGTCTAAAGCACAGATCGACTTTAAACTGACATAAAAAAGAAACACTAAACCATTTACGATGAATTTTTTAAAACATTGGTCAGAAAAAAAATTACATTTAACTTTGGGATGAATAATTTTGTTGGAACTAAGATTATTGTGATGTGATCAATAAGTTAAGTTAGGTCTTATCATAATTTAATTATGTGTTTAAGTGTGCAGGAGCTTAGGAGCATAGAGAGTCGAGCAAAAGACACAGCTAGCGAGAAGGACGGCACGGGAGGGAGCCGACGAGCTCGGTGCGTCTGATGTACAAGGCGCTGCGGAAGAGTACGTGGGCGGACGAGAAGGAGGCGCGCTACGTTTCCGAGGGACGAGAAGTCGGAGCGGAAGGTTGCTCGAGAAGGCCGAAATTGGGTTCTAGTGAGCCTTATTTCGGTTGGCTGAAATCACTCAAGCGAACGGAGTTGGAGCGAAAGACCCGGACCGAGGCGAGCAGCACCGGAGCAGAGGGGCCCGGAACCATTCCGAGTGCCCGAAACCATTCTGGGCACCCGCGATTGACTTTTGACCAGGATTGCGTCAAACGTGATCCGTTGCGAAGGGGATAAAAATTTATCCTCTCCCAGGCGCCTAAAACCCTTCCAGGCGCCCCGACCAAGGCTATAAATACAGTCTTGGTCCAGAGGCTTTTAATCAACTAAAAAATTGTAATTCCAACACTTGTGCGCTTCCATATTAGTTTAGCTTTTTCTTTTTGTGCTTCAGCGCTGTAAGAGGCTTCTTCGCCTGAAAGAGATACTAGTGCGATACTTTCCTTGGATTAATAACCTCCCCGGTTGTAACCAAGTAAAAATCTCTTTGCCTCTTCTTTTCTATTTTATTTTCTTTCTTAATTTTATGCCAGTGTTTATTTGAAAGTTCGAGAAGGGTTGTTCTTTATTTTTACAAGGCTATTCAACCCCCTTCTAGCCGGCCAACGCGATCCAACAAGTGGTATCAGAACAAGGATGCTTTAGGAGGACTAACCGCCGATCGAAGCAAAGACGATGACCGAACAGAGCATATATCCGCCGAAGTTCGAAGGGGAATTCGCTACCTGGAAAAAGCGAATGCATGTATTTTTTTAAAATGAATTTTGAGTTATTGTTAATTATGGAATTCAGTTTTACAGCACTAAAAGGTAAAGAGAAATATCGGTGGACAAAAAAGGATTAGGCCGACTACCTGGTAAACGGTAAAGCAGAGTACCATCTGCTGAGCGTTTTTTCGCCACAAGAAGTCAACCGAATCGGCAACTACGACTCCGCGAAGGAACTTTGGGAGAAGTTCCTTGAGCTACATGAAGGGACGTCTGAAGCCAAGCTCGCAAGATGGGATCTACTTCGTAACCAGCTCACCAATCTGTGACTTGGAGAAGATGAAACAACTGCGCATCTGCACTCGAGAGTTAAAGAGCTTATCACCGAACTTTCGAATCTCGGAGAAAAGGTAAGTAACCGAGATTCGCTAAGGTACACACTAAATTCTTTTCCTAGAAATACGAAATGGACATCACTAGTAGATGTTTTTTATATTTCTAAAGACTTAGAAAAAATTACTTTGGAAAAATTATTCTCGACATTTGAAGTGCGTGAATTAAGATGTGCAGGTACGAAGGAGTCCAAGCACAACGTTGCTCTCAAAGCATCGAGAGACGAACCTGAGTCAAAGTCTTCTCTCGACGACGAGGAAATGGTTATGATGTAAGACATTTTAAGAAACTATGTAAGTCTAGAAATACTAATCATCCACAAGGTAGAAAGAAAAGGACGATCCACTGCTACCACTGCAATGAAGAAGGGCACGTTAAGGACAACTACCCCAAGCTAAGGAACAAGGACAAAGACAAAGGTAAGAAGCCTGTCCAAAAGCGCAAGGTCTTAAAGGCGACGTGGAACGATACGTCGTCCGAATCGGAAGTCGAGGCTTTCTCCAAACTTGCATTAATGGCAAGTCATCAAGACGACGACTGCGATTCAAGCTCTTCAGAAATGAGCATCGAGAGCATCGATGAAGGGGGAGCTACGTCGGAAGAAAGCAGCAGTTCAGGGGGAGACACGGATAACGAGATCGACAAGGTAAATCATGTACGATTTCTTCCTCCTGACAAATTATTTAAGTTCGTTAAATTATTAACAAAAGATTGCTGTAAATTAGAAAAGGAAATTAAAAATTTAAAAGTAATTCTAGCTAAATCTTGTCCATTAGAAGAATTAGATAAAGTAAAATTAAAAAATGAAAATTTGAAAATATAAGTAAATAACCTGAAAAATCATACTTGTTCAACAAATACAAATTTTAGAAAATACAACAATTTAAATTGGTATTTTAGATATCATGAGAAACAACTCAGAAAAAATTCAAAAATGTATGTCCCTAAGAAATTTTTAGTTAATCCAGTAGGTTGGAATCTATATTGGGTTCCAAAGTCTTGTTTAACTTAAACTATTAATTAGATTTAGCGCTTTCAGCGAGAAAATTAAACAGTTAATTTCTTTATGAGACTTTGTCTAAGAAAGTGATTGTTATTTTAATAACCAAAAAGACCTAGTGCCTCGCCACTGCCTGGAAGCCAAAATATTGAAATGAAATGTTTAATTAACTTTCAGACAAAGCATTAAGGTCAAAATCTAGTCTTCTTTCACTTAGAAATATTTCTAAAAATCATTGAAATAATTTTCAAAATTCTCTAAGTTTTAACCCTTAGTTTTTTCTTAAAACCTCATTTTTTATGTGATCAAAGGGGGAGAAGGAAAATTATAAGTTTAGGGGGAGGTAGACTACGATTTTTCTATCTTTTTGTACTTTATTGTAATATTAGTTATTTTATTTTTATGTCTATTTACCCTAGCTTAACTTGGGTTACTCATATCAAAAAGAGGGAGATTGTTGGAACCCCAAGGTTGTTTTGATGTGATCAACAAGTTAAGTTAGGTCATGTCGTGTTTTAACCTTGTGTCTAAGTGTGCAGGAGCTTAAGAGCACAGGGAGTCGAGCAAAAGACGCAGCTAGCGAGAAGGACGGTACGGGAGGGAGCCGACGGACTCGATGCGTCTGAGGTACGAGGCACTGCGAAAGAGTACGTGGGCGGACGAGAAGGAGGCGCGCGGCGTTTCCGAGGGACGAGAAGCCTGAGCGGAAGGTTGCTCGAGAAGGCTGAAATTGGGTTCGGGTGAGCCTTATTTTCGGTTGGCTGAAATCACCCAAGCGAGCGGAGCCGGAGCAGAAGACCCGGACCGAGGCGAGCGGCACCGGAGCAAAGGGGCCCGGACCAAAAGTCAACTTTGTTGACTTTACTGGTCCGGGCGCCCGGAACCATTCCGGGCGCTCGGGATTGACTTTTGACCAAGATAGCTTCAAACGCGATCCGTTGCAAAGGGGATAAAAATTTATCCCCTCCCAAGCGTCTGAAACCTTTCCAGACGCCTCGACCAAGGCTATAAATACAGCCTTGGTCCAGAAGCTTTTAATTAACTGAAGAATTGTAATTCCAACATTTGTGCGCTTTCATATTAGTTTAGCTTCTTTATTTTTACGCTTCATTGCTGTAAGAGGCTTCTTCGCCTGAAGGAGATACTAGTGCGACACTTTCCTTGGATTAACAACCTCCCCGGTTGTAACCAAGTAAAAATCCCTTTGCCTCTTCTTTTTTGTTTTATTTGCTTTCTTAATTTTATGCAAGTGTTTATTTGAAAGTTCGAGAAGGGTTGTTCTTTATTTTTACAGGGTTATTCAACCCCCCTTCTAGCCGGCCAACACGATCCAACAAATTTTTCATTGTGAGTAATTCATCGCCAAATTTTATAATGAAAACATATAAATTTGTCATAAATTTTACGATGAATTATATTTTTGTTTTCAAATTTATTACAAATTGATAACGAAAATAAAATTTATAGTAGAATTCATAAAGCAGATTTATCGCAAAAAGGCCGATCGATTATAACAATAGATTGATATGTCTTATTCGGATTCTGTGGGATCATAAAACGACTCAAAATCTATTCGATTGACAAATCGATTAGGGGTTAATTTATGACTTTCCTAAGCGTCTAAAGGAAAGTTATGATGCAACGGCAGGGCATCCAGGTTGTTACTCAGACACCCGCGGTTCGAGCCCCAGTTATGACGAATTTATAAGAATTTTTTCTCCAAATGGGGTACACAACTAAAGGATACTAGGCTCCTGGGCTGCCCATTGCGAGCGCGGTCACCCCAGGCTCGACGTTACCCAGCCTGATTAATCATTTTCGATTTACGATGAATCCCGAATTCGTTCCAAAATTAGCGACCAATGCTGAATTCGTCCCAAAATCGTTGCTAATTCATCGCCAAAATTGGCAGTGAATTCAGGATTCAAGTCAAATTGGCAAAGAATTCGAGATTCATCATTAATTGACAATGATCTTGTCCGAGAGTCGAGACGATGGATACTAGGGGCGTGGCGCTCCTGTTGACCGTTGGTGGACTTCTCGTTAGTGAAACCTACAACCACAACAACGTCAATGCCGAGTCGGGGAGGGGTTCCCCGGCAATGACCCTCTGATGCTCAAGTCAACCTCCAGCAATGTAGAAGAAATGAGGAAGCAAAATGGTAGGGTACTGTACCTACAGTAGAGATTATGCATACCTCCGTCGGAGCTTGGAGCCATTTATATAGGGCTCCGGGGAAGCGCATGCACGCTCCTCAAGGCATGCACGTGTCTCAACGCTTATCCTGAAAAGATGTATCAGAAAAGTGTCCCTGACATCATACCGCAACAACCTGAGCATATCTCTAACAAGACAGTGGAAGCTTCCGTCGTACAATCCTTTGTCTGACCATGCCGCCAGTCACGCCGTCTGTCGGTGGCACGGGTTCCCACAAGGATATAGACTGATTCGTCTTTTGTCGGCTACCAGGCCGAGCGGAAGAGCCACTCACCCGATCCTCTTCCATTTAGACAGCTGTCCGTCCTGGGGCCAAGCGGGAGAGCCGCTCGACCATCCTTCCACTGTCCGCTCGGCTGTGACTCCACTCTGTTAGTTGAGATATCAGGCAAGTCCGAGCGGATTGGCCGCTCGGCCTCTGGATTTGCTGATACTTGGATCTTCTGAGCATCGGAAGCTCAGTACGTGATCGAGTTGTGCTAACATCTGCTTCTTGTTGGCTCGGCGATTCTTCCTCCCGGTCAGGAAAGGGGGGTTGCCCGATCGGACGATAATATCGGGGCATTGACCAGCTTGACTTTGACCTCCACCCTGTCATTGACCACCTTGCTGACCGGGACCCTCCTCATCACCGGATCACATGCCTCCCCCTCAAGTCTAGTCGAAGGAGGCTGGAAGTCCGACTGACTGGACAAGCCAGTATGGAGATCGATTGGCCGCTCGGGCGTGATGCTGGTTGGACCCCGACCGATCTGCCTGAGGGTGTCAGATAGCCTTGAGATTGCTCAGTGAGGCCGATCGCACACTCGCACTTGGAGCAATTTGCAGTTTCTGTCCTTGGCTGAGATCGGTCAATGCTGACATCATCCGAATCCCTTCGAAATTCGTGCAAATCGTCTCCAATAAAGCCGAGCACGTGCCCACGCTTGTTAATGGCGTTCATTAAATGCTGCCCCTATAGGCGTGTGCCGCATATCACTGCTGTCGTCATCGCACGCTCGAAGCGACAGATGTTGACGTGACGTTTAGAGGTTTGAATTCAACGGCTGGATATGCGCTCCGGCTTCCATGACCTAGATCGGATGACCCCGATCGACCGAGCTCAAGCTTTATAAAGTTGCGACGGTGGCTTCATCTTCTTACTCTGCATCCTCCACGATAGCTGTCGGCGTTCCTCTGCGTGACCAGTGCTCCAGCGACCGTTTGCTCTCCCCAGCATCGACTACTCTTCTGTAAGCTCCTCCGACCCCTCTCTCTCCTATCTTCGATCTGTTGCGAGGCTCTCTGTATTTTTCCCATGCTTGCGGTGTTTTCTTTTTGTATTTCTCTCCGTCGAACTCTTTGTTTTTTTATTTTCCGACAATGGCCAGTTCTTCACAGCCGTCGGACCCCCTCGCCTGGGCTCTGGTATTCTACTATGGAGACCAAGTTTGATGCGGGTGACGTTAAAAGTCTTAGAAACACCTTTGGAATCCCCTATGATCATGAGGTCATTTTGGCTTCTTCGTCCGATCGGTCAAATCACCCGCCGATTGGCACCGTCTGCTTGTTCCGAGACCAGTTTATGGTCGTCCTGCGATTTCCTATCCACCCCTTTGTCATCGAAGTTTGCAATTATTTCTGTGTTCCTCTCCCCCAACTAGTACCAAATTCCTTTCGTCTGTTGTGCAGCGTTGTTGTCCTATTCCGGCTGCACGACATTCCTTTGACCCCTCCAGTCTTTCATTATTTCTACTACCCCAAGCAGTCCGAGCTGGGAACCTACCTCTTTCAGTCTTGGGTAGGGCTAGTATTTTTTGATAAGATGTCCTCTTCCAATAAGATTGGAAAGAGTATTTCTTCTTGATGCGACTTCCCGAACGGCCAAGCTTCTGGACCCAATGGCAAGTCGGACTACCACCTCAGCCTGATCTGAAGAAGTACAAGAGCCGACCGGATTACCTTCACGCCGCGAACATGCTGGCTGGTCAGAAATACGATATCCACAAATTGCTGCTAGAGGGCGTTATGTATATCTTTGGGCTGACTCCGATTCGCACGAGGCTCCCAAGCGACTTAGGTATGAAATTTCTTGGCTCCTTTCTTTTGAGTCTAATTAATTTTTTTTTTTCTTTTGCAGCCAAAATCATGATGTGAGTGCGCGCGACCGGCCTGACGAAGCTGAGGGATGCTGAGATCGAAGCGGTCGTTGCCAAGGAAATGGCGAGCCTTGGCTTGACGCCGGTCGGTTCCCATGAAGGCATGCAAGCTGAGAGCGGGGAGACCCCCACCGCCGTTCAGACAGCCAACATCGAAGAAGTTGCTGAGCCGCTCCCAACTCTCAAAACATAGCCCACCGCTCGAACCGAAGGTACCGAGTCTTCAGATGATGGGTTACCACTTGTCAGGCGCAAGAGGCGCCACATGGAAAACACCTCCCGATCCGTCACCTGAGCCGTGGGTACCACCGAGTGGGTTGGCACTTCTTCCCCTGTGGTTGTCCCAACAGTGGAAGCCACTTCGTCCGATTGGACACCATCTTTGGTCGAGCCGCCGTCAGAGGCCATCGCTACTCTCTCGGTCTCTTTTTTGGCGCCGCCCTGAACCCTACGAAGACCACTGGTGTCCATGATCGATCCAACATCTGCCACCGCTCCTTCGGGTCCGGCAATCTCCTCCTTGTCAGACCCGAGCCGGCGGCGATCGGTGACAGCGACTCTCAATCTTCCGACGGAGGACTATCTGAAGTAGTGTGCTCGTCTGACCATCCCTGAACACAAGATTTTAATCCGCAGGTCACTCGCTGTTATTTGGGAGGAGGCATCCATTGTTGGGACAGTCACAGCGTGTAGAAGTTTATATTAAAATAATAGGAAATGGATTGGATTTTTTGAAAGATTCAAAATCTATGCAAAAATCAAAAGAACATTTAAAAAAAATACCTTCAAAAGTGTATTTCTTCAACAATGATAGGATAATTTTAGTCAAAACACTTCAATGTGTAGAAGTTTGGAACGACTATATAATGCGACAAATGTATTATATAGTGTCTTAGAATTTTCCAAGATTCAGGAAACATAATAAAATCAGGCACGTTTTTTTTTTGGATGCATTTGATGGCCAGGATGTGAGACTGGATCATTCATCTTAAAAAAATATATATATAATCATTAATTAAAGATTTTAAATTTATATAACAGTTTGGATCTATGTTATTGTGAAATATCCTTTTGAAAACAATTTGAATTTTAAAAAAACATAAGGTGTAGACAGTTATTTCTATTAAACTAGAAATGGTCAATAAACCAATTATTCAATTGCCCGTCTAGCTCAGTTGGTAGAGCGCAAGGCTCTTAACCTTGTGGTCGTGGGTTCGAGCCCCACGGTGGGCGTGTGAGTTTTAACAATGAAGACACCTTTTTTCCTAATTTCTAGTTACAAAAATGTTTCCTTCTACATCGCGTATCACCATAGTGACAATAACCTGGATAATTGCTATCTAGAAAAATTTATAAAAAAGAAGTTTCGATCTATTTGTCATTAAAAAATATTTTTACTCAATATTAATTATTATAACAGCTGGATAAAAAAAAATACTTTTTAAGCAAAAATAAAATTGAAATAGTAGAATATCATTTTTTATTTATTAACAAAATAATACTCAACACATTTTTATTTTTAAAAAATGTCTTTATTTTTTCAACACTATTGTAATAATTAACCTGGATAATTACCAACTAAAAAAATTAAAAACAAAACAAAAAAACATCTTATGTTAAAAAAATTAAAAAAAAAAAGAAGTTTCGATCTAGTTGTCATTAATAAAATATTCTTACTCGATTTAATTATTATAACAGTTTGGATCAAAAAATATTTTTTAAGGAAAAACAATTGAAATAGTAGAAATATCATTTTTTTTTATTATCAAAACAATACTCCTTTCCTTATCACATTTTTATTTTTAAAAATATTTGTGACCGTCAAATTAGTATTATAATTAACACTCGTTAATATTATATCGTAATAGAAATTGCTACACATCCTTAAAAATAAAAGAATTTTTAAAAATAAAAATAGATTAAGATGATGAGACATTGTTTTAAAATAAAAAAATATTTTTTTTCCATACCAGTCAGAAAATCATCCTTTACTTTTGCCCAAATAACATTGATTAAAATTATTTTAATATTGATAAAAAAGTACTTTAAACTTAGTCAAAATGGTTTGCACTAAAAACTATTTTAAAGTTTTAGGATTTATTCATCCGAAATCGTTATTTAATCTCACCTCGGTCAAAATATAAAATTGCTCCGACTTGTATAAATTTTAAAATTACTTTAATAATGTTGTAGCAATATACTTAAAATAATTTTAGCTAAAACTATTATAATGTAAAATAGTTTGATTAATATTGTTTAGTACCATGCTATTATCTATATTTTAAAATATTATTATAGGAAATTAGTCTAAAGCACATATCTTTTAAACTGACATAAAAAAAACACTAAACCATTTACGACAAAATTTTCAAAAAATTGGTCAGAAAAACAATTACAATCAACTTTGCGATGAATAAATTTTCATTGTGAGTAATTCATTGTCAAATTTTATAATGAAAACATATAAATTTGTCATAACTTTTATGAGGAATTATATTTTCATCATCAAATTTATAACAAAAATAAAATTCTTAATAGAATTTAATTATGTAGGATCGTAAAACGACTCGGAATCTATTTGATTTGGTAAATCGATTAGGAGTTCATTTATGACTTTCCTAAGTGTCTAAAGGAAAGTTATGGTGTCCCTTCGGGGCGGTGCGATGATTAAGACATGGAGTGTTACCACATGAGGTCTTGGGGTCGAAACTCAGCGTGACCGAGTATAACCTCCCCTATGTCTTGGCCATTTACACTAATGGCTAGTACTCACCCGTGATTTACCTCCTCCGTATTGGCCTAGGGACGGGTTGGCGGGGGCGCTGGGGCGAGCAAATCGTCTTTTTTTTTTTGTCACATAAAGGAAAGTTATGGTCCCCTCGGATGGGTCTAGTGGTTAGCGCATGAAGTATTGCCATCATGAGATCTGGGGTTCGAATCTCGACAAAGTTCCGTGATTTACCTCCTCCGTGTTGACCCTGGGACGGGTTGACGGAGGGCACTGGGGGTGAGCGTATTTGTCTTTTGCCACCATAAAGGAAAGCTATGGTGCAGCGGCAGTTCGAGCCTCAGCTATGACGAATTTGTAAGAATTTTTCCTCCAAATGGAGCACACAACTAAAGGATACTGGGCTCCTGGGGTGCCCGCTCGACATTACCCAGTCTGGTTAATCATTTTCGATTTACGACGAATTCTGAATTCGTTCCAAAATTGACGACAAATGCTAAATTCATCCCAAAATCTTTACATTGATTACAAATCTTGAATTCGTTGCTAATTCATCGCCAAATTGGCAATGAATTCAGCGAATGATACAAGTCAAATTGGCAAAGAATTTGAGATTCATCGTTAATTGACAACGATTTGTATGACAAATATAATCTTAGTGACAAATTTTACTACGAAAATAATTGTGTTGTTAATTTAAGGATAAATTTATTTTTTTGGCAAATTTTATTATTAATTAGTGATGATTGTTGTTTTCGTCCCTAAAATTTTATTATTATTAATTAGTGATCATTGCGATCTTTCGTCCCTAAAATTTATCACTAAATTAGTATGTTTTTAGTTCAATCACGTCTTGAATAAATGAAATGAAATAAAATAAAATAAAATAATCAGCATAGTGTTTGTTCATATTTGATAGTTAATTATAAATAAGTGTTTATTATTGCTGTTAGGCGAGGTGCTTAATAATTAAAAGAAAAGCAATGACACTAATTAATTAATTAATTAATTAGGTGTAAAGATGTAGATATAAAGAAAGTGATATGTGATCAAGGGGTGAGTCACGTTCAAATTTATCAGGATTGTAGCCCGGGGTCGATGGAATTTAGAAAGGGACAAATCCATGAATTTATCATGGAGAAGGACAACATCGGCTTCGACATTCATAGCCCACCCACCGGCTCTGCAATTGTACATAATTATAGCTCTCGACTCTAGTAAAAAAAGGGCTCCACTGACTAATCAATCAACTAATCAAAGATTACGAAATATAATGATTTCTACAAATTAATTAGAGGGTAAAATAATAAGTGTTTGAATAATTATAATAAGGTGTCATTTTTAATAATTGTTAATATATGTCCTTCTAGAGGAGGCCCGGGGTGGAAAAAAAAATGTCCAAAATAAATTTAGACCCCAACTACTTAAAACCCCAATTACATGCCTATAATATATAATACTAAAAAAATAATAATTTGGACCTTCTCAAATCATCGGTCTAGGATCATCGCCTAGTGCCGCCCTCCTCCAAAACCGACCCTAAATATATATATATATATATATATATATATATATATATATATAAAATCTGAAAAAGAAGATAGGATCAGTAGAGATGCAATGGTGCAATTTGGCACAACTTTAAATTTTTTATGATTATCGAGCATATTTGATCGAAATATTTAACTACTCAAAATCTTAAAAAGGAAAAAAAAAGGTATGAATAAATTCAATGGATTAGGAAAAAGCTATTATTGTTTATAATGATAGAGGGTTTAAAATCAGAAAAATGATTATAGATAAGAACTAGGAAAAATTATTAGAGCATCCATGTGTTCTTTATTATTATATCTAAAATTTAGAATAAATAATTTACTTTATTAAATTTAGATAATCATTTTTCACTACACACTATATCAACTATCTTAAAATTTTCATCATCCTTAATTTTTTATTATTTCTTCTCTTTATTCTCTTTTTTATTATTATATTTATGTAATGAGAGAAAGGAGAGAGATTGAAAAGATTGAGTGGAAGGAGAGAAATTAAAAAGAAATATTATTTTATTTTTATGATAGATGTTTCATTCTCAAAATTTAAAAAATCATTATTCATCATATCTAAATTTAGGAAATAAATAAGATAATTGATCGTGAAGATTTTTTAATTATCCTATTTAAAATTTAAAATAAAATTTTTAAATAAATAACTGACACGTGGATGAGAGTAAATTTAGGAGAATACATGTAATAATGTCAATATGTCACAAAGCTAAAGAAGTTATCAATATTGCAAACGACAAGGAAAGGAAACTTTTTATGTTATTATATGCAAAATAAGGAAGATCAATAGATTTTTATAAATGTTTTGGGTCGCAATTTTGCTAAGGAGACCTTTTAAATGGTATTTTTTACGAGATAAAATTTTTGGATGATAATTATGGACAATAATTATTTAGAAGGGGCTAAGTACTTTGAGTAAAAGGGGAGTATTAGAAGAATATTTTAAATATTCGATTATAATAAAAAAAATTGTATAAATATTAAAGTATCATATATTACTTTATAGTCAACTTTACAAAATTTAATTTTAAATATTCTATATCACTATTTAATTACTAAATAATTCACATCAGTTATTATTTTAACATGACAAAAAGGAAAATAAAATAAAATAAAAATTGGGAGGTGAAACGGAAAAGAGCCAGCGAGCCTCCATCCGCGTGTCGAGAACGTCCATGGTTGCTCCTCCCGTCAACGGCGGATCCGCCTATTTCTAGCCATTTCTGCCACCTTCCCCTCCCAATCTCCCCCTTTCTCCTTCTCCTCCTCGTCCTCCCTTCTGCACTTCGCTTCGATCTTCTTCGTTTCCTGGCCTCCGACTCGCCCTGTTAGGGATCGGGGCAAATTTGGCAGATTGAGACAGGTGTGCATATTCCCATTTTTGTTTCGTCGTTTCCATCGCGACCTCTTGATTGGCCGTCTTTTTTTTTTCCCTAAAAGATCGTCCTTTTTTTACTGCGTTTGTGGTTTCTGATTCCATGAATGTTAATTTAGATGTGCAAGTGTTACGTTGATTCGTTGTTATTGTCAGTGGAATTGTATTGAGGTCTTCTCTTTATGGTGGTTTGCTATTGACTAAATACTCAGATGAATGCGATCCTGTCTTCCAGCGTTTTCAGAGAGTAGAAAGCAAGAGCCCTAATATCTGTGGCTTATTTTCCTATTTCTTGCTCAGTTACTGCTTTTGGATCTTCCTGTCATGCTTTGGCACTTTTCTGTCGGTTTTCTGTGCTCCCTCGGATCATTTTCCGGCACAGCACAATCAGCTTGGTGGTTTGAGGCACCTCACTTGTTATATTGAACTCTAATGTCTCAGTATGTAATTGAGATTGCTTTCGTCTTTTCTCAAAAAACAGAAAAGAAAAGAAAAGAAAAGAAAAGAAAAGATCTTTGGGATTGTTTCAAATATAACATGGGGGGAATCAACTTTTTTTTTTTACCCGATCCATCCGATATCTTCTTCTTCTATGGATTTCTTTGGCATTTTACCTTGAAACAAGAAAGAGTAACAGTTTGAAACTGTTTGTTTATGATTGATGAATCAGAATATTCAATCTGCAAGGATAAATCGGTGTTTACACCGTTTTGTTCTTGTAAATTTTAGAAATCCTACTTATTTTACCCTTCTTTTTAGGGGCTGAAACCAGACGAGGATTAAGGAGGGCTGTTTAAATCACTCTGGAAGTCACTGAGATACCATTCCCTCGCACCTTGCAAAAGGTGCGGGCTTGGGAGGATGCACTTTTCCCTCTCATCTCTATTCCAATTTGCACTCTTCTACTCGTCAGGATTCTCTGTCATATCATAAAGGGATCTCCAATCGATAATGGCTAACCAGTGAATACGGTTCCATGGAAATAGACCACTTTATTCTTATCTGCTAATCTTCCTCTTTAGATGTTTAGAGTTTGGTAGGTGTTCTCCAGAATTATAGGTAACTATAGTTGTCAACTGAAAAATGGCATTGATCGGTTGCCTCTCTGCTCTTTGGGTTGGAAAGAAGAGGTCCAAGGTGAGCAAATATAATATTCTGTTTTCGTTTCTCTTTGATAAATTTATTTCAAGGTTTGTTTGCAGAGATTGCAGAAGGAAATCCATTCTAAAAAGGAAAACATCATGGGAGATCCACCACTTAAGTCAGAAGTTACTTTCTATGAATCCCTCCAAACATCTATCAAGGATGCATCTTTCAGACACTCTGATCAAATAGAAACCAATGCAACTAGAAAAGGTTCTGCTGAACAGAAATTGCTTGGGGTTGAAAAAATGATGAGAACTCTCTCCAAATAGACGTGGCAGCTGAATCAGCTTATGAGGGAGGTGATGAACATGATGAGATCACGTCATTTAAAAGGGATTTTTCTGAACTTGATTTGCAGGCCCTGGCAGAAAAAGATGAGACCAATTCCTATGGTTTGAACCAAAAACTGATCAATGAACCTGACAACCAATCTGAGAAAGACGAGGGAATAACACCTGAATTAGTGATCCAGAGTGGGCATGTAAGTGATCCAGGGATGGGCTGCACTAACGCTTTTTGGGGATGTCCAATATTGAAGCGGTCATGCTCTAATATTGAGACGAAGAGATCTAGTAAACATTTTATGTCCCCAGCCAAGTCCCATTCATATGATGACCTCAAAAACTTGCCTGGAAATTTCCCTGAAGAACAACAAAAGGATATCCTCGGTAGCCCTACATCAGTAATAACTTCTTGCAGTGCTGATAAAGTAATGCTAAAGAAGAGATCTTCGAGCCAGGTACTTCCTTCAAGAAGTAGGAAGGTTTGGTGGAAGCTTTACCTATGGAGCCACAGAAATCTTCATCAGAACTGGTCTCTGGAACCTCATTGGAGTGCTTCCATCAATCATAAATCCAACCAGAAGGATGGTTACTGCTCTGATACAGTAGGACCCGGTGGGGGAACTGATTTGAAGAACAAGAAAGTTGTGGAAGAGTCTGAGATTAAGTTTAGGAATGATGTATGGCCTCCAAACCAGTGGGTTGCTTTTTCAGCAGAATCTTCTTCTTTAGATAGAGTGGGCGCTTGGGTACATAGTCTTGATGATTCTCCATTATGCCCAATTGAGTATGAGTATAATGGAGATGAAATTGCACCTGAGTCTGCTACTCCCCCAAGTTTTCTAGACATTGGAGAATCATCCATAAAAAACAACACTCGAGGTGGTCGGCATGGACTGGAAGACATCTTGCAGGCCAACAACATTATACAATCCCTTCCTCCTTTTTCTTCAGTTGTTCACATAGCCAGCATGGGCTTAAAGGTCATACCCGCAATTTCAGCTTTTAGTAGCCTCCGGTCAGTCAATCTATCTGGCAACTTCATAGGTAAAGCTTAGCTAGGGAATTATGTAATAAAAATATGAATCGTATATAACCATGGATGCGGCATGTGACGTGTTTCGTGTTTTCTGCAGTTCACATTTCACCAGGATCTCTACCTAAGAGTCTTCATATGCTTGACTTGTCCAGGAATAAGATTGCTACAATTGATGGAGTTAGGGAACTGACAAAGCTTCGAGTTCTTAATCTCAGCTACAACAGACTCTCACGAATTGGTCATGGTATGAATAACAATTTTTATCCTTTCGGTAGCGGAGTTGCTTGTTTTGTTCGTTGATTTAGTTCTTTCTCGCATGAAAAACTGCGAGATGAATATCCAAACAATAATATCTGTGTTTGGGTTACTGAGTACTTCTATCAATCTTACTAGTTACAATAACCTTGGAGGATTTCAATGAGTTGAATTATTTAATGAACAATGTGCCATTTGTTGTCTTCTAATTCTGAGTATATGTTTTATACGCTTCTTGTTGCTTGGCATATCCATGTCGTAGTTGTCAGTATGGTCACTTGTATGCAGGTACAAGTCTCTTTCTGTATTGAACACTTGCCGCCCCATCCATTTAAATTCTACATTCTAACAGACCAAGTGGTCCGTTCACTATCTCCTGCTCTCCTAGTTATATAATTATTCCCAACTTTTAATTTTGTAAAAGAGATCATGACTTGGTGGTCAACTCTTTGTTTTCCTTTTTGCAATGCCTTCTGGCGTTATGATCATGACTTGGTGGTCAACCATAAGATTCTTGGTACTATTTCCTCTCACCTTGCATGTTAATATTCAGAGTTTGAAGATAGTTAAGTTTAAGCCATCTACCGTACACAGAAACTGTCATGGTTTAATGCCTTTGAGAAGCTAATAAGCCATTAGTAGAGTACTTCACCTAAAAATGATTTGCAAATCATTTTTAGAGGAAGTACTGATATTGCTCTTGAATTCTTCATCCTGTTCAAAATTATGATCAAACCTGATTTTCCAGGGCTGTCGAACTGCACCATGATCAAGGAGCTGTATCTCGCTGGAAACAAGATAAGTTGCGTGGAGGGTCTTCACAGGCTTCTGAAACTTGCTGTTCTGGACCTGAGCTTTAACAAGATAACAACGGCAAAGGCTTTGGGCCAACTAGTTGCCAACTATCACTCTCTAGTGGCCCTCAACCTACTCGGTAACCCGATTCAGAGCAACATCGGAGATGACCAGATCCGCAAGGCGGTCTGCGGCCTCCTCCTACACCTTGCTTATCTGAACAAGCAGCCCATCAAGCCAGTTGGAGCCAGGGAGGTAGCCACGGATAGCGTTGTAAAGGCGGCACTGGGAAACAGTAGCTGGAGTTCTCGTCGGAGGTCAACTAGACGAGTTGGTCATGGTTCAAGTCCTTTAATCAAGGGCACCGGCGAGGGTAGGAGCTTCCGAGGTGTCATGCATCCGCCACGGATCAACAAAGACAAATCAAAGAGCAGAGATCAACACTTCACTTATCGGAAATGATAGCATACGAAAGCTTCTCGCTCTCGATGTAAGAGTTTTGTTCGGAATAAGCTGGAGAAGATTGAACTGGTTGGCTCAATCTATAATTTGCTTTCTATTTATACAAATAGTAATAAGCTGGAGAAGATTGAACTGGTTGGCTCAATCTATAATTTGCTTTCTATTTATACAAATCTACTATTTGTTTCTAGTTTTGTGCAATAATGGAAGACAAATATGGGTGATGTAGGGAGTGATTTCTCAATAGTTGACCTCCTTCATTCAACGAAAACTTAGTGTTTGACTTGATAATAGCTCATTTATATTAGTTCGATAATATTATCCATTTAAAAAAAAGGATGAGTCAACATTTTTGAATAGAGTTTACTAATAATTATGATCAAACTTAACTACTCATTGATATCCGCCATCCTTGAACTTGCTCTCAGAGCCTGCACATGGAACAAGAACAGAGCTCAATGTTCAAATATTAAAAATATGAATAACGATTTTTTTTAAATATAAATAAAAAATTTATGAAATTCACCTCTTTTTCCCAATCACATCTGATGGTAAGGAAAACCAGTATTAGTGTCTGAATTGCTGTGCCACAAATCATTCCTCCCCAAATACCCTACCAATTTATTTCAATTATTATTATTGTATTATATATATATATATATATCATTTGAGAATAATTTTGTTGACTTATTTTGAAAGGCCCAATTACCTGAACTCCAAAATCGAAGGCCCAGCCCATGATGACTCCAAGAGGAATTCCAATTAAATAGTAGCTGCCAATGTTGACAAAAGCCACCGTTCCTTGCCACCCTGCCCCAACTGCCACTCCTGCACGATTTTTTTTAAAAAAAAATTATAAAAGTATTTAATAAAAAGAAGGAAAAAAAATAAAAAAAAGGACTCTTTTTATTTTTAAAAATCATCTAAACAAGAAAATTTAAATTGAGGATTTCAGATATAAAATTATAGATGAAATATTATTTTAATATTTTTTTTAAAAAAATAATATGAACTTTTGATAATAATGATGAGAAGGGTTTTCTTTTTAAAAAAAATGTCAGAAAATAAAATTTAATTAATTGTGGGTAAAAAAAGAAAAATGGGAGACACCGGAGAGAACTGGCTGGACGCTGTTGAGCAGAACGGTGAACGCCAAGAGCAAGGAGAGCTTGTCCGCCGCCTGGATCACCACCGGGCTCGAGGTGAAGATGAGCGCAAAGATGTCGTGGAGCCACATGATGAGGGCGCAGATGATGAGCCCGATCACCGACGAGGTGACCGTCGATACGACGGCCGAGAATTTCGCGCCTTTGCCGTTGCCTGCTCCGAGCTCATTCGCCACTCGCACTCTTGCATTGCAAAAAAATTAACGAAGCTTAATCATGAACAAACTCGATCAAAGGTTTCATTTTGATCCCTCTGAGATTCCACAACGACTGTGTAAAAATCTGTAGATGAATGCATACCCTGTTCCGGAGAAAAATCCCAAAGGAATCATCAACTCCCATCCGTTTATATTCATGCTGCATTCAGTTTCAGTAATGATGATGATGATGATGATGATGATGATGATGAAGAATTCAATTAATCAATAAAATGGAGGATATTTTACCAGATGGAAAGTGCGTCCACTGCAATCTTGGCGTCGCTAAGATTTCCTGTTAATAAGATCAGTATTCTGTAGTACCAAATCTCCAAGCTGCAGAATCATATAGCAGAGGTTGAATTTGGTGTTAAATTTCAATTTTTGGATAGGATTAGATCGCCGGAAGCAGAGTGGACGGACCACATCATAATGCCGGAGCCGGAGGAGAGCTTCAGGAAGTCCCAGAGGCCGACGAATGCCTCCATGGAGAAGCCGTTCCATGTATCCGGGCACCCACCGGCGACGACGTAGATGAACAGCATGATGGCGCCGGCCCACCAGGAGAAGTTGAGCGTCATCGCGGTGCCGAAGAGGCCGAACTGGAGCTTGACGACGCAGATCCAGGTGACAAAGAGGTGGATGAGGAGGGAGACGAAGGAAATGACGGCGGTGACGTTGTTCTTGAGCTGGCTCTGGAGGAAGCGGACGATCGGGAAGTAGAAGGCGAAGCAGAAGTGGAGGGGGATGGACCAGATGGATATCACGCCGGCCTGCTTCGCCAGGTCCGGCGGCTGCCCAAGGAGGAGGAGCAGCGGGGTGGCGAATAAGTATATGGGAAGGAGGAGGACGGCGCAGAGGAAGAGCACGATCCAGGAGCGCTGCATGTAGACGCCGAGCATGTGGTACTTCTTTGCACCGTAGGCTTGGCCGCAGAGCGTCTCCAGGGCGCTCGCCATGCCCAACTGCACCAGAAAAACCTTCCATTTTTAGACCAAATCTGACCGGACTCAAGCCAAAACCCTAAACCTACCATCAAGCCGAAGCTGAAGCCGACGATGACGGCGTTGGCAATGGACATGGAAGCGAGCTCAAGGTCACCCAGGTGGCCGGCGAAGGCCTGTGAGATGACGTTCATGCTGTAAATGACGACTCTGCCGAAGATGGCCGGCCCGACAATCCGCCACAGCTTCTTCGATTCGATCCAGCTCCTCTCCACCCATCCGACGACCTCCTTCTCCTCCGGTACTCGAACTGCGTGGTCCAAAAGCGGCGCCCTCTCGACTCCGGTCTCCATTGTTCTCGCTCCTGCGTCTTCTCCGATTGTATATGAAGAGCGGAGAGGTGTTCGATGAAATGGCTGAGAGAGATTATAAAATTCTAAATTTTCGTAATCTAATTACGACTATCTTAATGCATTATTATTATTAATGAAAAGAATGTTTTTTTTCTCCATTTTTGTTATCCTTTTATTAATAAAAATTAATTATTGGTGTCTGACAATATAATAAATATTTTTGTTTCGAATGATTATTTAGTTGCAGAAAGTTTCTTTATTTTAATAAAATAATAATAATTTTGTATTTAGTTATATTAAATATTTTTGTCAACAAGTGGCAAGTGTTTAGTTGAAAAACGTTTCTTTGTTTAAATAAAAAAGTAATTAGTAAGTACTTATTATAATAATTTTTATTTAATGTATTTGATATTTTTGTTAATTATAACAAACATCTAGAAGTATTGGTGGGAGGTAATGATCTTCCTCTGTTAATAAATGTGGAGGCTATTTAGTTTGGACCCTTTGTCTCCATTTCTCTCTGTCCCTGTGTCCCATTGTCGATCGGACGGATCAGATTAAATCTCAAGGATGTTTTGCATATCACGAGGATACTGTACATATTTTAAAGATATCATGATATCTTAAGATTTAATCTGATCCGTCCGATCGATAATAAGACACGGGGACAGAAAAAAATGAGGACAAAAAATCTAAATTAGGGGACTATTACCCTCATCAATGTAAAGATTGGACTAGAGATTAGTCCAACTTTTACAGACCAGATCAGAGGATCACATCCCTTTATTTGGTATATTTTTTTTACCTACATAAATATGTAGAGTCCGTATTTATATAGTTATTTATTCTAATAGATTTTGAGATTAGTTTTATTGTAAAATATTTTGTTAGATCTGATTTTTTTTTTAACACAAAAAATCATTACATTAGAATAAAATATTTTCATAATTTATCTGTATCTCAATAAATGGACTTAGGTGAAAGCTCACAAGTATTTTTACTTAGTTGTAGAGTTGTAGGAAGCCTTTGAGTTTAATAAAAAATTAATTATAATGCAAATATTTATAATAATTTTTTATTTAATTATATTAGAAATTTTTTAATTATAATAAGCGTCAAGAAATGTTTTGACAAGTACTTTTCTTTAGTTGCAATTTTATAAAGCAAAAATTATAATATTTATTTATTTAATCAGTGTCTACCTATACATCTATATAATAAATATGCTTTTATTTAGTTACAGTTTAATAAAAAATATTAATTAGGATGCAAATATTATAATTTTTTTATTTATATTACATATTTTTATTTAGTTATAATAAGTGTCTAAGTGTACGATTATATAAAAAAATTAATTAGAATACAAATATTATAATATTTTTTTTATTTATTTATATTAGATATTTTTGTTTGGTTATATATATATATATATATATATATATATATATATATATATTAGTTATAATAAGTGTCTAAGCGTACGATTATATAAAAAAATTAATTAGAATACAAATATTATAATATTTTTTTATTTATTTATATTAGATATTTTTGTTTGGTTATAACATTTATTTATATATATATAAAAAAGTGATTGTGTATATATATATATATATATATATATATATATATATATATATATATATATATATTAGTTATAATAAGTGTCTAAGCGTACGATTATATAAAAAAATTAATTAGAATACAAATATTATAATATTTTTTTATTTATTTATATTAGATATTTTTGTTTGGTTATAACATTTGTTTATATATATATAAAAAAGTGATTGTGAACCCGCGTCGCGTGTGTAATATAATACATTAAAATTATATTGACCCTTTATAATGAAATTATATTAATTAAAGTATTTTAGCGTTAAAATATTAAAATAGAGTCATTAGGGTAAAGTACCTGACTTTTGAAAATCTGAATTATTTGGGTCTTTGAAAATCCGAATTGTTTGGATTTTCGAGTGTCACCCTTACGTTCAGAATCAAGAATTAATTATTTGGGTAAGATATCCTTACGTTCAGAATCAAGAATTAATTATTTGGGTAAGATTCGTCAGACCCATGCAATAGTGTAATAATGCAAGGGTGAGACTAGAGAATCCCAGCAACAAACTATTGTAACGGGCTTCCATATGAAAAAAATTAATTTAATTTAATATTATACTTATCTTAGTAAAAAAACTAAGAAAAGTATATTTTTTAACGGCCTAAAATATTTATAGAACCTTCTTTGATCATAGTGTTCAATTCTAAAATGTGAGACTAAAGAGAACTATATTTTTTTTATATAAAATAATCAGAGAAAATTAATGATGAGAAAAATTCATAATAATACGTCGCAGCTGAGTCTCGAACTCTAGATCACTGATTGTTTCGCTTGTAGAATTACTAATAAATCTTGAAATTATTTTTAGTGTGAATAGAAAAAAGGATATTAATGTAAATTCATTTTAGGTTTCACGAAAGTTAGTTAGTAAAGGGGAAGATTTTTAATAAAATAGTAAGATATATATATATATATATATATATATATAAAAGATTTATTATGAAAAAAATTATCTATCAATTATTCTACTATTCAACCTCCAACCCCTCATTAATTGACTGATCTACTAGCCTTTGCACCTTGACCATCCATTTCCACCATCAAAATGGATTGTTAGCTTGCGGGCGGACGGTGGCTTGCGAGCGGCCGATGAACTAATGAGGAGGATAAGTAAAATAGGAAGAAGAAGGAATAAGTGGTAGTTAGGTTCACGAACGGTCAATGTAATAATAAGCATCAATTTATTCCTATCTCAAGTAAAGATCCATTATCGAAAAAGATCATCTCTCCACATGGAGAGACGATGCAATCTGAATTCTAGATTGTAATGAGTATCGTTTGTGATTATAGTCATTTGTTGTCATTAGGGCACTTACCTCAACATTCATATGTCTAAAGGTTTCCAGACTCGGGCACAGGTTATCCATTGACAAGCTTTGGCACATTGACAATAACAGATCAGACTGAAATAGAATGAAAGTTTTGCGATGTAATCGAATAACAATGTGTTTGAAGTAGCACAGGACGGGAGAGCATTGAGGAAAATAGAGAAAATATGCAACAGAAATGAATTCTGAGCAATCACTCAGCATGGTGCCATTTATATGTGATCCGTATGGCGTGTTGTGAGTGGCCCTGAGAATAACATGGACCCGATAGTCAAGATGATATGACAATCAAAATCAAGGTAAGGTGGCAGTCAACGACAAGGAGACAGTCAGGGTGCACATAATCAGACAGACCACTCACCTTTGAGGCTTAGTTCCTCGCTCTCCAAGTGCAAGTCTCTCATTATACAATCGGTCTGCCTTAGAATCGGTTGAACCCACTGTCCCTAGCTCCCCACTGCTACAACTCTCAACATAAGCCCGATCGACCCAAAAGTAGTTAGACTCATGGGGCTCAGCTCCCCATTTCTAAGCGTTAAGGCACTCAACATGTAGACGGTCGGCCCAAGAATCAGTTGGACTTATGGGGTTCAACTCCCCACTTCACAACATTGAGGCACTCAGCATATGGCCGGTTGGCCATAGAACTAATTCCTACTGGGCCCAACTCTCTACTTCTACAAGACAACTCTTAGCGTATAGCTAGTCAGACTCAACGTCGGTCGGACATCCATAGTTCAATTCCTCACTCCTCAAGGGCAAGGCCTCCAGCACAGGGTCGGTCAACCCAAAGTGTCAGTCAGACCTTCTAGGGCTTAGTTCGAAGTTCTTCAAGGGCAAGTCTCACAGTATATAGCCGATCGACCAAATAGTCAGTCGAACTTTCAGGGACTTAACCCCCCTCCCCCCCCCCCCTTTTCAAGGGTCAGGCCTCCATCATATGGCCAGTTGGCTCAAAGTGCTGGTCAAACCTATGAGGATAAGCTCCCTACTTCTCATATGTCAGTCTCCCAGCATACAATTGGTTGGCTACAAGGCCGGTCAGATTTCTTTCGGGAGACAACAGTGTTAGAGAATTGTAATAATTTGTTAGAGAATAATGATATATCACTCGTCGGGGAATATTTCGCTATCCTAGCATATGCACATAATGGAACCTTCCTCCAAGGGTGATCGTACCTCTACCTTTATTCGATATATTCTTACACCACTGTGGAGGTTACGAGGGTTAGTATAAAAAAGGGTCATCTTCATTGGCCATGTACGCTTTACTACATGCTCACTAACGCTCATTTACGTTTTACTATGCATGCACAATACATCTATGTTATTGTTCTACTGTTCATCTTCTTCTCCACTTTTGTCCACTATTCTGACTTGAGTATCGGAGTATCTACGCCATGGACTCCTCCCTGGTTCTCGCTCTAACATTTCCATTTGCTCTCTTTTGTGTGTGCAGAAAGGAAGCGCTCAAGGCCATCTTCTTCCACCTCAGAGTTTTCTCATGGTCAACAACAGAGCCATCTACCCAAGCGCGTTATCTCCCCCGATTTCATACAAGGTCAAATTTAGTGTCGTCTGTGGGAACTTTGACAGGATATGAAATATGGAGATGGATGAGACTGGATGATTTACATAGTTACTTTTTGCAAGAATATTTGGAGATGCTACTAAATACTCGAGCATAGAAGTTAGTGCAACAACAACAAGTAGCAGCCAGGGGTCCCCTATCGCACGACCCAGTTGAAGGCGCTGGAATTTCGTTCTGTTTAAATTTCTCTTGTATAAAAATTGTACAAATACAAAACTTTTCCTAGGAACCCACATGTTCGATCAGACATGTGTTTGATCAATCAAGCAAGTTCTTGACGGATCAAAGCACACCTTGATCGAGGCACAAGATCGCTGGCCTCTTGTGTTGGTATTCATGATCCATACAAAGGAAACTAAACTAATTACGCAGCGTAATTAAAGAACTAGTTGTACCTTTCCTTTGTAGCCAAAGACCTCTTGATCTTCTGCTGTATTCCTCTCCTCTTCATGGACGTCGTGTGGGTGACGATCTACCAAGACAAAAACCACCCTTCTTCTCTTCTTTGTTTCCAAACCGTTGGCCACCAAAAGGAGGCTCTAGGATGGGTGCCTTCTCCTCTTCTTCCTCTCCTCCAAGCCGCCGACCCTAAGGTGGAGTTGGAAGAGAATTGTGCCGCCGACCCTAAGGTGGAGAAGGAGAACCTTGTGCTGTCGGCCCTAAGGTGGGTGCCTCCTTCTCTTCTCCCTCTTCTCCAAGCCGTCGGCCCTAGGGGATTCTAGGAAAGGGTGTCGACGACCCTAGCAAAGGGAGTTGTGGAAAAAACTTATGTTTAGGGGGCGTCACCTCCCCTTTTTATAATCCTTGCCGTCGGTTACAAAGAAAGAAAAAATAACAGAATTCTGTTTAGAAAAAATCTCCCTTTTATTTTTTATAACCAAATTTTGTTGGGGTGGAAGCGAGGCTTTATATAGAGGCTACAACAAGGAGCTAGAGGAGGAATTGGTTTAGGCCTCCTGATGGGCTTAGGCTTCCTGTGTTCGGCCCTAACACCCAACTCAAGTCCATCAATAATAATCCATACCACTAAAGAGTTATTATTGAACTACCGCACCAATCCCATATTACAATATTAGCTCCTTCTTATCATGAGTGCGTTAATCTCCCTATGTTTAAGATATCGTATGTCCGTTAATTAAATGAGTTACTGACAACTCAATTAATTAACATCTGATTTCAAGAGTAGTACCACTCAACTTTATTATCATGCCAGACTAAGTCCACCTGCAGGGTTTACATGATAATCCTTATGAGCTCCTCAAGGGGACATCATCAACCTAAATAATTAGGGCATAGATTCCTTCTATAATCAATAACACATCATATAAACAGTACTATCTCCCAACTCATCGAGCTTATTGATTTAACGAATAAATCTCACCCATTGATAAGTTAAAGAAATAAATACTAAGTATACGTGCTTGTTATTATATAGGGATTAAGAGGACGCACATCCACAATAATAGAGGTTCTGTTCTTTTATGTAGTTAGTATAAATCGAACAACCTCAAATGGTCCTGCTCAATACACACATAGTGTACTAGTGTAATTTTATAGTCAAGACAGACTAATACCAAATTACACTACAACCGTTCCAATGGTTTATCTTAATCCATCTTGGTTGTGAGCTATACTACTTATAATTTATAAGGAATCGATAATATGATCTTCTGTGTGGCACCATACATCATGTTATCTACAATATAAATTAAATGGACAACTGCATTATATATAAATATAAAATACAAACATTTGATCAAAGTGATTCTCATTTCAAAATAGATGTTCATATAAAAGTTAAGCTTATAGTATACATCCCAACACCGGTTGCATCGACAATGGGCCCTCACATTGAGCGAGGGACTCAAGTGGAAGGACCCACTGGGTTTCCACCCATTCCTCCTCCAGCTGGTTTCATGCAAGTGTCGGCGTAGCTAATTAGCCCGCCGCCTGTGCCACCCTCTCCAATCGCATACCACCAGGCATTGTTCTGCATGCCCTTTAACGATATAGGCCGAGCAGAAAGGCCACAAGGATCATCTTTTAGGGATGCACCCGCTAGGGATCCGTGAAAGGAAAAAAGCTTAGGTCCCTAATGGTTCTCCGGAATGGATAAGCATGTCATTCTCTCAACAAATATGGGAAGACAAATTGCCAAACCACTTCCGCCCTTTAACGATCGGATAATACAGAGGAGCAATCGACGTAGAAGATCATATACTCAAGCTCAAAAGTGCAGACATCCTTCACCAGTATATAGATAGCGTTAAGTGTCGAGTGTTCCTTACCACTTTCTCCGCCTCGACACAAAGATGGTTCAACCAACTTCCCGCTAAGTTCATTTGTTACTACAAGGACTTCCGCAAATCATTCCTCCACCACTTCGCCAGTAGTTGACACTACTATAAAACCACGTTGAGTCTATTTTCCCTCAAACAGGGGCCCAAAGAGGCATTGAGTGCATACATCAAGGGATTTAACTATGTGACCATGAACGTTCCTTTAGCCACCTCGGAGATCCTAGTGAGTGCCTTCTCTCAAGGGCTCACTAATGAGGAATTCTTCCGATCCCTGATTAAGAAGCCTTCTAGAGATTTCGACCACCTACTTGGAAGGATCCAAGTATGACCATGTACATCAATGTGGAGGAGGCTCAATCCGCTCGGAAGAAGGAGGTTGTCACACTTGCTCCCGAGCGCAAGCCCCATCCCCTCCTCTTCAGCATAAAGCCCCGAGCGAACCCCAATCACATCATCACGAGTAGCAGCCTAATGTTATACAACATGTGGAAGCCAAATGGGCGTGATTCCCTGAGCCCCCGATGGACTCCAAGGCTTTACACCTCCCATCGTTCAAAAACGTACAATACCCAAGACTGTTATCACTACAATCAAAAGAAATGTCTGGTGGCTAACTAAGGGTTTCTCTAGTGCTCACCGTCTCCCAACAATCGACGTTACCAGTGATTAAACAGACCGCCCCGAAGAGACCACTCAGACGTCGAGCGGTGCCAGCAAGCGCCCCAACATCAAGAGAACAGGGCCTAGGCCCCCAACTGAGTTGAACAGGAGCGTCCCCTGACACGGCAAGAAGAAAACTGCAGCAATACTGCTTGGGGGGATACAAACATGATCGTCAGTATCCCAACCGATGGAGACTCCAACTGGGCCCGTAGGTCACATGCTCACCGACTGAAAATCCACACACTTGGATATAGCCAAGAGCAAACACAAGGGCCCAAAATCAATTTTAGTCCCAAGGATTTAGAAGGGATGGAAGTACCCCATGATGATGCTTTAATTAGTAAGGCTATTATAGCCAATTATAACATACATCATACTTTTATTGACATAGACAACTTGATCAACATTATTTTCAAGAAGGTGTTCGAGCAACTACAAATAGAAAAGAGCGAGCTCCAACCTATAATGACACTTTTGTATGGATTCACATGCAACAAAGTTCAGCTATTCGAATAGATTAAGCTAGCCATATTTTAGGGGAGGAGCCTTTGATAAGGATGCATGGATTGACCTTCATCATGGTGGATGCGCCCCCAGCCTACAATGTAATCTTAGGTCAACCGACCTTAAATGAATTTCAATCGGTCGTATTAATCTTTTATCAGAAAATCAAGTTCCCCATGGGCGACCAGGTTGGGAAAATAAAAGGAAAACAACTGGTAGTACGTAAGTGATATATTGATGTGGTCAAGACTGAAGCTCATACAACTCGAAAAAGCCAACGAATGGAAGTTAATGTCATTCGTGAAGCTCTCACAATACTAATCTATGAAGAAAAAGTGGAGGTATAGATTCAATCGGATCATCCAGAAGTGACAACTCAGATAGTGGCAGACCTAGCACCAAAACTCAAAGTAGAGCTTGTCGCATGCCTAATGTGCAATAATGATGTCTTTGCTTGGATGCCCAAGGAAATCACAGGAATATCACTAATAGTTATGGAACATGTGCTCCACATCCATTCGGACGCTTGGCCAGTAAAAAAGAGGAAGTAAGATTACCGAGCAAAATAAAATTATCTAGGCAGAGGTAGATAAATTACTAGAGGTAGGATATATTTGGGAAGTACAATTCCCAAGTTGGTTGGCCAACATGGTCTTGGTGTTTAAGTAAAGGAACAAATAGTGAGTCTGCATCGACTTCAGAGATTTGAACAAGGCATGCCCCAAAGACTATTATCCCTTGCCCCACATCGATCAAGTAGTGGACTCAACCTCAGACTGGGAGTTAATATGCATGCTAAATGGGTACCAATACTACCATCAGATCCCGTTGGCCAAAGAAGACTAAAAAAAAGGTTAGCTTCATCACTACTGAAGGAACTTACTATTACAATATTATGCCATTTGAACTAAAGAATGCAGGAGCTACTTGCCAACGACTTATGAACAAAGTGTTCCAGAGGCAGATCAGATGGAACATGGAGATCTACGTGGATGATATTCTGATAAAGTCCCTTTGAGCAGTTGACATGTGCGCTGATATAGATGAAACTTGCCAAACATTACGGGAGTATGGACTTAAGCTCAATCCCAGCAAGTGTTTATTCAGAGCTAAAAACAAACGTCTCTTGGGATACATAGTGACGGAGTGGGGGATCGAAGCTAACCTAAGCAATGTACAGACTCTCCAAGACATGGTTCCCCCGCATAATCTAAAGGAAGCACAACGGTTGACCAGATGAATCACAGTGTTGTCTCGCTTTATATCGAGATCAGCCAACCGGAGCTTGCCCTTCTTCAAGATTCTCCATCAGGCAGCTACATTCTAATGGGATGTCGAGTGTGAAAAAACTCAAGAGGAATTAAAGAATTACCTATCCACTTTACCTGTATTTGCTAAAATAATAGTAGGTGAACCCTTGTGGGTGTACTTGTCTACTAATGAGAGTGTCATTGGGTCAGTATTAGTACGACAAGAGGGAAAGGAGTAATAACCTGTGTATTTCTTGAGTCATTTATTGAAGGATGTTGAATGTCGCTACACTGCTTTTGAGAAATTGGCATATGGCTAGTCTAGCCGCTCACAAGTTACATCCCTATTTTCTCTCTCACTTAATTATCATGTTGACTAATAGCACCCTGGGCTGAGTGCTCATCAACCCAGAGACTTTGAGGAGATTAATCAAATTGACCACGGAGCTTAGCCAATATGATAATATAGTATCAACCCAGAGTGACCATCAAAGCTCAAGTCTTGTCTGACTCTGTGACTAAAATACAAAACCCAGAGATGAAAGAAACCTGGAAGATATATATGGATGAATCATCGACTCGACAAGGTAGTGAAGTCGGGATTCTCATGATATCGCCTTGAGAAAATAGATTGCAATTGTCTGCCCGACTAAATTATTAGGCTATCAATAATGAAGCAGCATACAAGGTATTGATTGTCGGTCTGCAGGCAACAAGACATGTGGGAGCTGCTCAGGTCCTAATTTACTTAGATTCTCATTTAGCGGGTCAATAATTGTCGAGTAATTTTGAAATTAACAATGAGAGGATTAAGCTATATGCAGAGACATTCGAAAAGTTGAAGGTAGAATTTCAGGAAGTAATTTACAGAAGATCCCCTAATCAAAAAATCATAAGGCAAATGATTTATCTAAGTTGGCTGACTCCTTAATCCCGTGGATTCTAGATAAGCTTGAAGAACAAATATTATTGATAGGTCACATTAAAAGACAAGTTGAGTTGGAATTACATGATAACTGGAAAGTGCCGTTAATTTCATTTCTCCAATAAGGAATCCTACTAGTCGATCGAGAGAAAGCACATATAATTAAGAAAATGGTCGGTCAGTTCACTTTAACGGGGACCACTTATATAAGAGGGCTTTCTCTTTCCCTTACTCAAGTACTTCAGATCGGATGATGTATAATATATTTTACAAGAAGTTCATTAGGATTCATGTGGAAGCCACTCAGGTGCTCGGTCGCTTGCACGAAAGATTTTGCTAGATGGGTATGTTTGGCCCACTCTGCAAGTGAACTTGGATCGGTTGGTAGCAATTGCATATCATGTCAAAAGTACCAAAACATTTTGCACCACCCCCATAGAATTGTTAAAGACCTCAAGTATTTTCTGTCCATTCGATCAGTGGGATATGGATATTGTAGGGTCATTCCCGATGATGCTTGCTCAGAAAAGATTCTTTTTACTGGCGGTAGATTATTTTTCTAAGTGGTTGGAAGTTGAGTCATTGGAAAAGATAACTGAGTGGATGGTCATAAAGTTCCTCTAGCAGAACATTGTGTATCATTTCAGAATTCCATACAAGCTCATCTCAGATAATGGAAGACAGTTCTAGGAGTGAAAAATCTGAGAATGATGCTCAAATTATGACATCTTGAAAACTTTTACATCTATAGCGTATAAGTAATGGTCAAACGAAAGTCACCAACAGGGAAATCATTAGAAGATTCAAAACTAAGCCTGATCATATTGGAAGAAGTTGGGTCAAAGAATTGCTTAGTGTGTTGTAAGCTTACCACACCACTCCATGAGAGGCAATGGTTATAACCCCTTTTAGCCTTATTTATAGTGGAGAAGCGGTTATCCCAATGGAAGTTGGCATGGAGTCCGATCGAAGATGATTATACGACGAAAACAATTCCAGGAGGTACCTCATGGAGCTCTGATAAATGAAGTCAGAGATTAGGCAACTGCTCGGCTAATGACATACTATCCAAGAATGAAGAAAAACTACAATAAAAGAGTTATTCTAATATTTTCTCAAGTGGGGGACTTGGTCGCGAAGTGGATCAAATAGGTCGATAATGTCACGAAGTTATACCCACAATGAGGCAGACTATACAAGGTGGTGTAAAAGATTACCTCAGGCTCCTATTACCTCCAGGATGCAAAAGGAAAGAATTGGAGCGGCCTTGGAGCGCAAATCATTTGCAGCTCTATAGGGATTAAGAGTACGCTTATAATAAATTAGTTGCATTATGTTGAATATTTACACTTAATGAAAATGCAGGCAAACTTATCTCAAAAGCCATAAGTCCTAGTATCTTGTGTCATTCAATAAAGTTATAAGTGGGCATGCCCTCACGCCTATATTCTAGACTCTCGAACCGTTTGACCAAGTTCTAAGCGAGTGTGCTCTCGGGCCTATATTCCAGACTCTCGTGTCGATCGGCTGAATTATAAGTGAGCATGCTCTCGCACCTATATCCTAGACTCTAGTGTTGTTTGACCGAGTTATAAGCGAGTGTGATTTCGTGCCTATGTCCTAGACTCTCGTGCCGATCGACCGAGTTATAAGCGGCATGCTCTCACACTTATATCCTAGATTGTCATGCTATTGGGTTGAGTTATAAGAGTGCATGCTCTCGCGCCTATATTCCAGATTCTCATGTTATTCGACTGAGTTATAAGTGAGAATACTCTCACACCTATATTCCAAACTCTTGAGCTATTAGGTTGAGTTATAAACAAACTGTTGGGTTGCAAGGTTGTAAACAAAGTTCCATATTGAAAACACATGGGAAAGATCATGGATTAATAAAAGAAAGATATCTTCATTGGTATAAGCCCTTTTAGATAGAACCCAAAATTAAACCATGAGGACTTAGGCCTAAAGTGGACAATATAATGTCATTATGGAGATATCTAAATTTCTTTTGGTCCTAACAATTGGTATCAGAGCCTAAACTGCTATAACTGTTGACTGTGCACAAGAGCTATAGTCTAATTAAGTCATGTGAGTAAAATATTGACCTCAAACAAAGGAAGTGGGGGTTGTCGTGTTTGAATCAAGAGAATCAGACATTAGGCAGGAAGTTCTAGTTACGACTAGATAAGAAAGTCCTAGTAGGTCGGGTGGACCGAGGGGCAGGAAAACCTGGTGGGTTGAGAATCGGATGTGGGAAGCCTGTGGATTTTAAGGTTGCAAACAAAGTCCCACATTAAAAACACATTGGAAAGATCATGGATTTATAAAAGAAAGATATTTTCATTAGTACGAGGTCTTTTGGATAAAGTCCAAAAATAAAACCATGAGAGCTTAGGTCCAAAGTGAATACTATTATGTCATTGTGGAGATATCTAAATTCCTTTTGATCCTAACACGAACATGCTCTCGTTCCTATGTCTCAGACTCTTATGTCGTAAGCCTAGGTTATAAGTAAGTGTGCTTTCGCGCCTATATCCCAAACTCTCATGTCGTTCGGTCGAGTTATAAGTGAGCAAGTTCTTGTACCTATGTCCCAGACTCTCATGTCGTTCTGTTAAGTTATAAGAAAGCGTGCTCTCACACCTATGTCTTAGACTCTCGTGTCGTTCGATCGAATTATAAGTGAGTATACTCTCCCACCTATATTCCAGATTCTCATGCTGATTGGTCGAGTTATAAGTAAGTGTGTTCTCATGCCTATGTCCTAAACTCTCATTCCGTTTAGCCAAGTTATAAGCGAGCATGATCTCCCGCCTATATTCCAGACTCTCGAGTTGTTCGGTCGAGTTATAAGCAAGCATGCTCTCGCGCCTATATCCCAGATTCTCGAGCCATTCAACCAAGTTATAAATGATCATTCTCTTGTGCCTTTGCCCAAGACTCTCATGCTGTTCGGTTGAGTTATAAGTGAGTGTGCTCTCATGCCTATGCTTTAGACTCTTATGCCGATCGACTGAGTTATAAGCGAGCATGCTCTGACATATATGTCTCAGACTCTCGTATAATTCGATCGAGTTATAAGCGAACATGCTCTCATACCTATATTCTAGACTCTCATTTATTTGGTAAAGTTATAAGTGAGCATGTTCTAGTATCCACGTCCCAGACTCTCGAGTCGTTTGGCCAAGTTATTATTGGAATAATGAGTGTGACCCTAAATTTTGATGTTTGGAAAAAGGTTTAAATTATGTTATTTGTTGTATTTGATATGTGTTGTTAAGTGTGAAGGTGGCAGGTATAACAAGAAAAGATCAAGCGTGATCTTAGCAAAGGAAATGTCTAAGTGTGATCTTGGTGAAGGTAAGTCCAAGTGTGATCTTAGCAATGTAAGTCCAAGTATGACTTGGCAAGGATGAAGTCATGGAGTGAGGATCTCTTAGTAAGGATGAAGTCCCGGAGTGAGGAGCTCTTGGCAAGATTGAAGTCTTAGAGGTGAGAAGCCTCTTAGCAATGGAAGACCTGATAATAAAGACAAGGATGAATGAAGCTCTTGAAGACAAAGCATGAATGATGGAGAAACATTTATGAGATGCAAGGCTGATAGAGGAGGCTAAAAGGTAAGATCAAGTTATGCCAGCGAGGATGAATATTGAGTGATTGTACTTAGGGTAAAAATCCTAGTGTTAGGGTTTACTAATCGACAGGTATATGTCCCAGTCGAGTGGTGATTGAGAAATAATAAATGTGAGCTTATCTTTGCTCAGCCTAGGTGACTAGTCGACTGGTATGTTCATCAGTCGACTAGGAGAGAATAAAATATTTCTGTTCTCTCAACTGAAGTAGACCAGTTGACTGGTACTAGTTGACTTGTTCTGACACCAGTCAACTAGTATCGAGCTGTTGGAGTGTAACGATCGATTTTTCACAGAGGTCAATCGACTAGTGACTTTACTAGTCGATTGGTAGCGAAAAAATAGCTTAGATATTTTTCACCAAATTCTATATAATGGATCTTGGGATGATTGGTTTGGGTAATGAAATTAGAGGTGGTTAATCCCTAATTAGAGTCTCTAAGCTCTCGTTGATCTAAGTATTCGTGATCAAGATTGTGGCGAGGTTTCTCCATCGAGAATGAGTTATTTACTAGCCGAAGTTTATCAAGGATTGATCCATTGATGAATTAAGGGATTTCCCACCTTATGAGCATGCTATGGAGTAGGAGCATCATCTTGGAACCACGTTAAACAACTATGTTAGTGTTCCTTCGTGTCTTCTTAGTTTTTAGGTTAAGCTTTCGTTTATACTTGTTGTTTGTATTTTCGCTACTCTAACAAGTGTAAGAAAGTGATGCAAGTGGGTGACCGTCTATTCACTCCCCTCGAGCTGATGATTAAGATTCTAACAATTGGTATCAAATCTTGGACTGCCAAAAGGACTAATCGTTGACTTTGTATAAGAGTCATGATCCAATTGAACCATGTGGGTGGAATATTGACCTCTAACAAAGGAAGTGGGGACTTCCATGTCTGGATCAACATGACCAGACACTAGGCAGAGAAGTCCTAGTTGTGTCTAGGTAAGAAAGTCTTAGTAGGTCAGTTGGACCGAGGGGCAAGAAAGTCCTGATGGGTCAAAAATCATATAACATAAAGCAAATAGGCTTGAGGGGGCGGTCCTTCGTTTGAGGGGGGATTGTTGGGTTGCAATGGTTGCAAACAAAGTCCCACATTGAAAACATATTGAAAGGATCATGGACTTATAAGGGAAAGATATCTCCATTGGTATAAGCCCTTTTAGGTAGAGTCCAAAAATAACTATAAGGGCTTACATTCAAAGTGGATAATATCATACCATTATGGAGATATCTTAATTCTTTTGGTCCTAATAATTGCTATCAGAGCCAAAAATGCTCTTGAAGGACTAATCGACAGAAGGAGCACACGCTAGAGGAAGAAGATGATGAGATGGAGTCAGAAGGTCCACTAGGATGGGACATCCAGATCCCACCTCCATACGAGCGCGAAGAATTTGACTATTGGAGGAAGCGCTTGGAGATGTGATTCCAAATGAATTAGAACCAATGAATTACATTAGAGGAGCCGTTTGAAGCTCCAATGGGCAAGAAGGGAAAGCATCTCCGACCTCAATATTGGACTGAGAAACAAAAGGAGCAATCAAAGAAGGACAAGGAGGTAACAAGAATTTTATTAAATCTTTTGCCTTCTAATGTGTCGGTTAGTGTAGGTGATTACAAGAATACAAATGACATTTGGAAAAAGGTAATTGCATTTCATGAAAATCCTACACAAGTCTATGGAGGGGAGGAGCCCAAGGAGAAGGGCTCATTAGTCCAAGAGAAAGAGAATGACCAACTGAAGGTTGAAACAAGTTCTACATCTGATGGGGAGGAAGAAGTGGAATCGGCCACATCTTCAAAGGGAGAAGAAGTGGAACCGTCCATGTCTTCGAAGGAGGAACAAGAATCTAAGATGGGTGAAGAAGAAGTCTTGGAAGTTCAACCCTCAACCTCATCTACCAAGAAGAGCGGGAAGAACCACATCAAGTGCTTTGAGTGTGGTAAAATGGAACACTACAAGAGTATGTGTCCTTTGCTCAAGAAGGTAAAGGAGATAAACGTTAAACCCACTAAAGCTCATTTAGAATATAATGTGGATTGTAGGAAGGGTGGTACCAAGAAAAAGAAGTGACACATCATTCGCTTCATGTGTTGTGAAGGGGACATTACGACACATAGTGCCCAAGGAAGGGAGTGCTCATGGAGATGGAGTGATTGAAGCAATGGAGGATAATGAAGCCATGTGGATGCTCGTGTCAAGAGGAAGTTCCAATGGTAGGTAGGAAGGTAATCCCTAACTTGATCTTTAATTCTAATATTAATTCAAGTTTTAGGAACATGCATGCTAAAGATAACAATGTAGGTTATTTATCCATGCATAATTATAGATTTAGGTATAATGATAGAAATAGGGTTAACATAGTTGATAACCCTAGGAAATTGAATGTTAAGGTTAGACCGAACGAAAAACAATCTACTTTGCCTAAGGAGAGGAAAGTAGTTGAAAACCAAGGCATTAATCCCAAGAAGGAGAGACATGTGCCTAGGAAGGGTAGGTCTAAGAATGTCCATGATGGATAAGTTAATTCTAGGGTTAGGAACCTAGAAGTGGAGAATCAAGCTTTAAGGGAAAAGCTTGATAGGTTATATAAATCCCTTGAGAGATTCAATGTTGGATCTAAGAGATTAGGTATGTTGAGTAATCAAAGACCCAATGGTGATAGATCTGGTTTGGGATACTGGTCTTCATCAAACAAGGGTAAGGGAAGGTTACCCATGGAGCACTTTGGTGGGTATTCTATAGTAGAGTTTCCTAAGGCCAAAAGAAGGCCACATGCAATGATTGTAAGTGCAAATGGCAAGGGGAAATCCTCCAAGGCTAGAGAAGAGTCATATGCTAGGGTGGCATATGACTATAGCAAGGAGAGGTTAAGAAATGGTAAGAGAAAGTCATTTAAGGACAAGGAGAGATCAACCAAAGACAAGGGAAAGTATAAGGTTGAGAAAAAGAAGAAGGTCAAATGGATTGATCAATCATTACCGGGTGCACCGTTATGGCCTCATATTTTTAGATGAGTAACATAGGGAGGTGATTAAGGTTAAGAGCTCTAGGGGGAGCTCAAAAAGTCAAATTAGGACCCATGGTCAATAGATCTCAAGTGGATCTTACTTGAGATTCTAGATGAGTCATCAAATATGCTAAAATGGTTTAGAGATGGACTTGAGTTTCTAATTGAGTTGGTTGGCACAATTGAGTTGAGTTTTATACATGAAAATATGAAATGAGATTTATATTGCATGAAAATTAGTTTTAGATATATAGATGTCATATAAATTAATGTTAGGAATACATTATGATTTAGTATGGACAGATACATCAAAAGGAAGTCAAAACTAGGACTTCAGATTAAGGTTCAATTGAACCATTTAGATAATTTTAGATTTTGTGTCAATCTTGGGATCCATGATAGATATATTTTTAAATATATTTTTCTCAAATAGACAAGGGTAAAACAAATCTCTCCATAAAATTTAGAAATTTTTGGAGGTCTATGAAATTTTTGGTGTATTTTTAAAATGGGGTTTAAAACTATATTTTGGGCCAAAATTTGTACCATTCGACTTCTATTAGAAACCAGTTGACTGGTAACACTGTTCATTAAACACAAAATGGTTCTATGAGTTTTTTTCGATGAGAACAGTCAACTGATATAATCTGAAACTATTTTTCAGCAATAAGAAATGACCAAAAAGATGATATACATGCATGTAATCTTATGGGAGATTAATACATGATAATTATGATCATTAGAGATTAAAGAATACAATAATTAGGATATTGTTGGAGTTCTTTTTGATGTATAGTAAAGGGGGAGAAGTTTAAGTTTAAATGGGAAACCTAAATACCTTTGTAAGAAATTCTAGCTCAAAGGGAAGCTTAGGTGAAGGGGGAACCTAGGATTAAGTTCCATGATATATGCATAAGTAAATTGCATATTTATTTTCATATTATTATGTTATATGCTTCCCTAACTTAAACGAATTATCAAACATCAAAAGGGGGAGATTGTTGGAGCAATTAGTGTGACCCTAGGTTTTGATGTTTGGGCAAAGATTTAAGTTAGATTATTTGTTGTATTTGATATGTGATGTTAAGTGTAAAGGTTGCAGGTACAACAAGAAAAGTCCAAGTATGATTTTTGCAATGGAAAATTCGAAGTATAATCTTAGCTAAGGTAAGTCCAAGTGTGATCTTGGCAATATAAGTCTAAGTGTGACTTCGCAAGGATGAAGTCCCAGAGCGAGGAGCTCTTGGCAAGGTTGAAGTCTCGGAGGTGACGAGCCTCTTAGCAATGGAAGATCCGACAACAAAGACAAGGCTGAAGGAAGCTCTTGAAGACAAAGCGTGAAGGATGGGGAAGCATCTGATGGACGCAAGGCTGATGGAGGAGGCTAGAATGTTGGTTGCTACTTGGAATATCGTACTGGTTTCCCTGTACAAAATTTTTGTACAAGTCCCGAACCTTTCCTAACAACTTATTGTGTTCTTTAGAAATTAAACTTGGAATCACAAACAGAACTTAACATTGTTGATTCCAAGTTCAACTTATCTGTTCTTAGAGGTTTAGATTTGGATATCAAACGATGCTTAACATTATTAATCCAAATCCACCTATGTTACAAAGTTGATTAAATATTTATTTCAAAGATCGTCTTCCAGGTTAAATATGGCGAGGCACTAGGCCTTCTTGGTTATGAGATCATCCACCACTTCCTAGACAAAGCCTTTCAAAGAAATTCAATATTTAATCCCCTTATAGTAACCCTAGGTTTAACCACTAAGAACAATCGAATCACAAGATCGAAAAACAAAAGAAACATAAAATTGAAATATAAAATCGATTGCCTAAAACCAATAGCCTCTTTTGTTTGGTATTTCAAAATCCATACAAAGAAAAACTACTATGATGCGGAATAAAACTACTAGTTATACCTTTCTTTGTAAACAAAAACCTCTTGATCTTCTATTATATTTCTTTCCTTCTCTTGGGCATCGTGTGGGCGATGATCTACCAAGAAGAAATCCACCAAAACCTTCTACTCTTTCAAGTTTCGGCCACCACCACAATGCTCAAGGGATGCTAGAAAATAATACCTCCTTTCTCTACTTCTTCACCTCCAAACAACCGACCACCAAGAGCTCCACAAGGGTTGATGCCGCCGGTCACCAAGAAGAAGAATAGGAGAAGAAGAGAGGGCCGACCACCAAGGATGGAAGAGAGGAACAATAGAAACCTTTACCTCTCTTTTATAATTCTTGGTGAATCCAAAAAAGGAAAGTTTTATAAAAAATAAAACTTCCTTTTATTCCTCTATATGGCCGGCCACAACATGTTTAAACAATCAAGGAAAGATTTTAAACAAAAATTAAAATCTCTCTTTTAAAACATCCCTTATGTGGTTAGCTATAAAAAGAATGTTTTATAAATTAAAATATCTCTCTTTTAAATCCTTTTATGGATATCTATAAAAGATAAGATTTTAAAAATAAAACTCCTTTTGTATCATGGTTACAAAAAAAGGAAAGTTTTCTTAAAAATTAAAATATTTCTTTTAACATTATAGATATCTACAAATATGGAAAGATATCTAATCTCTCTTTTAATCCTTTGTAGAAAATCTATAAAAGGAAAGATTTTAAAATTTAAAACTCTCTTTTAAAACCATGTGGATAAAAATATAAAAGGAAAGATTTTATCAAAATTTTATTTTTAATAAAATTTCCCTTTCCTTTCCTTACTTGGCCGGCCCCTTGCTTGGGCACCAAGCAAGGCTTGGTCGGCCTTAGCTCCAGCTCCAAGCTTGGCTTGGCCGGCCCCTTGCTTGGGCTCCAAGCAAGGATAGGGGTCGACCCCTAGCATGGGCTAAGAGGCTAGGCTTTGAGTGGATATAAGGCTTTATATAAGAGGCTACAATAGGGACCGAGAGGAGGAATTGATTTTGGTTTCCCGATGATCTTGAATTTCCTGTGTTCGCCCCGAACACCCAACTCAAGTTCATCAATAATAACTCATACCACTAAAGAACTACTATTGAACTACCGCACTAATCCCAAATTACATTATGGGCTCCTTCTTATCATGAGTGTGTTAATCTCCCTGTGTTTAAGATATCGAATGTCCATTAATTAAATGAGTTACTGACACTCACTCAATTAATATCTAGCTCCAAGAATAGTACCACTCAACTTTATTGTCATGTCGGACTAAGTCCACCTGCAGGGTTTACATGACAATTCTTATGAGCTCATCTTGGAAACATCATCAACTTAGATCACTAGGACACAGTTTCCTTGTATAACCAACAACACACCATATAAATAATATTATTTCCCAACCTATCAAGTCTTTTGATTTAACGAGTTAAATATCACCCATTGATAAGTCAAAGAAATAAATACTAAGTATACGTGCTTGTTGTTATATCGGGATTAAGAGTACACACTACCATAATAACTGAAGTTCTGTTCTTTTATGTAGTCAGTATAAAAAGAACAACTTAAAATGATCCTACTCAATACACTCTAAGTGTACTAGTGTAATTTTATAGTCAAGATAAACTAATACCAGATTACACTACGACCATTCCAATGGGTTGTCCATTTCCATTTTGGTCGTGAGCTATTATTTATAATTTATAACGAACTGATAATATGATCTTCTGTGTCACACCAAACACCATGTTATCTACAATATAAATTAAATGGACAACTACATTTAACATAAATACAGACACTTGACCAATGTGATTCTTATTTCATAAAATAAATGTTTACAAAAAGCTAGGCTTTTAGTATACACTCTAACATAGAAGACAAAGTCAAGTTGTGCAGACGAGGACAAGTGCCGAGTGATTGTACTCGAGGTAAAAACCGTAGTGTTAGGGTTTATCAGTAGACTAGTGGTTGAGAAATAACAAGTGTGAGATTCTGTTTGCTTAGCCTAGGGTGACTAGTCGACTGGTGTCTTCATTAGTCGGCTTCCCTAGCCGTTAGCTAAAGATAAAGTTTTATCTTCAGCGATAAAACTTAACTGATTAAAGGTGTCTTGAACCCTCTTGAAGGCGCCTTCTACCTTTGGGTAAAATTTTTCAGGAGCTATAAAAAAGCCCCTGAATTTAGAAAATATTCAATAACTTGAACAACAAGTCTTGTACACTTTTCTAGTCTTTCTTTTGTGTTGTCAACTTCTGTAAGAGGCTTCTCCGCCTGCAACGAAGGAGAATTCTAGTCGAGCACTTTCAAAACCTTGGATTAACAACCACCTAGATTGTAACCAAGTAAATTTTGGCTTCTTTTCTTTTATTAGTTATTCAGTTAGTTTTTTATGTTTAATTTAATTGTGCATACTAATCTGACTTGAAAAATAAAAAAAGAGTTATTTTTATTTTACAGGCAATTCACTCTTCTCTTATTAGCCCCGATGCACCAACATATCATATAATTACTTTCATACCAATCTTTCCATAATTAGTTTATAAAAGATAATCAAGTATTTGGATTTCTCTATAAAAATCACAAAAAAAAAATCTTACCAAATAACAAATATATAATATTGTTTTCTTTAAATGTCTTATCCTTTCCCAATTTAATTTGTATAAGATAAATATGACATTCGGATTTCTCTATAAAATCACAAATAAAAATATCACAAATAAGTCTTTTTAATTACACTTAAATAAATTTGCTACATAATATAATATATATATATATATATATATATATATATTCTTTATATGCCTTATCCTTTCCCAATTTAATTTGTACAAAATAAATATGACATTCGGATTGCTCTATAAAATCACAAATAAATCTTCTTTTTTTTTACAAATTAGGATGTCAATTATCTTTTCTTTTATAATAAATATATTAGAATCATTATTGATAATAATATTTAATAAATAAATAATTATGTTTTTCATAATAATAACAATGCTAATTGATCCGGTGATAAGGAGGGGCCCAGTCCGCAAGGTGATCAATGACACGATGGAGGTCAAAGTCAAGACAGGCAACACCCCGATCGTCATCGTCCGATCGAAAGTAAGAAAACTCGACCGGATATTAATACAGCTCAGCTCTAGACCGAGCTTTCGACACTCAGGAAACCAATGTGCTGGCAAGGCCTACGCCAAGCAGCCAGCTCGCTCGGGCTTACATCAAACCTTAGAGCCGATAAAACAAGAGTGTAGCTGAGCGGTCACTCAGATATAGCTCAGCACTTCAACGGAGTTTTAACAGCGGAAAGGAATGTTGGCCGAGCGAACTGCTAAGGTATGACCGAGCGACCACTTCGCTCGACCCACTAACAGACAAAAGGAGGATCAGCCAGTATCCTCATGGGAATCCGTGCCACCGACAGATGACATGGTTGGCGGCATGAACAGACAGAGGATCGTACAATGGAAACTTCTACTGTTGTGTCAGAGATATGCCCAGGTCATTGAGGTATGGTGTCAGGGATGCTTTTCTGACACGTCTCTTCATGGTATACTTTGAGGAGTGTGCGCGCCTCGAGAAGCATGCACGCGCTCCCCGGGAGTCCTATATAAAGACCCTCAAGTTTCGACGGAGGTATGCATAATTACTACTGTAGCTACAGTTACCCTGCCATTTTGCTTCCTTGTTTCTTCAAAATCGCCGGTGGTTGACTTGAACGTCGGAGGGCCATCGCCGGGGAACCCCTTCTCGGCTCGGCACTAACATTGCTGTGGTTGTAGGCTTCGCTGACGAGGAGTCCACCAACGATCAACGGGAGCGCCACATCCCAGCATCCATCACCTTGACTCTCGGACAGGATCAAATTTGGTGTCGTCTGTGGGAACGCACCTGCATCCGAGCCTAGAAGATGGAAGAAGCTAGATGACTTCACACCTTGATGCTCACTCAGGAGGATCTTGACACACTAATACAAGTGCGAGCGATGAAGATAGTCGAGCAACAGCAACAAAAGGCGCTAACCGACCGACTGTCGCAACAAGCAACGTCGGCCTCTGGAGGCCGAGCGGCTCATGACGACCGACTGGAGTAGTATTCTATTTGGGGACAAAATAGACTGTTGACCGGCACGCATGGAGAAGCTCCACCCGTGCCTATTCCATTCCATCGGGGTCTATTCCAAACACCCTCAGAAATTACGCAAGCAAATCAGGAGAAGGGATCTTCTTCAGACGAAGCACCTGTTCGGGACGCAAGGAAAGGTAAGGTGCCCCAAGCCGACGCGTCTCCCGAGCAAATCAATCGCCAGTTCTCTGAACCGACACTGCAAGACCCACTGCCAAGGCACTATGCTCCTTTGGCGATTGGAGAGTACAATGGATCAACTGATCCAGACGACCATTTGGGCAAGTTTGACAACGCCGCTACTCTTTATCAGTATACAGATGGCGTGAAGTACCGAGTCTTCCTCACCACGTTGTCCGACTTAGCGCAATGATGGTTCATAAGGTTGTCGGACGGATTGATACGAAGCTTCAAAGACTTCCGAACGGCCTTCTCGCAGTACTTCGCGAGTAGCAGACGCTACCAGAAGACGAGCGTCAGCTTGACGCTCGTCTTCCATAAAGCAAGGACCTAGGGAAGCCCTCCGAGCGTGCATTCAACACTTCAACTAGGTAGCCATGGATATCCCTTCCGTCTCAACTGAGACCATGATGAATGCGTTTACCCAGGGCCTAGTCGAAGGAGACTTCTTCCGGCCACTCATCCGGAAGTCACCCCGAGACTACGACCATATGCTCAAGAAAGCTAGTGAATACATAAATGTGGAAGAGGCCCAAGCAGCAACAAGGAAGGAGGCGCCAGCCGAGCCCTCGGCGCCGACTGAACGCAGGCCACCGAACGACCCACAGCCGCCCAGGGGGCTGAGAGTTGAAGGAGCACGACCACATCAGGAGACAAGGGCGCATGCCGTGCAGCATGTGGCCTCCGGCCGACCAAAATCATCGAAGGGCAAGGTATGGACTCCCATTTTTTGTTCCTTCCACCAATCGGCGTCCCACAACACTCGCGACTGTCGTGGGTTAACGCAGTCGCCCGACCGGCACCAAGGGGTTATCGTCGCCGATCACCTTCACCCGACGGGACGTGGCGCTCCTGTTGACCATTGGTGGACTCCTTGTCAACGAAGCCTACAACCACAACAATGTTAGTGCCGAGCCGGGGAGGGATTCCCCGGCGATGACCCTCCGACGCTCAAGTCAACCACCGTCGATGTTGAAGAAACAAGGAAGCAAAATGGCAGGGTAACTGTAGCTACAGTAGTGATTATGCATACCTCCGTCGAATCTTGGGGGTCTTTATATAGGACTCCCGGGGAGTGCGTGCACACTTCTCGAGGTGTGCATGCTCTTCAAAGCATATCATGAAGAGATATGTCAGAAAAACATCCCTGACACCATACCTCAATGACCTGGGCATATCTCTGACATGACAGTAGAAGCTTCCACCGTACGATCCTCTGTCTGACCATGCCGCCAACCATGTCGTATGTCGGTGGCGCGGGTTCCCATGAGGATACTGGTTGATCCTCCTTTTGTCTGTTAGTGGGCCGAGCGGAGTGGCCGCTCGACCATACCTTAGCCGTTTGGCCAGTCCAGCCTCTTAGCCGAGCGAAATGATCACTCGACCAACATTCCTTTCCGCTGTCTGAGCTATATCTGAGTGACTGCTCGGCTACACTCCTGTTTTGTTAGCTCTAAGGTTTGATGTAAGCCCGAGCGAGCTGGCTGCTTGGCGTAGGCCTCGCCACCACATTGGTTTCCTGAGCATCGGAAGCTCAGTTTTGAGCCGAGCTGTATTGATATCCGGTCAGGTTTTCTTTCTTCCGATTGGATGATGACGATCGGGGTGTTGCCCATCTTGACTTTGACCTCCATCGTGTCATTGACTACCCTGCGGATCGGACCCCTCCTTATCACTAGATCATTAATCATATTTGATAACAATAGGATATCACTAATTAAAAGTTAATTCACATAGATGCATAATGTCAAATATTATTTAATAATATACTTATCCAAATATTTGATATTTGAAGGGTATTATTATTTATAATAATTGAATATGGTATCTTCAATGATACTATTATCTCTGAAATATTTCCCAAATGATTAACATAATAATTTCACTTATTATTTGAAATTATTGGTTTCTGTTAGTCCCATAGTTGATATGAAATATTCATTACCCGGCGTTAATCATTGAATTACTCACACGTTCCAATCTTATACTTAGTATAATTAACCTTAACTACCAAATAACTAAATGATAACAACCCAATAGAATTATACATTTTTAACCTACTCTAGTTATGCATGGATGAGTTTTTGGGCACTACACTTCTACTTCTAGGGAACTAAGAAACTCAAGTGTAAGCTTAGCATAGGTGGAACATCAAATACCAATCAATTCTTCCCAACCCGCTTTATTTATCATCAAATCTATGTCATCTTTGATCCCTAAGACTTCCATCGTATTCTCATCTATATATCTAGTAGGTGCAATCTTATGTTTAACAAGATTTTTGAACCACATTTTTAAGTATCATCACAAAAAATAATTCCATAAACATTGTCACCTTTGTCACGTGCTTTTTCAACTGTCTTTTCTTTTCCTTTTCCTTGCGGTGTTGATGATTCTCCTTTCCTTGATCTTTTCATGACCTCTTTGACTTAGGGTTAGGAAAAAGGTATTTCTGGTTCAAAAGGGAGTAGAGCTTTTGGGAAAGCAATGGGTAGAACAGAGGATCTAAGATTTGGGGAAATGAATCTAGGAGACGAGAGGGGAGATTTGGCTTGACGATCTAGCAAAATATTGGAGAGCTTGGGTAGAAAGAACGGCGCCATGAGTCATGGGAACTAGGTCACGGGCACGACTTTAAATTCCTCTTGGCATGACATGGCCCGTGGCACTTCCCATGGGCACCCATAGCGCTCCCCACGAGCACTCGTAGCGTAGTCCTTGAACCTGCCATGGCTACCCATGACGCTGGTCATGACCACCCGTGGCATTGGCCACGATCGTCCATGGCAAGGCAACAGAAGCTTTCATGAGTCGTGGTGCTGGTCATGGCTGCCCATGCTAAGGCAACAAAAGCTGCCAAGGATCATGGCGCTGGCCATAGTCGCCCGTGGCGAGCCACATAAACCAGTTTTGCTTCTTCTTCTCAATTAGTGACCTGCAAAACAACACAACTAGATTAAATCTAGTTCAAATTAAACTTCATCAACTTCTTCTTCTCAACCAGGCTTCTTGGGTTGCCTCCCAAGAAGCGTTTGTTTACGATCATTAGCTTGACCCCTTTCTTAAAATTCAACTTGAAGTTTTAGCTTTGAAGGGATTCCTTTCCCCTCCTCCATGTGATTCGAATTTGCTGGTTTCTTCTCTTAGTGGGGTTCTAGTTGGAATAATGTACTTGTTGCCCTTTGGAGATTGTATATTTGGTTCTGTATTGAGGGGTCTCTCCAAATCTTTCACTAAATGCTTAAAGTTATCTTCATCTCCTGTTGGGCTTACAGTGAAATCACTTAACACTTTGAAAGGTTGTATTCCAGCTTATTACTCCCCATTGCAAAAGAAAGCTTGTGATTCTTTATGTTTATGATGACTCCGGCAGTAGCTAGGAATGGTCTTCTAAGAATGATGGGGATTTGAGAATCCTCCTCCATTTCCAATATCACAAAGTCGATTGGCACCACAATTCCCCCAATTTGTATACGAACGTCTTCTAAAATTCCCTAGGGATATCTGCATGAGTGATCCGCCAATTGAAAAGTCATAATAGAAAGTTTTAAGTCCCCCAAACCTAGTCTTTTGCACAAAGAGAAAGGCATCAAGTTCACACTCACCCCCAAATCATAGAAAACTTTGTTTATCTTTTTATTTATAATGATGCATGGAATGGAAAAACTTCCTAGGTCTTTCAATTTCTAGAGGTACTCATGGTGAATTATTGCACTCATTCTCATGTATCTCCTTCCTCCTCTTGTGTGACATTATCTCCTTTAAAAACTTGGCAAACTGAGACATTTGGTGCGTGACTTCAATTAAAGGCACCTCCACACCGATTTTCTTCATTATCTCCAAAATTTTTCCAAATTCTTCATCGCGTTTAGCCTTAGCCAACCTTTGAGGAAAAGGGACTGAAGGTTGATAGATTGGAGCCGAGGGCTTTAATAGAAGATCCTTGATTACCGCCCAATTTTGTCGCGAATTGGGCATCAAATGATGAAATACCAAACCCCTACTACGCTAATATAGCATAGGAATGACTCGGGTCGTCCGCCAACGAAAGTAACGATAGGATGGTAAACTTAGGATCGTATGTTATTTCTATTTTTTTAGGGTTTTCAATATTGAAATGGGGTTTGGGTTTTTTGATTCTAAATTTAACAAATAAAAAGCAAAGTAAGTAAGAAACTAATCTAATGCTGCAATGAAATCTAACTAGGTGCTAACAATTAATCCACAACGCATTGTCACTTTACGCTATGGGTTAATTATCAACACGATTAATCTAGGGAATGAAATAGCGAAGCATCAAATGAAATCTAATCTAAATAATGAAAGACAATACAAGTAAAGAAAACTATATATATCCTAACTAACCATTGAAGATTTTCCTACATCGCATTGTCACACTACGATACAAGATTATCTATCAATGGGCATAACATGAAGTAAAGCATTAACGAAACCTAGAGCATGTAACGAAACCTAAGCTAATCTATCCTAATTGCATTAAATCAAAGCTAGAACTTAACTAAACTGAAAGAACAATACAAAACAAGAATTAAACAAACTAAAATGCATTAAATTAAATTTAACTATTGGTTGAAGCATTTCATCGAACACATTATAGGCAGGAAGCTAATTAAGCATAGTAAGTACAATTCAAACATGGAAAATCATATTCAATACAAGCATTCAATGAAATAACTTCAACACAAGCAAACTTAAGCAATGAACAGAATTAAACTAAGTATGAACATGAAATAAACTAAGAATTCCAACTACAATCCACACAACTTCTTCCGATACCAAAGACTATCCTTCGCCGTCACACGAAAGACCCGGCTCCGAACCCCGAAAATCGGTGAACAGTAGCTCTCTCCGCTGGTTGCTGCTTACTTCAACAATAATGGGATGAATGCAATCTTCCAATGAAGAACCCCCTCGGATGAAATTTGCTGGACTGTGATGGACTGCCGTGCTGCCTTCTTCTTGCTGCCGTCTGAACCCCAGACTAAGAAGCTGCCAGAAGGTTGCCTGAATGTGGATGTCTTGCCGGAGAAACCCTCTCCGGCGAGGTGGAGATAATTGATGCCGAAGCTTGCTGCTGGTCCTGCCGAGTGATGCTTCTGCCGTCGCCGATTGGAATCTAGAAGAGGAGTGGACTATTGATGGCCAGCCGGCGACAGTGAAGAAAAGAAGGTCGCCGGCCGAAGAGAAGGAAGGAAGGAGAAAGCTGTGGTGTGGAGAGTTGTTGCCGCAAGCCCTAGATGTCGCGGGGAAGAAATGTCGCGTAGAAGATGATAATCGACACTGTGCCGTGCGGGTGAGAAAGAGGGATTTCTTAACGGGTTCGGGTTTTGGGTTAAGGAGAGGAATCCGAATCCATTAATCAATAAGGTTTGAAATTGGGTTAATGAATTGGGCTTTTAGATTGGGCTTTAAAAGTGGGCTTGAGGATTGAGTTTAAGATGAAGCTTTAAATTAACCCTTGGATGTCTTGATCTCGATCAATGGCCTAGATCTTCCAACTTCCTTCCCTACAAATAAGATGCACATTTTTTAGATAAAATACCAGAAAATATAGGAAAAATTATATCAACTCTCCAAATAAATCTCAACTCATAAAGCATGATATAAATACGGAATTAAGCATACGAGAGAGTATAAAATGCCAAGTATCAGAGCCAAAATAGTGCATCAAAATACAAATTATCAACTCCCCCACACTTATTCTTGCTCGTCTCGAGCAAGTAAACAAAAGAAGAAAATAACAAAATGCATTCCCCTAGCAATTCTTAATCAAGTTTAGAAAATAGTGAAAGAAAGTTACCTAGGATTGTCCAATTCAAATGACCAAAGCATTCATGGATTCAATTCATACATCGATTAACAAACGTGATAATTTCAATCCATAATTAATAAAATGAAAATGATAATAAAATAACCTCACAAGGAAAGTGATGATGGCTCTCCTCTCATATACATGCAATAGTGGAGCTCACTCAAACTACTCATGATAAATGCACTACCATAAGCTTGATTTTCTTCTACTCTCCACCACTATATACATAAGAGTGCACAATAAAATAATGAAGACATTATTTGAAATATAAGGGAAACATGAATCAAGCAAATGATAGTATAAGAGAAGAAATAAGGAAGATAAAGCAAGTTATTGGTGGAAGACATGGACATATTGGAATGTTACATAGATGAGTACAATAGAACAATGCCCCAAAAAATATTCCATCCAACTCCTAAGCTAGCTTTTCACAACTCAATAAAATGTGAACAATCTCTACTATAGCTTTTACAATAAACATCCGCTCATGATATACAATAAAATCTAAATTTTGCTACAATAAAGATTGTCACTACAAAAAATTCTATCAGCTTTCACCAATATAATAAAAATGTGAACAACTCCTACTCTAGCATTTCAATAAACATCCACTAATAATATACAATAAAATCTAAATGTTGCTAAAGTAAAAATTGTCACTCACAAAAATTCTACCACAAATGAATACAAAATATCGCATGTCAAAGTTTTTCTCATAAATCCAATAAGCATGTAGACAACCTCTACTATAGTTTTTCAATAAAAATATCACTCACGATATACAATAGAATCGAAATATTACTACAATAAAGATTGTCTCTCTAAAAAGTTCTACCACACACAAATACAAAAGGGCACAACATGTTAAAACTCTTTTTTTTTCATTTTTTTTTTGCTGTTCTCTTTTTTTTTTTTCTTTTCATTTGTTTTTTTTTTCCTTTTTTTTCTTTTTTTTTTCAAATTTTTTTTTCCAACATGTTGTGCAACATTATACAACATCATCAATAGCTCAAATAAAAAGATAAATAGCATGGTTTACCTATGGTGATCAAGCATGGTTTACCTATGGTGATCAAGCATGGTTCACCTATGCTTCTCCTAAATTACACTAAGCTATTCCTCTCTCTCACACTTAAACTTTTGTCCGTCTCGGGTAAAATACTCATCATGCAACATCCAAGATATCCACATCCCAAGAGAGTAAAAGAGTGAAATAAATGGAAATAAATGGAAGAGAGAAAAGAATGATATGATAAATGATAAGGATTTTATTCAAGAAACATGTGATAACAAAAGGAATGAATAAAAGGGAGTGAGATAGCCTTCATAAAAATCATGCAAACCTATGATAATGTGGTCTCGAAAAAATTAAGCAAGTTCTAGAGTAGCATTAACCACAAGTGCAACACACATTAATAGGAATAATAGACTCAAAAATATCCTCACTAGGTATATCAAAAATTATCATTTCAATTTACCAATATAGAATTCATCATCGAGTTGTAATCACATGTAATCCAAGAATCCAATAATGACAATAAATCATCAAATTTGACAATCAAATTTAACTAATTTCCATAATTTCTAAAATGATAAAAGAATGCATAGGAAATTTATTATGAAAAACCCGACTAGACAAACTAAAAATGAACCACCCAGCAAAAGTAAACCAAGCAAATAAAGCAACCAAAGTAAAGAAATATATACAAGCAGAAAGGAAAAAATAAAAGTGAGATGGAACAGACTCCCCTGAAATTCTGGTGGTCGGAGTCGATTCAGTTCCATAAGTCATTTTAGAAGTGGAATGAATGTAGGTGAAGTGAAGATCGCTCCCTCCACCTTTGACTCCTCAAAAATGTTCTCCGGTGGACGAAGATGGTTCAATTGGAGTGTCCACTCCAGGAGCTTCATTATTGCATAAAATGTTAGGGCTTTCTTCAAGTGGTAGCATGCATCCTTGAATGATTTACTGCAAATAAAAAATCTAAAAAATTCCTGCACACTAAAAAGAAAAGGATGCATTCCCTGCACGCATGCTGTGTGAGATGTATCAGAAAAAATATCAATATAAACATAGCATAAATCAAAAGACATGTCACATCCACTACAATCAAAATGAATTACCTCCATGGTATTTCCTAAAAATTCAGAAGAAATATCATCCTTACCATCCTGAAAGATACATGGAGGCTCTAGTATAGTGAATGTGGCATCATCTCGATCAGGTAAAGGTACTGGCTCTGGATCAAGTTCAATCAACAGAAGTGATTTTTGAGTTTCCCCTACACTTCCATCATCACTAAGTAGAATAAAAGGCTCAACCGGTGGTAGAATAATCGAAGGAAGCGATTCTTGAGTTTCCCTTACACTTCCATCATCATCTCCTATACCTGCAACATCAAAAATATTTGGAACAACAATATCATTGACAACAACATTATCAAGGTCAACTACAACATCACAATGTAAAAAACTAGAAAAGTCATGTAGAGAAGCAAAATAAAAATCAGGAATATCACAAACTCTACAATTCATCTCCTCAGAAATTGATGCAGTAGGTTGATCTGATAGCAACTATAACTGTGTCGATGAATGTGTTCTTGGCTGGAATTGTGTTTCTTGATGTTGACAAAATTGTTGTGACTGCTCCCTAAAATGCTGCTCAGGCTGATGCTGAAGATATGACTGATAATGTTGAGACCAATTAGAAATCCCTTGTTGTGTATTCCCATACCTGAATCCTTCAATTAAATTATACATGTCCTGCTGATGAGTCTGATAATACTGAGGATCAGGCTGCTAATACTGGGTTCTGGTTGGGAATACATTGGCAAAGGAATGAACATCTTCGGTAATCATCGGTCTAGTCCCATACTGCTGATAATTTACAACCATAATCTCGATAAGTTCTCTGGCCTGAGTAGATGTCTTGTTAACTAGAGCTCCTCCACTAGCCACATCAACCATACTCCTGTCCATGGGAAGCAATCCCTCATAGAAGTATACAATCAGTAGTTGATCGCTTATTTGGTGCTGAGGGCAACTAGCAACAAGTCTTTTAAATCTATCCCAATAATCTTGAAACGGTTCTCCTGTGAATTGTTGGATTCCACAAATACTCCTCCGAATAGCTGCAATCCTAGAAGCAGGAAAGAACCTCGTCAAAAATAATTTCTTCATCTCGATCCAGCTGGTGATAGAGTTGGGTGGGAGACAATACAACTAATCTTTTGCTGAATCTGCTACTGAAAATGGAAATGCTCTAAGTCTAACATCTTCTTCTGATATGCCAAGTGGGTTCCATGAAGAACAAACCATCTCCAAATCATGCAGATGTCTGTTGGGATCTTCACAAGAAAGTCCATGAAACTTCGGTAGTAAATGAACAATTTTCCATAACTCGAAGTCTGTCTCTAAATCAGAATACCGAATGCAGAATGAATCAACTGACAAATCTAGTGCCCAAAGCTCTCTGAGAGTCTTTTCAGTGTCCTTCTTCATGTTGCTCATTAAGTCTGAGGTTCTGAACACACTGAAACTCTAAAACTGCTGATAATACACAGATTTCCTGATCTTTCCTGAAACACTAATGCAAATATCATCAAAAGACACAAGAAAATATACAAGATAGCACACATGCATACAAGAGAGGAAATAATTAAGCCCCTAACAATGTTTTTGAATTTTTGCAACCACAAAAAATAGAAATAAGAAAAGAGAGAAAATAGAGAAACAATCATAAGATTATCAAACACTGCTATTTGCCCCCGGCAACGGCGCCAATTTGATTACCGCCCAATTTTGTCGCGAATTGGGCATCAAATGATGAAATACCAAATCCCTCCTACGCTAATGTAGCATATGAATGACTCGGGTCGTCCGCCAACGAAAGTAACGATAGGATGGTAAACTTAGGATTGTATGTTATTTCTATTTTTTAGGGTTTTCAATATTGAAATGGGGTTTAGGTTTTTGATTCTAAATTTAACAAATAAAAAGCAAAGCAAGTAAGAAACTAATCTAATGATGCAATGAAATCTAACTAGGTGCTAACAATTAATCCACAACGTATTGTCACTCTACGCTATGGGTTAATTATCAACACAATTAATCTAGGGAATGAAATAGCGAAGCATCAAATGAAATCTAATCTAAATAATGAAAGATAATGCAAGTAAAGAAAACTATATCTATCCTAACTAACCATTGAAGATTTTCCTACATCGCATTGTCACACTACGATACAAGATTATCTATCAATGTACATAACATGAAGTAAAGCATTAACGAAACCTAGAGCATGTAACGAAACCTAAGCTAATCTATCCTAATTGCATTAAATCAAAGCTAGAACTTAACTAAACTAAAAGAACAATACAAAACAAGAATTAAACAAACTAAAATGCATTAAATTAAATTTAACTATTGGTTGAAGTATTTTATCGAACACATTGTAGGCAGGAAGCTAATTAAGCGTAGTAAGTACAATTCAAACATGGAAAATCATATTCAATACAAGCATTCAATGAAATAACTTCAACACAAGCAAACTTAAGCAATGAACAGAATTAAACTAAGTATGAACATGAAATAAACTAAGAATTCCAACTACAATCCACACAACTTCTTCCGATACCAAAGACTATCCTTCGCCGTCACACGAAAGACCCGGCTCCGAACCCCGAAAGTCGGTGAACAATAGCTCTCTCCGCTGGTTGCTGCTTGCTTCAACAACAATGGGATGAATGCAATCTTCCAACGAAGAACCCCCTCGGATGGAATTTGCTGGACTGTGATGGACTGTCGTGCTGTCTTCTTCTTGCTGTTGTCTGAACCCTAGACTGAGAAGCTGGCAGAAGGTTGCCAGAATGTGGATGTCTTGTTGGAGAAACCCTCTCCAGCGAGGTGGAGATAATTGATGCTAAAGCTTGCTGCCGGTCCTGCTGAGTGATGCTTCTGCCGTCGCCGATTGGAATCTAGAAGAGGAGTGGACTGCTGCTGGCCGGCCGGAAGCAGTGAAGAAAAGAAGGCCGCCGGCCGGAGAGAAGGAAGGAATGAGAAAGCTGTGGTGTGGAGAGTTGTCGCCGCAAGCCCTAGATGCCGCGGGGAAGAAATGTCGCGCAGAAGATGATAATCGGCACTGTGTCGTGCAGGTGAGAAAGAGGGATTTCTTAATGGGTTCGGGTTTTGGGTTAAGGAGAGGAATCCGAATCCATTAATCAATAAGGTTTGAAATTGGGTTAATGAATTGGGCTTTTAGATTGGGCTTTAAAAGTGGGCTTGAGGATTGAGTTTGAGATGAAACTTTAAATTAACCCTTGGATGTCTGGATCTCGATCAATGGCCTAGATCTTCCAACTTCCTTCCCTACAAATAAGATGCACATTTTTGAGATAAAATACCAGAAAATATAGGAAAAATTATATCAACGCTCCAAATAAATCTCAACTCATAAAGCATGATATAAATACGGAATTAAGCATACGAGAGAGTATAAAATGCCAAGTATTAGAGCCAAAATAGTGCATCAAAATACAAATTATCAATCCTCCCTTAGTTTCTCAAGTTGATTCTCCTCCTCTTCTATTACCTAGGATGCTTCCATAGAGTTATCCTCCTTAGTATGACTCATTGGATTTGTTATCATCTTTCCTTTCAAGTCTTGGAACACCTTCCCGCTCCTCAAATTTATAATGTTACAATGCTCAACAGGATTGATCTTGGGTTGTCCCGAGAATTTCCCAATAATCCTTGACATCGTACTTGGCTACTTAGGTAACTTGGGTCTCCAACATCTTAGTGTGACTAGTCAAACTTGTTAGGGTCGATTTGTAGCTAGAGGGGGGGTGAATAGCTCGTCGCACTCATCGTTGCTTGCTTCTTGGTGATGATATGCAGCGGAAAGAACAAGAACAAAAAATACAATGCTAACACAAGGATTTACTTGGTATCCACCTCAAGAAGAGGTGACTAATCCAAGGATCTACACACGACACATACTCTCCAATATAAAAATACTCCTCTACGGTAACTACCGAAGGCGGAGAAGTCTGTACAAGACTTACACACAAAGATACACAAGAAGAATACACTACAAGATGATAAAACAGTAAATCTTATAAGATTTACACGGTAGAAACCCTAGTTTGCCTTTTTTCTTGCTTGTTGTTGCCTCTTGACCTTGGGAATGCAAGAACACCTTGCTCCAAGAAGCTTCAAGAAATGGCATTGAGCTCTGTGGAGAAATCGCTGTGTGTCGGAGAAGAATCGGGCAAAGGTCTGCTGAAGAAAATGCTCATAACGGCTTTATCCAGCGCCAACGGTCGGATCCCAATCGATTGGATTGCTCCCAATCGATTGGGGAGGCTCTGGATCGATCGACCGATCGATCCAGAGCACCTCTGTGCTCTATAGAAATCGCCTGTATCGATTTCCCAATCGATCCAGGGCTTATCGTGCGAAATCCCAGCTCCCAATCGATCAGCCGATAGATTAGAGGCTCCCAATCGATCGATCGGGAGTCATTCTGTGCGATCGCAAACCTTCCCCAATCTATTCACCGATCTATTGGGGAGCCTTTTTGCTGCGGGACTCACCCAATTGATCAACTGATCGATTGGGCATGAGCCAATCAATCGGTTGATCGATTCAGCCTACATTTACTTTCTCAAATAAGTCCAAAGTCCCCTAAAACCAACATCCGGTCAACCATGATCTGTTGGTACATCATGCCTAGTGTCTGGTCACCCTTGACCCGCTAGAACTTCCTCACCAAGTGTCCGGTCAATCCCTTTGACCCACTTGGACTTTCCGATACTAGGTGTCCGGTCAGCCTTGACCCACTTGGATTTCCACGTGCCTGACTTCACTCACCGGGACTTCCCTTCTGCCTAGATTCACTCAGTAGGACTTCCCATCTGCCTGACTTTACTCACCAGGACTTTCACCTAGCTTCACTCGCTAGGATTTTCATACTGCCCAGCTTCACTCACTAGGTCTTTCGCCTGGCTTCACTCACCAGAATTTCCCATCTGCCTGACTTCACTCACCAGGACTTCCCTTCTGCCTGGCTTTACTCACCAGGACTTTCCTTTTGCCTAGCTTCACTCACTAGGTCTTTCCATCTGCCTGGCTTCACTCACCAGGACTTTCATCTAGCTTCACTCACTAGGATTTCCCTTCTGCCTAGCTTCACTTACTAGGTCTTTCACCTAGCTTCACTCACCAGGATTTTCCTTTCTGCCTAGTTTCACTCACTAGGACTTCCCAGTCAAGTATCTGGTCAACCTTGACCTACTTGACTCTTCTTCATACTCAGACTGGTCAAACCCTAACCAGAGGGATATTGCTCCAGCAATCTCCCCAATCGGATGATTGCACCTGCAATCTCCACATATTATTTGTATTGTCAAACATCGAAACCCAAACATAAAGACTCAAGCTTGAGCCAACTCAAGCTTAGTCAACCAGGTCAACCTTGACCTAGGGATGTTGCACCAACAAAATTGTCCACTAAAGACCTCAATTCTTGAATCATTACTTTGTTGTTGGAGTGCTGCGTGTTGAATTTCTCATTTGCTTTGGATTGCATTGTAATAAACTGCTTCATCATTTTCTCCAAGTTGAAAATCTACAGTTGAGGTTCATAAGGTTTCTCAAAGTTTCCTTGGCCTTGATTTTGCCCTTAGTTGGCGCGATATGAAAATTTTATATGATTCTTCCATCTTGGGTTATAGGTACTCGAATAGGGATTGTTTGGTTTTTTATTGAAGTTGTTAATTGTATCAACATACTCCACTTGATTCCCTTGCATGAATGCCAATGTCGAACAATTCTCTCCATCGTGCCCAGAGTCTCCACAAATTTCACAAGAAGCGACTAAGGCATTTGAGGTACCTAAATTCATCATATCAAGTTTCTTGCTCATTGCATCTAATCTAGCCGCCATTAAATCCACTTGGCTCACTTGATGAATACCTGGAGTTTGGGTTTGTGCATTTCTTTGATTCACCTATTGGTGGTGGTTGAAAGTCACACTTATTCTATTATCTCCTCGGCCTCTTCTAGAATCTTATTCATGATAGATCCTCCAACTGCTAAATCCAATGATACCTTAGTAGGATACGATATTTTGTTGTAGAAGTTATGGATAACAAGCATTCTTTCTAGCCCATAGTGGGGGCACTACTGAAGCAAGCTTTTGAAACGGTCCAAAGACTCAAATAAAGATTTCCCATCCTTTTGCATAGAGTTGGTGATTAAGTATCTCATTTGGGTTGTCTTGCTCGAGGGTTAAAATTTGCTCAAAAATGTCAACTTGCATTGGTCCCATGTAGATATACATTCTAGAGGTAGTGATATAAGCCACATGTTGGCCTTGTCTCTCAATGAAAATGAAAATAACATAAGGTGTATTGAATCAACAGAAACTCCATTTTATTTGAGCATGACACGTATCTCCAAAAAGTTAGGCAAATGCATATTCGGATCTTCTAAAGGGGCTCCACTAAATTAAGATTGTTGCACCGTATGAATAAGAGCTGGCTTAAGTTCAAAATTATTTGCTTCTATTGCAGGGTGTGCTATGCTTGATCAGAATCCTCGAACACTAGGTGATGCATAATCTCTGAGGGGTCTGTTGTTATACATCCCTTGTAGATCGGGGATGTTCTGATTCATGTTTTCTTCCATTAATTGTTGATTTCAAAGTCTCCGATGGAATGTTTGATCAATTTCTGGATCGAAAGATAATAAATCTCCTTCCCTAGAGGTTCTTCGCATACACTTTCTTTACAAATTTCTAAAACAAAGGAATGAATTAGACAAGTAAAACTGAAAATATAACGCAGAGTCAACCCAAAATGCACTCCTCCCTGGGATAACACTACAGCTCCCCCCCTAACTCACACTAGCCTTAGAAAGCACTTTGGCCCCCCGACTCACACCGGCCCGGGAAAGCACTCCAACTCCTTCCGAGCAGACACCTTTGGCTCTGGCTTCCTACAACCTGATTCAAGGGAAAACGATCTTCTAGTCAAGCGGATCTCCGATTGCTCCTACTCCTCAATCACCCTTCTTACCTCCGACTGCCTTGCCCATGGGGGTGTTGGGTTTTTCGGGCCGCGAAAACCGCTTTTCCGCGTCGCGAAAACCCCGAAAGCCCCTAGCCACCGGATCCGTGCAAAGAAAAATTATAGAAAAACATACAAATACGAGTTTCTACCTAAATCTACACTTAGATCTACAAAAGAAAGGTTATACCTTTGAAGCGAAGCCCTTCGCATTCCCGCTCGTCCAAATGGTGCCGGATCTCGAAGTTGTCAACGTAGACAACTCTCTATATGTATCCACACAAACAAGTAGGTGGAGAAAAATCACACAAAAAGGTGTGCTAACACCTTTGGATGGTTCGGCCAAGAGAGGAGAGGGAGAGCAAAATTGGAGCAAGGAAGAAGATGAAGGAATGAATGAGATTAATTCACAAAATGAAAAACCATCAACCCATTCATGTGGCCGGCCACATTAAGAGGGTGTGTAACTCCCATGGAATGCCAAGAGTCACAACTCTTGGTAACTCCCATGAGGTGGCATCCCACTTAAGCAACCATGATGATGTGGAGCATCATTATTGGCACACTCAATGCCAACTCACCAATGAGGTGGCATAAAGTCAAGTCAAACTTGACTCTTCATCTTCCTCTCAAGTCAAGTCAAACTTGACTTAATCTCTCTCATGGTTGATCTAATTCAACCATTTAATTCAAGCCAATTTAATATAATGAATCTAATTAAATTGATTCAATGAGTCATAATCCAAATTAGACTCATTAAACACATGAATCAACTTGAGTCTAACTCAATTAGCCCAATTAGGATTACTCTTAATCCAATTTGATTCATCAAATGAATCTAATCCTCTTGGTTCATCATATGAACCTAATCTCCATCTAATTATCCTTAGTGTGTGACCCTATATGTTCTTGTAACGTTGGCAATGCTCCTAAACTCATTTAGGAGCATAAGTAATGAGCGGTATCTAGCAACACATCATTACTACCCAATGTTACAAGAATGTTGAGATCCAACATCACCTTTGTGACTACTAATTGTGACTCCTCACAAAATATGACAAGTGTCCTTCTATCCTAGACATCTAGATTGATCAATGTGAGGCATAGACCGTGTCACCCTCTGATCAATCTAAATCTTGAACTCCAAGTAGACTCACTAAATCAAATGAGCTCAATATCTCATATTGACTCATTTGGGCATGGCCATGCACTTCGTGGTCTCACTCTATCAAGAATACCGATGTCTCTCCCATCATATAGGAGGGATAAATCCCATCTACATCACTCACATCCCTCCGCATAATTTGTTACATACCCAGTAATCGCCTTTATAGTCCACCCAGTTACGGGTGACGTTTGACGAAACCAAAGTACATAATTCCTTATGTAGGGAACCATGGTGACTTCAGGTCTAAGGACTAGTAGTCATACTAATAGTCACATGAGAAAGTATATGACACTCATATAACGATCCATGATACTTTCTCATGGCGGGTCATTCAGTATACATTCTCTAATGCATACCCATGTGTCAACTTGATATCTCTATATCCATGACTTGTGAGATCAAGTCATCGAATTGACCTACATGCTAGTCTTATTACATTAACATTATCCCTAAATGTAAATACTCGACTAGGAATGATTAAGAGTAGTGTTCCCTATATCATCTCACTATCGATTCAACCAATCGATTGATATAGGTAAGAACCTTCTACTCAAGGACGTTATTATACTTAGTTTATTTGGCACCAATACAAGCAAGTATAATAACCAAAAACCAAATGCCTTTATTTATATAGAATATGATACAACAAGTCCAAAAATACAATCATCAAATGATTGGCTCTAGGGCTCTAGCTAACAATCTCCCACTAGCACTAGTGCCAATCAGTGTAGGCTCTAAGCCCCAATGACCTAGTGTGACCATCATGCTTCCTCTGTGCCAAAGCCTCGGTCAAGGGATCTGCGATGTTAGCCTCTGTAGGTACTCTGTAAATTTTCACATCTCTTCTCTCGATGATCTCTCGAATGAGATGGAAGCGCTGTAGTATGTGTTTGGTCCGCTGGTGTGAGCGAGGTTCCTTCGCCTGTGCTATAGCTCCATTGTTGTCACAATAGAGCTCAATCGGGTCAGCAATGCTAGGAACCACCCCAAGTTCAGTGATGAACTTGCGAATCCAAACTGCCTCCTTTGCTGCCTCTGATGCAGCAATGTACTAGGCCTCTGTTGTAGAATCAGCTACTGTGTCCTGCTTTGAACTCTTCCAGCTGACAGCACCACCATTAATGCAAAATACGAACCCTGACTGCGATCGGTAATCATCCTGATCGGTCTGGAAGCTAGCATCACTGTAACCCTTTACAGCTAGCTCATCATTGCCTCCATATATCAAGAAATATTCTTTAGTCCTTCTCAAGTACTTAAGAATATTCTTAATCGATATCCAGTGACTTTCACCTGGATTTGACTGGTATCTGCTCGTCATGCTCAAAGCATACGAGACATCAGGTCGAGTACATAGCATGGCGTACATGATAGATCCTATGGCTGAAGCATAAGGGATATGATCCATGCGGTCTCTCTCCTCTCTAGAAGAGGGACCTTGAGTCTTCGAAAGACTCACGCCATGTGACATCGGCAGAAATCCCTTCTTGGAGTTCTGCATGGCAAACCGAAGGAGTACCTTGTCAATGTATGTACTCTGACTTAGGCCAGACAATCTCTTAGATCTATCTCTATAGATCTGTATCCCTATAATGCGGGATGCCTCACCTAAGTCCTTCATTGAGAAGCAACTCCCTAGCCAGGTCTTGACAGACTGAAGCATAGGGATGTCCTTCCCAATGAGTAGTGTGTCTCCACATACAATATGAGGAAGACAACTATGCCCCCTACAACCTTCTTGTAGACACAAGGTTCATCTTCGTTCTTGATGAAACCAAACTGTTTGATTGCATCATCGAATCAAAGATTCCAGCTCCGAGAAGCTTGCTTTAGTCCATAAATGGACCTATGCAGCTTGCATACTCTGCTAGCATACTTTGGATCTACAAAACCCTCAGGTTGTGTCATGTACACATCCTCGAGTAGGTTTCCATTCAGAAACGTGGTTTTGACATCCATCTGTCAGATCTCGTAATCATGGTAAGCTGCAATAGCAAGCATGATCCGAATGGATTTAAACATCGCTACTGGAGAAAATGTTTCATCATAGTCAATACCATGAATCTGCTTGAAACCTTTAGCTACCAAGCGACCCTTATAGATAAGTCCATCCATGTCAGTCTTTCTCTTAAAGACCCACTTACACCCAATGGGTTTTACCCCTTCAGGTGGATCAACCAAAGTTCATACTTGGTTGGTGTATATGGATTCCATTTCGGATCTCATGGCTTCTAGCCATTTCTCAGAATCTGGTCTCATCACAGCTTCCTGATAGGTGGTAGGCTCATCCTCTATGAGCACAACGTCATCATGGTCAGACAAGAGAAATGAGTATCTCTCAGGCTGACGACGTACCCTATCAGATCTGCGAAGAGGTATGTCTACTTGAATTGGTTGTTGATCCTCAACTCCTTGTGGAACAACATCATCCACAATACTTTGTGGTTCCAGTTCAACTTCCATCGAGGCATCAGTGCTATTGTTCGCATCTTGAACTTCTTCAAGATCGAACGTGCTCCCACTAGTCTTTCTAGAAACAAAGTCCCTTTCTAGAAAGACCCCAGTCTTTGCCACAACTACCTTGTGCTGACTGGGAATGTAGAAGTAATATCCCTTAGTTTCCTTGGGATATCCTATAAAGTAGCACTTGTCATATTTGGGTCCTAATTTGTCTGAGACTTGACGTCTAACGTAAGCCTCACAACCCCAAATCCTCATGAAAGACACCTGGGCATCTCTCCCAGTCCATATCCTATATGGTGTCTTTATCACGGCCTTAGATGGAACTCGGTTGAGTATAAAAGCTGCCGTGTCTAGAGCATAACCCCAAAGGTATGTCGGAAGATCTGTGTGACTCATCATAGATCGTACCATATCTAATAAGGTATGATTCCTCCTTTCGAATACACCATTCCACTGTGGTGTTCCAGGAGGAGTGGTTGAGATAGGACCCCACACTCAGCTAGATAGTCACGAAACTCATGGCTAAGGTATTCTCCACCTCGATCTGATCGAAGTATCTTAATACTCTTGCCAAGCTGGTTCTGTACTTCATTCTTGAATTCTTTGAACTTTTCAAAGGATTCAGACTTATGTGTCATCAAGTACGCATAACCATATCTACTGAAGTCATCAGTAAATGTGATGAAGTATCTATAACCGCCTCTAGCAGCGACATTGAAAGGGCTACATACATCACTATGTATAAGTCCTAACAAATCAGTTGCTCTCTCGCTGTGCCCACTAAAGGGAGTCTTGGTCATCTTGCCTCGTAGGCATGACTCGCATATCTCATATGATTCAAAATCAAATGAGTCCAGCAAACCATCCTTATGGAGCTGGGATAAGCGCTTGTCATTTATATGACCTAAGCGACAGTGCCAGAGATAGGTTTGGTTCAGGTCATTTGACTTGAACCTCTTGGTATTTATGTTATAAATAGGGCTTTCAAGATCTAGAATATAGAGTCCGTTTATCAGAGGTGCACTACAATAGAACATATCGTTTAAATAGACGGAACAACATTTGTTCTTTATTGTAAACGAGAAACCTTTATTGTCCAAACAAGAAACTGATATAATGTTCTTAGTTAATGCAGGCACATAACAACAATCGACTAACTCTAGTACAAGCCCAGAGGGTAGAGATAGAAAGTAAGTTCCTACAGCAACAGCAGCAACCCGTGCTCCATTGCCTACTCGTAGGTCCACCTCGCCTTTTGTCAATGCCCTGCTATTTCTCAGCGCCTGCACATCAGTACAAATGTGAGAAGCACATCCAGTATCTAATACCCATGATGTAGAAATAGATAGATTGACTTCTATAACATATATACCTGAAGTGGAAGTCTCACTTCGCTTCTTCTTAAGATCCTCCAAGTATACCTTGCAGTTCCTCTTCCAGTGCCCGGTTTGACCGCAGTGGAAGCAGGTAGCATCCTTAGCGACCCCTCCTTTAGGCTTCAGTGCCTTGCCTTTGCCCTTGGCTTGACACTTTCCCTTGCCTTTGGGCTTGCCCTTGCCCTTATGTTTCTGAACCATCAGAACAGTGTTGGGCTTAGCCTTCTTAACATGCTAAGCAGCTCGGGCAGTGACTTGTCAATTTCGTTCATATTGTAGTTTAGAACGAATTGACTGTAGCTATCCGGCAAGGATTGCAAGATCAGGTCAGTGGCCAGCTCTTGGCCAAGTGAGAACCCCAACCTTTGTAGGTTCTCTATGTACCCAATCATTTTGAGTACATATGGGCCTACAGGAGTCCCGTATGACATCTTGCACTGAAACAGTGCCCTTGAGATCTCAAATCTCTCATGCCTCGCTTGTCCTTGATACAGTTGACGAAGATGTTCAACCATATCGTAAGCGCCCATTAACTCGTGTTGCTTCTAAAGTTCAGAGTTCATGGTCGCGAGCATTAGACAGGACACATCTAATGCGTCATCTTGATGCTTCTTGTAAGCATCTTTATCAACTCGCGGGGCATTGGCAGGAGGAGCCTCCGGAATGGGCTGCTCCAGAATGTACAGTTTACGTTCTTGGGTGAGAACTATTCTCAAGTTTCTGTACCAGTCCAGGAAGTTTGCTCCGTTGAGCTTGTCCTTCTCGAGGACAGATCGCAGGGAGAAGGTGTTCGTATTTGACGTCATGGTAATCTACAACAGAAATAAATGCATAAATAAATATTATATTCTTAATCATTTAATTAGGCCTTTAACTAAATAATGCTCCCACTGAATTCTATAATTCATGTGGGACAAGATCCACATCATACTAACTCTTGAGTTAGCTTTGGCTAATATGCCCAAGACTTAGTATGATCGGTAGGTAACGATTACCAATTATATCTCTATGCAACTCTTGTTTATAGGATCAAGATCCGTATTGATATTAAAACTCGAGTTAGCTTTGGCTAATACACCCGAGAATTAATATAAACGTGATTTTGTCCTACCTTTCAACCGTTGGAAGAATGCATATAGTTGTACTCGATCCAACCGAGTTTAACTAGTTACTCAATCTAATTGAGTTGTACTCACCCATGCGTTGATAGGTGGGACCAAAATTGTCCCTCCGTAGCCTACCAAGATAGTATGTGTTGCTCTGCTTTGGCAGATTCAACAACAGCATACGATCGAGGTAGTGGTAGGTATCATGGCACGGTAGGCATTAGAGTTGACGTGATTTAGATCTAATCTAAACGTCAATGTTGTATCATATACACGATATAGATCTAATCTAATCGATAGGGTGCATCTTGTACATGATGTAGATCTTAATCTAATCGTAAGGGTGCATCTTGTGCACGATTTAGATCTAATCTTAATCGTTAGGCACTAATTAATTACTTAATTAAACATGCATCACATACACAAGTAATTAACTAAATTTTTGTGATTATGTCATGGCCCTACTACGATCTTCTCAAGCCAATGAGAAGATCGGATGGTCAACCTAAGGTCAACAGTTTCTCAAGCGCCTTCCTTTTGACCACCTTGTGTTGCTCGCGCCTTCCTCGTAACTCCGTCTTGAGTGGACCTTCCACCGCTTCAAATTTTGTACATTACATTTTTGAAACTCGAGTTACATTCGAGTCTAAACTAATTTATAATAAGAATAAAAGAGAAAGCCACGACGCGCAGGTCGCGAAAAATAAAAATACAACACGCACATCACATCACGGCACGCATGCCGTATTATGAATTACAACACAAATTATCCAATCAAATTGGGTCTTTGGGTCATGACTATCACAAAAATAATATACAATTCAAAATTATATATTTCTATAATTTTTTGTAATTTTTTTTTATAATTTTCACAATTTTTACGAGTACAATTTCTCGACTGTTCCGTTTAGCGGTTTCCGGGAGCAATCGCGGAACGAATCCCCTTGCGGGGCCAGGGGCAGCGCCCCTACCAGCGATCTAACCATCGCGAGGGTTCCTTTGCGATCTAACAGCACCTTAGCCCGCTGTCCCAAAAAGTTTTGGGGCGAAACTTAGCCGTTTTGGGAAAAACTTCTCGGTAGTCAAAGCCGACAAGTGCCGAAACACTTGTGCTTCGCTTCTACGAGAAAAATACCCTTAAAAATTATAAAAATCATAAATTTACAGAATATTACAGAACTGAAAAGTTTTCATAAAACACAAAATAAACTCGTATTCGTCTTCGCACGTGGCTCTGATACCACTGTTGGGTTTTTCGGGCCGCGAAAACCGCTTTTCCGCGTCGCGGAAACCCCGAAAGCCCCTAGCCACCGGATCCGTGCAAAGAAAAATTATAGAAAAACATACGAATACGAGTTTCTACCTAGATCTACACTTAGATCTACAAAAGAAAGGTTATACCTTTGAAGCGAAGCCCTTCGCATTCCCGCTCGTCCAAATGGTGCCGGATTTCGAAGTTGTCAACGTAGACAACTCTCTATATGTATCCACACAAACAAGTAGGTGGAGAAAAATCACACAAAAAGGTGTGCTAGCACCTTTGGATGGTTCGGCCAAGAGAGGAGAGGGAGAGCAAAATTGGAGCAAGGAAGAAGATGAAGGAATGAATGAGATTAATTCACAAAATGAAAAACCATCAACCCATTCATGTGGCCGGCCACATTAAGAGGGTGTGTAACTCCCATGGAATGCCAAGAGTCACAACTCTTGGTAACTCCCATGAGGTGGCATCCCACTTAAGCAACCATGATGATGTGGAGCATCATTATTGGCCCACTCAATGCCAACTCACCAATGAGGTGGCATAAAGTCAAGTCAAACTTGACTCTTCATCTTCCTCTCAAGTCAAGTCAAACTTGACTTAATCTCTCTCATGGTTGATCTAATTCAACCATTTAATTCAAGCCAATTTAATATAATGAATCTAATTAAATTGATTCAATGAGTCATAATCCAAATTAGACTCATTAAACACATGAATCAACTTGAGTCTAACTCAATTAGCCCAATTAGGATTACTCTTAATCCAATTTGATTCATCAAATGAATCTAATCCTCTTGGTTCATCATATGAACCTAATCTCCATCTAATTATCCTTAGTGTGTGACCCTATATGTTCTTGTAACGTTGGCAATGCTCCTAAACTCATTTAGGAGCATAAGTAATGAGCGGTATCTAGCAACACATCATTACTACCCAATGTTACAAGAATGTTGAGATCCAACATCACCTTTGTGACTACTAATTGTGACTCCTCACAAAATATGACAAGTGTCCTTCTATCCTAGACATCTAGATTGATCAATGTGAGGCATAGACCGTGTCACCCTCTGATCAATCTAAATCTTGAACTCCAAGTAGACTCACTAAATCAAATGAGCTCAATATCTCATATTGACTCATTTGGGCATGGCCATGCACTTCGTGGTCTCACTCTATCAAGAATACCGATGTCTCTCCCGTCATATAGGAGGGATAGATCCCATCTACATCACTCACATCCCTCCGCATAATTTGTTACATACCCAGTAATCGCCTTTATAGTCCACCCAGTTACGGGTGACGTTTGACGAAACCAAAGTACATAACTCCTTATGTAGGGAACCATGGTGACTTCAGGTCTAAGGACTAGTAGTCATACTAATAGCCACATGAGAAAGTATATGACACTCATATAATGATCCATGATACTTTCTCATGGCGGGTCATTCAGTATACATTCTCTAATGCATACCCATGTGTCAACTTGATATCTCTATATCCATGACTTGTGAGATCAAGTCATCGAGTTGACCTACATGCTAGTCTTATTGCATTAACATTGTCCCTGAATGTTAATACTCGACTAGGAATGATTAAGAGTAGTGTTCCTTATATCATCTCACTATCGATTCAACCAATTGATTGATATAGGTAAGAACCTTCTACTCAAGGACGTTATTATACTTAGTTTATTTGGCACCAATACAAGAAAGTATAATAACCAAAAACCAAATGTCTTTATTTATATAGAATATGATACAACAAGTCCAAAAATACAATCATCAAATGATTGGCTCTAGGGCTCTAGTTAACTTCATCCAGCAAGTCAAAGAGCCGTTACCAATTCTAGACGGCCTTCAACGTGCCCTCCGCTCAGGGGGTAGCCTCACCTTTTGATCCACCTCCAGCTTGTAGGCAAGTACTGTTGAAGGGCTTGTTACAGAGTCTTGGGAGGGGGCAATGACCCAGATGGAAGGCCACACTATTACGGGGATGGCATATGGGTTCGTCTAAGACTTAACTACGGTAAGTTTCTACTTACTCACCTCTTTGAACTGGAACATTTCTAACAACCATAAAAAAGAGAAAAGAAGCGGTCCAATCCAGTCAGTCTGATATTCAACTAATATCAATCTACGTTAGTCCCCGACAACTTAACAGTCTAGACCGCAAGTGCACGAAGATATCGTCAAGTAATAAAAGATCAAATCCATAGGGACTAGGGATCGAGTACTAGCATACCAATCAAACTTAACAGTCTAGACCAAATTAAAAGTGTTTGGTGTCACGATCATAATTCAGAATCTAAAGGTGAAAGAGAAATTTGAGAGTGAGAAAGGGAAAGGGAATTCGGGGAGATCACACAAATCAGAATGTGATCAGAGCACGTAGACAGAAGAAAGATAGTCACAGAGATATGATCCTACAGTTTCAATTTCACTTCTATGCTAGCAAACACATGACCTATGTCTTAATTTTTATCTTTAATATTGGCTCATGTAGGTAAACAATCCTAAGGTATTCTATGTAAACTTTTTCTTCTAAACGGAGTACCAAACCTAATCATTGAACGTATTAGATATGATACATTAAGTTCTATAACTACCTAGAGTTGTTTGCGATAAGTCAGGTTGCACTTTCATATCTGACTCTCCATGTCTCAGTTGTCCACGAGTCAAAGAGTTGAGTTCTCCTTTCAGTTCATTCCCAAACCCTAATGGGATATGAATTTTATACTTTTAGCATAAAGATTGTGTTAAAATAATGGATCTGAACCACAATACAACATATTATAGAAACAAGATAGAAAACATATATAGATCAAAGCATAGTATTTACATCACATGGAAATTACACCCTAGCCCTAGAATCTAGCAAATCACCCCATAAAATAAGGGGTTACAATAAGTAAACATGATTAATGAAAGCAATCCAATAGTTTTGAAATCAGAGAAAGTAATGAGAGGAATAAATTGCTCAGAGTGCTTGAAGATTCCTTCTCCTAGATACTCCCGATGTCTTTTTCATGCTTGGATGACCTTGGAATGCTTTCAAAGTCTTCTTCTCCGCCGCCTTAGAGTCCTTAGGCGACTCCAAATCGAGATCCCTAGCTTTGATGAATGTAGTGCCTTTTATAGCCGTTGGATTGGATGCTCGCCATAGGCCGTAGCACTGACCACAGTCGCCCGTGGCGAGGCATATACGATGAGATCTCACTAACACAGGTCATGGCGTTGTCCACGAGTGCCCGTGGCACTGCCCATGGGTTCCCGTGGCACTGCCCATGGGTGCCCATGGGTGCCCGTGGCACTGCCCACGGTGCTCGTGGCGCAAAGACCAAACTCGCCACTTGCCATGGTGCTAGCAATGATCGCCCATGGTAGGCTAGCACCATGGCAGGATGGCAGAGCCTGCTACGGGCTGTGGTGCTCACCACAACTGCCCGTGTCAGGCCAAGGCTTCTGGACTTGGACATTTTTGCTCCCCGTATTGATCCAATCTTCACTCCTGTCATCTAAAATAAATTAGAGTAATATCTAGGAACAATAAAACATGAAAATGAAGTATAGAATCAAATTACCATAAATTATATATGCAAAAGTGGGTCGAATGTAGTGTGAAAATATGATAAAATCCTTATATACTTTATACTTATCAGATTGATGTAGGAGAAACGAAGGAAGATCTAAGAAGGTACTTACTAATGCAGATTGAGAGAAAGGGAATGTAGTTAGTAGAAACCATAGGAGGAGAAGACTGAAGAAGATGAAATATGAATGGTTTACCTCTGAGATGCTTAGGGTTTTTAACATAAGCCATGATAGACATCTAAAACTCGACCATTCGACCAAAACAACCTAATTAGTTGTAACCGTTAGATCGAAGAGAGAAAGTGCAACCAGTCTGTATGAAAAGGCGTGTGCCAGTTGTCGTATCAAATAATGAGGAGTTAGTCGACACGTGGTGCCTGCCCAGTAAATAACATTTATGATGGACCAAATAACCAAATCATTTCATTAAAAAGTGCCCCCTGTGTATCGCCTACGCACTACCTAGCATATCAAGCATCTGACATGAGTTTTTTCAAGAAAGATAAAGTTGATTGTAACATTAATTGGTGATAAGAGGTGTGGCCCATTGGTCAGGCTAGCCATTCGAATGATCGGGTGGTAATAGGACTCGAGTCTAGTTAGTCGGTCATGAACCTTCTTTGACTAGACTTGAAGGGGAGATTTGTGATACAACATGTTGTGAGTATTAGAATTTGAGGGATGTTCTAAGGTAATCGTCTTACGATTTTTTCTATTTATTTGATAAGTATAGATTCACTATTTGAGTGCATATTATATGTTTGATTGTTTTAAACTCATTTATTGAATGTCCGTAATATAATTCATAGCATAAGAGAATTTATGATTAGATTACAACTAATTATTATTTCTACATGTGCAATTATAAATATATTGAAATTTTCCTAGTCGTCGAATTGATGCATTAGAACATCATCAATTCTGTAAGATTAGCACGGGTTATACTCCTTGGTTCGGCCAAGTAGCTATTTTCTCACTGGTTGGAGACATTGGGATGTTGAGAGTTAAACGTGGATGCTGGTTATGGTAACTAGTTCATTGAAGTGACTCGCTGTAAAACTTTATATAGTTCTCTACATATATATAGATATGTCTGTGATATTCTTACTGCAGCATGAGTGCAAATTTCCTTCAACTTGACGTATATAAGTCATCTTGATCATGGAGACTTATACTTTGACATCTTAAACAAGCATCTCATTGAGGTGTGGACCCAAGATGATTGGGTATAAGCTAAAGTGCCCGAAGGTGTTTGGATAGCCCACAGAGAATTCACCGTTCCTTGTGAGGAAACGTATACCCTATGACCACTCGTTAAGATTATTACTCAAAGTCTTTGGCCAAAACATCATATGTTAAGAGTGTGAGACTTTTGTACATATGTACGAGTAATTTGAATATGCAAAACGAGGAAGTATTACCTGAGCTAGGTGTGACGTAGTCAAACTAGTGGGGACAAGACACATAGACCATATCCTGAACCAAGTGGGTATAAGATGACTAAAAGGAACAAGACACGACTCACTGTAGCCGCTTAAGAGTTTAGAATTAATTCTAAGATTAACTATAATTTTTTGACTAATTGGGGATCATGATGTACTACTATGTGTCACTCATGATCGTTCTATAATTAAGTAGTTAATTATGGATGACTAAGATAAATTGGAAACCTATTGGGTCATACGCACTAACGAGTCTCTAAAAAACTTAAAATAAGTTTAAAAAAATATGATTCTTAGATCAATAGATAAATATTTGGTTGGACCATACATAAGACAAATATGGAAATATTTGTCACAATGGAAGCGCGGATGGACCACATCTCTATGGAAGAGTTGGATCATATTTGGTTTAATTATGAATTAGTTATGAACCAACTTAGTTTAGTTGTGAACCAAACCAAGGGGTTAATGGGCTAATTTTTGGTTAAGGGATAATGGGTTAGATTTGAGCTTTCTAATCCAACTCATTAATGAGGGATATATATTGATATGGTTAAGAGAAAATTACGCACATGAGATCATTAATTGGCTTGTAAAGTTTTTAGGAAACTTTAACTCAATTTCTCTTCTCTTCTCCCTCTCTCCTCTCTCTTTGCCGCCGCCAACAAGGGGAAGCCCTTCCACTTATTGTCGTGACCACCACAAGGAAGAAATCTCTTCCTTGTGTGCTTCTCTTCTTCTTCATCTTGATCCCTCTTCTTTGCTCATGGCTAGAACTTCCGAAGGAGAGAGGCTTGTACTCAATGAGTTATCTTAAGGAGCTCGGCGTGGATACGAATAGAGACGAGGTTTGGCAACGTCACTACGGTTGACGTCCTTCTCGTTACAGGTCATCCGTAAGGTACACCTAGCGTAAATTTATTTTTCGTAAAAAAAAATTAATTATGCGATCATGTTTGGCATGTTGTATCCTTGTATGCATGTGGTGCGTGTGATATAATAATTTAGAAATTATTATTATTTTATTTTTCCTTGTGCATAATTACGAAACGTGTTTTAGCACACACCACATCGTGAGATGGCCCCGAAAGTAAGGTGGACCTGATAATCAAGATGATATGCCAGTCAAAGTTAAGGTGAGATAACAATCAATGACAAGGAGACAATCAGGGTGCACATAATCGGGCAGACGACTCACCTTTGAGGCTTAGCTCCTCACTTTTCAAGTGCAGGTCTCTCAACATACAATGGGTTAGCCTCAGAGCCAGTCGGATCCACTAGGCCTAGCTCCTCACTACTACAATGCAACTCTCAATATAAGCCCGATCGCCCCAAGAGCCGATCGGACTCACGGAGCTCAGCTCCCCATTTCTCAATACGAAAGCACTCGGCATATAGTCGATCGACCCAAGAGCTAGTAAGACTTATGGGGCTCAACTCCCCACTTCGTAGCGTTAAGGTACTCATCATATGGCCGGTTGTCCAAAGAACCGGTCGAACCTACTGGGCCCAACTCCCCATTTCTACAAGGCAACTCTCAGCATATAGCCAGTTGGACTCAGCGCCGATCGGACATCCAAAGCTCAGTTCCTCACTCCTCATGGGCAAGGCCTCTAGCATAGGGTCAGTCGACCTAAAGTGTCGATCGAACCTTCCGGGACTTAGCTTCCTACTCTTCAAGAGCTAGTCTCACAGTATATAACCGGTCGACCAAAGAGCCAGTTGGACCTTCCGAGACTTATCCCCCCACTCTTTAAAGGCTAGGCCTCCATCATATGGCCTGTTGGTCCAAAGTGCCAATATGACCTATGGGACTAAACTCCCCACTTCTCATATGTCAGTCTCTCAACATACAATCAATCGGTTATAAGGCCAATCGAATTTCTTCTAGGAGATAATAATGTTAGAGAATCGTAACAACTTATCAGAGAATAACGGTCACTCATCAGAGACTACCCTGGCATATGCACGCAATGGAACCTTTCTCTAAGGGTGATCATACCTTTGCCTTTATTCGACATATTCTGACATCAGATATTCTCTGACGTCTCATTATTACGGAGGTTATGAGGGTCAATATAAAAAAAGGGACCTCTCCATTGGTCAAGTACGCTTTACTACATGCTCACTAGCGCTCATTTACGTTTTACTACGCATGCACACACACATCTATGTTATTGTTCTACTATTTATCTTCTTCTCCACTTTTGGCCACTGTTCTGACTTGAGCATCGAAATATCTGTACCAGGAACCCCCTCATTGATTCTCACTCTAACGTTTCCATTTGTTCTCTCTAGTGTGCACAAAAATGAAGCGCTCGAGGCCATATTCTTCCACCTCAGAATTTTCTCACGATCAATAACAAAGTGATCTATCCAATGGGTCATCTCCCTTATTTCAGACATGATCAATATGCATTGGCACATGTTCAGTAACTCTCATACGTTTTGAAACAAAAGTCTCCATCCTCAGAGTTTGATATCCACTTTCAGCGAAAATAGCCTACAAGCGAAAAAAAATTCAAAGAAACTTAGCACATGTTTAGTAACTCTCTTACCGTTTGGAACAAACAAAAGTTTGTATCCTCAGAGTTGGTGTTTCTGATTCAGAATTCGATATCCACTTTCAGCGAAATTAGTCTACGAGGAAACATATTTGAAGAAACTTCTCCCACCCAGCTCAATACATGTACTAATAATGAGGAATCTGAAACAAAAATAAATTCTGAAAAATGGCATAGTTTTAGTGAGGAGCCTAGTTAAGATGGATTTGACCTCGCTTTGTGTTAACCTATAATGTTTGTAGTTAATCAAACTCGAACAAATTAATGGTCTCTCATGGTATTTTACCCAGTAAGTCAATGGATGATGTTCTTGATGGCTAAGTTCTTTAGCACCGTCATTTTGTGTTTAGAATAACTTGACCATCATTACCCTTCCACTGTGTACGTAATTAGTAGTGTTCGTGAAGCAAAGATGTAAAATTAAGCTTTAATTAAGGAGATAGAGAATTAGGTAGAGTATCGACAACTAGTGGATATAGGAGAAGCTAATTTACTCTTTTAAAAAAAAGGGATAATTCAGTACATGAAACTTCTGTCATGCAAAGTCTCAAGGAAGGATCCATTGTACATAATCTTATCTTATTTTTTTGTAAGAGATTGTTTCTAAGATTTGAACTCGTAATCATTTTGGCCACAAAATAATAACTTTACTGTTGCGCCAAAATTCCACTTCACAAGTTGCAAAAAAATAGACGTGGAAATTGATTTGAGTAGGATTCAAACTCCATCACTATATGACTTGTTACCCCATATAATATCACCTATTCAGTATCCGTAATTTGCAATCCGTGATCCGCTAACCCATTAGGATTTGGGAGCACGAGACTACAAATAACTTAGGTAATGATGAAGGAAAGTATATTTCTAAATTAACCCTAATTCTCTTCATCTTTTACATTCTTATCTCTTTCTCTATCCCATGATGACTTAAGCATTAGAGGAATCGTGTTGGGGTAACTTAATGGAGACCACATAGAATATTTCACCTCGCAAAGAGAACCTATACGAACCCTAACACCAAGTGATCAACTCTTTTCCACATCGGGAAACATGACCACTCACAAAGACTATAAAACCCTAAAGCTAGCTATCACCTAAAACAACACCAATGCATGGGCTTCCACAAAGGCAATCAAGAGGAGTATCAATGTTAAAAATGGAACCCTTTATCAAATTGATGTTTGTGGCTAGGGTTAGGTATTCAAATCAAGGTCACATCACCATGGCTTTTGATGTCCAAAAGCTTGGCTTGATTTTGCACACATGTCACAAGTGTTAGCTAATTGCTGGCTTTTGGATGTCTTTTGCCATCCTCACCTTCTTGCCATTTCAATAAACTATGAGCAAAATTTGCTAACTTTTGTGGGTGATGGTTCCACTTTCAACAATCCATCAAGTGGGTCTTGTAATTTAATATTTTGGAAAAAATTATGATAGAGTTTAGGGTCAAGATATACGAGTTAACACCTTAGTCTTCCAAAGTTGTTATCAAAGTTTTAGGTTTGAAATATAGTTAATAGAGACAAAATTCAACATGTATATCACTAGAAAAAAGTAAGACCTTGAGGTTGCTCGAGTCGTAGAAATAATTTTTTATAATACTAAGTAAATTGCATACAATAGACTCAAAATGGTCTAACTTTTTCCTCATGTTAGTAGGAGTTTCATGGAGTATCTTTTTTTTTATGGAGAAAAATAGTGAGAACAATTCTTGGAGATGGTAGTTGAGAACATCAATATCACTTGAATGCGTAGGTAAAAATTTTATAGTAGAAAAGTGAACAAGAATGAATCCACTATAGACTGATAAACGTTGGTGATGCTATCAATCACTAACTATTAATATTATATAGTAAAAGATGATCCTCATCCAATTGACTTGATCTGGTATCCTGCAATTCTTTTTTTTTTTTTGTAATTAAATTAAATGATTTCAAAACATTGTAATCACAGGTAAGTTATTACCTTAGTGGCTCCTTTAAAATAGTTTCATATTTATTGGAAGAGGATAAGTTATGGAGGATATTTATCAGTTATTTATATGAAAAAGTAAGTATATATTTTATATAGAATTGATCTTAAAATCTATTTAAGTAATCACTTATATAAATACTAACTGTATGATAACTAACTTGATTTTGATCTTATTCAAGATTGTTGATTGGCATAGATGAACCTAATATTAGTGCAAACAAATACCAAATAATTAAATCAGTTTTTAATGTAGGAAAACAGATTTAAGACGCATGTCAAGTATGTAATTGCTAAAAAAACAAAAACAAAAAAAATGAGAGTTTTAGTATTATAATTTGATCTTTTATCTAAAAACATAGACAAGTTTCAAAAATTAGATTTATGATTTTCATATGCAATTGTTAGCCTTAGTTTACTATATAAAAAAAAAGGTTTAATTGGAGCAAGGGTAAAATAGTCGGCCCCTTCAAAGTGATCCAATATTTTCTAGAAGGGATAAATCATAACGAATATTTACTTTAGCATAGCGGCTCTTTAAATAAGATTAGATACCCAGTGAGTCATTTTGTACCTACTAAAAATTGATCCTAAAATTTATTAGAACAATCAGTCATATAGATACCAACTGCGTTGACCCGTGGAGTCAAGAACTATTTAAGGGAAATAGTAAAACATGATAGAAATTGTAGATGAATCCGAGGAATTAGAGTTGGAAAGAGCTTGAACTTGATGAGGATAGGAGTGGACTGAACTGAACTTTGGATGGGGAATGCATAGATTTTAATCGGTTAAGCAAAAACTTTATATAGGTAATAAAAAAATTGAACTGAGCTAGAGGGACAACCCTAAGCAAGATCCATCATCCCTGATACAAACGAAGATACTTTGGCTATTTTTTCAATCTCAAACAAACAGTATGAAGTTGTAAATAGATAAATTAGAACCGTAAAACATTATCAAAAATAGATAGATTAGAATGTAAACATTGAGTAGGGCTATGTTTAGAATAATGGCCCTACTCAATGTAAACATAGCAAATAGATAGATTTGCCATTGCTATGTTTAGTTTGGCATGTGAAAAGAAAATGACAAATATGATCAAGAATAATGGGAAAATGTAGAAATTTTATTTTACGCAAATGAGATATAGTTTAAGAGTTCCTAGCCTTGTCAATGGATGCATAAAAATGGGATTTTTATTGCTCAGTGCCATCCTCCCTGCAAGTGGTTTCAGATGATGAGGGAGGACGGTAATGGAGAGGCCGAGAGGGAGGAGGAAGAGAAGAAGAGCTGCTCTCTGGGTCTCTGTGGCGGCGGCGGCGGCGGGGGGTGTTCTGTTTCACCAACTCCGGCCACGAAGATGAGGATGGAGAGTAGCGGCGGCGGGGGGCGGGTAGACCAGCCGCCACCCTTCTCCGACCAGGTGCTGGAGAACGTTCTAGAGAACGTGCTGGAGTTCCTGACCTGCCGCCGCGACCGGAACGCGGCGTCGCTGGTGTGCCGGTCGTGGTACCGGGCGGAGGCGCAGACCCGGAGCGAGGTCTTTATCGGCAACTGCTACGCCGTGTCGCCGAGCCGCGCCGTCGAGCGGTTCCGCGCCGCCCGGGCGATCGTCCTCAAGGGCCGTCCCCGCTTCGACGATTTCAACCTAATCCCTCCCGGCTGGGGGGCAAGTTTCTCGCCCTGGGCGACCGCCATGGCCGCCGCTTACCCCTGCCTCGAGCGGGTTTGCCTCAAGCGCATGACCGTCTTCGATGCCGATCTCGCCCTCCTCTCCCGCTCCTTGCCCTCCTTCCGCGATCTCACCCTCATTTGCTGTGACGGATTCGGCACCTCCGGCCTCGCCACAGTCGCCGAGCTCTGCAGGTTCCTCTTTTCGCCGATTGCCTCGCTACCAAACACCGAACCCTAATTTTGAAACATTGTGGATGGAAAAAAGTTCCTCCTTTTTTCTACAGGCGATCGATTAATTGCTATTAATGCCCTGCAGGAACCTGAGAGTGCTAGATCTGATTGAGAACGACGTGGAGGACGAGGACGAGCAGGTCGTGGATTGGATTTCGAGGTTCCCGGAGACGAGCACCCGCTTGGAGTCGCTCTCATTCGAGTGCGTGAATTGTCCAGTCAACTTCGCCGCCTTGGAGGCTCTCGTCGCTCGATCCCCTTCCCTACGGCGGCTGCGGCTCAACCAGCACGTCTCCGTCGGCCAACTCCGCCGCCTCATGGAGCGGGCGCCGCAGCTCACCCAGCTCGGCACCGGCTCCTTCAACTCGGTGCCCGCCGCTGCCGGCGAATCTGACCTTGACGCCGCCGACCTGGAGTCGACTTTTGCCGCCTCCAAGTCGCTTGTTTGCCTGTCGGGATTCCGTATGCCAGAGCCTGAGTACCTTCCGGCCATCTTCCCCGTCTGCGCCAACCTCGTCTCCCTCAACTTGAGCTACGCCATGTTCACTGCTGAACAGCTTAAGCCCGTCATTATCCATTGCCACAATCTCCAAACCTTCTGGGTACCTACCAAAAAACCTGATTCTTAAAATTCAATTAAGCTTTGATTCTCTGAATCTATTTTGCTACAATTTGCTTTGCTTTTAGGTTCTCGACACCGTAGGCGACGAGGGTCTCCGAGCAGTAGCTAAGAATTGTAAGAAACTTTCAGAGCTTAGAGTATTCCCTTTGAATGCCTCAGAGGATTCTGAGGGCTCTGTCTCTGATTCTGGCCTCGTTGCCATCTCCGAGGGGTGCCGGAAGCTTCGATCAATTCTATATTTCTGTCAACGAATGACGAATGCCGCTGTCGTGACGATGTCCAAGAATTGCCCTGATCTAGTCGTGTTCCGACTCTGCATCATGGGAAGGCATCGTCCCGATCAGCTCACTAGAGAGCCCATGGATGAGGGTTTCGGAGCTATTGTAAGGAACTGCAAGAAGCTAACTAGACTTGCTGTTTCTGGCCTCCTCACTGATAAGGTTTTTGAGAACATTGCACGGCATGGGAGATTAGTTCGGACTCTTTCGTTGGCATTCTCCGGGGACAGTGATTTGAGCTTGAAGTATCTCTTTGAAGGGTGCCCCAATCTGAAAAAGCTCGAGATCAGGGATAGCCCTTACGGTGATGCAGGTCTCCTATCCGGCATCCACCATTTTTACAACATGAGATTCTTGTGGATGTCTTCGTGCAAGCTGTCTTCAAGGGGCTGCAAGGAAGTAGCTCGGAGGCTTCCTCACCTGGTGGTGGAAGTAATTGGGGACATGCCTGAGGACCTTCATAGCGATGCCGTCGAGAAGTTGTACTTGTACCGATCCCTGGATGGCCCGAGGGAAGATGCACCACCTTTTGTTAAGATCTTGTAAGATGGAATTCACCATTTCTTTTTGTAGTTTGGCACAGGAGGTTTACTCCTTGTCGAAGGAATCTATGATGCCATGAAGCTAAAAGTGTGTGAATTTAGCCGGTGGCTTTCGTAATTCGCCAAATCTTTATTCGTGCACGATACGAAGAACAGATAGTTTCAGTTTTTCAGATGGTGTATTTGTGCTTATGACTGGTTTGTAGAATAGCTTGTTATAAAGTAGAACATACAATTCAATTCATGGGCACATGCTGGACGGTATCAAGGCGAGTGCTTCTTTGAGACTCCGATGCATTCTTCAACTTGTTCAAATTCTCAGTACCGTCTAAACTTTAACTGTCACCTTTACATTTTTTTTTCTGGTAAAGACCTTGGAACCCTGAATTCCTTCCTCGTCATTGATCAAATACCTTCTTGTTCTTGGCTCTAAATACTAAAACATCCCTTTTAGAGCTGAAGAGGACTGCTCATCTGCCATTCGGATGGGTGACTGAATTATCGATCGCCAATGGAGGATCTTCAATCATGGCACTTACTTTTGGTGGTGTTGTGTGTGTGCCCTCTTCAATCTACTGATGCTTTTGTCATTGTGCTCTGGTGTGTGCTATTGCAGTGCTGCATGAAAGTTACAGCCACTGCTTCCATTCCTTTCAGGAAATCAACACAAAGTTTGTAGGCCTTGCTCAGTAATTAGCTATTGTCAAACAACATACTTTTGTTTAATTGCCTTATAATCACGGTTTCAAGTTATGAAAAAAATCTATTGCAATGTAGAATAGTCTTAAGACTATGTATAATAAATCAAACATGATCCGATCCTTCTCTAAGACTCTATATTGACGAGAGTTTTCGACACCGAGTTATTTTTTTTTTACTAGTATTTTTATTTTTGTTGCTTTGGAACATATTTCTACCGTGAGTACTTGTGATAGATAACATCAACCAAATTTTTATGCCACACATCTATTATATTTTCGTCCCTCTTTCTCAAAGATTAAAGTATGTATTTATCATGGTCTAACTAGGAACGCCTCTTACGTCTAAGTATATATCCCAAACTTTCTTGAACACATTTCTTAAAATTGTCGTATATTTGTATATCAACTTTAACATTCTCACCACTATTATTATATGAGATAGTAAATCTAATTGTAGTTTTGTCTATTTTTCATAGATGCAATCTCTGAAAATGTCACTTGTCCACCATCAATGCCTGTTTGCTGCTGCAATGTAATACGCATCAATGTGTCTTAAATTGAGAAGTGCCATCCTGCTTCCACCGTCTTGTTGAGAACACCATTAATGTCCAGATGATTGAGGAACTGAGAGACTGTAATTGTCAAACTGTTTAATCATTTACTAACTGCTTCCACCGTCTTCCACCGTCTTTGTTTGTTTGTTTTTAATAATTCAGATGTTCAAAGACAGCCTTCCTTCCTGATTCGCCCTACCGAAAGTTGACTTTCAGAATATTTGATCTTGTTATTTGTTTTCCTGAATGCTTTGTCATTGCACTACAACTGGGGTGATGGTGATCTGTTTGTTTGTTTTGGTGCTCTCTTACAAGAGATGGAAGCAAACAAGGCTTGTTATTGATGAGTCATGGAAACAATGACAGATGGTGGTGGGTGAGGGCATAAATTCATATTAAGACACTCAACTGATGCCATCATTGTTATAATTTAGGGTTGGATTGCATGGTCCATCATCAGACTGTGACAGGGAGGGTGGCCTTTTGTAGATCCATGGAGAACAAAATATCAACTTTGCTTTTTTGAGGGGGAGGAATTGGTGAGGTTTTAGGTTAGAAAGAGCATCGCCGTCGTCTCATTTGAGGATGAGTTGTCGTCAAACATAGAAGTGAGCTAGTGTTGCTTTGGATCACGACGTGTTTGATTGATCGATCGATCAGGTTTGACTAGCTCTCGGTTGGTGTTTCAAACTGGAAGACTAGTTTGGGAAGGCAAGATTTACTTTTAAAAGTTAGGTGAATTTTACAACAAACTTTGGAAGCTTATGAGCACCAAACCACAGAAGTAGTCAAGTTTACGCAAATTTGGTGAGAGTTGGCCAAACAATTGCATCATTTTTTCTTTTCCAAACTTGATGTGCATCTAAAGTTAAATATTTTCCTTATGTGCGATGACTAAAATGTTTTTCCATCATCGTTGAACTATTCGTCATCCAAACTATGCAAAAGCCAAGGAGCCTAACTAGTTGTTCCAATCTGTTGCCCAAAACAATGAAGGCAATAAGAATGCCTCCATTCTTCACGCTTGGACTTATTTATTTGTTTTATATAAATTACTCATTCTGATGATTGAGGAAAAAGTTTCTAAATTATTTCAAATCCAACCAGCAATTCCTTGATCCATAGTACTATTAAAAAAAAAAAAAAAAATCATATTTTGGATTAATAATTTGACATTCATTAAACATAGTGTGAGATTATCATGGTTAAAGAGAGAAAAAAAATACTTCAAAATTTATGGTTTTATCATAAACAAGAAGATACAATTAAATGCATGAAACTCCCGTTAATATAAGATCCCGAGAACAAAATCTATTATACACGTCCTTATCTTATTTTATAAGACTATTTCTAAAACTCAAATCCGTGACCACTAAATCACACGACAATTTTATCATTACACCAATACTCCCCATCAAACAGTAGCATTGCTACGATTGAGATAAATAAATCTTCTTATTGACGCCATTTAGGTTTCTTATAACTATGCACCTTTTATCTTCATTTGTAAAACTTTAGATCATTTTGAATGTATAATTATGCATTTTTATGCTGAATACTTTGTAGGCGAAATAAATTGCAGTGTGTGAATAGTGTAGACTAAAAAGTATAACTAGGAACATCAAAAACATAAATTTATCATAAATACAATAAATAATAATAATAATTTTATTTATAAAAATAAAACATATGTACATATAAGTAGATGTAATGCACTACCCAAATATTGGGCAGATGTTGCAACATACTGGAGAAGGACCCTTCGATAATATGCAAGGATTTATACACATTACGACATTCGGTACGGAAGCTTCAGACAAAAGGGTGTAGAAAATATCATGAAATTAAGAAGAAAGAGCAGAGGATGGATAGAGCAACAACACCTTAATTGAATTCAAAGCTTTAGAGCAGTTTTTGGAACAAGTAGATAATCGCAGTTCAGTTCGTAATGCCAACCCCAGAAGCCTCATGGTGCAGCACCATCAGATTGGCCTTTCGAGGTGTCTGGTTTAGTTGCTGAGTGTCAGAATACAAGGATTCGATGTACTTGGAATGAACTTAATGGTACAAAGAAAGGCCAAGGCACCTGAGAAAGCTGGACCATAATAAGTCAGCTCTGAGCGCATTCAAAAGGATGCAAAGTTCCTTCAGCCAATTCGTGCATCCTTATACGCTCCAAAAATTCCAGCGGCCTGGAGAAGACGAGAAAGGATGCAACTCATAAGTAGTTGAAAACTGAGTGTGTTTCCAGCTGCAGATTATGTTCATGGTGTCCTATCATGAAGTTAGGTCGTGAATTTCTATATCATTCAATTTGGTCTTTTTCCACTTTTTTCGAGAGATCAAGCATGGATTTAATATCATTTGCAATAAAAGTGAGATAAAAAGGAATGCACTTTGAAAGGCAATGCATTGTTAATGGATTCAGAATCTTACAGGAGAACTTCACGACTGCGACAAATTTCTCGTTGGTTCATTTCTATAGCACTGAATATATCAGGTTCTGGTCCTGCTGCACCTCCAGCAACCATCGAAGGGACTAGTGCATGTGGTGTCCACATCTATCAACGAGAAACTGTTAGCGCACACTAACGAAATCATAAACACTTGTGATTTCCACCATTAAAAGGAAGGACTTCTTGATCTTACTTTGATTGTGTAGTCAATGCCACTGGTTGCGATAGCACAATCAAATGGATGGCACTGTATGCAGTTGACAACTAAAACCACACAAGATAAAAAAAAAAAAAAAAGTGACAATATGCACCAACCAACACAACGACCTCTTGATGACAGCTGGAAAGATCAGGCAACAACTGAAATAGAGTTAAACACAATCAGAGTTTTTACCAGACTCATCCCCAGCAAGCATTTTGACCAGCCTCCCTGATTTTTTCTCCCAAATAAACCATCTTCCATCATCACTTCCACTTGCAACAAATTCTCCTGTAAAAGTTCCACAAATCATCAAACAATATCTTCATGATGAGAAGTTTCAAGATATTAGAATGTAACAATAAAATTTCACAAGTTAAAAACCGTTCACTCCAATTGAAAAAGAGATTCCACCATGGAAAAAAAAATTATCCATCATTATCATCCTAAAGTTGTGTTAGTCCCAACGATTTGAGGTTAGGTAATGAATTGTATAACTCCATCTTATATCATCACTAATAAGGTAAACTGTTAAAAGTATAACAATCTATACAAGTTTAATCAAATTGTTCTCAACCTTCTAATTTTAACATAGATAAAACAACTCAAAACATTTAATAAATATATCAAGTTGTTATTTTTTCCATCCATAAATTGTCATGACATTATAGTAAAGTATTATTATTTTATTATTATCCTTAATGTAACCAACGATTATAATAAAATCATTTTACACTCTTACTAGCTTTTATATAGTAATACATTAGTTTGTTTCTGCAGTTGTAAAGTCTACACATGTAGACCACATGTACATGATACCTGATGCAGATCATACAAAGATAGCAAAGATTTGTAATATGAAAAATATAAAAGTAAACCTTGTCCACCAAGAAAGCTCGCTTGCTTTATATCTGTCCCTACATTGCAATGGCCTATGTATCGTCTTTTCATATCAATTGTAATTTCAGGCTGAAAATATATAAAAAGAAAACATCAGAATTAAAACTGAAAAGGCTAGAAGGCAACAAAATAAAAGAAAGGCAAGAGGTTCCTGTGATGCAAGTTGTCTCAAAGAATAAATTGAATACACTCAACTAATTGTCAATGGAAAACTTGTTTAAGTAAAAGCCATGAATATGACACTTATATAACTACATTTAGAAGGTCATTCGCATTCCATTCTTCCACTTTGTCCTTAAAGAGCAATGAACACCATCAGCAGTGCCTATGCAAGCCAATAAGTTTCCATACATTATCAAACAGTGTATCAGTACTGCTGCATACCGAATGGAAACAGACAGAGAACAGTTTTATTTTGGGGCAAAAACTGCAAGGTCACCATTTTTTAAAATCATCAAATGTCAAATGGGCCTACTTTAATTCTTATCAAATGGGCACCCCCATCATCTCTAGTGCGCCTACATTACCCTTTCTTATCGTGATATATTTAATATGTTCACTTGTACTAATTTGAAGCCAAAAAATCATTTCTCCCCTAACTCTAGGCTTGCTACACAAAAATATTTCCACTTTAATTAAGGATAATTACAAGCATTTGGAATTCTCAAACAAACAATTTACTTTTGGTGTTTTGAACCAAATTTTGTTAACTCCATCTGTATAGTCAACAGTTTGGAATGTGAACACACATACATTTTTATTGGAACTAGGATGATTTTGCCTCAAATGGCTAACAATGAACATATTTTTTTTTATAGTTGGCACCAGGTATCCGGCTTAGGCTGACTAATCCTGGGGTCACCGGCCCGGCCTACTGAAATTTTCCACCGACCGCTAAGGTAAATCAGGAAGCACTCGCAGGGAGTGGCCCATCAACCCAGTTCTTAGGTCAACAGTCAATTCAGGGAAATTCATCCATTAATTCACCGAAACTAGAACTCGATCATTAGATACCTGGGAAACTAAAAAGACACCCTGCCACTTTCAATGAAGGTTATAGTGGACACATTAGAGGTGATAGCCACCCCTTCGATAATATTCAAAATAAGGGCACCTTTTTCAGTTTGTTGCTCTTTATTTTTGCTGTATATACTCACTGTTGGTCTGAACTCTGTGCTAGTCAAAGCAAAACTAGCAAAACCAGAAACTGCTTAAGGCATAAAAATTTATAAGCAACATACAAATGTAATAAATATCCACCAAACCAAAACCTGATAAATAAGGCATTCAGTTTGAGATGATGGCGAGGGCAATCCTTCTGAACCATTAATAAAACTTTCTCTAGTAGAATCATCTCTTCGAAATCTTAAGTTCAAACTGCCTCGCAGGATGTTAGAGTCAGTCTCACGAACCTCATCACCTGATATTGCTGTTTCAAAATCTAGTTCCATCTCTTCCTCACAATCAGAATGTTCTCTTTCGTAACGAGACTCCAAGTGTGTGTTATTCAGTTCTGCTCGAAAGAGCACATCACTTAATGATCTTAACCTTCCATGCCTTATTTCACTTCTAGCAGTTTCTTCAGTATCTTTTTTGCCTTTCTCAGCTTCAGCTGCACAACAAACAAAAGAATTAACAATTATAAAATTAAAAAAATAGAACTCCGGTTTGCAATTCTAAGTTTTGTGGTGTCTGCAATCAGTTAAAACTTAAAAATTAGTAATTTTTTTCTTGTTTAAATAACTTGTATGCTTTAGATGTGGGTTTTTGGATCTTTTTTTCTCATCAATCTTTCATTAAACATTTTATCATTCCTTGCCATTGTACTCAGCCACTAAAAGCATCAACTTGTCCAACAAAAAATAAATAGCTAAATAAAAGAGACACATTCCCTGATCCTGTCATCGAGATTTATCTTGTTCGTTAGATGTATGCTCATGGAATAGCGTCATTTAGGTCAAGAATAGCTTGTGGACATAATTTAGTTCTCAAAGGTTGTAGTTTTTGAATTGATTCTCCAAAGTAACCTACTCTATTCCCTGCAACAAAAATAGGAATGCCTTGTACGTTGCAAAATTTTGCCATTGATTAGTAAAGTTACTTGGTCTACCTTCCACAAAGGTTTATAACTAGGACACAATTTTGGAAGACATAAAATTGTTTCACTTAAGTTCTCCAAGATCTTTTCATCCCCCAGAAACCGGTGGCCAAACAAAAATCATATCTTCTTTCTCGGGTCCTAATGGGAGAAAAATGTGGAAACTAAAACTTAATCTACACAAACTACAGTTCCAAAGATAATTTCGTCAATCAAACCACTTACAATCTCCTCATATTCCCATTCAGCTTATCCTCTTCTACCAAACTATATTTCCTCTTAAGTCAATCTATTTCTTTGCTCAACCTATTCATGACTTGCATGACAAATACAAAGAAAATTTCCCTTAATAATGGAGGATGAAAATTATAAGGTTGTTAAAAAATGCACCTCATAGAGTTGGGGTCAAGAATAACTTCATAATGATTGCCATGGTACACCTTTCTTCTAAGAGATTTCCCAATCCTAATTCAAAAAGATCTGTGACCAAGCTACTGATCCTTTACCATACACAGAAATTTTGGATCTACATATAAGACTGATTTACATTTAACATGAGTATAAGTATGATTTTTTCTGTGAAAGATTTAACTCGTATCATATTTCCTTTTAGGTCTCCTGCGTCCACTATCCCAAATCTACTAGTGTTTTATCTGGTTTCAACCAAGCCAATCAAAAAATTCTTCTAACCAGCAACAACGAAGTAGAGGCTATCCTCGAACAAAGAGTCTTTGCAGTCATTTTGTGATTTTGGCCTTAAATGGCCTGCATGATATCACTATGGATTTATTTTGAGAAGCTTCATGACTTTGCACATGATATTTTGCACCATATTTCACGGATCAGCCTTGGGAGTTTAGACCTTTTCGACCACAGAGAATGACGGATAACCATCTAACTGTATAAAGAACTTCAGAGCTACGCAGAAGCAAGAAACAGTATATAAAAATCTAGTGATGTAGCACAGTGTGCAATCAAAGCAAACACACTCATAAAGAGAAGAATTCTCACACAGAGAAACGAAGTAGAAATTCTTATTAATAAAAATTAAATGGAATCTAAAGCACATTTTATACACTCAAAGCTAATAAAATCTAAGAAATAAATACCCAAATTGGAAAAGTAGACCATGATTGACAATATTTCAATTTGTTTCCTTTACTGATCACCTAGAGCACCAAAAGGTTGCATGAAAAATTGTTAGGACTCTAAAAGATTGCATGAGAATTTTAAAGATCTAGTTTGGAATACAAATTACTTTTCCTCCAGACTATTTCCTCTCATTTTTCCTTTCTTCTTCTATACTTATATATTCCTATACTTTCTTTTCTCATCTCTATTAACTACAAATTCCTTAAGATAACTTCATTAAGTTCCACACACAACTCTAGAATTCACAAAACTAACCTGCAGCAAGATGAATTTTTATTGTTGCAACCATATCTGCAGCCTCGCAGTTTGATGGAGCTAAATTAACTGCCATTTTTGCAAACTCAAAAGCTTCTTTTAGTTTCCCTAGCTGCGGACAATTTGCACACAACATATAAAGAGTAGCAGTTTCAGAACAATCCTTTTAAATTTTTTTGAGAGGATTATTCAATAAAAAGAACCTGCATTAGTGCTTCTGCCATGTAAAAATGTGCCTTGAAAGACGAAGGATTTATTCTCAGAGCACTTCTGCAATCCCTTATTGCCATGTAAACATCATTTTTCCACTTCATCTGTAATCAAGATTGCATGTTCAGTAATTTGATGATAAGTTTGGCCTGACAAAGAAAAGAAATAGACTAAGACTAACCTTAAGAAGCAATGCTGCTCGAATACACAAACACTCATATCTAAGAGAAACACCAACATCTGGACCTTTCCCATCTAATACTTCATTGCATGCTTCAATACCCAAATAAAGGTTTGAGTTCTCCTCCAATATATTTGCAGCTGTTTGAACCAAATTCTTGTACAGGTCAAGCTACAATCATATATGAAGTTAGTCATTCTATAAAGACTTTCCTTATTAGAAAATCAAACATTAAGAAAAGGCATTTAATGTTTCTTACCCGATGCGTCATTCGGTATGAGCAGCATGCTGGTGAAGACGTCAACTTTAATTCTTCAAATCCAGGAGCTAAATATAAATATTTTGGAACATCAGCAGCAGTATACCTCATGGTGCTATCATCATCTGAATATTTTCAATCAAGTTCATATTAGGCAAAATTGGCAATAATCAAGCAGAGAAACAGCACAAAAAAGAATCAGCCTTCACTTATGTGCCTGAAAATTTATTATAATAACCTTCTAGGAAAAGCAATAATTGGATATTTGGTGTCTGCTCCTTGATCCAATCCAGGTTTTTAGATGTGGCACTATCAATTTTTATCGACCAAAAATTTTGATCAACACAATGGAAAAGTCATTGGACCGGATGATATTCCGATAGAGGTATGGAAGTGCTTAGGGAAACAAGGTATTGAATGGCTTACAAAATTATTTAACATGATATTGAAAACGAAAAGAATGCCTGATCAATGGAGGATAAGTACTCTAGTTCCCTTATATAAGAACAAGGGAGACATACAAAATTGTGCAAACTATAGGGGTATTAAACTAATGAGTCATACTATGAAACTTTGAGAAAAAGTAATAGAAAAAAGATTAAGGAAGGAGACCACAGTAACAGAAAATCAATTTGAGTTCATGCCTGGAAGGTCGACAATAGAAGCTATACATCTCCTTAGATAATTAATTGAAAAATATCGGGAGCAAAAACAGGATTTACACATGGTATTCATTGACTTAGAAAAAAACTTATGATAGAGTCCCAAGAGAAATTATATGGAGAATTTTAAAAAAGAGAGGTGTTAGCGTAACATATATTGAACTAATTAAGGATATGTATGAGGATGTAACGACCAGAATAAAGACTTCAGGGGAGTAACTGAAGCATTTCCAATAAAGATAGGGTTACATCAAGAATCAACCCTAAGTCCCTATCTTTTTACACTAATTATGGACGAACTCGCTGCGCACATTCAAGACACAGTACCGTGGTGCATGTTGTTTGCAGATGATATTATTTTGGTAGATGAGACACGTGAAGGAGTAAATGCTAAGTTAGAATCTTGGAGGGAAACACTAGAAGGAAAAAGTTTTAAGCTTAGTAGATTAAAGACAGAATATATGGAATTTAAATTTAGTAATATTAGAAGTAATGAAACAATTGTTAAGATAGAAGAGGACGAGTTGCTCGGAACCGAGAGATTTAAATATTTAGGATCATTTTTACAAAATGATGGAGGGATTGAGAGAGACGTCTTACATAGAATACAAGCAGGATGGGTGAAATGGAGGAGAGCGTCGGGTGTTTTATGTGACCGTAAAGTACCTCTTAAACTTAAAGGTAAGTTCTATAAAACCGCTGGTAGACCTGCTATGTTATATGGAACTGAATGTTGGGCTATGACTCGAGCACATGAGCATAAGATGAGAGTTGCAAAGATGAGGATGTTAAGGTGGATGTGTGGACATACGAAGATGGACAAAATAAGGAATGAGAGCATTAGAGAGAAAGTCGGAGTTGCATCTATTGAGGACAAAGACGCGTTTAAGATGGTACGGACATGTACTTAGACGACCAATAAATGCTCCAGTTAGGCGATGTGAAACTATGATAAACATGCATATCAAACGAGGAAGACCAAAAAAGACTTGGTTTGCAACAATAAAACAAGATAAAATTTATTTAAATATAGATGATGATATAATAGGAGATAGAGCTCAATGGCGTAAAAGGATTCATACAGCCAACCCCACCTAGTAGAAAAAGGCTTGGTTGTTGTTGTTGTTGTTGTATTCCCTACTAATGCATTTGAGTATAACCTAAATGTTACATTTTCTGCCATCTTAATAACCTAGACTGGTTAGCATGCTAATATAATCATGTCATCAATATTTATAAATTCATGTGCAATCAGACACCTTGAAACTTAATCTTTTGGATTCTAAACATGATCTAAAACAATTAACTGATAAATAATGACTTCTATACAACAATTATTGACATGAAGATATCAGTCATTTAAGCTACTCAGGTCGTTAAAATGACATAATATATAACAAGTGGTCTGATGGCTGCAATATCCAAGATACAAAGTTCAGTTATGACAATAAAGTTCAGGCTATATTTGTTTAAAAAACATGAAATCGCATACTATGTTCTCTGAATTCTACCATATGTTTGTACATGGGCATAAGCATTTTAAGTGTAGAAACAGAACTTTAACACTCACGGTGTATTTTCCATTTGGTTCATAGAATGGAATTGACATGAAATATAATAATTATTTCTAAGGATTTAAGTAGAGTAGGAATGGAATAAGAATAAGAATTTTCTTGGTTTGGTTAATGGAATGGGATAAGAAAATCTCTATAATACTAAAATATCATTGCAAAAAATATTTCACCCTGCCCCCTCAATTTGCTTGGTCCAATCAGCTTGCACGGTTGGCCCATGTTGCCACCTAGTCCATTTGGCCTGCACCATTGGTCTGGCTATGTTGATCCACACCACTAGTTAGCCTCGCTTGCCCAACATCCTTGGCCCACCACCTAACTTGCTTAGTCCACCCGACCCACTCAATTGCAAAGCCCGCTTAGTGTACTTAGTTCACTTGCTCCACCTAGTCCACTAAGCTCAATTGATATGCTCAACTCGCTCAACTCACATAGTCCATGCAACTAGCTTGCTCAGTCTATTCGCTCACCCTGTTCAATCAAGCTACCTAGTGCTCATGGCCTGCTTGGCCCACTCTACCCAACCTGCCCAACTTAGTCTATCCACCTAGTCCACTTGACCTGGTCGGTTCACTTGAAATCTTGGATTAGTCTCATTTAGGATGGTAGCTCTGCAATCCAAACATGTATTCCTTAGAGAATGAGATAAGGGTACATATATATCTATAGAGAGAGAGTGATATATGATAGGTTGGGCGCCCAGCATGAGCGATTGAGAGCTCAAGGTACAAGCGGGGCGTCCCGAACAAATCTGGGCACCCCGCGTGCACTCAGTCATGCACGCTGAGTGCCCAAATGGGACGCCCAACATATATATATATATATATATATATAGTCTTGATACTCTGCTGACCTTACGGTGCTCACGCACCATGTGTAATTTTTTAAAAAAAAATTCTTTAGCTTTAATACTATAACCCAAACCCTAAACTCTAAGCTCTAAAAAAATATATATACTTTGTGCTCACAAGGTGAGCACCATAAGGTAAATAGGATAGCATTCTTGTATATATATATATAAGCTCTAAAAAAAATATATAATTGGTTCTCACAAGGCCAGCACCATAAGGTAAGTAGGGTAAACAGTCTTGTATTCATTGAAATGGTGAAAGAAATTTGCGGGAATAAGCATGTAAATTAGCATCTCAAATTCATTTTGGTGAGGTATATAGAAATTAAAGGAGAATTCACAACGAATCAAAGGGCTACTCCTGGAACTAAACTTAACATAAATGTTTAGACCCGTGTTTCCAACTAAATGTTTCAATAAGCAGAAGCAAATATCTCAATTATCATATTGTGTAAAAGCAATTCATAAATGGGAAAGAGTTCTACTTAATCGATGAGAAAGACAAATCATATGAGGCAAACTGGCAATCCTAAGAAACAATGATTTTTAAGCCACTAGTACAGTGGTGCTGGATATATTTCAAACATCTGATAGCTGTTACACTTAACATACCAATTGCATGACATATAGGTTGATGAACTTGAATATCTGAATTGCATGTACAAAGTATAAAAGCATGTTAGCATACCACATTTAACGTCCATCAAGTAAACATGTTCCCCACTGTAGCTCAAAAGTACCTCTTCTCCATTTGGACTAAATGTTACATGCGTCAAATGCAAGCTTGACTTTTTCTGGATAGTGGAGATAAATTATAGACAACCTTAAGAAATCATTCTAATTTCTAAAACAAAAAATTAACATAAACCATTAAGTAACTGTGCTTTCATTAAAAAATACTAAAGGAAAAGATGAGGTCCATAGTTTACTCGAAATTGGCTTCTCTTTCATTCTTAAGAAAATCACCTCAAATTTTCAGTCATTTTACATGTTGATGCCAAATAGCTTTAGAAGAAACATTACTTGATTCATTTTTGGTGAAAGAACAATTCGATGGTTATCCATGTTGCCAATACTGGCATTAGTGGGGCAATAGATTCTGTTTTAGTGTGTGTGTGTATATATATTGAGCCATGACACTAACAAATTTCCAACAATTAAAAGTTTAAGCAGGATATCTTCCTCTTAACCAACATGATCAAGATAATGATATTCCTCAGTCACTAGGAAATAATAAATTCTCTCTATGGTAGTCAATGTCAAGAAGAAAAAATGATGCAAAAAGATCAATATTTGCAACATCTAACTTGCACTGCTCAGGCTCCGAATCAAGCTAGTTACTTTCCACTCTTTGCAAGCCAAGTCATGGTTACCTTAATGAAGTAAAATATATCTATCACATTCTTAAATTGTGCACATTAAGAATATGCTATTGGAGAGAACCTTTAGGCTAAAAGCATTTATAAAATTGCCACTGTATTACATACTGTTAGAATAAGTAAAAGGGTATTTGTGTCTTTTGGTGTATATCTTCTTTTCTATATAAAGGCCTAACTCGTGGGGTTCCTATGACACGAGATTTTAGGTTTTACTTTAAACATGGTATCAGAGCCGGGTTAAAACCCTAATTTCTTTCCTCTACTCACGCCGTCTCTTTCTGCCGAGCCCGTCTCTTTCTGCCGCGCGAGTTCTCCAACGCCGCGCCTTTCTCTTCCGCAAGTTCTCCAACGGCGCGACTTTCTTTGGCTCCTCCTTCGGCCGTTTCGGAGAAGGGGGAGTCGCGAGGGGAGAGGGTCGGAGAAGAGGGCTCTTTCGTGGACGCCGAGCTCCGCCTGCTGTTTCGTGGACGCCGAGCTTCGCCTGCTGTTTCGTGGACGCCCGCCTGCTGTTTCTTGGACGCCAGACACCCGACGCTAGAATCCCTATCCAGCGGCGACGGACGGCGACGAGTGCTGCGGGCTGAAAGTGACAGCGGCGACGTTCCCTGTTCAAGCTCAACTCTTCGACGGTAGGGGAAGAATCGGTGGCGACAGTGAGGTTCCGTACATCCTCTACTCCGGCAGTGGCGTTCCAGTTCCTTCCCATCCATCAGCAAGCTTCGAAGAGTTCCTGCTGGAGTAGAGCATCTCTGAAGAAGCTTCTGCATCTCATCCGACCCTGCTGCGAGTTTTCCAGTGGCTGTTCTCGTTCCCGGATTCATCCGATTGGGCAGAAGAAGCAAGCGCAGTCTGGTTCACAGTTCTATTCATGGCTACATCTGGCGCCCCAAAGCCAGATACCTCAATCTTTACCAACCATATTACTGCACCCCTTTCTTCCGAGCAGTTGGATGGTAAAAATTATATCTCCTGGGCATCTCACACTGAACTTTGGCTTGTTGGACAGGGATATGAGACACATCTCACTCAAACTGAAGAAGATGTTCAAGACGTCGATCGTCATCTGTGGAAGAAGGTTGACGCTCAGTTGTGTTGTATTATCCGAGCCACCATCCATTCATCTCTTAGGAATGTCTTCCGTACTCACAAAACCTGCAAAGCTGTTTGGACACAAGCTCAACAATTCTTTACAAACACCTCTCGGCGACTCTATCAAGTTTGTGAAGATCTCATGACTATCCTCAGCGCCAATCAGATTAAGGATTCAATGTCAAATTATCTGGGTTCAGTTTCTAGCCTTCTTTGTGACTTCAATGAACTGCTCCCACCTGCGGCCGATCCTGTTGAAGAGCTTGAAAATCGGAAGAAATTTTTTATGTCTTTAGCTTTATATGGTCTGCCCACATATTATTCTCATGTCCGTGACCAGATCCTGGGCAGCCCCACAGAAGCTACCATGGAAAATACCTGGGCGACTCTTCTCCGTGTCCCAGCCAAAGTCTTGACGATGCCTTCTTCTGTTCCTGTCGACTCGTCAGCTTTGGTCTCTCGACACAAAGGACCTCCACCTCGCAAGGGTGGCAAAGGACGCCCTTGGTGTGATCATTGCCACCGACCGAGACACACGATTGATAAATGCTAGAGTCTACATGGTCGTCCTCCTCGTGCTGCTCAGATTGTTCAGAGTTCTGTTGCTCCTTCAGCTTCCGCTTCACAGGCCGAGGTTTCTCCCTCTCCACCTGCACCAATGACTATCTTTTATCCTCTGGAGGCGCCTCTATCACCTCCTTCCTCATCTCCCCCTTTGCAGGTTTATCAGCGCCGTCCTCGTTCTGCTTTGCCGCCGACCAACACTGACACTGCTGTGGGCACATCTGTGGAGCCAAGTCCTTCGTCGTTTCCCCCGGTCCCATCTCCTGACTCTGATGTTCCTATTGCACTTCGAAAGGGTATGCGTTCCACTCGTAATCCTTCTCCTCACTATGTTTCTTTAAGCTATCATCGTCTTTCCCCATCCTATTATTATTGTCTGTCTTCCCTGTCGTCTGTTTCTGTTCCAAAGACTGCAGGTGATGCCTTTGCCCATCCAGGATGGAAACAGGCTATGCTTGATGAAATGAGTGCCCTACAGAGCAGTGGGACTTGGGACCTCGTTCCTCTACCTCCTGGGAAGTCAGTGGTTGATTGTCGATGGGTGTTTACGGTGAAAGTTGGTGTAGACGGCACGGTTGATCGGCTTAAGGCTCGTCTTGTCGCTAAAGGCTATACTCAGGTATTTGGATTGGATTATGGCGACACATTTTCTCCTGTTGCCAAGATGTCTTCTGTGCGTCTTTTTCTGTCTATTGCTGCAATTCGTCATTGGCCCCTTCATCAGTTGGACATCAAAAATACATTCTTACATGGTGACCTGCTCGAGGAAGTCTACATGGAGCAACCTCCGTGTTTTGTTGCTCAGGGGGAGTCTTCTGGTCTTGTATGTCGCTTGCGAAAATCTTTATATGGTCTCAAGCAGTCACCCAGAGCATGGTTCAGTAGATTTAGTACCATAATTCAACAGTTTGGCATGACTCGAAGCGAGGCTGATCATTCTGTTTTTTATCGTCACTCATCTACTGGTTGCATCTATGTAGTGATTTATGTTGATGATATTGTCATCACAGGTAATGATCATCTTGGAATTTCACAAGTAAAACAACATCTTTTCAAACATTTCCAGACAAAAGATCTCCGCAAACTCAAATATTTTCTAGGGATAGAAGTGCCACAGTCTAAAGATGGGATCATTATATCCCAAAGGAAGTATGCAATGGATATTCTGGAAGAAACAGGAATGTTAAACTCAAAGACAGTCGACAATCCCATGGATCCTAATGTCAAGCTCCTACCAAATCAGGGGGAGCCTCTTTCAGATCCTGAACGGTACAAGCGATTGGTAGGGAAACTAAACTACCTTATTGTCACTCGTCCGGATATCTCATTTGCATGAGTGTAGTAAGTCAGTTTCTTAGCTCTCCATGCAAAGAACATTGGGATGCAGTAACTCGCATTGTTCGATATATCAGGGGTACACCAGGAAAATGTCTTTTATATGAAGACAAAGGACATACTAAAGTCGTAGGATATTCTGATGCAGATTGGGCAGGATCTCCCTCTGATAGAAGGTCCACTTCTGGATTTTGTATATTTGTCGGAGGTAACCTTATTTCTTGGAAAAGCAAAAAACAAAATGTTGTGGCAAGATCCAGTGCAGAGGCAGAATATCGAGCTATGGTTATTGCTAGTCAAGAACTTATATGGTTAAAACAGTTGCTTCAGGAACTAAGGTTTGGAGAGGTTACACAAATATTACTCATATGTGACAACCAAGCCGCTATGCATATTGCCTCAAATCCAGTCTTCCATGAGAGAACAAAGCATATTGCAGTTGAGTGTCACTTTGTCAGAGAGACAATCATATCTGGAGAAATATCTACTAGTTTTGTCAACTCAAATGATCAGTTAGCAGATATATTCACTAAATCACTTAGAGGTCCCCGGATTGACTACATATGTAACAAGCTTGGTATATATGATCTATATTCTCAAGCTTAAGGAGGAGTGTTAGAATAAGTAAAAGGGTATTTGTGTCTTTTGGTGTATATCTTATTTTCTATATAAAGGCCTAACTCGTGGGGTTCCTATGACACGAGATTTTAGGTTTTACTTTAAACACATACTTTATGGAGGATATAATCCAGCAGAATCTGAAATTTTTTGTTATATATAATCAGGCAACACCAAACCCTGCCTAAATACCCTTAAAGAGAGAATCACATAGTAAATTTCCTAAAATAGATATACTGTATCAGGAAGCTTCAATGACAATAAGAGTCAAACTTGGAATATAATGAATTGTTACCATAGCAACTAAACATAAGAACATTAATCATATAAGCATGTCCCCTGGGGGCGGTGTGGTGGTTAAAGCATGGGGTGTTGCCACATTAGGTCATGGGGTCGAAACTCGGTGCGTCCGAGCATATCTTCCCCCATACCTTGGCCATTGCACTAATGGCTAGTAGCCACCTATGATTTACCTCTTTCATGTTGGTCAGGGGACGGGTTGGTGGAGGCGTTGGGGGCGAGCAAATCGCCTCTTGCCACATTAATCATATATGCATACTTTTTCTAAATCACTCAAGTTATTGTGCGAAATGCTCCTCAATTCTCAAAGTTAATAAATGTCATATCTAAATTCATGCCCATGAAAATGGAACTGCATTTCTAACCATAACAAGATGTGATGCTTGTTATTTTCATATTGCAGCTTACATATTGAACAGCTAACAATGATTGCTCAAAAACAACACACTAAAATGATATACGATGATGGCAAATTGCATAACATCATGTAGCTTAATTTGTAATGAATTTTAAAGGACAATAATATTGTTCAGGTAATGTCAGTATTGAACTCGGAAATAGATACATGATGCAAGAAGTACCCAAGTCCTTTTAAATACTGGAAAGGAAGTCCAAATTTCTGGCAATTTAACAAGGATAGAATCATTTTATACTCAAGCATCTAGATAAACGATAAGAATGAGAATATCAAGATGGCTGCCTGCATAAGTAAATTAATATTAGCAAGTAGCATATGTACGTACATGCTCAGAGAGATGTAGTGGACAAAAATAGTTAACACAAGGTGGTGGCTTCATTTTCATTTGAGAAGAGCTCAAGGAAGAAAGCATTCTTCTATCATACAAACGAGCAAAAGCATCACTGTATAGCAATAGAAGGATGATGTGTTAGCAATATATATAAATGTGAAAGAAGAAAATTACCAGCACATGCTACCTGCCACCCACAAGAAGCTGATGGGGATGAGTGGGACTAATGTCACAAGATTTTAGTGGCAAACAATATTTAGGAGGATCAGCTAATGATTTCTTTGATCCTCGTCGTAGATCAAGCTGTCAGAACATAAAAGGAAATGAACTTTGATGCAAAAAAAACACATAACAACATGAGTAGAATTAAAATATATAACCATAAAGGATTTATATGTGCGAGTATGTATTGGCTTCACAGTTATTTCTACAATTTCTTTCCACAAACCATCATACAACATTCAGACTTATGTTCACAAACATGATTTCTAATTTCAATCAGTGCTCATCTATAATCAGAAGGCCATCAGTTTGGACAAAAAGCTACTATTTCTTCATGGACAAAGAAATGGGAGAATCCATTATCCAACATATCACTTTCTGCTGCATATGAGGAAGAAAAGTGGGGGCAACTGGCTGCCACTAGTAAAACAAATATAATATCTCATTTCACAACCTCATATCACCTTAAATACTGAAACCATCATATTATATCGAACATTCCGTTCACAATTTCATTCTTTTAAGTAGGTGTAGGAGCTAACATAAGCGAAGCTTATTTATACTTGTCTATAATAAAATGGATTAACAAGAGAAAAGCAAATTTTGAGCAAAGATAATCCAACTTGATCAACTACTTACAAGCACATTATGACATTCATGATTTGAAGAACCAGAAGGACAAGAAGAAACTTCACGCAAGTCATGTTGTCTCAAAGTACCATCTTCACTAGCACTCCATATGACATTGGGATTTCCAGGTTCGACCTAAATGTTATTAGAACAAATATGACAAACTTCTATTATCATAGCAAGAAAAAAAAACATACTACAAAACTTCAGAAAGATGATAGGGATGCAACATTTAAAATAATCATAAGGAACAAATTGTGATACATCAAATTTATTAGGTCAAAACATGTTATTATGAATATAAAAGAAGGATGAAAAAAAATACACCCACTTTGCCACTTCCACAGTCTGCAAACAAATTTTTTCATAATAAACTAAAGGCAATACAGATCAATGATCTTTATAACATCCAGTCAACTGATTCATTCTACTTTCACATAAGATACTAGTGTTTGTTGAGTTAGAATCTTACAGCTAGCTTCTTGACCCTCCTAGTGTGGCACTTGTAAGATGCTAGTGGTTCTAAGGGAGCTTCCGCAGACCTACTGCTTGAATGAGATAAACTGAAAATTCGTACCTGATATTTAGTGCAAGTCCCTACAATCAGCTTAAACTAAAAATTTAGTCCCTAAAAAGGAAACAAATTTTTTTTTTCCAACTGTACTTTATGCAATACCTCAGCATCACCTGCACCTGATACAACTAGTTCATCAGATGTCTCTGGAACAAACTTTGTACAAAATATATTTGCATTGTGACCTGTTTCAATACTATGTAATAGCCCCCTGTCATTGTAACTCCATATATTGATCTGCAGGAGTAATTAAAGTTGAATATAAAAAATAAAAGTAGGTAATCGTCAAAAACAAACTTCTTTGTTAACCTAAGTAATGCTAATAAGTATCATACAACAATAATGGCATTCAATTCCATAAATAGGATTCAATAATGGCAAACTCAAAATTATCATCTGATATATTTGCAACCAAGTTAGATAAGCTAAGAGTTAAAAGCAAGATGTGCTTCAGTTCTTTAATTTCCATAGCATTGGCCACCTACCGCAAGTCAATAGGACTAAAGTCAATTCTTTGTTCCTCAGGCTAATGAAAGTACAATGAAGAAAACAGTGCTCAAAGATTATAAGTATATTGGAAAATGGAATGTCAAGTCTCAATCATAGCTACTGCCTCGCTTAAAAATCCATCACATTTAATTCCTTAATATGACATCCAAAATTGTAGGATGATATTAGTAAATTATAACATAATAACAATAAAATGGAATAAAATAAGTCTAGCATATGAAGATCATACTTCTAGATATGATAGGTTAGAAAACATACTCTAGTGTCATCTGAACCAGATATTAAAAGTGAGCCTTTGGCATTCCATGCAATGGCATTGACACAACCCTGATGGCCCTGAAAACAGCCACAACTAAGGTAAATTTAAAGGTAAAAGAAATAATGCAAGCAGAAAAAACTAGATAAAAGATAAAAAGGCAAGGAAAAGAAAAACATTGATCATCAATCATGGATAACTTGGCATCCAAAACATGGCACAGAATTTAGTAGATCAAATCCGTAAGGCATCATCACATATTCAGTTCCCTGTTTGCTGATCAAATCCCATGCAAGATCCCTCTGTAAAAGTCCCTATCATGCTTGTTGCGGGAAAGTGGAACTGGGAAATTGTTCGTCATTTTATTTCTGTCTGCATTTCCTTCATAGGAAACACGCTCTTAATGTCCAACTATGTAATTTTATTATCCTTACAAGTTTTCATCACTCTAAACCATTAAGTACAGTAGAATGCACCGGTCATAATTTTTTTTTATTGGCCTAAGAGTGGCACAACAATGGTACAAAACTTCAAAAGCTCTTCTCCATTTCGACCATACATTCTTTAACTTATTGATTATATCTTCATCAATATCCTCTTTTGTTTTGAATAATAAATCAAGGATATAAAACTCTTACAAAATATTTGAACACCAATTAAAAGAGTCTTGGAACCTTAACCTTGGCCTAAAACTTTTTTTTGGGACTAATGTTTCTTAGATTATCAGCTATTCAATTTGTGTAATAAGGTAAAAGGACCACAGAGAAGTGAGTAACAAAGGGGTACATATGATAAAAGATGGAAATTTTGCTCACTTTCATTGGTTTGTCTAATAAATTTTACAAGCAAATCTACATAAAATACTTGATTGAAATAAGAAATATGTGATAGTAACACAAGATATGTACGTCTTGTCATATTAATTATCTCAGGCTTATTAAAGTAATACCAGAAAGAAACTAGAGTTATTAGCAGAACAAACCTCCATTTCTGTGTCTAAGATTAGCCTTTGTATTAGAGATGAATGTTCTTTCAACCTCCTCTTCATATCCTGCATAACAGAAAATATCTTGTTAGAATAATTAGAGCTAATAGGATTAAAAAATAAACAATGAAGTATCAGCATAAGAACAAACAGTCATGTTGATTTCTTTTGAAGCACAATGTCCAACAGTACACAAACAACTTCATGACCAGGATTTATGCTGTTACTGCTTGTACACATTATGGATTAAGGCTGATAAATTAGCTATATGTATGATCCCTTTTGAGCACGGTTGACCAAAAAAATACAACAATTCTCAGTGACTATTCTATCACGGTATAATTTAAAATCATAATGTCGAACATGTGGTACTACTGTTTGTCCACCTTAGAAAAGATAATTCACATATAATGTGCATATTAACTACAGTTTGAACATCATGAGTATGCTTATGAACAGGTTTTTTATTTTATTTTCTCTATAATCAATAATTAGTCATATGAGGCAACTGCTTGCATGAATTCAGCCACTTAAAACCCAGACCCATCTGGGCTATCTGCAACTAGTTTCTATGAAGAAAACCTCTAGATTACTAGAATTGACCCTGATTATTGAACCAACCTTATGTTTGAAACTGAAAAAGAGTTTTCTTTTGACATATGTGTAAAAAAAAATACTCAAACTCTATTAATGCAACTGCTAAAATGTACCCAAACTGAAGCAGAAGCAGTATGAACTGGTTGAGAGTTAATAAGACCAGCGATTTAGCATTTATCGTCCAAAAAACCAATTTTCAGGCCAAAAATTACCAATTCTTAAACTATAAAATTATAAACACAAGCCAAGCACATAGCTATTTCAAGAACCAAACTAGGATCGAAATCAAACTTCATAAGAAGGCAATTATTCATTATTGATCCATGTCGAATAGGCATCAGATTACATTATCAACTCTCACACAGAACCATCCTTGCCCAGTAATAAAATAAATCACGTATTGAAAAACAGCAAATAAAATTTTTTTTAAAAAAATCATTGGACCGCTAGACACCGTACCCTTCCATCAACAACCGGACCTTTCACTCAAGGAACCCCAGAAGTTGAATGCGAACGCAATCCACGGACTACAAGAACACCCTGAGGGCGACGGGCCATTCTAGATCAAAGGCATATGTGAAAAATCACTAGTCGCAGAGACGGCATACCTGGCGCGACCCGATCTGCCTGTCTTCGACGATACTGGCTACGTTACCGTCGGGGAAACTCCAAGTCTGCATCTCAGGAGCCATTGCGGACGCCAGCCTTCCGTTTGTCGATCCTCACCGATCTAAGCAGGGTGGCCGAAGCGAGAATCTGAAGGTCGGCGGAGAAAGGGATTCTGGAGCTTTCGCTTCTTCGCTCGTCAGTGCAACCTCGGCCCGGTTTGGGTATCCACATGCCACTGCATCCAGACCAGCGCTCTGCCTTCTCATTTCTATTTGCCAAACCGCCGTCTGCGCTGCGTCGCAGCGATATGCGACCGCTTAGGATGGGCTGGATCGGGTCGCAGATAGGGCCCGTCCCGGCCCGTCCTAGGAAATGGCATGGAATGGGAAAGGAATGGAGGCCGAGCCGGCCGGGCTCAGAATGTCATGGGTCTTTTGTTTTATTATTTTTTAAAATAAATTAATCTGTATATACAGAAAATTTTGATAAAATAGTCTAGTAAGCAAAGTTGTAGCTCATTTTGGCCCATAATTAGCCTGATTAATATTGGGCCGGCCCATATTAAAAAATACTTTGGATGATATCCATTAAGGAAGTAATTTCGTTCATCCCAAATGACTCAATATCATTCGTTCCATAATAAAATATAAATGGTTAAATTAGGTACACAACAAGCCCCTAGAGAGAGAGTATTCCACAATTGTTAACTTCATGATTTGAACTGTGTTTAAGGAAACAAATCTGCCTTCTGAGAATCAATTGCGCCCTAAGGGTCATGATGAGCCATTCAGATGTTCCCTCGGGACAGTACGATGATTAAGACATGAGGTATTACTACATAAAATCTTGGGGTCGAAACTCGGCGTGATCGAGCATAACCTCCCCTATGTCTTGGCCATTTGCACTAATGGCTAGTAGTCACCCGTGATTTACCTTCTCCGTGTTGGCCTAAGGACGGATTGGCAGGGGCGCTGGGGGTGAGCGAATCGTCTTTTGCCATATGATGAGCCATTAAGATTTAGAGTAGGAATGTAGACTAAATCATTCAAATGGTTGTTTAAGCTTAGTTTAATTTTATTTTTGTTTAGCTTAAATTTGATTTATTTAAATGTTATCCAGCTGGAACTTGTTTGATTGCTCAAACTTTTACATTATTAAGTCTTCTTGGTTGGTTAGTAAGTTTGATACTATAAGTTTACTTTTTTTGTTTTGAGGTTTTTTTTTTTTTTTGTTTATTTACAACTTTGATAAGAGATTTTATTACTCATCAACCCTTCACCATCTTTGCTCATATATATGAGTTCAAGATTATTTATTTAATTTAATGAGTTGTTGAAATATATTTATTTAATTCATCTTATATATATTTTGAAAGAATATAAATAAACACTTATTGAACAAAATATTAAATTTAGTCATGGATACTTAATTTAATTAGGTTTAGGACAAAATCATTTACAATCACATTGATCTTCTATTACATGTATCCTCACATATTCTAGGTATAAAAAGATATTAACATTTAAGTATATATATTTTTTATTTAAATGTCTTTATCTACTCTAGCAAATCAGGAGATGAATAAATTCATCTACTAATCTTCGATAACAAGTGTCTTGAAAATTATCATTTTCTAATTACCACACATTATTATTCTGAATAATTAAAGTTTATACAGGTTTACACCCTAGGTGTTCCAATTTATTACGAGAAAGATCTATCGCATATTTTTTTTTTTGAGAGAATGGTAATGCTATTGTATACTTCACCTATTTTTCTTCTTCTTCTTCACTCCTCTCTATGATTTCAACACCCACAATTGTTTCTAAAAGACTTACAATCTCATGCAAAACATTTAATTTATAATAAAAAAAAACCTCAATAAATTAAGCCTATCATTCTTATTTAATTATCATTCAATCATTTTCGTGCCAGCAAGGCCTGTTTCTTTGCCGTGTAAGAAAATTAACACGAAAATAATAGTAAAAATATTTGAGAAATAAATTCAGTAGAAATACTTGAGAGAGATCATATAGAACACACCTCGACGAAGAATAATAAAATAAAATAAAAGGGCTCTGTCATATTTATGGTTTTAAAAAAAAATTATTCAAATGTTATTGTAGCAAGGAAGTATAAATTCTAAATCTAGGTAATTTAATTAAAAAATTATATATATAAATATTTTTATATTATTTTTTTTGAATTGGTTAAATTATAATATTATGAATGTTATAATAGTATTTAAATTATTTTTAACATATTTAAATAATTTTAGTCAAATTAATATATAACAACTACATAATAAGTGTTATATGTCGCCCCCGCCCAAATTGATCTTGCTTCTCTACTTGTCTATATTACATATTGCAACTTCTTCACCTTCTCTGTAACATCCCTTGAGAGATTAGAAACATGTCAGAAGACTCTCAGATTTGCTCAGCTTCTGACTCTAATAATAATAATAATAGTTCAAATCCTTTTCCTGGAAACCTGGTGACAGTTCTGAGCATAGACGGCGGTGGCGTCAGAGGACTCATTCCAGCTACCATCCTCGCTTTCCTCGAATCCAAACTGCAAGTAATTCTTTATTTGATTAATTGCTTAAATTACTGCAGAGTGAATTAGTTCATCTTTTGATTTGCAGGAATTGGATGGAGCAGACGCGAGAATAGCAGATTACTTCGACGTGATCGCCGGAACCAGTACCGGCGGCCTTATCACGGCCATGCTCGCGGCGCCCAGTAAGGACGGCGGCGATCGACGGCCTCTCTTTTCCGCCAAAGAAATCGTCGACTTCTATCTTGACAATTGCTCCAAAATTTTCCCACGGAGAAGGAAGTAATCAATGTTCCGAAATCTATTCAGTTATCGTTCTCGTTTCCGAAAGGTGATTGATTTTTGTTCTCGCAGCGCCTGTATTTTGAATCCGGTGCTGAATCTGATCGCCGCCTTCGCCGGACCCAAATACGACGGCGAGTATCTGCGCTCCAAGATCCGAGAACTGTTCGGCGACACCAAGCTCAGCGAAACTCTGACCAACGTGGTGATCCCCGCCTTCGACATCAAGTTTCTCCAGCCCACTATCTTCTCGTCCTTCGAGGTGATACGATCGATCACAAGATCAATTTGGATGGATAGATGGAAATGGTTGATCATTGCGCAGGAAGAGTTGGCGTATTGCAGATGAAGTCGGAGCCGCTGAAGGACGCGATGCTGTCGGACATCTGCATCGGGACGTCGGCGACGCCGACGTACTTCCCGGCGCACTACTTCGCGACGGAAGACGAGTCAGGGGGGCGGCGGGAGTTCAACTTGGTGGACGGGGGCGTGGCGGCGAACAACCCGACGCTGGCGGCGATGAGCCAATTGACGAAGGCGATCTCGTCGAGGAAGGCGGACTTCTTCCCGATCAAGCCGACGGACTACGGCAAGTTTCTGGTGATCTCGCTTGGCGCGGGATCGAACAAGCAGGAGAAGAGGTACAGCGTGAAGGAGTCCGGCAGGTGGGGCGTGCTCGCGTGGCTCTACGACAAGGGCACCATGGCCGCGCCCATCGTCGACGTGTACCACGAAGCCAGCGCCGACATGGTCGACGTCCACGCCGCCGTCGTCTTCCAAGCGCTGCATTCCCAGGACAACTACCTGCGCATCCAGGTAGGTCCCTCATTTATTAGAAATTGGATTTATTTATTAATTTTATTTATTAATCATTCCCATATTTTTTTAAAAAAATTAAATTTTATTAATAATTAATTAGCCTATCATTTATACAAGTGATATTAGGATTATACTAATTTTGATGAAAAATGTTTTGTTAGGATGATACTCTGAAGGGAAATGTTGCGTCCCTGGACGCATCGTCAAAGGAGAACTTGGGGAACTTGATGGAGATCGGAAACAATTTGCTAAAGAAGAGAGTGTCGAGAGTCAACTTGGAGAATGGCATGTACGAGCCTTGCGCGGGAGAGGAAACCAACGAGGAGGTGCTTGCTAACTTCGCGCAAAGGCTTTCCGACGAAAGAAGACTAAGAAACTCAAAGTAACACTATGGAAAGAAAGACAACATGGTTCTTTGTGGTATTGATACATCGTCTAGTAACATAAAGCCATCACTCTGAGTTAGTAGTATAAATTAGTATAATTGTGATTTATCAACTAACATGAAATACTACAATTATACAATAATGTTGATACAGATTTATTACATAAACAATATTATAATATACATAAGATGGTTGTTTTAAATGAACAGGCAAATGATCGATTGATTTCCAAAAACTGGATGGATCTGAACAAGGATACTAGATCAGTGTTCACTGTATCATCAGTATGTATTATGTGTTCATTTTCATTCCTTGAGAATATTCATTTTACATCAAAAAATATTGATAAAATGGGAGGAAAAAAAAATGCAAATATCTCACGTTTATGGTATATAGTAATTTCACATAATCTACAACTGAGCTAACCCATTTTACCTACAAACATGTACCTTTCCCAGTGAATCTACTTGATGAGCCTCTTCATTAAATTAATGGATCAGCCTTCCAGATCAGGGTAATTCAATGCTGATATTGCTTAATTTCTGATTGATGATTACTAATCATCCAGTATGTTTGTCCTGCTTGGCAGAACTACTTACGCCAAGATGATCTTTTAATTTCTTCAAAAACTCTAATGTTTTAGCATAAGATGGATCTGTCTGGCTAACTGGCTTGCAAGAGTTGACATGATCAGTGGAATCTAATACCTACAAAGCACATCACGCATATAAACAAAGTTAATAACAAAACTTGGAATCTGAAAGCTGCTCCAGTAGCAACATTATCAGGATTGTTCAAAAAACCATATTTTTCTGGTGTGACTATAGAATATATTGAAATCACCAACACAGCCAGATTAATTATGCAAGCTAAATTCCTACAGATATGTGCACAAATGGGCAGATATCTTTTATCAAATGTAAAGTGATTGTAATTTAATTATCCTAGCATTCAGCTGAAGATAGGTATCAAGGTGAAAAGATCAATAAAATTATTATCAAAAGCATCCATTTTCGAAATTATTTTTGTTTCAATGGAATAGGTTCCATAACAATAATAATCTGGCAATGGACAAGCCTGGTGCAATAGTAGCAAATAGCCACATCTCTATACTAGCAGTAGTATCAATGTTTTATTAAAACATGGTCAGGGAGCTGTTTCAAAATTTAGGATGATTATGGAAAAGTTAAGAAACTCGAACTAGACCGCTATATTTCTGAACCTTTATTAAGAGGCTAGAATCCTTGGGATTGATCCCAACGTGCTTCTGATGCCACTTGGGGTTTTGAGACTGCTCTAGGACGCATAGCACTATTTGCTAGAATCCACTTTCTCAAATCACGCACTCACAAGCCTTCTATAAGAAAACAATACAAATCTGTGTAATGAAGGAAAAAAGCGTTCAATATACCTTATCTTTTTCCCAATATTTAGTGGGATTGTCTCCTAGAATTTCTAGTTTTTCAAGTCGAGATATAACCGTATCTAGATTATCCTGATGGCTTATTAAAGTATATAAGTACCTTGGATTAAAACAATCCTGATAATAAGTATTTGTCTCAGCATCCAATGTCCTAAAATATTGTATAAGGGGGTCTTCTAGTTCTTCTGGGCTTTCGCCAAGTAGGACTAGTTTTCCTATAAGGAAATATTTATTATGGGTTTCTTCTTTTTACCTGAACAGGAAGAAGAGGTAGGGTTACAGGATTCGATAGGTGGGGTTTCACCACGCTTCAGAGCACCAACTTCAGACGGCTAGGCAGAAAGAATAGGAGAGATAATAGGTGTAGAAAAGAAAACAACATAATCCTTAGTAAGCAAACGGGCCCTGTCAGGGGAGACAAGAAAGTCGAGGCCTAAAATGAGTGGAATAGAGTTATGAGACATAGGCCTAGTCCATAATTGGGAAAGAGTCAAGGGAGCACTAAAGATTCCACAATTTGTAAAGAATCGGAGATGAACATTTTTGACAAATTTACGACAACTAAGTTGTTGGCCATCAAATTGGGTACTCAAAAGAGGAGTATTAGTGGTTTTAATAAGGATGGATGGGGATGGAATAAAAGACAGAAGCAAGGCTTCATCAATAGTGGAAGTAGCGGCTCCACTATCCAAGAAGCATGGGGAGTCAACTCATGGCCTTGAATGTTGAGGAGACACTGAACCCATATATCCAAGGTGAGACCAGTATTACAAATACTCGGGGTTTGTATAAATACAAATGCCTTATCATCGTCTGGCAATTGAGTAGGGTCGTCATGTAGGATTCCTTTTCCTTTGTCAACAATGGTGAGCTCAGGAGAAAAGGAAGCAGGACTAGGTTGAGTATATTGCAGAGGTGTGCCTTCTCTTAGTAGATTCAGTTCTGTTTCTAGTAAATTGAGTCGCGATTCCAGAATAGCTACTCTAGATTCTAACAAAGTATTATGTGTACTGTGTTTAACAGTATGAGTTTGGGGAATGGCTATTTGGAAAAGAGTATTTAGACAAAGATTACATCATTGTTTTTTACAAAGTTTACAAGAGCCTCTATTGAGTATAGAAGGATAATAACCACATGTGAAACAAGGAATGTTATTTGACCCTTCTTTTAGAGTCCATTCATGAGAACACGTTCGTTGTTTGGAACGTAGATCCATTAAGTTTTGAGGAATGAACTGATGGTACATAAAAGATAGATTTTGAAACTCTTGAAAGGTTTCTTCAAACATGGGATCTTTAATGAAGTCTTCCTCGGAGTCATCATTTTGTGGGTTTAAGAAAGAATTGATCAAAGAGTAGTCTTTTCTAATCTCTGAGGATAATTCTTTTAAATCAAGTATAGAAAGGATTAAGTAAATAGGAGAAGTATGAGAAATGTCTGATTGTACGTCTATTAAGTCAAAATTTGTGCTTCCCACAACTTCAGCTTCATGACTATATAAGTTTTTTTGTTCAGGGCAAGCAAAAGAAAGATGTCCAGGTTCATGACAAGCAAAACAAGTAATCGTATTGGTATAAGTTTTCTTTGATTTAAATCTCCTAACATGTTTTTCTTTATTTAGATAAGGTTTACGTTCTTTGTTCTTCCTAAGATAGTAAGTCTTTTTGGGTGTAAATTTGGATTTCGAAGCGGGTAATCGCTGTCGTTGTCTATTATGTTTTATTTGGTTTTGTTGGCTTCCATATTGCTGAGGGGTATAGATTTGACTATAAAAACTATATTGTTGATTCTTAAGTTGCTTTTGAATCTGAATGTAAGTGTATTTTGTTTTAAGTGTTGTGAGTATATGCTGAATTCTGACTCCTATGTTGCCATATAATGGTGGTACCTGTAGATCTGTCCAAGTTTTATGTATTTCCTTTCCTAATTCACCTGGTAATTTACTAAAAAGTCTTTCTCCTAAGGCTGGGTTACAATAATTTCCTGATACTGCTAGACCCGACTCCGGGCCTAAAAAATACTAATATACTTTCTATATCCCGGTTCTAGATGAAGTGAAGCATGGAGTTGTATATACTTTGCTACATGCCATAACGTTGCTCCTGCCATGGATGTTGCGTTACCAGCCGAAGTACAACAGCTGCTAGCGGATTTTGATGAGCTGATGCCAGAGGATCTTCCTTCCGGGCTACCGCCTATGCGAGATATCCAATATTACATTGACCTTGTTCTATGGTCAAATTTGCCTAATCGGCTAGCTTATCGCCTTAGCCCTAAGGAAGCTGAAGAATTGCAGCATCAGGTGGTGGAGTTGTCCCTATGCAGTTCCTACCCTACTAGTGCTGAAGAAGGATGGTTCGTGGCGTATGTGTGTTGATAGTAGAGTCATCAATAAGATTACAGTAAAGTATCGGTTTCCAATTCCTCGCTTGGACATGTTGGATCAACTAACCGATTCTAAAGTCTTCTAAAAAATTGACCTTAAAAGATGATACCAACATATCAGAATTAGGTCTGGTAATGAATAGAATACGACATTCAAGACGTTGGATTGTCCAATGCACCCAACACCTTCATGAGATTTATGTATTAGATCTTACGATCCTTTATGGGAAAGTTTGTGGTGGTATACTTTGACGGCATTCTCGTTTACCGTCCGACTTGGGCATCACACTTTGATCATCTCTGTGTTGTCTCCAAAAAGCTAAAAACAAAGTGTTTATTTGTAAACAATAAGAAGTGTTTTTTCTTTACTATATCAGTAACTTTTCTCAACTTTATTGTGTCTACTGATGGTGCACACTTGTATCAAACAAAGACAGATGTAGTCTTGGAAACCGAGGACCTTGCATGATGTCAGAAGTTTGCATGGCTTGGCTTCCTTCTACTGTCAGCACTCAAATTGCTCCTATTATCAAATGTCTCAAGGGAAGGGATTTCAATTAGTCTGAAGAAGTAGAGGCTAGCTTTCAAATGGTCAAACAGAGGATGACCGAAGCACTAATTCTAGCCCTTCTAGATTTTGACAAATTATTTGCGGTCAACTGTGATGCATCCGGCATAAGTATAGGAAGTGTTCTGAGTCAATCTGGGTGACCAGTTTCTTTCTTCAGCGAGAAGTTCTCTAGGTCCAAGAAAAATTATTCTACCTACAACTTGGAATTCTATGCCATTGTACAGTCATTGAAGCATTAACAACACTACATTTTTGGGAGTTCATCTTGTTTACTGATCATGGAACATTAAAGTACATTAATGGTCAACACAAGCTGAGTAGACGGCATGTCAAGTAGGTGACTTACAAGAGTTCACCTTACACTTAGGCACCAAGCTGGAAGTCTGAACCGTGTCACAGATGCCCTGAGTCAGTGTTCTTCAGGAGATACATGATTGCCGATGACATGATTTTATTTTACATAATAGTTATCTATTTTGTGGTTTGCAGTTGTGCATTCCAGACGCTCTCTAAGGCAGCAGATTATGAGCAAGCTTCATAATGAGGGACACTTTAGACGTGATAAGACGCCAACAATGTGGCTCACTTTGTTGACAGATATTCTGTAGGCCAGCAGTCTAAGAAGAATACACTCCCCTACCCGTTCCTGAAGTTCCTTGGTTTGATGTCAACATGGATTTCGTATTGGAATTACCACGCACCCAACGAACCTCAGATTCAATTCTTGTTGTGGTTGATAGATTCTCAAAGATGGCATATTTCGTAGCTTCCAGGAAGACTATGGATGCTGCCGGATTGCCCATCTTTACTTAAAGGAGATCATGTGTTTACATAACGTTCCTCGACCCATGACTTCAGATCGAGATACCAAGTTCAACAGTCACTTCTGGAAGAGCTTATTGGGAAAATTGGGCACGCAATTGATCTTTAGTCGTGCTTACCATCCTCAAACAAATGGATAAACTGAGGTGGTGAATCAAAGTCTGGGTAATCTTTTGAGATGCTTGAACTAAACCAAAGCAATGAGTCTTGACATTACCTCAAGTAGAGTTTACCTACAACATATCGAGCAACACGACTGAGTCCTTTTGAGATTGTCTATGGGCGGAATCCATCGAGAGTTCTAGACTTAGTCCCTGTTCCACATGTAGAGCGAATTAGTCCTAAAGCGAATGAAATGGCAGGGCATCTTTAAGGTATTCATGAGCAAGTGAAATTGGCCATTATGGAAAGCAATACCAAAGTATAAGGCTCGGGTCGATAGTCATCGTCGACAGGTACTTTTTGAGACTGGAAATTTTGTCTAAGCTATATTGACTCATGATCATTTCCCTATTGAAGAGTATAATAAACTAAAAGATTGGAAAATCGAACCATGTGAGATACTGAAGAAGATTAACGACAACGCCTATAGGTTGCGCCTTTCTAGTCCTCTAAAGACTTCCAATGTCTTCAATGTGAAGCACGACGAATGTTGATGAAGCTAATATAAACTTGAAGGCGAGTTCTTTTCAACTCGAGGAGACTGATGCAGGTCCAACCCATGATGAAGCCCAATATGACCCTTAAAACTTTAAAAAGGCATAACTTTTGACTCGATACTCGGAATCAAGCTCTGTCGGTGACCACAAGTGCAAAATTTGAAAACCTACGTTTATTATAGGTGAAACCGTAACTGCCAAGTTTTGGCCCCAATTCCACCATTTAAACCCTTTTCAAGGTCCTTTTACTATTTTAGTAATTCCCATATTTAGGGTATTTAAGATAATTTTAGTATTCATGTATTTATATGAGATGACTTGTATTGATCTGCGTCCTGTTTTGAGTTAAAATCGTTCAATTATATACTTTCCTTTTCTTCCCTTGTCAATGTCAGGTAAAAGATCTATTTCATTTCTTAACAAGATTGAAATTAAGATCTGTTAATTGTAATTTCTTTCCTTTATTTGGATCTTAGATTATGGTCTATATAAGAGTCTTGTTTAAATGGTGAGGAATTATCCTTTATTCATAATAAAATCTCTTATTGTGGTAGAACTAAGAGAACGACGTATTTCTCTTCGTTTTAGAAGGATCCTTTCTTGTTTTCTCCTAATCTTCCTTTTTCAGTAGCCTGCAATCCTGCCCGGCATCACTGTCCTTATTGGACCACCAGCTCAAACGCCCTTGCCTCTTGGCGCTAGGCTAGAAAATGTCAGGTTATTGGCTTAGCCTCTCACTAAAACTAACAACAACTCCAATAGTTCTACCACAACAAGTATTTGCATATAAGATATAATTCTAATAGAAGGGTGTAAATAAACAAACTGTAGAATTAATAAACTATAAAATAAGGGACAACAAAATAAATTTGGATACACATACAACAAGTTCACCGAAGCCAGGGAATGCAGATTCAATAGGTACAATCTCCATCCTCAAGCCCCAGCCACCATAGCCTTCAACAATTGGTGTCACCTGTGTCTGTAAAGATGCCTATTAATTTAGCCAATTGGAAGTAGGAGATGGGACAAAATAATTTACCTCGCTGAAACTGAGAACATCAAGAAGCCCCTTTTTATAGAGTTGACGGACGTAGTCATTCAATTCTAACAATCTGGGTGATCCACTTCTTAATTCTCCAATCTAAAACATTGTGCTAATGATTTAGCTAAAATCTTAAAACTATAACAAATTATGTCAAACTAAAGGACAAAGAAGTTTCACAGTTAACACACAGTAAGGGCTGGACGGAGAACCAAACCCATTCGCCAAGGCATGTCAGCAAGCTTGCTACCAAAATGGGGACAGCTATAGAATACCTGCATTAGAAATTTCATCATTACTAGTCATTTGTGAATCTTGCTGACAAAATGGTATACATACCACCCCAATAGTATTTTTAACAAATTCCTCAAGGTTATTTAGCTTTGCTTCATGAAGCATCTCCTTGACAACAAGTCCTCCCATACTGCAACAAGAAACCAATAAAATTACATTTAGGAAACTAGCAGCACGAAGAATGGGTAATTGCAGTTTTCATTAGTTCTGGTGCAGCAGGCAATTATCCATATCTGCCACCTAAGTGTGCTATGCAAACTCTATACATTTCCATTAGTTTTGTATGTAGAATAGCATTGTTATTTACCTTTTGGAAGTAAAAGATATAAATTTTGAAATTTTGTTTGGCCTCTTATTCTAAGAAAGGAGATTGATTGTGCTGATTTATGCATTTATGCTTCAAGATTGAGGTTGTCAAATTGAAGTTTGTAACATGAATCAATTTGATGAATATTCGTACCATGAACCATAAGGTTCCAATAATAGACTATAACATATGTGAAACTATGATAAATATGCATATTAAACGAGGAAGAGGACGACCAAAAAAGACTTGATTAGCAACAATAAAACAAGATAAAATTTATTTAAATATAGATGATGATATAATAGGAGATAGGGCTCAATGGCGTAAAAGGATTCATACAGCCGACCCTATCTAGTGGGAAAAGACTTGGTTGTTGTTGAAAAAAAACTGAGATTGTGGGTGCCTCTCACACAAGATTGTTAGCTTGGACGACGCGTGTGGGTGGCTCTCACACGCAGGGGCACCTCCAATGATGGAGACGCCTCCCCGCGTGGGAGGCACTCATGCGCATCACCCAGGCTAACAAATCTCCCCCTCCCCCTCTCTCTCTCTCTCTATATAGCGCTGATTTGATATGCTAAGGGTCTTACACCGCACACCCCATGCGGAAGTAAAAAAAATTGATTTGAAAATTTTTTTCGCACTGCAAGCAAATAAAAAAAGTTTAAAAAGGAAAACCTGCTGAGACCTTATTACCTGTGGGTCACAAATACAACAGGTCGATCACCAATGCCTGCTCTAGTTAACTTTCTCAGTAGCATCGAGCTAACCTCCTGCACAGAAATTCTTAACTATATAAAAAAAGTGAATCATATGCTTGTACAAGAGAAAGGTAATAGTCTAGAAACGAAAGGTGATTAAGTGGACACAACCAAATGGATCCATTATCCAATTATATCTCAATCATTATAATATAAGATGGTGACTAGAAGGAAACAAAATCTAGTAAACAAAGGATACCTAATGTGGGTAGATATGCACAACTCAAGTTTTGCTTAAAATGAATTAACAAGAGAGAATGCTTAGAACTGACGAACTTAATTTTGTAATAGAGAATATGTATAGTGTTCATGAGAGACTGTAATATTCATACAAAAGAAACATGTCGAATAGAATAAGTGGATATAATCGTTGGGCTTGGATCAATATATAAATTAAGGAAATATAAGTAGAATTTTAAAAATTTGGTGTCCTGGTAGAATTTTTCAAGTTGTTCTCACTTTGGCTAGTGACTTTTCGCCCCAACTCATTAACAGAATGCTTAATCACCGATTGTAACTGGTTAATTGAATCAGTATGTCAGTTAGGCCAATACAAATACAAGCATGCCAAACTGCTCAAGATTTTGAATGAATGCTTGTGCAAATAATATATACAAAAAAAATCCAGAGCTCAACAAATATTAACAGTCATTCAACCCATACTAATACAATTTGCAAAGAAACTATCAAGATAACAAGAACAGTGCACAATGATAACAAATTATTCATAGACTACTCAATTCAATGTTCTAACTTGAACCCCTTCCCTAGAACTTCATGAAAAGGTAGATACATAATTTTGCTTGCAATTACAGAAACTTTTGACTCCCCATATTGTAGTGAATGACTCATTGCAACCCCTTGATCAAAAGATCCTTCCAACCTCCCAAAGACAGCACTTCATCAAGGTTCACAAAAAAGTGTCAAATCCCAAATAAGACAAGACAAGCTTCACAGTCTCCTAATTATTTTCTTGAAAAACTTATGATAAAAGCACACCAAGGATAGTGGAGCTGCCACCAAACCAGAATATCACAAACAAGCTCATAGCCCAGATTAACTAGGAAACTGCAATCAATCTCAAAACCCAATGAACAAAGTAAACAAACAAACAAACAACCCAATAGCTAAGAGCTAAACTTGCACATATAGAAACTGTGAATCTTTGATAATTTTTGTATTTGCATAACAAAAGAGGCAAGCATGACAATATGGCCATAACTCAGTGAACTAAATCTCTCATTGGAACCTCTTGGAGATACTAGAACACTAACCTGAAGCGGCAAGGTAGCTCCAGACCATTGAGTCAGATTTGTCTGCATGAATCATTTAAGTTAATTGCTAGATGTTTGTTAGAAGGTATAACCTGAAGAAGAGCTAGACAAATTTAAAACTGCTAGAGCTGCTACTCAATGTAAATAGACAATGATATATGCATAAATAAGATATAACTAAGATATACAAGTCATTGTCAGGAAAAAAAAAACTATTAACCAGAATGACATTATATACAATACGCACCTTGTACTTAACACTAAATATACGAGCACAAGGAAAATCAGCACCTAGCCACTCACTAGGCCAACACGTACCCAATTTACCAGCTTCCAAATCAATGCTCTCCACAAGACCAGCTTTGCTGGTTGTTGAAGACTTGTTATCTGCTATTCGCCATGACTTAAAAGGACCGCCACGTAATCCATGGACAAAGACAACATCAAGTAGAGGAAAAGAAGATTCAGATTCTTGCTCTGAATTAACAAGACAGCTAGAATTGTCAGAATTATTTTCTTCACACTGACCAACACTGCAAGGTGAAGAAGGGCCAGAAACTAACATCTGACCAAATGAACCATCTGAATGGTTCTCATCATGCTTCTGACTAACTTTCCAATGTGGCAATTCAGGATTTAGCAAGAATATCATGTCTTCATATAGAGGGCACTTTCTCTTTGGGTCTTTTAAATCAACAGGAGGCATATAATTTAGCACTTGAGTTTCTGAAGGTTCTAAACAAAATATATTTAAGAGAGTTGCCCTAGCATAGCTTTGTATTTTTTGGTCATTGCAACAAGGAATATTGCCGCATGCACAATCTTCAAGCCATTTACACAAAATAAGATCTGCAGAAATAACTTTTTTAACCCTTGGAAGAAGAGAAAGAATTACAAGCAAACGTGCAGCATGCTTCCGGATGTGTGCCGTAGGAGGAACTCTCACACTAGATGGCTCTATATTTTGATTTTTATTGGGTGAATCACCAGGGACAGACGCATTAAGGCTTTGAGGCTCTAAAACTCTTGATGCCAAATATGCTTCATTAGCAGCTAATTTTTCATAATCATCACATAACAGGTAACGCCGAAGTAAGACAAGGGCACCAAGATCAGCTATTTTACATTGGCAAACAGTATCTTCAGCACAAAGCTCTGTCAGTGCTTTTATGCCTTTCAATGTAGCAATAGCTGAATCAGCAGCATCAAACTTAGGCAAACTATTCTTCTTCGTATTCTTAATTAGAGTAGAAAATGGTTCAAGGGAGAGAAAATCATTAAATGGACTATTACCAGAAGTATCTGATTTAAGATCCGACTGAAATCCAGTAAGCTTAACCACAGAAGTAGCTAATTCATTGGATATCTGTACTGCAGATTGAGCATTAGATTGATCAATTTGAGTCTGCAAGGTTATAGTAACAACAATTAAAATGGGACAAAATACTAAATCACTAGTGGAACATAGTCAGTCATTCAGGAATACAGGTTAGAAATTTGACAGATGCAACGTCAGATATCAGTTATCCTGTGTTCAGACATTGCTGCCAGTATAAGAACCAATGTTAATGTGACTGATCAAATTTCCAAAATGATGCAGAAGTAACAGAATCCATCAAGTTAGTACTTAGTAGAGATACCAAATGCTGTAGGTTCAAAAGATTTCAGTAAAGATGGAACATATTTTATAACATTACACAATAGGTAATCTTCCATTACAACTATCAAGTTTCAACTTTGGTTCAGTAGCAAGAAGAATATGACCAAGAAACAAATGCTGACACTGGCCACTAGTTAAATTCTTGGTGAAGAAGAAGCATGTGAATAAAAAAACAAAAAAATAAAGTCATACAAGACTTGGTGATCATAAGGCCTATGAAAGATATGGCCTCTCACTATTGTTTTGATCATTCAAGCAATGATATAATTTTCTCTTTTATACTACGAGATCGACGATTGAGACAAATGACCCATGAGATTGCCGATTGAGGCACATGGAATTATTCTAGAGTTGTGTAACTAACATTGCATAATTCTCAATTCTCATAACTAAATAATCCAAAAAAAAAACTCTTCTAAGTGTGTGCGCTTTCATCCATGGTAGATATAATCTATCCATTTTTTTAATCAATTAATTGTCTATTGTTGGAAATTTTTCTAACAACCAAGACAACATACACGCACAAGAAAGTATTAACTTATAGGTCCACATATTTAATAAGCTGAAACACTGTAAGACAAATAAAAGCAGCATTTCTAACAAAGGAATCAAACCTTCACTTTGTCTGACTTAGGTGGATTGTTTCCTTTCATGTTTGCTTTCTTGCTAGATCCAAGGACCTCATTGAGCAATATAGTCAACCACCCTTGCGAAATTGGTATTGAATGTGGCCCAAAATCCTCCATGATGAAAGAAAGGGTTTTCATAGCAGACAGACGAGTAGTTAGGTTGGATGATTCATCAATAATCCAATGAAGAAGAATACCGGACCATCTTTGACTTTCTTCGAGAGACAAGTGCATGTCCCCATTGTAAATTAGTTCCAATACCTTGGCTAGAGTTTCTCGTAAATGCCAATGTTTTTCAGACTGCTTACCAATTCCTCTTATGAGATCAAGCCCTTTCTCCATCATCACAACCTTTGCTTCATTACTCCGCTTAATGGAGACAAGAAAAGCTGACAAAGCTACTTGAGCCAAAGTTACATCCTCACTATTGCTGGCATGAAATGCTGTAGAAAGAAGGCTGGAGCTCCAGTCAGGAACAGATACATTCAATGGTAACTTCGGATCATCTACAAGAGCACGAGCAACCAAACAACCATGCCATTTCACTGATCTCTCAGGTGCCCTTAATGTAGTCATAATAGCCTGACCATCACTATCAAGTTCTAGAATACGAGTTCGGTTAAGCTCTGAAGCCAAAGCCCAATTTGCTAAAGCCCATGCAGCAAAAGGTACAGCGACATGTTCCCTCTGCAAATCATCCCACAGGCCTGGGATAGTAAAAGAAAATCTCTCATGTCTAGATGAACTGCTAATATTTTCCTTTAATTCAAGATTCTGATATCTCTCTCTAGGTCTAAGTAACTGATAATGAAGAGGCTGGCTGAGTTCTAAGATGCTTTCCTTTGAAGAAAATCCCAAAATTGTTGTGCCCCCAAGCACTTTTATTCCAATTCCCTGAATTCCGTTGTCCCCATCATCATTATCTCCATCCTCATCAACAACTTCAAGGCGCAATCCTCCTTCCTCGACTACTTCAAGAGCTGTTGCAATATCTCTAGTGTCTGCACTAGCAGGCAACAATGGTTTAAGTGGTTGATCAACACTATCACAGTTTGAAGTGATTATGTCCATGATAGCAGCAACAAGCATGCTCCTTCCTTTACAAACATCAGAACCATCCTTTGCTGAATGTTTCACAGACTGTCCTGGTGCACAACACAATTAATTCAATACTACACTAACTTGTTTTGGGCCTTTTGGTCCCGAAGGAACAAAAAGATCATTACTCCTTCACTAACAGAATTAATTAAATTACAATTCGAGAAGCAGGGGAAAATGCTGCAAGATTACAATTGATCATAATTTAGAAATATAAATGGGAAGAAAGCCATGTGTTATATATTTAAATGTAACACATAAAAAAGACAGTCAGGTGGGACAAAAGCTATCATACATCTGAAAGCAATGCATTCAGGTATGTGATTCATCTAAAATGGGACGTTGGGAAAACTTTTGATTCATAAGTTATCATTAACTTACCTTGGATTTTTTCGGTTGGAACGAGAAGATGAATCTCAAAAGGTTAGGGATCGCATATGGCCGCCCCAAGACAGCGTGGCAAACATTCGGGTCAGCAATAAGATGCGCAAGAGCCCTTGCCGACTCCGACTGTGTCCCAATACGATCCCCTCCGTGTCCAGAGATAGCTACACTATCCAACAGCCAATCCACTACCGCACCTCCACCAGCCCCAACAATGGCGGCCCTACGCGCCTCGTTGGCTGCTGAGATATCCGCAAGCAGAGCGGCCACCCGGAACTCGAACCCTGACCGGACCCCATGGTTGGCGGACGAAAGCATAGAAACCAGCGACTTCCAAAGCACGGAAGCGGCTGCACCTGTCTGACTCATACGGTCCAAGATCCTTCGAACAGAATTCTTGGACCTTTCTAGGGTTTCCTCCATGTCGGAGTAGATTCGGTCGGACCTCGGCGAAGGCCGATCCGAAAAAGAGAGGGCGACGTAGGCAGCAAGTGCCGAAGCTGAGACGACGGTCGCAGCGATGGCATAGGAGGAGGAGGCGGAGCGGAGAGGGGACGCGGCGGCAGGAGAAGGGGTCGGGGCCGGGGGATTCTGGACTAAGAGAGGCCGCGGCGAGGGTTGCTCGAGGAAGCCTGGCCGGATCTGGGTAGACTCGTGAGAGGTCTCGGAAGAGAAACGCCTCCCCGCATGGCAGTGCGGGGGGCGGCGCCGCCGGAGGAGGAGGCTGAGCATGGTGGCGTCTTGTCGTCCTTGGGTTCGGCCGAACTCACATGAAAATTCGAGGACGAGTACAATTCGTCGCGGAACGATATATAGAAACCTGAAACGATGACGTGGCGTTTCTTTCTTGAAAAGGAGTCAGACGATGCGGCCCGTAAGAAGTGGGAGGAGGTTAAATAAGGACCGGTGGAACGCTTACCGAGAAAGGTAACAAGAGGAGCTGCACTAATTGCGCTAAATATAGGTGGTAATAATTTTCTATAGCAAGTTTACTTTGTTTTTTTAATCAAATATAATTATATATATATATATATACATATATATCCTAATCCTGGATTCAATCAGTTATGATCATGTTGAAAATTTGAGAAGATAAAATTAACAGTGTGATATATTTAGAATGTTAATCGTATCTTCATGATTTAGATGGTGAGTTATCTTTTGTATTGATCAAGTCATCTGAAGTCCTCTAGTCAACAGTACATGTAGCCAGCGACCGGGTTGCCCCGGTTCCTAGTACCCCGATGCTCGAGACGGGTCCCATGAATATATAAGCAGCCGAATAAATAATGGACTAATAAAGTAAAATAAAAAATGAATACGGTGACATACCCTGGCTCCGGAGGGGTGCCCTCGGATGGATCAGTGAGCTGGTCGCGATGTTGATCGAGTCGTCGTGACCTGAAAAGGTAGATGAATGTGAATCAGCTAGGGAGCCGGATCTAGGGCGACGACACGGAATCTGGTACAGCATGGGTCCAAAAGGCGGCATGTAGGCCGAAAAATAACAACGACACTTAGGCCGGACTACCACAACGGCTCGCAGGCCGGAACACGGCACGCAGACCGGATAAAACCAACACCCCACAATCATAATAGCGGTACGAAGAGGTTAACACAATGACTCGATGGTCGACCCACAACAATGATCAAATCTGTGTTGCAAGCAGTGAAGACAACGACGGTAAAACCACTGAAGTCGGCTGTAGACAATGGAGAAAAAGGGATGGCTGGCAGAGGCGGCCAGTGCTGGTAGCGAGGCAAAGGCGTTGCCCGCGGAAGAGAAGTGGTGCTCGCATGCGTCGTCGCCGACGCCCTCGTATGTTGGCGGTGTGAGCGAAGGGCAGTGTCGACCACGGTAGAAGCTCGAGGTTGGCTGCAACCCTGATCGAAGAGGAGAAAGGGGAGCAGAGGCGCTTGGCCTCTAGACGCAATGGCGTCCGACTTAGGACGAAGGCGGCGAGAGGGGCTCAGATCTGGCCGACGTCGGAGATGACAAAAGGGGGCGTCGGTGCTGGAGATGGCGAAGGGGGTGTCGACCTCGGAGAAGACGAAGGGGGCGTCGGCGTCGGTGTCGACCTCGGAGGTGAACCATGAGGAGGCAGTAGCTTAAAACCTTGCCTCTTGTGCTAGGCGATGGCGGAGACAAAAGCCCGAACCTCCCCTCTCTGGTGAACAGTACCATCACTTAAAACCAAAACCCTATTGATGTCAAATGACCAAAATGCCCTTCCTTCTTATCTCAGCATTGTATCACAAGCCTCCCCTTCAAGTCTAGTCGAAGGAGGTGCGAGTCTGACTGATTGGACAGTCTATCACAAAGGCTGAATCACTCTCGATAGCCGAGTCAAGTCGCTGAACCCATCGTATAATGCCACGCGAGAAGTTGTTATAGTAATGGTGTCGCATGAGATAGTAACGGTGTCGAACGGACCAAGTCGATAACCGGACCAATGCCGAGCGAACGACAAAACATTAAGTGAACAACGAGTAAAATGATAGTCAATCGAGCGACACGTGGGATGTTGAGTAGACTGAACGAACGAGCGGGCGATGTCGAGCGGGTGACCGAGAAAGTATCGGCCAGTCGACCATAAGATGCTAACCAGACCATCAAGAGAATGTCGAGCGTTCGACCAAGTAGTTTAAGTGTGTGGCCGAATAGACGGTTGAGCGATACCGGTCGGACGACTTCACAAGTGCTAACTGAATGACGTGCGCTTGGCAGAGTGGCGAGAAAAAGGTGTCGACCAAGCGACGAAAAATAGTGCCAAGCAAATGTCATGCAAGCTATCGGGCGAATGCCAAGTGAGCACCCGGGCGATTATCGAACGAGCGATGAGGCAATGCTAGGCGGAAGTGGAGCTCAAAAATGGAGCGGAAGCATAGCTCGCAAAATCACATGTGCACGGAAACGGAAGTCGTGAGCCGAGCGGGTGCATCGCCTATGAACTGGACGGGAGTATAGCCCATGAATTGAAACCGCACGCAAGCAAAAGTCGTTAGCCGAGCGGGTGCATCGCCCGTGAGCTAAACGGAGGTGTAGCCCGGGAATCGAAGAAGCACAGAAGTGAAAGTCGTGAGCTAAGCGGGCGTAGAGCCTATGAGATATTCTGGCCCGAAACCAATGGAGATACTCTTGTTTGCGACCATTGGAGATAGCTCAACTCCGAACGGGGGAGATAAGCTGCTCTGATATGCTCCGTGACCAATGAAGACCTCTCGACCCCGAACGAGGGAGATATGAGATCCGATGAGCTGGTCCGAGACCAGTGAAGATCACTCGACCCCGAATGGGGGAGATAAGGAAATATGATATGTTGGTCTGAGACCAGTGAAGACCGCTCGACCCTGAATGGGAGAGATAGGAGATCCGATATGCTAGTTTACGACCAGTGGAGACCACTCGACCCCGAACGGGGGAGATATGAGATCTGATGAGTTGGTCCGAGACCAGTGAAGATCACTCGACCTCGAACGGGGGAGATAAATAAATAAATATGATATGTTGGTCCGAGACCAATGAAGATCGCTCGACCCCGAACAGGGAAGATAGGAGATCCAATATGCTGGTCTGCAACCAATGAAGACTGCTCGACTCCAAACGGGGGAGATTGGAGATCCGATATGCTGGTCTGTGACCAGTGAAGATCGCTCGACCCCAAACGAGGGAGATAGGAGATCCAATATGTTGGTCTGCGACTAGTGAAGACAGCTCGACCCCGAACGGGGGAGATATGAGGAGTTAGTCCAAGACCAGTGAAGATCACTCGACCCCGAACGGGGGAGATAAAGAAATATGATATGCTGGTCCGAGATCAGTGAAGATCGCTCGACCCCGAATGGGGGAGATAGGAGATCCGATACGCTAGTCTGCGACCAATGAAGACCGCTCGACCCCGAACGGGGGAGATATGAGATCTGATGAGCTAGTCCGAAACCAATGAAGATCACTCGACCCTAAACGAGGGGAGATGAAGAAATATGATATGTTGGTCCGAGACCAGTGAAGCCCGCTAGACCTCGAACGGGGAAGATAAGGGTTTAACGTCGCCGCTTGATGGTTGGTGGAGACCTGGGTTTAACGTAGCCACTCGACGATTTGATGAAGACTCGGGTTTAAGGTCGCCGCTCGATCGTCGGTGGAGACCTGGGTTTAATGTCGCCACTCGACGATTTGATGAAGGCTCGGGTTTAAGGTCGTCGCTCGACCGTCGGCGGAGACCTGGGTTTAACGTTGCCGCTCGACGATTTGATGAAGGCTCAGGTTTAAGGTCGCCGCTTGACCGTCAGTAGAGACCTGAGTTTAACATCGTCGCTCGACAATTTGATGAAGGCTCTGATTTAAGGTCACCACTCGACCGTCGGTGGAGACCTGGGTTTAATGTCGTCGCTCGACGATTTGATGAAGGCTCGGGTTTAAGGTCGTTGCTCGACCATCGGTGGAGACCTGAGTTTAACGTCGCCGCTCGACGATTTGATGAAGAATCGGGTTTAAGGTCGTCGCTCGACCGTCGGTGGAGACCTGGGTTTAACGTCGTCGCTCGATGATTTGATGAAGGCTCGGATTTAAGGTCGCCGCTTGACCGTCGGTGGAGGCCTGGGTTTAATGTCGTCGCTCGACGATTTAATGAAGGCTCAGGTTTAAGGTCGCCGCCCGACTGTCGGTGGAGACCTGGGTTTAATGTCGCTGCTCGACGATTTGATGAAGGCTTGGGTTTAAGGTCGCCGCTCGACCGTCGGTGGAGACTTGGGTTTAACCTCGCCACTCAACGTTTTGATGAAGGCTCAGGTTTAAGGTCGTCGCTCGACTGTCGGTGGAGACTTGGGTTTAACGTCGCCGCTTGATGATTTGATGAAGACTCAGGTTTAAGGTCGTCGCTCGACCATCGGTGGAGACCTGGGTTTAACGTCGCCGCTCGACGACTTGATGAAGACTTGGGTTTAAGGTCACCGCTCGACCGTAGGTGGAGACCTGGGTTTAACATCGCCGCTCGACGATTTGATGAAGACTCGGGTTTAAGGTCGTCGCTCGACCGTTGGTGGAGACTTGAGTTTAATGTCTCGTGACTCTAATATAACTCAAACCCGGCCGATCGGCTCGGGAGTCTCTGACTCAAGGGTTTATAGTCGCCGCTCGACTTCTAGAGCCTATGGCTCTAATATAACTCAAACCCGGCCGATCGGCTAAGGAGTCTCTGACTTTGAGCCTGTGGCTTTAATATAATATAATCCCATCCGATCGACACGGGAGTCTTCGACATTGAGTCCGCGACTCTACTATAATATAATCTTGGCCGATCGGTACGGGAGTCTTAGACATTGAGCTCGTGGCTCTACTATAATATAATCCTGACCGATCAGCATGGGAGTCTTCCACATTGAGTCCGCGGCTCTACTATAATATAATCCTGGTCGATCGACACGGGAGTCTTCAACATTGAGCCCGAGGCTCTACTATAATATAATCCTGGCCGATCGACACGAGAGTCTTCAACATTGAGCCTGCAACTCTAATATAATATAATTCCGGCCGACCGACACGGGAGTCTTTGACATTGAGCCTGTGGCTCTAACATAATATAATCCCACCCGATCGACACGGGAGTCTTTGACATTAAGCCCGCGACTCTACTATAATATAATCTCGGCCGATCGGCACGGGAGTCTTCAACATTGAGCCTGCGACTCTTGTAACGACCCAATTTTCCCTATTCTGAGTTTCACATGTCCATAAAGATATTTGAAAATACCTTTAAAATATTCTAGAGATTTTTAGGAATTTTTAGAGTATTTTTACGTAATTTTTAGAGATCGTTTGGTATTTTTACTAAATGAAAGAAGTTTCAGCAAAAATAATATTCAAGCCGAGATTCGAACCATGGACCTCGGACTTGAACCGAGCCTTAACCGAACCAAGCCAACCAATTGATCCGCGGGTATTTCGTGAAAAGATATGAGACGAAATATGTTTAAGTTATAGTAAGGATCGGAAATTAAACCTAAGTTATAAAGGGTTAATTTCTTTCCCCGAGCCCTAATTCCTTTTCTTCTCGTTCCTTTCTCCCGACGCGTGCGACGGCGCTGTGCTTGGGCGAGGACGAAGCCGAGTTAGGGCGCTTCCTCCGGCGGCCGACGAGGGGTTTTTCCGAGAATCCTTCTCATCCTCGTGACCTCCTCGACGTGAAGAGTACGTAGACGCGAAGAAGGTGCGGTGATTTCAAGTCTCGCCGAACCCTAGCAGCCCTCTCCTTCGGTTGTAAGTGCAAGCACATCGCTGTAAGTACTACTCACCTGTGGTAGGAGTTGCTCCGACCTTTCGGTTTCGCTTCCTTGTTTCCTGAGTTCTTGAATCTGAAGCATGCCATGAGATTGGGGTTTTTCTTTATGTTACTGCCGTAAGAGAAGGGTTCTGGAAATAGAAAGAAGAGATTTCTTAAGTTTTTGTTCCTTGCTATGTTGAATTGCCATAGTTGGCATTGCTGCTCAACTCCTCTCCTTGCTGTCCCAATGAACATGAGTTGCTTATGTTGCCGTGTAGTGCTATGTAGTTTGGATTCTTCAATTCTTCCTTGCTGAACCGAATAAGAACGGCCTTGTTGTGTTGAATTGCCATAGTTAGCATTGCTGCTCAATTTCCTCTCCTTGCTGTCCCAATGAACATGAGTTGCTTGTATGCCATGTTATGTTTTTTTTGGTCCTTTTGGCCAATTAGTAAGCGTAAACAGCTATATTAGAATAGCAGGTAGTTTAAGTTTTGTATACTACCTTAATATGCTACTTTAGATCCTGTTGGTAGTGTGCTTTCTTGTAAATCAAAGTGAGTAAACAACCTCATTAATTAGTATGCAGTTTTTAGTATTCTTTGCCTATATTTACAGCATGATTGGAATCACTAAAGTAGCATTCTTTGCCTATATTTACAGTATGATTGGAATTAGTTTACTCCCATGCTACTACCATGTTTTAGAATTCCTGAAACCATTTTTCTGGAAGTAGTTTAGGATTAAAAGAACACTAAAGCTTAATTAAATGCCAGGGCATTTTTAATATCAGAATAAGAAAGATAATAAGTAAGTAAAGTAAGAGGCTAGTACCCGACATCCAAGAGCTTGTCGTTAAACAAATCCAGGTGACCATTTCCGAGGTCTTGGCCCTGGTAGACCGAGGTCTGCTCTTTTAGGATTGGTGGCTCGCAACCCCAACCTATTAGGGAACGCGCATGAGTTGGTACTAGGCCTGGGCCCAAGAAAAGAAAACCAAAGAAAAGAAAAGTTAAGTAAGAAGGAAGAAAGAAAGAAGAAGAAAGTAAAAGATAGAAATTAAAAGATTAATTTCTATTACAAGGATATAAGAAAATATAATAAGTTTTATGCTTAGAATAAATAAAAAGTTAGTTTCTTTAATTCTAAGCTTACAGTGTTCATTTCTTATTATCCTGTTAGATAGTGAGCATGTTTAGTATTCAGTTTCATTTTCTGTATACCATGAGCACATGCAGATTTGCTTTAGCATTTCAGTTTCAGTATTATTGCATTACATTTATGCATTTCGAGTTTTGTGAGATAGATTAGTACTTACTAAGCGTTTTCGCTTATAGATCTTTTCTTTTTTTTCCTCCTACCGTAGATAAAGGAAAAGCTAAGATATGAAGGGAGGCGACAGGGTGGTGGTGATGATGGATGTGTGTGGTGACTGAACTATGGAGAGGTCCAGAGGGGACTAGCAAGACTTATTTATTTAGAGTTTATGTCTAGTTCATTTTCCTTATTTCTGTTATGAAATTATGAGTTTATGATTGAGTTTGATGTGCATTGTAGCTTATTATGCTTCATTCTGGGAGATTAAGTTTAGTTCATGTTGCTAGATTAGTTTTTGATTATGATATAACTTATTACTGCGTGGCTGTGAATAAATTGTGATCCAGCCGCATGTGGCTGTGTATATATCTTGTGTATTATAGATTTGGTCACCGGTACAGGGGAGACTCTGCCGAAATTTCTCTGAACCGTGATAAATCTAAGTGTCGCTAATAATAGCATAAGTGACACTAGTAAGTAGAGTAGGAGTAGGTAACGGTCGCCCTTAGAGAGTAGTAGTAAGAAGGGTGGGTTGTTACAGTTGGTATCAGAGCTGTGTTCCATTCTCCAGCATCACACACACATCAGCATCATCCTCGCCGTCTCCAAGTAAGAAAGTATTTAAATCCTTTCTTATTTCTGCTTTTCTTATTATTAACTGTAGTATAGAGTAATTATTTGTTTGAGTGCTTAAGTAAGATCAAAGATTTAGTTTTCCTTTTCTTTATTCATATTTAAGTATGATTAGAAGGGTTAAAGTAAGATATCAAGCCTTTACCTTGAATAAATAGATGGCAAGAAGAGGACGTCCCCGTGCTACCACACTGAGGAACCAGCTCAAGGGAACGAAGTGCCTAGAGCAACTGAGCCCAACCTTTCTGAAGTGGTTGCTCAGCTCCAGAGGCAAGTAGCAGAGCAGCAGCAAGTGATTGCCAATCTGATGGCAAACCAAAGCTCCTCCCCTCCTCCGGTTGTCACCGCAGACCCCTGGTAATCGAGACTCCACCACCACTCAGGAACCGCCACAAGACCTCGAGACCGGTTTATCTTATACAAGGGTCAAGCCGAAACCAGAGCTTCTCAGCACGATCGAGCCCCAGGATGCCTGGCTTGGTTTAAAACACTAGAGAGCACTATGGAGCTTCTTGACCGCCGAGTCGAGAAGGTCAAGTGCGCCTCTTCCTGCCGTCTGGGGATGCTCGCATGTGGTGGGAGAGGATAAAGACCAAGAGAGTGGCTGATCAGAGGGGATTTCAGTCAGAGTTCTATGAAGAGTTCTTCCACTTGCAGATTACCAACAAGCATTACGAGGAGTTTATAGAGTTCAAACAAGGTGACTTGTCAGTGGAAGAAGCAGCCAAGAAGTTCAACAGGCTAGCTCGTCTCTGTCCAGAGCTAGTGAGTACAGAGAAGGAGCGAGTCAGGCTGATGCTCAGAATGCTGAGACCACAGATAACACTGAATGTGAGCAGTGGAGCTCATCGGCCCCAGACTGGCGAAGAATTGATCAGTAGAGCATTAATTGCTGAACATTACATGAACAACATCAAAGCACAGCGAGCACAACATCAGCCAGTGAAGACAGAGGACAAAACAGCAGGAAGCCAGAAGTCACAGTCAAGTAAGCAGAACTGGAGAGGCAAAGGTAAAAGGAAGTAGTGGAACACAGGAGGTGGCCAGAAGGGAGGACCAGCAAACAAGCAGACCAAGTTCCCTCCCTGTCCCAAATGTGGGAGAATACACCCAGGAGCCTGCCTTTTGGGTAAAACTGGATGTTACTCCTGTGGTCAGGAGGGACACATGGCTAAAGAGTGTCCTAACAAATTCAAAGCACCTCAACCACAGCCATTGCAATATGGAGGCCAGCCTGCACAGTTGCACCACATGGGAGCGGCATTGGAGGGACCCTACATCAGTCAAGGAAGGTTATAAGCCCCACCAGTTCCAGCCTTTGATGGTGCCAGAGTATTCTCCCTCACCAAAGAAGAAGCTGCTAGTGCCTCCACGGTCGTAACAGGTCAAGTAGTTATTTTCCAGCACATAGCTACTGTACTATTTGACACTGGGGCGATACCTTTTGCCAGTAGTTTACAGGTGCCTACAGAGAGTACGAACTCCAAGTTCCTGACGACCCTACCTTCTGGGGAAGTCATGGAATCCAATCAGTGGCTCCGAGCTGTACTGGTTAAAATTGCAGACAGGGAATTATATGTAAATCTGATAGTTCTCGCCATGCAGGATTTCGATATCATTTTTGGTATGGATTTCCTCAGCAAGTACAGTGCCTCAGTGGACTGCCGCAGAAAGAAAGTAATTTTTAGTCCAGAAGGTGAGCCAACTTTTGAGTTCACAGGAGTGCCAAGGAAGAAGACCCGGAAGCTCCTCTCATCTCTAGCAGCACACCAGATGTTAGCTAAAGGGTGTGCAGGTTTTCTTGCATACATAGTTAAGGCAGCAGAGCAGAAGGGACCCAAGCAGGAGGAGGTCCGGGTAGTATGCGAGTATCCAGAAGTATTTCCAGAAGAGCTACCTGGACCACCTCCCAACAGAGAGGTGGAATTTGAGATTGAATTGGTTCCTGGAACCGGTCCAATTTTGAAAGCTCCGTATCGCATGTCTCCAGCAGAGCTGAAGGAGTTACAAGAGCAACTACAGGAGTTACTGGACAAAGGCTTCATTCGCCCTAGTCACTCACCTTGGGGAGCTCCTGTGTTGTTTGTCAAGAAGAAAGATGGGACAATGCGGATGTGCATAGATTACAGAGCTTTGAATCAAGTGACGATCAAGAACAAGTACCCCCTTCCCAGGATCGATGACTTATTTGATCAGTTAAGAGGAGCGACGGTGTTCTCAAAGATAGACTTGCGCTCTGGGTACCATCAGCTGAAAGTGAAAGAAAGAGATATACCGAACGGCATTTAGAACCGATATGGACACTATGAGCTTGTAGTTATGCCATTTGAGTGACCAATGCACTGCGGTCTTCATGGACTTAATGAATGGGGTGTTCAGAGAGTATCTTGACAAATTTGTCATTGTATTCATCGATGACATTCTCGGTCTATTCAAGGACCCCAGAGGAGCATGACACGCACTGGAGGATAGTATCTAGAAGCTGTTTTATGCTAAATTCTCAAAGTGCGAGTTCCGGTTAAATGGGGTTTTTAGGTCACATTATCTCTAAAGAAGGTATTCAAGTGGATCCACCAAAGTGGAAGCGGTCAACAACCGGAGTAGACCCAAGAACGCCAGAGAGATCATCCTTGGTCTAGCGGGTACTACAGAAGTTCGTGGAGGATTTTTCCAGATAGCTTCTCCGCTAACAGCCACCGGAAAGAACAAGAGATTCGAATGGTCGATAAATGTGAGCAGAGCTTCCAAGAGCTAAAGAAGAGATTGATCGGTGCTCCCATTCGACTGCTCCACAGAGCGACAAGAGTTTCGACATCTAGTGATGCTTCCAAGATGGGCTTAGGAGTCGTACTCATGCAAGAAGGAAAAGTCATAGCTTATGCTTCCGCACAACTCAAAGACTATGAGAAGAACTACCCTACTCATGATCTCGAATGGCAGCTGTAGTTTTTGCACTTAAACTCGCGACATTTTATGGAGTCCAGTGTAGAATTTTCACAGATCATCGTAGTCTTAAGTACTTCTTCACCGAAGGACTTAAACATGCACAGGTGGTTAGAGTTGGTCAAAGATTATGACTGTGAAATCCTCTACCATCCAGGCAAAGCTAACAAAGTGGCAGATGCACTCAGCAGAAAATCTAGTGCATCACTGATGTCTTTATCATCACTAGCCCTGCCACTGCAGAAGGAGTTGTCAGATTTTGGGCTTGAAATTATCGAAGGACAGCTCTCTGCATTGACCTTAGAGTCTACATTGCTTGTGGAGATACAGAGAAAGCAAAGCGAAGATCCGGACATCCAGAAGATCAAGCAGGGGATACAGAAAGAAGACAACTCAGAGTTTAGAGTGACAGATAGCGGAATTCTTTATCAGGGGAGTCGCATTTGCGTGCCCAATGATGAGGAACTGAGAAAGAAGATCTTAGAGGAAGCTCACAGTACACCATATTCCATGCATCCTGGGTCTTCCAAGATGTACCAAGATGTGAAACAGAGGTTTTGGTGGTCAGGACTCAAAAGAGATGTAGCTAAGTATGTCAGTACCTGCTTGACATGCCAGAGAGTCAAAGCAGAACACCAGAGACCAGGAGGAGTTCTTCAGCCTCTTCCAATACCAGAATGGAAATGGGAAGACATTTCCATGGACTTCATAACAGGTCTTCCAAGAACCACCAATGGATATGATGCGATATGGGTAATAGTAGACCGATTGACCAAGTCTGCTCACTTCCTAGCTATCAAGGTGTCCCACCCATAGAGCATTGGTCCAGTTATATGTTAAAGAGGTAGTCGACTTCATGGAGTTCCTAAATCTATCGTTTCGATAGAGATGGGCGCTTCACCTCACATTTTGGGAGTGCGTGAATGCACTAGGCACCAAACTCGAGTTCAGACAACTTTCCATCCACAGAATGATGGATGACAGAGCGAGTGAATCGATTTTAGAAGACATGCTCGAGCTTGTGCGCTAGATTTCAAAGGAAGTTGGTGCAAGTATTTGTGCATAGTGAATTCGCCACAACAATAGCTATCAGGCTACCATTAAGATGGCACCTTATGAAGCACTATATGGCGAAATGCAGATCACCCATATCCGGCAAGAAGGAGAGAGAAAAGAGATAGAAGCAGTGTTTAGAGGTGATAGATGAGACTACTCAAGCAATCCAAAATCGATGAGAATTGAGACGGTCAAAAGAAGCAAGAGTTATGCTGACACACGCCGGAGGCCATTGGAATTCCAAGTAGGAGATTCAGTTTTCCTCAAGGTCGCTCCTATGAAGGGAGTGATGAGATTTGGCAAGAAGCGCAAATTAAGTCCTCGCTATGTAGGACCTTACCTGATCATAGAGATGATTGGGAAGGTAGCTTACAGGCTGGACTTACCACAAGACATGTCAGCAATACACAATGTGTTTCATGTCTCTATGCTAAAGAAGTGTCTCCATGACCCGAGCCAAGTGATTCAGCCTCAGTCAGTGCAGATCCAAGAGAGCAGACCTACACAGATAGTGGACAGAGCAGTCAAGAGATTAAGAAATAAAGAAGTACCACTAGTGAAGGTCGTCTGGCAGAACCAGAAGCACGAGGAAATCACTTGGGAGCGGGAGGACAGTATGAGACAGAAGTATCCAGAGCTATTCTAAGTTCGAGGACGAACTTTTTATAAGGTATGGGGGATTGTAACGACCCAATTTTCCCTATTCTGAGTTTCACATGTCCATAAAGATATTTGAAAATACCTTTAAAATATTCTAGAGATTTTTAGGAATTTTTAGAGTATTTTTACGTAATTTTTAGAGATCGTTTGGTATTTTTACTAAATGAAAGAAGTTTCAGCAAAAATAATATTCAAGCCGAGATTCGAACCATGGACCTCGGACTTGAACCGAGCCTTAACCGAACCAAGCCAACCAATTGATCCGCGGGTATTTCGTGAAAAGATATGAGACGAAATATGTTTAAGTTATAGTAAGGATCGGAAATTAAACCTAAGTTATAAAGGGTTAATTTCTTTCCCCGAGCCCTAATTCCTTTTCTTCTCGTTCCTTTCTCCTGACGCGTGCGACGGCGCTGTGCTTGGGCGAGGACGAAGCCGAGTTAGGGCGCTTCCTCCGGCGGCCGACGAGGGGTTTTTCCGAGAATCCTTCTCATCCTCGTGACCTCCTCGACGTGAAGAGTACGTAGACGCGAAGAAGGTGCGGTGATTTCAAGTCTCGCCGAACCCTAGCAGCCCTCTCCTTCGGTTGTAAGTGCAAGCACATCGCTGTAAGTACTACTCACCTGTGGTAGGAGTTGCTCCGACCTTTCGGTTTCGCTTCCTTGTTTCCTGAGTTCTTGAATCTGAAGCATGCCATGAGATTGGGGTTTTTCTTTATGTTACTGCCGTAAGAGAAGGGTTCTGGAAATAGAAAGAAGAGATTTCTTAAGTTTTTGTTCCTTGCTATATTGAATTGCCATAGTTGGCATTGCTGCTCAATTCCTCTCCTTGCTGTCCCAATGAACATGAGTTGCTTATGTTGCCGTGTAGTGCTATGTAGTTTGGATTCTTCAATTCTTCCTTGCTGAACCGAATAAGAACGGCCTTGTTGTGTTGAATTGCCATAGTTAGCATTGCTGCTCAATTTCCTCTCCTTGCTGTCCCAATGAACATGAGTTGCTTGTATGCCATGTTATGTTTTTTTTTGGTCCTTTTGGCCAATTAGTAAGCGTAAACAGCTATATTAGAATAGCAGGTAGTTTAAGTTTTGTATACTACCTTAATATGCTGCTTTAGATCCTGTTGGTAGTGTGCTTTCTTGTAAATCAAAGTGAGTAAACAACCTCATTAATTAGTATGCAGTTTTTAGTATTCTTTGCCTATATTTACAGCATGATTGGAATCACTAAAGTAGCATTCTTTGCCTATATTTACAGTATGATTGGAATTAGTTTACTCCCATGCTACTACCATGTTTTAGAATTCCTGAAACCATTTTTCTGGAAGTAGTTTAGGATTAAAAGAACACTAAAGCTTAATTAAATGCCAGGGCATTTTTAATATCAGAATAAGAAAGATAATAAGTAAGTAAAGCAAGAGGCTAGTACCCAACATCTAAGAGCTTGTCGTTAAACAAATCCAGGTGACCATTTCCGAGGTCTTGGCCCTGGTAGACCGAGGTCTGCTCTTTTAGGATTGGTGGCTCGCAACCCCAACCTATTAGGGAACGCGCATGAGTTGGTACTAGGCCTGGGCCCAAGAAAAGAAAACCAAAGAAAAGAAAAGTTAAGTAAGAAGGAAGAAAGAAAGAAGAAGAAAGTAAAAGATAGAAATTAAAAGATTAATTTCTATTACAAGGATATAAGAAAATATAATAAGTTTTATGCTTAGAATAAATAAAAAGTTAGTTTCTTTAATTCTAAGCTTACAGTGTTCATTTCTTATTATCCTGTTAGATAGTGAGCATGTTTAGTATTCAGTTTCATTTTCTGTATACCATGAGCACATGCAGATTTGCTTTAGCATTTCAGTTTCAGTATTATTGCATTACATTTATGCATTTCGAGTTTTGTGAGATAGATTAGTACTTACTAAGCGTTTTCGCTTATAGATCTTTTCTTTTTTTTCCTCCTACCGCAGATAAAGGAAAAGCTAAGATATGAAGGGAGGCGACAGGGTGGTGGTGATGATGGGTGTGTGTGGTGACTGAACTATGGAGAGGTCCAGAGGGGACTAGCAAGACTTATTTATTTAGAGTTTATGTCTAGTTCATTTTCCTTATTTCTGTTATGAAATTATGAGTTTATGATTGAGTTTGATGTGCATTGTAGCTTATTATGCTTCATTCTGGGAGATTGAGTTTAGTTCATGTTGCTAGATTAGTTTTTGATTATGATATGACTTATTACTGCGTGACTGTGAATAAATTGTGATCCAGCCGCATGTGGCTGTGTATATATCTTGTGTATTATAGATTTGGTCACCGGTACAGGGGAGACTCTGCCGAAATTTTTCGGTAGGAATTTCTCTGAACCGTGATAAATCTAAGTGTCGCTAATAATAGCATAAGTGACACTAGTAAGTAGAGTAGGAGTAGGTAACGGTCGCCCTTAGAGAGTAGTAGTAAGAAGGGTGGGTTGTTACAACTCTAATATAATATAATCCCGGTCGATCGGCACGGGAGTCTTCGACATTAAGCCCGCGGCTCTACTATAATATAATCCCGGTCGATCGATACGGGAGTCTTCAACATTGAGCTCACGGCTCCACTATAATATAATCTCGGCCGACTGGCACGGGAGTTTTCGACATTGAGTTCGCGGCTCTACTATAATATAATCCCGGCTGATCGACACGGGAGTCTTCAACATTGAGCCCACGACTCTAATATAATATAATCCTGGCCGACCGGCACGAGAGTGTTCGACATTGAGCCCATGGCTCTAACAAAATATAATCTCGGCCGATCGGCACGGGAGTCTTCGACATTGAGCCCACGACTCTACTATAATATAATCCCGGCTGATCGATACGGGAGTCTTTAACATTGAGCCCGCGTCTCCATTATAATATAATCGCGACCGACCGGCATGGAAGTCTTCGACATTGAGTCCGCGACTCTACTATAATATAATACCGATCGATCGGCACGGGAGTCTTCAACATTGAGCCCACGACTCTAATATAATATAATCTCGGCCGACCGACACAGGAGTCTTCGACATTGAGCCCATGACTCTAACAAAATATAATCCCGCCCGATCGACACGGGAGTCTTCGACATTAAGCCCACGGCTCTACTATAATATAATCCCGACCGATCGACACGAGAGTTTTCGATCGAGGAACTATGGCAGATCCTATGACCGAAAGAGAAAATATAATGAAAGAACTGACCTGCCGACCAGCAGAGGATTTGACTCAATTTCTCGACTCCCGAATACCCGTGGAGTGAGGAGAATATGATATGCTCGTCGAAACCCACCAAGGTCATAAGTATAACAGAATTTTTCGGCATCATTCATCTTCACGTTCCAGATCAGGTGAAGTTCCCACAAACATCGCTAATATGATCCTGTCGGGAATATGAGAAGACGGAACTGCCGGTGTGATGTGTCTGGAATGTTGACCGCATCTCCATGACCCGGATGGTGAGCTGTCTTCTATGTTGACCAAGTTGTTCGAAGTCCTCTGGTCAACAATACCTGTAGCTAGCGACTGGGTTGCCCCAGTCCCTAGTACCCCGATGCTCGAGGCTGGTCCCACAAATATATAAGTAGCCGAATAAATAGTGGACTAATAAAGTAGAATAAAAGATGAATACGGTGACATACCCTGGCCCCGGAGGGGCATCCTCGGATGGATCAGTGAGCTGGTCGTGATGCTGATCGAGTTGTCGTGACCTGATAAGGTAGATGAATGTGAATCAGCTGGGGAGCCGGATCTAGGACGACGACATGGAATCTGGTGCAGCATGGGTCCAAAAGGCGGCATGTAGGCCGAAAAATAACAACGACACCTAGGCCGGACTACCACAGCGGCTCGCAGGCCGGAACACGACTCACAGGCCGGATACACCCCACAATCATAATAGCGGTACGAAGAGGGAAACACAATGGCTCGATGACCAACCCATAACAATGATCAAATCTGCGTTGCAAGCAATGAAGACAACGACTGTAAAGCCACTGAAGTCGGCTGTAGACGATGGAGAGAAAGGGATGGCTGGCAGAGGCGACAAGTGCTGCTAGCGAGGCAAAGGCGTGGCCCGCGGAAGAGATGTGGTGCTCGCGTGCGTCGTTGCCGGTGCCCTCGTATGTCGGCGGTGTGAGCGAAGGGCAGCGTCGCCCACGGTAGAAGCTCGAGGCTGGCTGCAACCCTGATCGAAGAGGAGAAAGGGGAGCAGAGGCGTTTGGCCTCTGAATGCGATGGCGTCCGACTCAAGACGAAGGCGGCGAGAGGGGCTCAAATCTGGCCGGCGTTGGAGACGACAAAACGAGGCGTCAGTGCTGGAGATGGCGAAGGGGGCGTTGGCCTCAGAGAAGACGAACGGGGCGTCGGCGTCGGAGAAGACGAAGGGGGTGCCGGCGTCGGCGTCGGAGATGAACCATGTGGAGGCAGCAGCTCAAAACCTCGCCCCTTGTGCTAGGCGATGACGAAAACAAAAGCCCGAACCTCCCCTCTCTGGTGAATAGTATCATCACTTAAAACCAAAACCCTATTGATGTCAAATGACCAAAATGCCCTTCCTTCTCATCTTAGCACCGTATCAAGTTATTTTTTATTTATTTTTTAAAATATATTATATATATTTAAAGTTTAAAATTTTAGAATTTAGGAACTGAGTTATAATGGATTTAAGTCAATAAGATTTTTCCTCTTGAGTTATAGTATTCAAAATTAAAACTTTTAAATACTCACGAAGTATATTATATGTATTTAGAGTTCAAAATTTTAAAATTTAGGAGGGCTATAATGAATTTGAATCAATAAGATTTTTTTTTCTAGGGTTTATACTTCTATCTTAGTTTATTGTGTTCAAATTTAAAAATTTTAGATACTCATGAGGTATAATGTTCATTTTTAAGAAAATGTTGATTTTTTTTAAAAAAAATTGAATCCAGACGCTTGGATTAAATCCAAGCGCCTGGATATTGTAGCATGCACGAGTCGACAGCTATAGTCTGCTGTAAAGCAGAACTATATATATATGAATGATATCCTGCCTAATCTTTTGTGAGTGATTATAGGTGACATTCAACATGGGTGATCTGACACGACTAAAATCTATTTTTTTAATCTCTGTCATCTGCATGTAATAATTTTTTCTCTTTCCTCTCTCATTTACATGTAACAACATTTCTCTCTTTTCTCTAAAATTATTTTTTCTCTCTTCTTTGATTGCATGCAACAATAATTATAGTACTGATTTTTAAAAAACAACACTAAGGTGGCGTAGCTGCTACAAACGTGTAACGGTTAGTAGTTGTTACAACATAGTTGCTGCTACAACATGTAATAGTTATTGTGTAGTGACTACTACAATGTAATAACTGTTATAGCGTATATCAATTACTATGTAGCAGCTACTACAACGCATTAGCTACTATAACGTATAGTAGTTACTGCTGCTATAATGTTATAGCAGCTACTACACAGTAATTGTTGATAGTAGTCAGTAGTTGTATAATGTATCGCAGTTATTGTGTAGTAGTAGTTACTGTGTAGTAGTTACTGTTAGGATCCTTCGTATGGCTAGAGAGGGGGGGGGGTGTGAATAGCCGACTCCAAATCGTCGCGTTTCTTTCTACAAACTAGGGTTAGCGCAGCGGAAACTAAATGCAAAAAGAAAACAGGAGAAGAAATCAAACCTCAACGCAAGGATGTAACGAGGTTCGGAGATGATACTCCTACTCCTCGGCGTGTCCGTAAGGTGGACGAGCCCTATCAATCCGTCGGTGGATGAGTCCCCGGAGAACCGGCTAATATCAACTCCTTGTGGGTGGAGAAACCTCGCCACAATCACTTGCAACAGCAAGCTAAGAGTACAAGAGAATAGCAAGAACAAAATGAATGTAAAACAAACAAGCTTGCCTTCTCGTCGATTGGGGTCCCGGATGAAGTAGCAACTCCACGGACAGATGCAACAGCAAGCCAGTCGAGAAAACTGTCGGGGAAGCTCACGCGAAGCTTCAGCAGCGGTTGAGCTCAGCAAAGCTCGGAGCACCAGAAGAAGCAGAAGCTTCAGGCAGGAGAGAACTTCCAGAAGGAAGAAGAAGACTCAGGAGAAGATGCCCTCGATCCTTTATACCTGCGAAGAAGAAACAGCGAAGAAACTAGCCGTTGCGACGCAACGGCTAGTGCCCTGATCGGTCCACAGACCGATCAGGAGTGTGCCTGATCGGTCCACAGACCGATCAGCGCTTTCTTCCGAACTCCGCTAGCTACTGATCGTGCTCTGATCGGTCGTGTGGACCGATCAGGGTATGGCCTGATCGGTCTGCTGACCGATCAGGGCTTATTGAGTGCGGTTCCTCGCACTCCTCAGGATGGTCACCTGATCGGTCGGGAGACCAATCAGGATGTCGCCTGATCGGTCGTGGGGACCGATCAGGCCCTGTGTTAATCGGTCCCCAGACCGATCAGACGGCTTCACAGAGAGTTGCCCAACTCTCTGTGTGGAATCTGATCGATCCCGGGGACCGATCAGGCTCCATGCTGATCGGTCCCCAGACCGATCAGTAAGCCCACACCAAGACCCAAGTCTCCCAAACCAACATCCGGTCAACCTTGACCTGTTGGTACATCATGCTTAGCATCCGGTCACTCCCTTGACCTGCTAAGACTCTCCACCAAGTGTCCGGTCAATCCCTTTGACCCACTTAGACTTTTCTCTTCGTGTCAAGCTCCCTGTTTGGACTTTTCCCGTGCCAAGCTCCCTGCTTGGACTTCTCCAGTGCCAAGTCTCCATACTTGGACTTTTCAGGTCAACCAGGTCAACCTTGACCTAGGGTTGTACCAATAATCTCCCAACCATCTATTCTTGTCTCATATCAAGAATATAACTCTCTCACGAGTGTCAAATATCAACATGCAACTCAACTAGGTCAACCTTGACCTAAAGTTGCACCGACAATCTTCCCAAGTCAAACATCAAAATACAACTCGAGTCAAGTCACCTCGAGTCGGGTCAACCAGGTCAACCTTGACCTAAGGTTGCACCAACAATCTCCCCCTTTTTGATGTTTGACAAAACCCATAATCAAGTTAGGTTAACCCGATAACCTAACTTAGGTTTTCCAACCATCTTCCAACGTCCAATGTTCTTTCCTTGAACATTCTCTGGACATTCTCCCCTTAGGTTAACCCGATAACCTAACTTGGGTTCTCAATTATTCTCCCCTTTTGACACACATCAAAAAGAATTCCAATGTTCTTCCTTGAACATTCCTTGACATTCTTCCCCTAGCTTAGGTTAGCCTGATAACCTAACTTGGGTTCTCCAATAATTCTCCAATGAACACTCTCCCCTTTTTGACACATATCAAAAAGAAAAAGGAGGGTATCAAGGTCAAGAGTTTCTTCCTAATGAAACTCCCATACCTTTCATTGAAACTCTTAATTTCCCCCTTGATACTAAACTCAACAATCAACTTAGTGATAATCCCATATCACTAATCCTCAAAAGTCTTAAGGAGTAAAAACTCCCCCTAAAAGTCAACTCCCCCTTGACAATTAGGTAAAACTCCCCCTAAAGGTCAACTCCCCCTTGACCATTGCACCAACAATGTCTTAGAGAGTTTCAAACCTTTAGAAACCCGAAACTCACTCCAAAAACTGAAATTTCAGATACCTGCTGAAAATCAGAAACTGGCACGCACTGATCGGTCCTCAGACCGATCAGAAGCCCCCTGGATCGGTCCCCAGACCGATCAGGCCTTCACCAGATCGCACCAAGCTCTCTGGATCTTACTGGATCGGTCTGCAGACCGATCCATACTTAACTGGATCGATCCACAGACCGATCAGGACTTACCTGGATCGGTCCCCAGACCGATCCAAACTCTGATAGGCAGATTTCTGAAATTTCCTTCCCGAAATTCAGAAACTCCTAGAAAATTCCAGAAAATTTGAAAAATTATGAAATTTTGAGGATACATTCCTCATAACATATACAATCATGGAAAAATAGTTTTCTATGAAAATAGTTTCCATTTTTCAATCTTGATACAAAGTTCAAAAACTTTGAAATAGTTCAAGTTTAACTCAACTTTGTATCACAATGTTCAATGATGAATGCAATCACTAAGATGGCTTCATCAAGGTTTTCCAAATCAATTTCAAAATGATTTTAAAACCATTTGAATTTAGGACCATAATCTTAGGGCTAGATGTACATGACTTGTACACAAGCTTTCCCTATGATCCTTAATTTCTTGAATTAGGGTCATCTAGGTACAAGGACTATGCACCTTGATCCTAACTCATGATCCTAATATCTCACACACATCTAAAGTATATCAAACACATCCATGTCAATTTTGATGTGAGATATGGGTTTAGGTATCTTAGACTAAGGTCTCATGCATTTTCTAAACACAAATTTGATCTCAATATCAAAATGTATTTTTCATCCTTAAATCAATTCAATTGATTATTAATGCAAGAGATGATGACATGGCATAAAATGGTATCATAAATGAAAACATGTGCCAATGTCATAATGTCATGGCATAAAGTTTGAAACTTAAATAAACATGACATAAAACTAGCCTAAGCATTATCATGACATTTCAAATGATAATAAAACTAAACATGATGTCATGACATGTAAGGGCAAACAATTATGGCAAGATTTAGCATAAATAAATATACCTAGATTACCTATCTAAGTATCCTTAACCACTTGGCTAACTTCAAATTTAACCCTTGATTGCCCTAAAACGCCAAAATCCTAATTTTGACACTTCTTGAACTCTAGATTAATTTATGCCACTTAAAGATCAAATTTATCCTCAAAACTTGGCATGTTTCATTTTTCCTCGAGAGTTCTCTAGATTTTCCCAAATTGTGCCAATTGAGATTAAAATGAACATTTTCAATCTTGGCACATTTAACTCTTCAAAGGAGTAAATATTAATGATTATTCCATTTCATTTTCAAAGGTTCACAAAACCTTGAAAATGCTCCTTGAGTGTCAATTTCCTCAAAATTGGGTTAACTACCCTTCTTATTGGAGTTGACACTCTCTAACCCATTTATGGGGTAGAGAAGATGCTCCTAGGAACCCAATACCTATTTGAGCTCATTGGGTTCACTAAATATTCACTAGGGATGACTTCCCTAGCAACCCTCCTAATGACCCTCTTAGGCTTTGAAGCCTTGGTCATTTGGGTCTCATCAAGGTCAACTATAGGGGTGACTCCCCTTGTAACCTTGGTAATGGTCTTCCTAGCCCTAGATTTTGTTCCATAATCGAATGGAACATTATGATAGGTGGGCTTGGCCATTTGGGACTTAGGTTTGTGACCCAAACCTTTCTTGTCCTTGGGCTTTGAAATTTGACCCTTAAACCCTAGGGATGACTTCTCCATGTTCTTAAGAGTCTTTTCCAAAGTATCAAGTCTTGACTTCAAGACTTGATTCTCCTTCTCTAATACCTCAATTTTTGATTTATCACTCTTCCTTGAGGTATTCCTAGGCATATGTCTAGTTAATTTAGGATTCCTACCTAGGTTATCCTTAGCCTTAGATGGGTTGATCCTAGGGTTAGCCTTTCTAGAATTATCCTTATCTAGACTCACATGTTTAGCTCCTAAGCACATGTATTGATTCCTAAGGTTATCATGCTTGTTATTATCGACAAGTGCAATAAAATTCCTAGCATGCATTTTATTAGAATTGCAAAAATGAACCTTAGAGGTTACCTTAGGGTTTGCCTTAGCTCCCCCTATCGATGTGCCCGGTCTCTTGCCCTTGTGAGGTTGCCTCCCCCTCGGACAATGGCTCCTATAGTGTCCCCTTTGCTTGCATTGAAAGCACACGATGTGCTCCTTGCCCTTGCGTTTCGGGACTCCGGCTTCCTTGACCCGGTGGAGTCTTTCTTACCCTCTTTGGACACTTACTCTTGTAATGTCCAAATTCCCTACACTCGAGCACATTATGTGTAATTTGCTAGAAATTAAAATGCTTGAGTTACCTAGGGTTGAGGATGGATGAACGCTCTCATCTTCATCCCTTCCGGAGGTAGAAGCTTCTTCTTCTTGCTCCGATCTTGAAGAGGAACTCTCCTCCTCTTCTTCTTTAGATGTTGAGTGGCCCTCAACTTCTAAATCTTCTCCTCCATGATGTGAGCTACTTGGCTCACTTAGCTCCTCTTCATGGCTTGAATTTGAGCTTCCCTCATGGAACTTGGCCAAGTTATCCCATAATTCCTTGGCATTGTTGTAACCTATCTTACACAAGATGTTAGTAGGCAATGAAAATTCAATTATTCTCGTTACCTCTTCGTTGATTTCGGATTTGTGAATTTGTTCTCTTGTCCACTCCTTCTTCTCAAGTGGTTTTCCTTCCTTATCCACCGGAGGAGTAAAACCTTCTTGTACACAAAACCAATTCATTATGTTAGTCATAAGAAAGTACTTCATCCTTACCTTCCAATACGCGAAGTCGCCGCATTCGTAGAAGGGTGGAATGGTGATGTCTTCTCCATAGAGATCCATTCTCTAGCTTTGCTCCCACGGGTGTTGATCCGATGAAGAGCGGCCTCGCTCTGATACCACTTGTTAGGATCCTTCGTATGGCTAGAGAGGGGGTGTGAATAGCCGACCCAAATTTTCTACAAACTAGGGTTAGCGCAAGGAAACTAAATGCAGAAAGAAAACAGGAGAAGAAATCAAACCTCAACGCAAGGATGTAACGAGGTTCGGAGATGATACTCCTACTCCTCGGCGTGTCCGTAAGGTGGACGAGCCCTATCAATCCGTCGGTGGATGAGTCCCCGGAGAACCGGCTAATATCAACTCCTTGTGGGTGGAGAAACCTCGCCACAATCACTTGCAACAGCAAGCTAAGAGTACAAGAGAATAGCAAGAACAAAATGAATGTAAACAAACAAGCTTGCCTTCTCGTCGACTGGGGTCCCGGATGAAGTAGCAACTCCACGCGACTGCAACAGCAGGTGACCGAGCAAAGGGAAGCTCACGCTAAGCTTCAACGCTTCAAAAACTCAGCAGAGCTCAGCAGCAGAAAGAAGAGCAAAGGAAGAAGACTGAGAGAAGATGCCTCGATCCTTTATACCTGCGAAGAAGACAGCGAAGAAACTAGCCGCTGCGTCGCAACGTAGTGCCCCGATCGGTCCACGCATCGATCAGAGTGTGCCCGATCGGTCCACGCACCGATCCGCTCCCAACTCCGCTAGCTATCGATGCGGCTCGACGGTCGTGGACCGATCAGAGGCCTCGATCGGTCACCGACCGATCAGGCTTATTGAGTGAGGTTCCTCGCACTCAGATGGTCACCGACGGCCGGAGACCAATCAGATGTCGCCGACGGCCGTGGGGACCGATCAGCCTCAGGTTGATCGGTCCCGCATCGATCAGACGGCTTCACGCAGAGTTGCCCAACTCTAGGAATCTGATCGATCCCGGACCGATCAGTTTATGCTGATCGGTCCCCAGACCGATCAGTAAGCCCACACCAAGACCCAAGTCTCCCAAACCAACATCCGGTCAACCTTGACCTGTTGGTACATCATGCTTAGCATCCGGTCACTCCCTTGACCTGCTAAGACTCTCCACCAAGTGTCCGGTCAATCCCTTTGACCCACTTGGACTTTTCTCTTCGTGTCAAGCTCCCTGTTTGGACTTTTCCCGTGCCAAGCTCCCTGCTTGGACTTCTCCAGTGCCAAGTCTCCATACTTGGACTTTTCAGGTCAACCAGGTCAACCTTGACCTAGGGTTGTACCAATAATCTCCCAACCATCTATTCTTGTCTCATATCAAGAATATAACTCTCTCACGAGTGTCAAATATCAACATGCAACTCAACTAGGTCAACCTTGACCTAAAGTTGCACCGACAATCTTCCCAAGTCAAACATCAAAATACAACTCGAGTCAAGTCACCTCGAGTCGGGTCAACCAGGTCAACCTTGACCTAAGGTTGCACCAACAGTTACTACAACGTAGTACCTGCTAGAAAGTAGTAGCTACTATAATGTGTAACAGTTACTTTGTAATAGCCGCTACAACTTAATAGTTGTTACAATATTATAGCAACTTTTATACATTAGCTGCTACAACGTGTACCAATTATTCTATAGTATCAATTACAATGTAGTAGATGCTACAACGTAATAGTTGCTACAACGTGTAGCAGTTACTGTTAGTAACTGCTATAACGTAGTAGCTACTATAATGTTGTAGTGACTACTCCATGGTAGCTGCTACAACGTGTAGCCGTTATTATGTAGTAGCTGCTACAATGTAGTAGTTACTACAACGTGTAAGAGTTACTATATAGTAGCTGTTACAACGTTATATTAGCTACACTACCTTGGTGTTGGTTTTTAAAAATCAACACCACAGTGATGATTGAATGCAATCAAAGGAGAGAGAAGAGTGAATTTTAGAGGAAAGAGAGAAAAATTGTTGTAAGCAGATGAGAGAGGAAAGAAAGAAAGGTTATTACATGCAGACGAGAGAAATTAAAAAAAAATTGACCACATCAGATTGCCCACGTTAGATGTCATCCACGATCACTCACATAAGGTCGGGCAGGGCATCATTCTTCTCTTTATATAGAGAGAGTTTTAATACCCTGCATAACTTATCCTACACACCTTGTCCCATGTACACCTAATTTTTTTTCCTATTTTAATTATTTTTTGTGTGCTTAATACTATAATCTAACCCTTAAATCCTAAAGTCAAAAGCTTATTGATATAACCGAGAGTTAAAAAAAAAATCAGTGGGTTTTTTCTATGAGAGACACACATGATAGATATATATATATAATCCTAAAAGTAAAACTATAGACTTAATGACAAACTTAAAAAAAAATAAACAAAATATATTTTTTTTAAAAAAAGTAAAAACCTACACAGTCGCTTACAACGCAGTATATATATCTTGAAATCTTCTTCTGCGGACATCGCTCGCAGCCATGTAGTTTTTTTTTAATTTTTTTTTAAGCTTCCGGTTATGTCAATAAAATTTTATCTAATTTTTGGGTGTGCACATAGTGTGCAGTATAAGATTCTTAGGATATCACTTCTCTCTCTATATAATATAAGGTCTTTTACCTTGCACGCCCATGATGGCCACCCACCGTGGGTGCCCCTCATATTGGTACCCCAAGGTAGTTTTAATGTGATCAACCAAGTTAGGTCAGGTCCTGTTGTGTTTAACCTTGTGTCTAAGTGTGAAGGAACTTAGGAGCACAGAGAGTCGAGTAAAAGACGTAGCTAGCGAGAAGGACGACACGGGAGAGAGCCAACGGGCTCGGTGCGTCTAAGGGACGAGGTGCTGCGAAAGAGTACGCGGGCGGACGAGAAGGAGGTGCGCGGCGTTTTCAAGGGATGAGAAGCTGGAGCGGAAGCTTGCTCGAGAACGCCGGAAGTTGAGTTCGGATGAGCTCTATTCCGGATGGCCGAGATCACCTAAGCTAGAGGAACCGGAGCAGAAGACCTAGATCGAGATAAGCGAAACCGGAGTAGGTGCTCCGACCAAGGCTATAAATACAACCTTGGTCCAAGAAGCTAAATACAATAAGCATCTTGAAAAATAATACTTGTACGCTTCTAATTTTCATTTAGCTTCTTCTTTTTATGCGATCATTGCTGTAAAGCGGCTTCTCCGCCTGAAGGAGATATTAGTGCGCTCTACTTCCTTGGATTAACAACCTCCCCGGTTGTAACCAAGTAAAAACTTCCGTGCCTCTGTCTTTTTGATTTCTTTATCATTTCTTATGCAAGTGTTCATTAATTAAGTTAGTTGTTTGAGAAAGGTTTTTGTTTTGATTTGTTCAGGGGCTATTCACCCTCCTCTATTCGGTCATCAGCGGTTCTAACAAATGGCATTAGAGCCAAGTTCGCTTCAGGAGGACTAACCGCCGAACAAAGCACACGAGATGGCCAAACCAAGCATCTACCCATCAAAGTTCGAGAGGGAGTTCACGAGCTGGAAAAAGAGAATGGAGGTATTTTTCAAAATTGACTTCGATTTATTATTAATAATGGAATTCGGTTTTGAAGCGCCCGAAGGCAAGAAAAAGTATCAATGGATGAAGAAGAAATAAGCTGACTTCGTGGCAAATGGCAAAGCAGAGTTTCATCTGTTGAGCGTCCTCCCGCCACAAGAAGTCAACCGGATCGGAGCTTACGAGTCCGCTAAGGAGCTCTGGGAAAAATTCCTGGAACTTCACAAAGGAACCTTGGAGGCAAAACTTGCGAGACGGGACTTACTTCATAACCAGATCAGTAACCTCTGATTAGAAGAAGACGAAACCATTGCACACCTTCACTCGAGGATCAAGGAGCTCATCATCAGACTTTCGAATCTTGGAGAAAATGTAAGCAATCGAGATTCGTTAAAGTACGCTCTTAATGTTGGGATGTATTCTATAAGCCTAGATTTTGTATGAACATCTGTTTTGAAATATTTTGAAATGAGAATCATTTTGGTCAAATATTTATATTTTATATTTATATATATGTCAATGCAGTTGTTCATTTAATTTATATTATAGATAACATGGTGTGTGATGTTGAGATGTATACTATAAGTCTAACTTTTATATGAACATCTATTTTGAAATATTTTGAAATGAGAATTACTTTGGTCAATTGTTTGCATTTTATATTTATATATATGTCGATGCAGTTGCCCATTTAATTTATATTGTAGATAATATGGTGTGTGGTGTCACACATTAGATCATGTTATCGGTTCCTTATAAATTATAAATAGTAGCTAACAACCAAGATGGATAGGGGCAAATCATTGGAACAGTTGTAGTGTAATTTGGTATTAGTTTGTCTTGACTATAAAATTACACTAGTATATTATGCGTGTCATGCCCCAGGAGTCTCTGTCAGAAGAAATTTCGGCAGTATCTCCCCTGTACGAGTGGCAATATGAAACTTCCTACAATGCCCTCAAGGCCACATATACCTCGGCCAACACGGTCGGAACAATAACAATATATATAATAACATACCACGCAGTTTAGTATCACAATCCACTACACTTATAAAACTCAAATCATATTCCTACTCAACTACACCCATAAAACTCAAATCATATTCCTACTCAACTACACCCATAAAACTCAAATCACAATGCACTACAACAAATATGTTAAAAGACAACACTATAAAGACAACGATTTTTGAAGGAACTGTTGTTAATTTGATAAAAGACAACAGTTTTTAGCAAAACCGTTGTCTTTGAGCTTTTAAAAAAAATAAAAGACAACAGTTTTGTAAAAACCGTTGTTGTTGAGCGAATTGTTTTCTAATCAACAATACATTTTACAACGATTTTCTAAAACTGTTGTTTTTAAGCGCATTTTTAGAGGTTTAATGCTTTCCCTCTCCGAAAAATTCTTTGGCGCGTGTTTTCCCTCCCCTTAGTCTTCGGGAACCCTAGGCATAACTGTGTCTTTCTCCTCTCCTCATCACACGATCTCTTCACGTTCCCTCTCCTCACACAATCTCCTCTTCCCGATCTCCTCACACAATCTCCTCTTCCCGATCTCCTCACACAATCTTCTCCACTCCTCACATGTTTTTGCCTTCCACCCCTTTGCACGAACCCCTCTCCTCAAAACTCCTCTCTGCCTAAACCTCTCTCGCTGAACATCTCCGACGAACCCCTCTCCTTGAACCTCTCCTTCGAACTCCTCTCAGACTAACCCTCTCGTGGCTCATCCTTTTCTCCTGTCGACTCGTCTCTCACTCTCTTGGCGGTTTCCTCGGCGATCAAGCGAGAGGCGGCATGGGATTCTTCAAGAGCCTCACCCGACTGCCCGGCCTAACCGGATTCGGCTTCAGTTCCACATCCGAGCAGGTCATGAGGGCGTCGACGCTTCCAAGCAGACCGTCATCGTCATCGGTTTGTCCATCCCTAGGATATGGAGAATCACTCTTTGAAAATCTGTTCTTGCTTAAGCAAGCTTGGCTTTTTTCGAACTCTAGCTTGATTCATGTTTTGATGCACAGATCTGATTTGTTTCCAACTTGATTTTGGTGCCTAATTCATCCAAACTCCCACTCTATCAATGGATGCATATATAGAGAGATACCATCTTCAACAAGATTTAGTAATTAAGGTTTATACTTTTAACATGGTATTATTGCAAACTCTAACACCTGTGCTTGATTTGTTGATGATACTGTTTAGCCTACAAAAGTGGTTAATATCAACATATTTATGGTTAAATGTTTCTTCAAGACAAAATTAAACCCATCTATGTAAATATGCACAACAACTATATCTGCTAAGAAAACCATGAGGTGAACAATTAACATGACTATGTGTCAGAGAAGGAAGAAGACTGATTTATCTGCAAATTTTGTGCTCTCTATTTTTCCCCCCTTTTTTGTTTCACCATGTTTTCTTTCTGCAGGGTGGGAAAATCCTCTTTGGAGGGTCTGTTATTGACTCTAAAGGAAACTTTGTTCAACCTAGTATTGTCGAGATTGCACCTAGTGCACAAGTAGTTAAAGTAGAACTGTTTGGTCCTGTATTATATGTAATGAAATTTTAGGTAGTTCTTGAATTTTGTTTATTTATTAACTTTTGTTGCCATCCTTTTCATTCAAGGAGTTAATGGGCAGGATCTGATATTATTGTTTTGCTTCTCAGCTCTAGATTTCTAATTTGCTATGTCTTATACAGACTTTAAATGAGGCAATTGAAATAAATAACTCGGTGCCACAAGGTCTGAGCAGTTCTATCTTCACACGCAAGCCTGAGACTATCTTCAAGTGGATTGGGTAACAACCATCTTTCAACTTGTTAAATGATTTTGACAGCCTCCAAATTTGGACATGTTAGAGTTTATGATCCGAATTATGTTGGATCTATCCCGAAAAGCTCATGGTGCAACTTTATTTATGAGATTTTGGGGATTTATGGTGGTAGCGAAGGCATTGGACCAAAGTGGTGGTGCAGAGGCACTATGGACCTTCATTATTATTATTTTCACACATATGTTTATGCACTATGTTCGTGCTTCAAAAATTTTATTTGTCGTCTTGTGATAAGGTTCTAAAGATTGTAAGTGTAGAAAAGTCTTTCAGTTTTATCACGATATGGTTTCTAGTTTTCCAGCTTTTTTTCCTCTGTTAATATACAGTTAGTTTCTATAGTTCTTTCCAAACGGTGTGCCTTTATGATGCAGACCTCATGGCAGCGACTGTGGTATTGTCAACGTGAACATACCTACTAATGGTGCCGAAGTTGGTGGAGCTTTCGGTGGTGAAAAGGCCACTGGAGGTGGTCGAGAAGCAGGGAGCGACTCATGGAAGCAATATATGCGGCGTTCAACCTGGTAAACTTGGTTAATTCATCCATTGATAAGGCTATGGATGAATTAGCACATTTGTCATTTCCAATTCTAAATCAATGTGATACAATTGGTGATGCTATAGGAACACATGTGGGATGGCCGACTAACTTAGTAGTTATGCTAGTTGAGGTAAATGTCATATTATATTTATAGTTAAATTATCCAACAAAGATTAGTCATTAGTGTTGCACCTAACATGTGTACATTTGTAATTTTTAGAATCCTCAAAGGAAAAGAAGTGTTGTCCAAAGAAATAACCCAATTATTTCATCAAGTGTGCCAAGGTCATTGCATCTACTGTACTATTATTGTAAGCATGCTCTAAATGATGAAACAAATATATCAATGATTTGTGAGCATGGTTTCTTTGACAATGATTATGAAATCCTTGTGCACCTTGAAGATATCATTCCGTTTTATCATTTGGATCCCATAACTGCAAATTGTATTGTAATTTACATGTGGTAAGTCTTCTTATTCTATTTGTTTACCATATAAATTGTATAAACTTTATTAATTTAGCATTGTAACATTCTTCATTTTGAAATGGTAGGTATCTTTATAAAAAGCTAAAAACATATAACAATGTCCACAAAATTAGATTTGTGAATCCACACATTATCCCATATGTGCCATGTGTGACTCGACTGGACAAAAACAGCAAAATCGAGCACTTGAATGAAAGAGCTAGTGTTTTGGTAGATAAGCTGAGTCAAGCATCAAGAAATCAACTAATTTTAGTGCCACATAATGTTGGGTAAGTAAGACTTATAATATCAGTTTTAATTTATTGTTTCGAGAAATATGCATGCAATAATTATGTGATTTGTGTATAGTTATCATTGGATTCTCACTGTCATTGATCCATCTAAGGAGACAGTTTATTTGTTGGATTCGCTTAGTCACCGCATTCGTGACGAGGACTGGAAATACGTAGTGGATATGTGAGTACATATTTTAATTTTATTAAGTATTTTTTTAATCAGTAAAACTCTCATATGTCCATTCTTATTGATGTATAAAGGAGCATAAGATTGTTTAATTCAAACAAAGAAAAAAGAAAGGGAAAAAACATGTTACATGGGAAGTAATAAAGGTATGCATGTCTACTTATGATTAAATTATAAACAATTAAACATGTATATTAGACATTTACAATTTGTTTTTAACATAGGGTCCTCGTCAACCAGATTCGAAACTATCGAGAGATATATGAGAGATATTATTGAAGAAGTGGACACTATCGAGAGAGATTCACTTCGATCAATATTAATATTTGACATTCAATTCTCAATCTTTTTAAATATTTGTGTGTTTATCATTTTGCACTTATCATCTTTTGATTGTTTTTTACTAATCTAATCTATGTCTTTGATCACAGTTCATCAAAACGCAGTACTCTAGAGAAGAAATTGATGAAGTGCGTTCCGAGTGGGCAGAATACATACAAGGCTATATTTATGACTAGGTATGTAAAATCATACAATGACTTGATCTATTCAGAAAGTATTTGCATATAATACAAATTACATAATCTAATCCTAATAGATATGCCCCTGGAAATATCATGATTATTAAAACTTTAGTGTGTAGGACATCCAAGTAGAACATCTCTATTTTATTATTATTCTTATTTTAGAATGCATGAAGTGATTTCCAACATCTTAAGATTTTGAGATGTTCAAACATATATATCATTTGCTGGTAAACACATTTCTATAGGACTAACACACTTATCAAATTATCAGTTAATTAAGTTTGTAGTGATTGTAAGTTTAGGTGGTAGTGATTATCAGTTTAGAAAATCATATTCTGGATTGCATAAATTGATTAACAGTTTAGATGATTTAATGGATTAGTTTGTTCTTGCTTTTTTATAGAAATAATGTTGAAACTAGTTTCGTATACTGCTTTGTGGTTTTTATGCAAACTGCACATCCTCAAGCTTTGAGATTTACTAGAGTGTTGCTGCTATAATGTTGAGACATAAGGTACATGACTTCCTCTATAATTCCTTCTTTCTGTTGCTGCTGTTAGCTATTTGATCTAGTTGCTTTCACATAATACATGGTTTAAGATATAATGTTAAGTTTATATATTCATCAACTTTTTTCATACTCACTTGCTTGACTACTCATGAAAATGTGAAGCGACAATGTTTCTCGTGCTTATTTGGCCATTCTTTTACTTCAACATTTCAGAAGGTCCAGATTTATGTACATACTTCACAATTTGGTTTCTACTGTACAAAAGATACAAAGCTGCAAGAAGTTTATAATTATTTATACATGTTGATAAGTTTTCTACTTTTGGGGCTTGTTTGTTTCAATTATCAATTTAGTTTATAGTGGTTTATTAGATTTATCCGTTTTAATTATCTGTTTGCAATGATTATCAGTTTATACATGCATGTTTCTACTTTTTTCTATGGCTTTAACTATATTTTATTTTCAGAAAAGGGAGAAAGCTGGGTTTGCAAGCTAAGTCTATAAAATTCTGTATGCAGAAAAAGGACCAGTACGTGAAAATTGTTGCACATCCTGATCACTTGATCTATTCAGAAAAGGACAAGTTAATTTGCATGGTTGTGGTCTGATAAACTTAATTTTGTGGTCTCATATTTTGTGGTGGTCATGAACTTGTGGTAATGTTGGGATAGTTTGTAGTAATTGTAGAAGTTTGTAAACTTAAGTGAATGCACATATATGTTGTACCAGTTTTTGGTTGAGACAAGATGTATAAAAGACAACTTAATATATATATGTTGACAACGGTTTTTGCTAATGTATATATATATATATATGTTGTACAGGTTTGTGTGTAAAAAAATTATGTTGACAACGATTTTTGTGAATGTATATACGGTTTTGTGAATGTATATAGACAATAATTTTTTAACCGTTGTGAAAAGTATGCAAAGGATCAATGGTTTTTAAACTAAATTTGGAAGAAAGACAACAGTACTGTATTTGTTGTCAAAAGCATATCTGCATGCGATCCAAATTATTGCAAAACTGGCAATTACAACGGTTTTATATGTTGCAAAACTGTTGTCTTTGGTATTAAAAAGACAACGCTTTAAATCTGTTGCATGACTGTTGTCTAATGTGGTCAAAGACAACGGTTTTAAACCATTGTCTTTTACTGCACATTTAACAACACTGCCAATTACAACGGTTTAAAGAGCCTACGACAACGATTTTTAACCGTTGTCTTTTAATATTTGTGTTGTAGTGATGAAGCAAATAAAATCAACTCACCTCTTTTGCCGTCCAGGCAGACATGTAGCAGAACATATCCAAATAAAATCCAACGATAATAAAGGATCATACAAGATCCAAGTGTCAAAACCAGAACAAGTCTAAAACACAGTCTAGATAGTATAATAAGAAAAAAACCAAAAGACCAAACAAACATCCTTGCGATCTGCAGGGGGACTAGCAACTGGAGATCTCCGGACAGCCTCAACCTGAAATAGTAATATCAATGGGGTGAGTAAGCTCCTCAGCGGGTAAGTACTAGCATGCATAGTAAGAAATAACTAATAGCAATAATTATACGTACAGTCTCCTGATATAGGAATGATAAATGTAAACTGAAATAAACAGGAGAAACACTGTACTAACCAGGACCTGGTATAGAGATAACAAGGTCATCAGGCCGAGAGTATCATAAATCCTGTATGCATGTCAAACATATGCATCCACTAAATATGCAGCAAATAAGTGCAGCAAACATAAGCAATAAATGCATTAATGCGTATGATGCCAATGACATGTCCTGGTCACCCCTATTCCAGTCAGCCGTCTCACACACGATGATGAGATCGAGTGGGTAGAGCTATACTGTTGGGGTTGCAAGGTTGCAAACATAGTCCCATATTGGAAACACATGGGAAAAATCATGGGTTTATAAGAGAAAAGATATCTCCATTGGCATGAGGCCTTTTGGGTAGAGCCCAAGAGCAAAACCATGAGGGCTCAGGCCCAAAGTGGACAATATCATGCAATTGTGGAGATATCTAAATTCTTTTCGATCCTACAATTGGTATCAGAGCCCGGACTGCCAGAAGGTTTAACCACCGACTGTGCATAAGAGCTATGGTCTGATTGAGCCATGTGGGTACAATATTGACCTCGAACAAAGAAAGTGGGGGCTCCTATGTTCGGATCAAGAGGACCAGACACCAGGCAGGAAGTCCTAGTTGCGACTAGGCAAGGAAGTCCTAGTAGGTCGGGTGGACCGAGGGGCAGGAAGACCTGGTGGGTCGAGGATCGGACGTGGGAAGCCTATGGTCCTTTGTTTGAGGGGGGGATTGTTGGGGTTGCAAGGTTGCAAACATAGTCCCATATTGGAAACACATAGGAAAGATCATGGGTTTATAAGAGAAAAGATATCTCCATTTGGTATGAGGCATTTTGGGTAGAGCCCAAGAGAAAAACCATGAGGGCTCAGGCCCAAAGTGGACAATATCATGCAATTGTGGAGATATCTAAATTCTTTTCGATCCTACAATCAGACAGGGGGTGAATTTACCGCTCTGATTTGGTGCAACCACCAATCAGACAGGGGGTGAATTTTCTTTTGTTTTTTTTTTAATTTTAAAACTGGTGTTTCGTTAACTTAATCAATTTATATTAGTGCAACACGAATCTAGATTTATTTTTCCTATTTTTTCCCGCACTACTAATCCAAGACCAAGTCTTGGGATATTTTTTTTGGTTATTTACCTGTGCACAGAATGTCCCAACAAGAAGGATTCAGCACAGTACTGTTGGTGCAACATCCCTCAGGTCAAGGTTGACCTGGTTGACCAAGCTGAGTCTTGGTTTGAGTTTAGATGTTTGACAATAAGAATTTGATTGAAGAAGAGTCAAGTAGGTCAAGGTTGACCGGATACTTGACTGGGAAGTCCTAATTGGGATGTTAGGTAGAAAGGAAAGTCCTAGTGAGTGAAGCTAGGCAGATTGAAAACCCTAGTGAGTGAAGCTAGGTGAAAGTCCTGGTGAGTGAAGCCATGTGAAAGCCCTAGTGAGTGAAGCTAGGCAGATGGAAAACCCTAGTGAGTGAAGCTAGGTGAAAGTCCTGGTGAGTGAAGCCAGGTGAAAGCCCTAGTGAGTGAAGCTAGGCAGATGGAAAACCCTAGTGAGTGAAGCTAGGTGAAAGTCCTGGTGAGTGAAGCCAGGCAAGGGAAAATCCAGATGGATCAAGGATGATCGGACATCTGGTGTTGGGAAGTCCAAGTAGGTCAAAGGATTGACTGGATACTTGGCACGAGGAAATACAGATAGGTCAAAGGGATTGACCAGACATCTGGTGGAAGTTCAAGTAGGTCAAGGGAGTGACCAGACACTTGGCATGAATAGAAAAGTCCAAGTTGGTCAAAGGGATTGACCAGACACTTGGTGGGAAGTCCTAGCAGGTCAAAGGAGTGACCAGATGCTAGGCATGATGTACCAACAGGTCAAGGTTGATCGGATGTTGGTTTGGTAGGCTTGGAACTTGGTTTTGGGCAAAAACCGAGTGTTGGATCGATCAGTGGATCGATCCAGGAGCTGGATCGATCAGTGGATCGATCCAAGCCTTTCCCAGCGAAAGCTCCATCGATCGGTGGATCGATTCAGATGTCCCAATCGATCGGTGAATCGATTGGGACGCGGCCGCTTCGCGCGATACTCACCGGATCGATCCATGGATCGATCCAGCGTTCTCGCGCGAGGCGCTGGATCGATCCGTGATCGATCCAAAGTCTCCCGATCGATTGGGAACATTCGAATCGACGGATCCGACCGCTGGCGCCGATAAAGGCCGAGGCGCACGATTCCTTGATCTCTTCGCAGATTCACCCGGATCTCTCGCCAGCCTCCACAAGACTCACAAAGCTCAGATCGCCAGTTCTTGAAGGATCTTGGAAGTTCTCCAAGTCAAGAGGCGGATCAAAGCCAAGAAGAGAAGCTAGGGTTAGGGTTTATACTCATTGTAAGCTTGTAAGCTTGTATTTCTTGTATCCTTTCCCTCTCTTCTTGTATTGAGTCTTGTAGGGCTTCTCCGCCCTTGGTAGTTACCATAAAGGAGAGTTTTCTTAGTGGAGGGTGTGTGTGTTGGTGTGGATCCTTGGATTAGTCACCTCTTGTGAGGTGGATACCAAGTAAACCAACCGTGTTAGCGTTGTGTGATTGTTTCTTTGTATTTCCGCTGCACATCTTTGAAGAAACAAGCACCGCCGAGCACTGAGCGAATGCGACGAGCTATTCACCCCCCCTCTAGCTACTTTTCGGTCCCAACAAGTGGTATCAGAGCGAGGCCGCTCTTCACCGGAATCATCACCGGAAGGGTCAAGCATAACAAGAAAAGCTAGAGGGTGAAGAAGTTGGAGCAAATTCTTCAAGTTCAAGACTTTATCAAGCTCAACTTCAAGATGCAATTCCAAGATGGACTTGGATTTGACACAAGGGTGGCTCCACTGTACACATCCACAAGCTTCGATTCTTGGAAATCAAGAATCGAAAATTTTCTTATGATGGAGATAGAGCAATGGTTTGCTCTAATGGAAGGCTTCAAGGCTCCAAGAAATTCAAAGGGCAAAGTTCTCAAGAGGAGCAAGTGGAGCCAAGAGCAAGTCCAAAGGTGCGAGGCCAATGACAAAGTGACCAAGCTTTTGGTCAATTTATTGCCAAGCACCATCCTTTGCAAAATTGGAGAATTTGAAGATGCAAAGGAATTATGGAGCAAATTGGCCAAGCTTCATGAAGAGATCCCCTCCACTGTAAAAGATCATGAAGAATCCAGAGAGGGTGACTCTTTGGAGCAAGACCAAGAGGAGGACTCCGAGGTTGAGAGATGCTCAACCTTCGAAGAAGAGGAAATCCTAGAAGCTTCATCCTCAAGGGAATGCAACGAAGGGAACAAGGAGGGAGCATACTCCTTGTTTCATATTCAAGATGATGAAGCCTCCACCTCTAGGATTGAGGGGGAGCAATCCTTGGTGACGCCGGATCAAGAAGAAGGAGAAGCTTCTACATTCGGGTCAAGAGACGAAGAGGAGGAAGAAGATTCTACCTCCACAAGTCAAGAAAAATCAAACGGAGGAGAATCAAGGTCCGATCAAGAGGAAGCTTCTACCTCCGGATCCAAAGGAAAAGATGCCACCCCTACAAGCAAAGGTATAAATATTTCAATTAATAATAAAAATCATATTATATGCTTTGAGTGTAGGGAACATGGGCACTACAAGAGCAAGTGCCCTAAATTGGCCAAGAAGAAGGGCCAAGTGGCACAAAAAGGCAAGGTGAAGCCCAAGGAGATCACCCTCAACACAAAGAAGAGCAAGGAGCATATTATATGCTTCTCTTGCAATCAAAAGGGGCATTACCGAAGTCAATGCCCCAAGGGGAAGAAGGTGGTCAAGGCTCAAGGAGGCACTAGTCAAGGGGGAGCCTCCAAGGTAAAGAAGAAGGTATCTTTTATTGAGCTTACCCCTTTACATTATGGTAAAAAGAATGATAGTTCTAAGTTTTATCATTTTAATGCAATTTACCATAAGAATAGGAAGCATGAGGGCTTTAAGGAAAAGCATGTGGCCCTACATGCCAAGACTACTACACCTAAGGTTAGGAATGTAGGTAAAAATCTAGGCAATAATTCTAAGGATTTTAGATACAAGCCTAGAAACAAAAATGCTCATGGATCAAGACCTAAGGACTTAATGATAGAAAATCAAGTCTTGAGGTCAAGACTTGATAAAATAGAAAAGACCCTAAAAAGGATGAAAAATATCCTATTAGGGCAAAATGAGCATAACTTAGGGTTAGGAAAATCAAAGCCATCCAATAGCAATAGAGGTTTGGGATACAAACCAAAGGCTAAGAAGGATGTGCCTAGTTATCATAGGGTTCCATATAGTTATGGAACAAACCCTAGGTCTAGTGGGCAAGTTAAAAATACTAAGGAGGTCATCCCTAAGAGTGTTTTTGCAATAAATGTGACTAAGGCTTCTAAGAAGTCTAAGAAAGTCACAAACAAGGTCACAAGGGAGGCTATCCCTAGAGTTGACCTAGAAAATGTGACCAAGGCTTCTAAGAAGCCCAACAAGGTCACTAGGAAGGTATCTAGGGAAGTTATCCCTAGTGAGTACCTAGAGCATCCAAGGAGCACCAATAGGTGTTGGGTTCCTAGGAGCATTTTCTCTACCCCATAAATGGGTTAGAGAGTGTCAACTCCGATTAGAAGGGTAGTTAACCCAACTTTGAGGAAATTGACACTCAAGGAGCATTTTCAAGGTTTTGTTAACCTTTGAAAATGAAATGGAATTATTATTTACTCCTTGAAAGAGTAAAATGTGCCTAATGGTGGAAGAATTGATTTTAATCTTAAATGGCACATATTGGGAAATTCATAAGAACTACCAAGTTGGGATTTTGGTATGTTCTTAGGAAATTTAAGGCAATCCGGGCCTTAATTTAAAAGTGCTACTCTTGTGGAAAAATGAAATATGCCAACATTTGAGGATATGCTTACTTTCAATTGGCATACATTAATCAAGGGAATTAGAAATGCCAATTTAGGCTTTGGCATTTTCTTGAAGCACTTTAGGGCAATCTAGGTTTAAGTTGTAAGTTTAGCTAAGATTTTAAGGATACTTAGATAGTTAATCTAGGTATACTTTATTTATGCTAAATCTTGCCATGATTGTTTGCCCATCATATGCCATGACATCATGTCTATTTTTGCATTCATGTTTTATTATGCAAAATCCAAAAATACCATGTCATGACAGTCATACATCATGTAGTTATAGGAATCTTTCTTTTGAAAGTTATTTTATTTTGATGTATGCCATAACATTATCATGCATTAGTTTATTTCCTTGTAATTAAGGACAAATGACATTTAACAACACTTATTAACAAGTGACATCCTAGGTGGATGTCTAATATCTTTAAAATGCCTAGATAGATATGCATGATCCCTAGATTAGGGCAAAACCAAAATCTACATCTCACAAAGACTATAAGGTGACTTGTATGTGCTTTAGTGCACATTAGATACAAGTGAGATGTTACGAAGATGAACAAAACTCAAGATGTTGATTTAGTGCATTCTTTTGAGTTTTAGGTTCATCAAAACACATAGTTATGTGTTTTTCCATCATTGGGAAAGCTAATGTACAAGTCATGTGCATTATGCCCAAGGAACATGATGAGATATTGGTTTTGAAAATGTTTTTAAAATGTTTTTGGAAAACCTTGGTGAAGGTTATCTTTTGATAGTAATCACCATTGAATAGTTAGACACAAACTTGAAGAAAACACTAAAGTTTTTGCAAGTTTTCAAGTTTGTGTCAATCTTTGAAAATATGATGTATTTTCATAGAAAGCTATTTTTCCATGATTAAGTATGCCCTAAATAATGTCTACACGAAATTTCATGATTTTTGAATTTTTGTAGAATTTTCTAGGGATTTCTGAAGTTGACTGAAATGGAATTTCAGCAACTATCAGAGCTCCGATCGATCCATGGATCGATTGGAGTTCCTGAATCGATCCGTGGATCGATTCAGAAGGCAATTCTCCCGCGAGAAGAAGCTCGCTGGATCGATCAGCCGATCGATCCAGGTAGTCTGAATCGATCAGTGGATCGATTCAGAAAGGTTCAATCGATTGGAACCCAACTCCAATCGATCCAAGTTGCTGATTTTGGCTGGGAAGGCCTGATTTCAGCATCTTTGAACCTCTTTGAGTCTAGGTAACCATTCCAAACCCCTAAAATACATTTGTATACATACAAAGGGTGTTTTCATGTGAAAACAAGGATGAATTGGTTAAGGAAGGCTTCATTGAAGTTTAGGTTGAGGTTTGTTTCAAATTTCGAGTATTTGAACCTCAAAACTTCTAAATTTGGGTTTCCTAAAGGTTTAGGGATTCCAAGTCATTGTTGGTGCAATGACAGAAGTTACCACCATGTCTTTAGGGGGAGGGACTCTTTAAAGACATGAAAAATTATTTTTCATGAACCTTGGAAGGTGGTTAACCTTCTTTAAAGAAAATGCTCATGTATGAGCTTTTGAACCTGAAATGGGGAGTGAATATCCTCATTATTTCAAGTGGGAACTCAAGTGGTTAGAAAATGCTCAAGGTTGGGTATTTGTCTACATTGAGGGAGAAGTTAAGGATAAATGAAGGGTATGGGATCTTCATTATCGTGTTGATCACAACGAGTGATGTTGTGAACAACGATGAGCAACTCTTCAGGGGGAGAGTCGTCAACAAATGGATTTGTTGATGTGTACCCAAAATTGGGGCATGGGTTGATGTGTGCCCAAAGATGGGTTGATGTGTGCCAATAGGGGGAGAATGAAAGGACCTGTGAAAGGGTGTAAGTTAGGCTTTCATCACCTAGAGGGAGTGTGCCCTCTTAGGGGGAGAATGAAGAGCTTAATTTATGTGTTCATTACCTAGTGGCATAAAGATTGAGGCTATAGGATTAGCCTAACTTACATGTGGTATTGTAAGTGTTATTGTGGTATTGTCAAACATCAAAAAGGGGGAGATTGTTGGTGCAACATCCCTCAGGTCAAGGTTGACCTGGTTGACCAAGCTGAGTCTTGGTTTGAGTTTAGATGTTTGACAATAAGAATTTGATTGAAGAAGAGTCAAGTAGGTCAAGGTTGACCGGATACTTGACTGGGAAGTCCTAACTAGGATGTTAGGTAGAAAGGAAAGTCCTAGTGAGTGAAGCTAGGCAGATTGAAAACCCTAGTGAGTGAAGCTAGGTGAAAGTCCTGGTGAGTGAAGCCATGTGAAAGCCCTAGTGAGTGAAGCTAGGCAGATGGAAAACCCTAGTGAGTGAAGCTAGGTGAAAGTCCTGGTGAGTGAAGCCAGGTGAAAGCCCTAGTGAGTGAAGCTAGGCAGATGGAAAACCCTAGTGAGTGAAGCTAGGTGAAAGTCCTGGTGAGTGAAGCCAGGCAAGGGAAAATCCAGATGGATCAAGGATGATCGGACATCTGGTGTTGGGAAGTCCAAGTAGGTCAAAGGATTGACTGGATACTTGGCACGAGGAAATACAGATAGGTCAAAGGGATTGACCAGACATCTGGTGGAAGTCCAAGTAGGTCAAGGGAGTGACCAGACACTTGGCATGAATAGAAAAGTCCAAGTTGGTCAAAGGGATTGACCAGACACTTGGTGGGAAGTCCTAGCAGGTCAAAGGAGTGACCAGATGCTAGGCATGATGTACCAACAGGTCAAGGTTGACCGGATGTTGGTTTGGTAGGCTTGGAACTTGGTTTTGGGCAAAAACCGAGTGTTGGATCGATCAGTGGATCGATCCAGGGGTGGATCGATCGGTGGATCGATCCAGCCTTCTGCAGAAGCCTGCCGGATCGATCGGTGGATCGATTCAGATGTCCCAATCGATCGATGAATCGATTGGGGGCTGCGCGATAAGCGCCGGATCGATCCATGGATCGATCCAGCGCTTCTCGCGCGAGGCTCTGGATCGATCCGTGGATCGATCCAAAGTCTCCCCGATCGATTGGGAACATTCGAATCGATCGGGATCCGACCGTTGGCGTCGATAAAGGCCGCAGGCGCACGATTCCTTCGGTATCTCTTCGCAGATTCACTCCAGATCTCTCGCCAGCTCCTCCACAGCACTCACAAAGCTCAGATCGCCAGTTCTTGAAGGATCTTGGAAGTTCTCCAAGTCAAGAGGCGGATCAAAGCCAAGAAGAGAAGCTAGGGTTAGGGTTTATACTCATTGTAAGCTTGTAAGCTTGTATTTCTTGTATCCTTTCCCTCTCTTCTTGTATTGAGTCTTGTAGGGCTTCTCCGCCCTTGGTAGTTACCATAAAGGAGAGTTTTCTTAGTGGAGGGTGTGTGTGTTGGTGTGGATCCTTGGATTAGTCACCTCTTGTGAGGTGGATACCAAGTAAACCAACCGTGTTAGCGTTGTGTGATTGTTTCTTTGTATTTCTGCTGCACATCTTTGAAGAAACAAGCACCGCCGAGCACCGAGCGAACGCGACGAGCTATTCACCCCCCCTCTAGCTACTTTTAAGTCCCAACAAGTACGACCTCCACTCTTCAACGGGGACGACTTTCCATACTTGAAGAAGCGCATAGAGGTTTACCTCAAAACAGACTTCGACCAGTGGATGAGCATTACGAGACCCTACAAAATTCCAGTGGACAATGCCGGGAATCTAGTGGATCCTGAAGACTGGACAGCAGATCTCAAGAAAAAAGCATCAACAGAAAATAAAGCGATCAACACTCTACAGTGCGGATTGACAAGAGAAGAACTGAACAGAGTCGGTCCACACAAAAACGCTAAAGAGCTATGGGACAAGCTGATCGAACTGCACGAGGGAACGAGCGACGCTAAGGTAACAAAACGAGACCTACTTCTAAATAAGATTTTTAATATAAAAATACAGGAAGGAGAAACAGCGAATCAACTACACGCGAGGATCAAGGACATCCTCAACGGGCTTCATGCGATAGGCCACCAAATGGAGAACAGAGACTTAATATGGTACGCATTAAACGCCTTTCCACGTAATAGTTTGTGGGCATCAATAGTGGATGCCTACAAAATTTCTAAGGATCTTTCTAACTTAAAATTAGATGAGCTTTTCTGTGAATTAGAATTACACGAACAAACTAATGCTGGAGTCGAGAAAGGTATAGCTCTATTTGCAGGTTCCTCCAAAGAAAAGAAAAGCAAGCTCGAATTTGAAGAAGACGCCGACCAAGACGAAGAACACCGTGAACTTGGTAAGAAAAATGTTCACCAGAGAAAGAGGAGCTTCAGCAAAAGGACCTTCAAAAGATCAGCTCTCCTCGTAACAAAAGAACATGACTTGCTACGGCTGCAACAAAAGGGACATTACAAGAACGAATATCCAAAACTCGAAGTTCGACAAACCAAAGCCAACCAAAAGAAAGCACTCAAAGCAACGTGGGACGACTCCTGACGAATCAGAGGAAGAAGAGCGAAACATCGAGCCACCTCGACCGATGGCCCGCGGTCGAAACCGAAAATGAGTCAAGATGAAGACGGTCCGAACTCAAACAAGCCACGAGTCCGTACTCGCTTCAAGGCTCGAATGAGGTATATTTTAATTTAAACAAAAATTTTTAGAATCATTTCTTGTTTAAATAGTAAATTAACCAAAGTAGAAAATGAGAACAAATTACTTCTTGAGGAAAATCAGAACCTCAAGGAACAATTAAAAAATTCGAATCCAACTCAAGATCTAACACTTGAGGAGGAGAATTTATCATTAAAAAATGAAATAAACAATTTAAAGGAGATGTTAGAAAAATTCACAACAAGATCAAAAAATTTAGACCTAATCCTAAATAATCAAAAAGCATGTTATAATAAAACCGGACTAGGATATAAGTCAAATTCAAATAAAACCTTCAAATCATTAATAACCCAATACAAGTCAACCAATTTAGCTTGGGTTCCGAAAGCGTGTCTGACCACGCAAGTAGGACTTAATCAATATTATATACCTAAAGAAAAAATACATTATATAAAAGTGTATAAACCAAACCAAAATCCAAAATACAAACCTAAATCAAATTCAAAATCTAAACAGTTTAAAAATCAACAAAATTATCACCAAGTTAACTATAACTATAAAAAGAATCGACACAAGCCTAAAACCAAAATCTAAATTAATGGCCAATAATTCAGGGGGAGGCTCCAGAATAGCTGGCACCTCCAAAACTAACCTACCCGACAGGGTAACCCAAAACAAATTAACCCGGCAGGGTAATTAGGATTAGTTAAAAGAGACCAAGTTTAACTTGAATCATGGTACTGGTGAAATTTTTGGATGATAGTACGTTAGGGAAGCTTGGGCATCGCATGTCTAGAAAGATATGGCTTCGATCTGGTGCATTTGGCCAAGTGGAACTGACCGAAGCTACCCTTAAATGAATCCTAACCAGTTAGACCAAGATTTAGTTCTAAGTTCCGTGGATAGGACTATTCGGAAAACCTCGAAAGGTTGGTTACTTCTAATGATGTCCATGTGACTCACCAAGCTTAGAAGTTTATCCGAAGAATGCCTATTTGTGGAAACCAAAACTAAATCTGAATCTAACACACGTTAAACCAAAACTCCATAATTAAAAATCCAATTTCATCTCACGAAATCATAGGATTCCCTGATTGAAAATATAGATCGGGTGAGATGAATAAGGTTTCAAAATTTTAATTTTAAACTTAAAAATTAATTTCAAAATTTTAATTTTAAACTTAAAAATTAATTTCAAAATTTTAATTTTAAACTTAAAAATTAATTTCAAAATTTTAATTTTAAAACTTAAAAATTAATTTCAAAATTTTAATTTTAAACTTAAAAATTAATTTCAAAATTTTAATTTTAAACTTAAAAAAATTAATTTCAAAATTTTAATTTTAAACTTAAAAATTATTTTCAAAATTTTAATTTTAAACTTAAAAAAAGTTATTTTCAAAATTTTAATTTTAAACTTAAAAACAAAAAAAATTATTTTCAAAATTTTAATTTTAAACTTAAAAATTAATTTCAAAATTTTAATTTTAAACTTAAAAAAATTTATTATTTTCAAAATTTTAATTTTAAACTTAAAAATTAATTTCAAAATTTTAATTTTAAACTTAAAAATTAATTTCAAAATTTTAATTTTAAAACTTAAAAATTAATTTCAAAATTTTAATTTTAAACTTAAAAAATTAATTTTAAAATTTTAATTTTAAACTTAAAAATTATTTTCAAAATTTTAATTTTAAACTTAAAAATTAATTTCAAAATTCTAATTTTAAACTTAAAAATTAATTTCAAAATTCTAATTTTAAACTTAAAAATTAATTTCAAAATTTAAATTTTAAACTTAAAAATTAATTTCAAAATTTTAATTTTAAACTTAAAAAAATTATTTTCAAAATTTTAATTTTAAACTTAAAAATTAATTTCAAAATTTTAATTTTAAACTTAAAAAAAATTATTTTTTTCAAAATTTTAATTTTAAACTTAAAAATTAATTTCAAAATTTTAATTTCAAACTTAAAAATTATTTTCAAAATTCCAATTTTAAACTTAAAAAATTATTTTCAAAATTTTAATTTCAAACTTAAAAATTATTTTCAAAATTTTAATTTCAAACTTAAAAATTATTTTCAAAATTCCAATTTTAAACTTAAAAAATTAATTTCAAAATTCTAATTTTAAACTTAAAAAAAAAATTATTTCCAAAATTTTAATTTCAAACTTAAAAATTATTTTTCAAAACTTTAAACTTAAGCTAATTTTAAACTTAAATAATGCATGCTCAAAAGACTAACTTTAAATCCTACTTATTGTAGGAAACCAAGTGGATTTTGGACAGTGGTTGCTCCAAACATATGACTGGAGATCACACCAAGTTCACTCAACTCACTTACAAAAGCCTAGGAACAGTTGCCTTTGGAAACAACGGTAAACTCAAGGTAATTGGTATAGGTAATATTGAGTTAAAATTAGACTTTATAATTACAAATGTCTTACTTGTTGAAAACTTTAAATATAATCTTCTAAGTATAAGTCAATTGTGTGATACTAGGTATAAGGTCAAATTTCTATCTACAGAATGTTCAATCAAACATCTAGATAATCCTACCATAAGCCTAAAAGGTTTTAGAAAAGACAACATCTATGTCATCAACTTAACCATTTCTTCCATTAAGTGTTATTTAACACAAAAAGAAGAAACTTGGTTATGGCATAGGAGGATGTCTCACACCAACTTTAGAAATATAAGTAAACTAAATGAACTTGTAAAAGGCTTACCAAAGTTACCTAACTTAGATTCAACCATATGTAATGCTTGTCAACAAGGCAAACAAACTAAATCAACCCACAAATAAACAAATCAACCACAAACTAACTCAATCTTAGAACTTCTACATTTAGACCTTTTTGACTCCCATGGAGTCAAATCCATAAATGGAAATTTATATTGTTTAGTAATTATAGACGATTATTCTAGGTTTACTTGGGTAAAATTCTTAGAACATAAAGATGAAACTTTTGAAATTTTTACAAATTTTTGCAAACAGATTGAAAACGAAAAAGATATTAAAATTAAAAGAATTAGGAGTGACAATGGGGGAGAGTTTAAAAATTACAACTTTAACAGTTTTTGTCTAGAAAATGGTTACCATCATGAGTTCTCATGTCCTAAAACCCCCCAACAAAATGGAATTGTAGAAAGAAAAAATAGAACCTTACTTGAAGCTTCTAGGACAATGTTAAATGAGTATAACCTACCTAAATACTTTTGGGCAGAAGCCGTTAGTACAGCCTGCTATGTACAGAACAGAACAACAATAAACAAAACTCATAACAAAACCTTCTTCGAAATGTTCTATAATAAACAACCAAACATAAAATACTTTAAGGTATTTGGGTGCCCAGTTTTTATCTTAAATACAAGAGAACACTTAGGAAAATTCACCTCTAAAATTGAAAATGGAATTTTTGTAGGATATTCCTTAAATAGTAGATGCTACAGAATTTATAATAAGGTTACCTTAAAAATTGAAGAACCTACTAATGTAAAATTTAAAGAAACTACACAAGACATAGAACCTACACAACCACCTGAGTTTGTTCCAGAAACCAACCAAACTCTAAGTCATGAAGAAGAGGAACAACATCAAGAGAATCAACCTCCTAAAACAATAAGGGTAAACCCAAACCATCCAACTGATCAAATAATTGGTGACCCAGACTTAAGAGTTCAAACCAGATCATCTTTTAGAAACCTAAGTCAAATTTCATTAATTTCAAAAATTGAACCCAAAACTGTGGAAGAATCCCTACTAGACCCAGATTGGATTATAGCTATGCAAGAAGAACTAGCCCAATTTGAGCGTAATGAGGTCTGGGACCTAGTCCCACCACCTAAGAATAAGAAAATAATAGAAACAAAATGGGTATTCAGAAACAAACTAAGTGAAACTGGGGAAATTACTAGAAATAAGGCTAGGCTGGTTGCCAAAGGATTTAGTCAAGTTGAAGGACTTGACTATGATGAAACATATGCCCCAGTAGCCAGATTAGAATCTATTAGAATGTTACTAAGTTATGCAGCCCATAAGGGATTCAAACTATACCAAATGGATGTTAAGTCTGCCTTTCTTAATAGACTAATCAAAGAAGAAGTTTATGTAGGTCAGCCTCCTGGGTTTGAAAGTCTAGAACACCCTGATTATGTGTTTAAATTAAAGAAAGCCCTATATGGACTTAAACAAGCACCCAGGGCGTGGTATGAGAGGCTAACATCTTACCTAACATCTAAAGGATTCAAACAAGGTCAAATTGACCCAACCTTGTTTGTTAAATCATTAAATACAAACATATTTATTGCACAAATATACGTGGATGACATAATATTTGGCTCAACAAATTCAGAATTTTTAGAAGAATTTATTAATCTAATGGAAAAAGAATTTGAAATGAGCTTAGTGGGAAAACTAACCTATTTCTTAGGATTACAAATCAAACAGACAAATGAAGGAAACTATATTTCTCAACATAAATACACCAAAGAATTACTTAAAAAATTCGGAATGGAAAATACAAAAGAAATAAAAACCCCGATGGCAGTAAACACAATCTTAGATAGTGACCCAAATGGAAAACCAATTGATTTAAAACATTATAGAAGTGCAATAGGTAGCCTACTGTACTTAACTGCAAGCCGACCTGATATTTTATTTGCAGTTAGTATGTGTGCTAGATACCAAACTTGTGCTAAGGAATCCCATTTGACACAAGTTAAAAGAATTTTTAGATATCTTAAAGGAACAACAAATGTAGGAATCTGGTATCCTAGGACAAATAATTTTGAACTAATAGGATATTCTGACTCAGATTATGCTGGATGCAAATTAGACCGCAAAAGCACAAGTGGTGGATGCCAATTATTAGGTTCATCACTTGTTAGCTGGTTTAGTAGAAAGCAACATTGTGTTGCTCTGTCTACAACTGAGTCAGAATACATAGCTATAGGCGAATGTGTTGCACAATTATTATGGATGATGCATACTCTAAAAGATTTCAACTTAAATATCACAAATGTAAAAGTATTAATTGATAATATAAGTTCAATTAACTTAACCAAGAATCCTGTGCATCATTCAAGAACCAAACATATTGAAATTAGACACCACTTCATCAGAGATCATGTTACTAAAGGCGATATTGAACTCAAGTACATTGAGTCCAAATCAAATTTAGCTGACATTTTCACAAAACCACTCCCTGAAAGTGAATTTAGCAACTTACGACGAAAATTAGGGATGTGCTCAATAGACTAGGATCTTTCAAAAATACTTTCAAAATAGGTTTTATCAAATTATAGGTTATATTTGTTTGTTTTCAAAACTTTCCATTTTTAGATTTTCAAAAACAGTTTTGGCCTTAGACTAGTTTTTGAATCCTTAGAAAGCATGTACCCATAGGACTAGTTTTTGAGCATCTCACCAACACCTTAGGTTTACCTTGCTTGTGTTTGACAAACATAGAAAGGGGTGAGATGCATAGGCCAACTGTCTGGACTTAAGATGCTTATTTCAGTGCATCAGCATAAGTCTGGACATTAAATACAAATCAGACAGTAATCAGATCAAAGATCCTCAGTCAAGTCATACACTGACCTTAATCTGACTAACCAAGTGAAAGCTACTATCTTCTGATAGTTAGTTAGTACCTAATTGGTTAGACAGCTGGTTAAAGATACGTGTCAAGTTCAGGGGGAGAAATTAATGTATGTTTGAAAAATATTTTTTTTACATCTATGTTAAAACTAACTTATTTTTAAAACACCAGTTTTCAAAAAGTTAAATTTAACTAAGTTTAAATCCCACCTAATTTTTAAACCTGATTTTAAAAGTTGAATATTGCAAATTTAAACTTATTCAGTTTTGTAACATATGCTTGAAAATTCAACTTTCCAAACTTAGCTTTTATCAAATTAGCCTTAAAACTTTTAGTTTGGCAAAAATTTTACTTCTTGAAAAATTATTCTTACTTGCTCATTTTTTTTAAAAATTGAAGTTGAAAATTTACCTTGTTGAAAAGTAAATGTTATTTAAACATGCAAAGTAAATTTGAAAACCTGATTTGAAAATCTTTACACACTTATGAAACTTGATTAACTTTATACTTTTCAAAATTTAACTTGTCTCCCCCAAGTCAATTTGACTATTTTTTTTTGTGTTAAAAATTAAATCAAAGTATATTGCAAAATCTGATTACTTTTTGCAGTAACTCAACACTATGATTGTTTACCTTTGCTTATTTTTGATGAATGCCAAAGGGGGAGGAGGGTTAGGTGGTTAAGTTAGCTAAACCAATTTGAAAACACAAACTAACTTTAAAACCACATAAATGCATGTTGTTTCTTGCATATGTTTTCACTAATTGTTGTTTTCATTCCAAAGGGGAGATTGTTGGTGCGGTTAGCACTAACGATTTAACCCAGGTTTTGATGAATGACAAATAGGTTAAGTTAGTCTTGTTGTTGTCTGACACTTTGATCGAGTGTGCAGGAGAAGTCCAGACAGGTCGACGGGCTGACCGGATGTCTGGCAAGAAGTCCAAGCGGGTCGACGGGCTGACCGGACGCTTGGCGAGAAGTCCAGCTAGGTCGACGGGCTGACCGGATAGCTGGCGAGAAGTCCAAGCGGGTCGACGGGCTGACCGGACGCTTGGCGAGAAGTCCAGACGGGTCGACGGGCTGACCGGACGTCTGGCAGGTAAGTGAGGTAAGTCACTGGAGGGGAGTGACTGTGAGGACGCGTTCCCGGGAAGCGGACATTAGGCGTCGATCCGGCTTAGGTCCATTTCAGATGTCTAAGTCGAGATCGTGACTAGATTCCGGTCTCGGAAAGACGGAATCTAAGTCATACTCTTTTTTATCCATCTGTTAAACTTTAACTGTGCTAACAATCGCTTTTACAGGATACATATTTGCCTCGGACTAACTTTGATTTACAGGAAAAGGGAGTTTTCTGAAACAAGGTGGTCCGGGCGCCCGGAGGTCCGGGCGCCCGGAAGGCGAATTCTATCCAGCCGAGTCGTCGCCACGTGGAGCATCATGGTTTGTGCAGCTACGTCACATTCCAGGCGCCCGGAAGGGATCCAGGCGCCTGGAACATTATATAAAAGAAGCCCCAGACAGGAGCTTCAAAACAATCAATTTTTTTTTACTGAGAACTCTTCTACTGCTGGTCTTGCTGCTCGACGTTCAAGTGCGACGTCAACAACGCTCCGACAAAAGTGCTCCTCCGGTTTTTATTTAATTTTCTTTGTCGGTATTGCTTTATTGTCACTAGCATTTCCTGTACTTATTCTGTAATCATATTTCGACTTGTTAGTGATTGCCCAACGAAAGTGGTCAAGGACCACGGGCCTTCGAGTAGGAGTCGTCACAGGCTCCGAACGAAGTAAAAACATCTGTGTCTATTTTATTTGTCCGCTGCGTTTAAACTCTTGTTTTTCGAATCGATATTCGCCCCCCTCTATCGAATCTAACGGTCCTACATATACAACCGTGCACTCTGCCATCACTGCTCTTGAGTGACTGAGTGGGCGGGATGCTATCAGAGTACACCTATCCTCCTTACCCCAAATCATAAGTGGGGGAGCACAATGCCTCATCTCCCTGAGCCAGTCCAGAGGAGGGATCCCTGTCCTACTACAACGCTGTGTCACACTACCTATGAGTGGACCAACGGAGCCCTTGACAGAGTTACCTGCTACAACACACCCTGCCTGATAGAAACCACTAATTCATGAGTGGTGGTGTGTGCAGATCCATGTAACTGGCGATGTGTTCAACAATAATGGAGCCAACAATCGCATAGCATGCAATCATGTGAGATGATGCATGACACTAAGCATGGAAATATCTTGATCCTATCCATCTCTACCAAAATGTGTACCAAAAGATATATGGATCAAATAAAATGATCTAGGTACACAGGTTAGGTATGGTAAAATAGATCAATGTCCTGAATATAATAAAGCATGGTATGTCATTACCTTAAGGTCATATATAATCAAAGGAACATGAATGCAACAGCAGGAAATGAATACAGCATGCTCAGGTAATAGATAATGACATACCTATGCAATAGTGAACATAAATATTACTATTTGTTAAATATTACTAGGCATATCAATATGACATATCAAAATATATAAGTTAAGGTACCCGCCTCCAATAGAAAGGTCCAATCCAGTTCAAATCCGACGTTGAGATGCTCATCTTGTGTCAAAGTCCTGTATCACCAATATATATACATTTTTATTTAGCTACAACTCAAATGAATAGCTAAATAAAAATCCTTAAGAACAATTTAGGAAAAAACCCTAAACCCTAAATCTCAACCTACCAAATTAAATCCAACAGTTAATTAGGGTTAGTCACCAAATCCCCAATCAACCCATTAGATTAATAATCCAAACCTAAATCAATTATACTAATCATAAAGCCTCATACCTAATTCAAACACATAAACAATATTTCAATTCCAACCTAACTCAATATATTTATCTACATTAATAATTTTTGTTAAATACGTAACACTCCCATATTCACAAAACAGTACCTCACCTCACGACCGTGATTTGTTGATCCACATCAGGGATTGTTGCTCCTAGCAACAAGATGAATTGCTGAATCAAAGAAACTACAGAGCATACCCCTCCTGGCCGGAATCCTACCTACTCAACAAATCAAGATGAGATCAACAGGAAGATCACAGATCAGATTCCTCATATCCAACAACAGCTTAATCCTATTGATACCAAACCTAGAAATCAATCAACATATCCGTGAGTTGCTTCCACATCCAACCAGTAGACAATTAGGGTTTTGAAATCTTAGAGATCAAGAGCATAACTTACCCAAATCCGCAAGTGGTTGATAATGGTACACGCCGACAACAGAGGTTTACTATTGCTTCCCACTGCCTTCACTTTGATTAGTCGCCTCTAGAGATTGTCGCCAAATCCGGATCCTCACCTCTGTGATCTGAGCCCCAATCGACGTCGGCGATCTAGGGCACGTTGAGGAGCTTGAGGTCGCGAGGGTACCCCGGCTGAAGAAAAGGGATCGACTGAGGGAAGAGTCGTCGATCATCCAGGGAAGAAGATGCGAAGAAAACTAGGACACAGTGAGGTCCGCCGGTGGCGCGGTAGCAACTCACGAAGAGGGAGTGGCTTGAGCGTCGCCGACACTTGGGCAAGGAACTCGGCGTCGGGCGATGTAGAGAAATCGGGAGAGAAGGAAGATCGGCGCTGCTCAGCGTCGGGAGAAGGAGAGGAAGAGAAAGGGGTTGAGACGAAGGAGAAATAGGCAGAGTAGGAACCATCGCGTGCGGCGCCGGTTAGGCAAGGATCGGCGTGAGAGGAGGCTCGGTGCGAGGAGGCGTTGGGTGAGGGCTCGGGCACGCGGGGGAGGAAACGAAGGAAAAGAATAAAAGAAAAAGGAAAGAAAAAGGAAAAAATCTAACTTTTCCTCGTTAAAACGGGATAACCTAAACAGACTTACTCGGGACCCAATATTTGATCCCCCTAACTTAAGTCATATGGACTCCGAAAAATTCTCGAAAAATTTCTAAAAATTTTAGAAAATTCCCTTATGGTTTTCATCCTTTTTCGGTATTTTATAATGCGTGTATTGAGTAGGACCATTTGAGGTTATTCGATTTATACTAACTACATAAAAGAACAGAACTTATGTTATTATGGATGTGCATCCTCTTAATCCCTATATGATAATAAGTACGTATACTTAGTATTTATTTCTTTAACTTATCAATGGGTGAGATTTATTCGTTAAATCAATAGGCTCGATGAGTTGGGAGATAGTATTATTTATATGGTGTGTTGTTGATTATAGAAGGAAACCGTGTCCTAATTATTTAGGCTGATGATGTCCCCTTGAGGAGCTCATAAGGATTATCATGTAAACACTGCAGGTGGACTTAGTCCGACATGATAATAAAGTTGAGTGGTACTACTCTTGGAATCAGATGTTAATTAATTGAGTTATCAGTAACTCAATTAATTAACGGACATATGATATCTTAAACATAGGGAGTTTAACGCACTCATGATAAGAAGAAGCCCATATTGTAATATGGGATTGGTGCGGTAGTTCAATAATAACCCTTTAGTGGTATGAGTTATTATTGATGGACTTGGGCTGGGTGTTCATGCCGAACACAAGAAGCCCAAGCCCATCAGGAGGCCTTAACCAATTCCTCCTCTAGGTTCCTGTTGTAGCCTCTATATAAAGCCTCGCATCCACCCATCCATAACTTGGTTTGGTTTAACTTGATTATAGAAAGGGAGATTTTTTCTAAACAAAATTCTGTTATTTTTCTTTCTTTGTAACCGACGGCAAAGGTTATAAAAGGAGTAGGTGGTGCCCCCTAAAATCTAATTTTTCCCATAATTCTCTTCTCTCCTCCTAGGGCCGGTGGCACACATCCTTCCCCTTGTGGCCGGCGCCCCTCATCTCCTCCCTCCTTGTGGCCGGCGCCCTCCCCCCTTCCTTCTTGCTTAGGGTCAGCGCCCCTTCACCTATTGCTAAGGGCTGGTACCCCTTCACCTATTGCTAAGGGCCGACACCCCTTCTCCCTTGGTGGGCGGTGGCTTGAAGAAGAGGAAGAAGAGGAAGAAGAGAAGAGAAGGAATAAGATTAGAAGGTGCTCCATCCTAGAGCCTCCTTTTGTAGCCGACGGTTTGGAAACCGAGAAGAGAAGGAGGGTGGTGTTGTCTTGGTAGATCATCATCCACACGACATCTAAGAAGAGGAGAGGAATACGACAGAAGATCAAGAGGTCTTTAGCTACAAAGAAAAAGTACAACTAGTTCTTTAATTCCGCTATATAATTAGTTTAAGTTTTCTTTGTATCGATTTTGAATACCAACACAAGAGGCCAACGATCTTGTACTTCGATCAAGGTGTGCTTTGATCTACCAAGAACTTACTTGATTGATCAAACATATGTCTGATCGAACATGCAGGTTGCTAGGAATAGTTCTGTACTTGTACAATTTTTGTACAGGGTTATTTAAACAGAATAGAATTCTAGGGTTATTTTGAATCTCGGAGAAAATGTAAGCAACCGAGATTCACTAAGGTACACTCTTAATGTTGGGATGTATACTATAAGTCTAGCTTTTTTATGAACATCTGTTTTGAAATATTTTGAAATGAGAATCATTTTGGTCAAATATTTGTATTTTATATTTATATATATGTCAATGCAGTTGTCCATTTAATTTATATTATAGATAACATGGTGTGTGGTGTCACACAGAAGATTATGTTATTGATTCCTTATAAATTATAAATAGTAGCTCACAACCAAGATGGATTGGGACAAACCATTGGAACAGTTGTAGTGTAATTTGGTATTAGTTTATCTTGACTATAAAATTACACTAGTGCACTATGTGTGTATTAAGCAGGACCATTTGAGGTTATTCGATTTATACTAACTACATAAATATTATGGATGTGCATCCTCTTAATCCCTATATGATAATAAGTACATATACTTAGTATTTATTTCTTTAACTTATCAATGGGTGAAATTTATTCGTTAAATCAATAGGCTCGATGAGTTGGGAGATAGTATTATTTATATGGTGTGTTGTTGATTATAGAAGGAAACCGTGTCCTAATTATTTAGGCTGATGATGTCCCCTTGAGGAGCTCATAAGGATTATCATGTAAACACTACAGGTGGACTTAGTCCGACATGCTAATAAATTTGAGTGGTACTACTCTTGGAATCAGATGTTAATTAATTGAGTTATCAGTAACTCAATTAATTAACGGACATACGATATCTTAAATATAGGGAGATTAACACACTCATGATAAGAAGAAGCCCATATTGTAATATGGGATTGGTGCGGTAGTTCAATAATAACCCTTTAGTGGTATGAGTTATTATTGATGGACTTGGGTTGGGTGTTCGGGCCGAACACAGGAAGCCCAAGCCCATCAAGAGGCCTAAACCAATTCCTCCTCTAGGTCCCTGTTGTAGCCTCTATATAAAGCCTCGCATTCACCCATAACTTAACTTAGTTTGGTTTAACTTAACTTGGTTTGGTTTAACTTGGTTATAGAAAGAGAGATTTTTTCTTAACAGAATTCTGTTAATTTTTCTTTCTTTGTAACCAACGGCAAGCCTATAAAAAGGAGTAGGTGGTGACCCCTTAAACCTAATTTTCCTAATTCTCTTTTCCCTTGCTTGTGGCCGGCGACACCTCTCTCTCCCTCTAGGGTCGGCACCCCTTCCCCCCTCCTCCTTGCTTAGGGTTGGTGCCCCTTTCCCCCTTCCTCTCCTAGCTAGGGCCGGTGCCCCTTCGTAGCAATCCATTGGTGGCCGACGACAAGAAGAAGAGGAAGAAGAGGAAGAAGAGAAAAGAAGAAGGAAAAAGATTAGAAGGTGGCCCATCCTAGAGTCTCCTTTTGTAGCCGGCAGTTTGGAAGCCGAGAAGAGAAGGAGGGTGGTGTTGTCTTGGTAGATCGTCACCCACATGACATCCAAGAAGAGGAGAGGAATACAGCAGAAGATCAAGAGGTCTTTAGCTATAAAGGAAAGGTACGACTAGTTTTTTAATTCCGCTGCATAATTAGTCGAGTTTTTTTTGTATTGACTTTGAACACCAACACAAGAGGCCAACGATCTTATACTTTGATCAAGGTGTGCTTTGATCTACCAAGAACTTGCTGGAACCTTGCAATGAAGGCTAGCGTCCTTTTTGTAAGGACGGTGATTTACCTTTCATTTAGTTGTCGGATTTCCAGGAACCCTGCAATGAATTGCATACATGATTAATGGCATCTTGTATCTACACTCCAGGTTCTGGTAGATAACACCACTAGGCATGTTTCAACTAATGAATTAAATACACCTAAATTGTTCTTAGTTCTAAGAAGACAGTCTACCTTAATGTCCAAGTCCTATTTCTAATCATTACAATTGGGACTACTAAGTCTTTTCTATAGTATGACTACTAGGGATTGACAAACATCCTAAGAATCTCAAAAATATTTGGTCAAGATCAACTCCTTAAAATCTCCATGAATTTTGTGTATACAAAATCGAAGAGGAGATTTTATTCATTAATTTTATTATCTCGTCAACTTTACTTTATAACGAATAAAATTAATAGTTGATCTGTCTTTGATCAAATATTTGGTCAAAACTCTTTGAATTTAAAATAACATTGATTCCTCAAACAATATTATTTAAATTTACCAACACCTCAAACACCGTGAATTTTGCATGCCACGTTAGTGTGGACGTATACAAATTCATCATTTGTAAGAGGAGGGTTTTACCCATTGACTATCTTGTCAATATAACTTTTTGACAAATAAAATTACCTCAAACACCATGAATCTTGTATGTCATGTTAGTGTGGACGTATACAAATTCAAACATTTGTAAGAGGGGTTTATTAATTTTATTATATTGCCAATCTAGTTTTATGACAAATCAATAGTTGATTTCCTTTTGGTCACACAAGTGATAGTAGTGACTCCGTTGGGGAGGATACTATTAAATGTGTCTAAGTGTATACCATTACTTGACACTAAGTCCATTAATAAGATTATGCCCCTTTCGTTGGGGAAGATCACACGCTCTTAATTAACTTCCTATAGTCATCCAAAAATGGAAGTCTGTTCTAGTGATCCACAAACAAGCTCATCCGTTATGGAGGAAGGCACTCAGAGCCAACGCGCAAGCTTGTTTGCATCACTTACGAACCAGTAATGGAGACCATGGGATTTACTTAAAAATCCCTCTCCCACTTAGTTATTTATAAATGAGGAATTTTAACTATGCTAGCCTACTAAATATGCATACTAACAAGCACACACAACACAGCATAAAAAGCAATAAATAGAAAAACTAATTTTCAACTATTATGGCTTTTATCTATTGCTGTCCTCCGTGTGTCACTAACCCTAGCTGCTGCCATCTTTGGCCACTGCCACCGGGTCTAGTTGTCGCATCCATCTTGCTCCTTATTTCGCTGCGCCTCTGGTCTTTAAAAGGTTCCACGCCTTGCAAGACTCGATCCGCGACATAAATAGAATTTTACATTTTTCGATCCTATATTCCTCGAAGGAATGTACATGTATCTAGATCAAAAAATAAAATCCTAATAAAACTAAATACAGCTCCTGCTGTATTTTATAATACAATCATGCACACACAATAAAATGCCCTTGACATGTCCAAGGGTCCAATCACACACATAATAACTATAAGCCATAATAGTTGGATCCTGCATCCACAAAGTTAGCACATCCTACTATTAATCTGCCTAAATTATGTATGACATGTGCATAATTAAACTAATACCAAATACACAGAGGCAATACCCTAGCTCTGATACCAATTGTTGGTTGCTACTCGGAAAACCTAGAGGTTCCACTGTACAAAAATTTTGTACAAAGGTCTGAACTTTTTCCTAGCTACCATGTGTTCTTTAAAATTAAATTTTGGATCGCCTGCGGAACTTAACACGTTTGATCCAAAACTTAATCTATTTGTTTTTTAAGGTTTAGACTTGGATCTCCTGCGGAACTTAACACGTTTGATCTAAATCACCTAAGTTATTAATTCCATTAAATATTAATTTCCATAATTGATTCCTAGTACTGACGTGGCGAGGCACATGACCTTCTTGGATATGGGAACAACCACCACCGATTAGACAAAACCTTTTATGGAAAGCTAATATTTAATTTCCTAAAATAACTTTAGGTCAACCAAAAAGAACAATCAAATCACAAGAAAAAGAAAAATAAAAGAACACAACTTCGAAAAACATATTCGAAATACTAGAATCGTAAGCCTCTTGTATTTGGTATTATTTCCATAAATAACTAGCATGATGCGGAAAGGAAAAATTACTAGTTATACCTTCTAAAAAGACCTCTTGATCTTCTACCGTATTCCTCTTCTAACTTCGGACGTTGTGTGGGCAACGATCTTCCGAGATGAGAACCACCAAGCACCTTCTTCTTCCTTGCAAGTTTCGGCCACCACAATTCTCCAAGAGAAGTAGAGGTCCGGCCACCACCACCAAGCTCCAAGGGATGCAAGAAACAAAACCACCTTTCTCTCCTTCTTCTCCTAGCTAGAACCGCCACCATCAAGAGCTCCAAGAGAGGTTGCCGCGGCCATAAGAAGAAGAGAAGAGGAAGAAGCTAGGGCCGGCCACCAAGGAGGAAAAGAGAGGAGAAGAATAATAGAGTTGATCACCGTGAAGGCACCTCTACCCCTCTTTTATAATCCTTGGTCTTGACAAATAAGGAAATTTTAATAAAAATTCCTTAATTCTTTTGTCATAAAAAAGAAAAATTATTTTAATTAAAAATAATTTTCTTCTTTTAATAATAATGGCCGACCACTTAATTCCCCAAACAAGGAAAATTTAATTCACACAAGAATTAAAACTTCCTAATTTGTTTCTAGAAATTTATAAAAATTTCTCCAATAATTTTATCCTTCATGATTGGTTAATAAAAGGAAATTTTATAAATTAAAATTCTTCTTCTAAACATGTGGATAATTTCCAAAAGGAAAGTTATCTCTAAAATTAAAATCTCTTTTCAATCTACAAATAAGGAAAGATATCAAATCTTTTCTTAATCTTTGTAGAAACTAATAAAAGAATATTTAATTTTAAACTTCTCTTTTAAATTATTATCATGGTCAAAAAGGAAAGTTTTTCTTAAAATAAAATCTCCTTTCAATCTACAAATAAGGAAAGATTTCAAATCTTTTCTTAATCTTTGTAGAAAGCTTTAAAAGGAAAGATTTAATTTTTAAACTCTCTTTTAAAACTATGATATCCACATAAGAAATAATTCTAATAAAAATCCTTTTAATATGATGTGGTCGGCCACCTAAACTTGGGCTCCAAGCTATTGGCCGCCACCTTAAGGCCAACCTTAGCCGGCCCTAAGCTTGAGCTTCAAGCTTAGCTTGGCCGGCCCCTATTGGTTGGGTAAGAAGGTGGGTATGTGGTGGTATAAATCTCTATATACAAGAGGCTACGATAGGGACCGAGAGGAGGAATTGATTTTGGTCTCCCAATGAAATTAAGCTTCCCGTGTTCGCCGAACACACAACTTAATTCCATCAATAATAATTCATTCCACTAAAGAACTATTATTGAACTACCGCACCAATCCCAAATTACATTTTGGGCTCCTTCTTATTATGAGTGTGTTAGTCTCCCTGTGTTTAAGATATCGAATGTCCACTAATTAAGTGAGTTACTGACAACTCATTTAATTAATATCTTATTCCAAGAGTAGTACCACTCAACCTTATCGTCATATCGGACTAAGTCCACCTACAGGGTTTAACATGACAATCCTTATGAGCTCCTCTTGAGGACATTCTCAACCTAGATCACTAGGACACAGTTTCCTTCTATAATCAACAACACACACTATAAGTGATATCATTTCCCAACTTATCGGGCTTATTGATTCATCGAACTAAATCTCACCCATTGATAAATTAAAGAAATAAATATCAAATATATGTGCTTGTTATTATATTAGGATTAAGAGCACACACTTCCATAATAACTGAGGTCTTTGTTTCTTTATAAAGTCAGTATAAAAGAAACGACCTCTAATGGTCCTACTCAATACACTCTAAGTGTACTAGTGTAATTATATAGTTAAGATAAACTAATACCTAATTACACTACGACCTTCCAATGGTTTGTTCCTTTCCATTATGGTCGTGAGTTACTGTTTATAATTTATAAGGTACTGATAACATGATCCTCTGTGTGTGACACCATACACCATGTTATCTACAATATAAATTAATTGAACAACTACATTTATCATAAATGTAGACATTTGACCAATGTGATTCTTATTTCTAGATAAATGTTTATACCAAAAGCTAGGCTTTTAGTATACACTCTAACATTGATCCATCAAGAACTTGCTTGATTGGTCAAACACATGTCTGATCGAACATGCGGGGTGTTAGGAATAGTTCTGTACTTGTATAATTTTATACAAAAATATTTAAACAGAACGAAATTCCAGCGCCTTCACTTAATGCATTCCCTAGAAATATGAAATGGACATCATTAGTAGATGCCTACTATATCTCTAAGGATTTAGAATCTATTATCTTAGAAGAGTTATTTTCAACATTTAAAATTCATGAATCAAGATGTGCAGATATAAAGAAGGAACCGAAGCATGACATTGCCCTTAAGGCAAAGATGGACGAACAAGATTTAGAGTCCTCTCTCGACGGCGATGAAATGGTAATGATGGTAAGATGCTTTAGAAAGTTACTTAAATCTAAAAAATCTAACCATCCGCAGGGTAGAAAGAGAAGAACGGTCAGATGCTACCACTGCAATGAAAAATGATATCTTAAAGACAGCTTTCCTAAGTTAAAGATCAACGAGATGGACAAAGGCAAGAACAATAAGTTCATCCAAAAGAATAAATACAAGACCCTAAAGGCGACGTGGGACGAAACCAAATCAGAGGTCGAAGCCTTTTCTGGACTTGCGTTGATGGCAAGTCATCAAGAAGACGAACACGAAGAAAGCTCGCTCGAAATGAGCATCGAGAGCATCGATGAAGGGGGAGTGTCAACAGAAGAAAGTAATAGTTCATGAGGAACTACGGACAACGAGATCGATAAGGTAAGTCAGGTACGATCTCTTCCACCTGATAAGTTGTTTAAATGTGTTAAATTATTAACTAAAGATTGTTGCAAACTTGAAAAAAGAAAATAAAGAGTTGAAATTAATTCTAGCTAAATCTTGTCCATTAGAAGAATTTGACAAAATAAAACTAGAAAATGATATTTTACAAAAAGAAATAAAGAACTTGAAAAATCATGCATGCTCATATAATACAAGTAGTAAAAAATTTACTGGTCTAAATTGGTATTTTTATTATCACAAAGGATAAATTAGAAAAAATTCTCAAAAATATATACCAAAGAAATTTCTAATTAACCTGGTTAGAAGGAACCTATATTGGGTTCCAAAGACTTGTCTAAATTAAAGTTTAATTAGACTTAGGACTTTCAGAGAGTACATTAAATATTTGATTTCATTATGAGGCTTTGTTTAGAAGTGGTTGATGATCCAATAACTAAGAAGCCCTAGTGCCTCACCACAACCTGGAAGCCAATTAACGAAATAAAATGTTTAATTGACTAACTGATAAAACATTGAATAAACAATTAGATAATGCTTTACATAGTTGTCAGCATTTCTCAAATTTTTTTCCCTTAGAAAATTTTATAAATTCCTTTTGTAAAACTTAAAGTTTCTAAATTATTTATGTTGCAATTTTTTTCTAAGTGATATCAAACTTTTTTTTACAATTATCAAAACACTTGATAAGTTTTTTTTTAAATTATTGGAAAATTATTATTTTTTTAAAAAAAAACTCTCTTATTTAAATTAACCCTTAGTTTTTTTTTAGTACCCCATTTTTTTATGTGATCAAAGGGGGAGAAGGGAAGAAGATTAAGTCTAGGGGGAGGTAGTTCAATTCAAAATTTTAAATTTGTTTTTTTTTACACTTTATTGCATTCTTGTAATTTTTTAACTTTATATTTGTTTACCCTAGCTTAACTTGGGTTGCTCACATCAAAAAGGAATTGGTACCCTAAGGTAATTTTGATGTGATCAACCATGTATGTTAGGTCCTATTGTGTTTAACCTTGTGTTTAAATGTGCAGGAACTTAGGAGCGCAAAGAGTCGAGTAAAAGACGCAGCTAGCGAGAAGGATTCTATCTGGATCACGTTTAACGACTATCCATTGCGAAGGGGATAAAGTTTTATCCCCCTCCAGGCACTTGGAACCCTTCCAGACGCCTTGACCAAGGTTATAAATACAACCTTGGTCTAAGAAGCTAAATACAACAAGCATCTTGAGAAACAACACTTGTACACTTCTAATTTTCGTTTAACTTCTTCTTTTTATGCAATCATTGCTGTAAAGAGGCTTCCCCACCTGAAAGAGATATTAGTGCACTCTACTTCCTTGGATTAACAACTTCCCCGGTTATAACCAAGTAAAAAACTTCTGTGCCTCTATCTTTTTTATTTCTTTATCATTTCTTATGTAAGTGTTCTTTAATTAAGTTAGTTGTCCGAGAAAGGTTTTTATTTTGATTTGTGCAAGGGTTATTCATCCCCTCTAGCCGGCCGTCAGCGGTCCTAACACCTCACACTGAAAATGATCTGACCTATGAAGGTCGCCCACGGTGGATGTGTAGGCTATATGGCTATATATATATATATGTTTTTTTAATCATTTCCTTAACATTTTTAGAAATTCATGTTTAAATTCAAAAACAAACTAGATTTTTGATCTCATTAAATAGGTATTGATAATTATATGCTATCGGGCATGGGTAAATAATATTTAACTATTAAGTTAATGGGCCTAAACTAATCTATGACAATTATATAATCCTAGCCTAGCTCCATGCGGGTTTTGAGGGAAAAAAAAGGAGGATCATCTCCTAGCCTAAGGTTTCTTAGCCATCATCCCTATGCAAATTCATTTTGAAAAATTTTGTACATAGGTTGAAGAATTTTGGGAGAAAAGTTTTCTCGATCATCTCATGTTGGTCCCCTACGTTTTGTTCAGGTTATCACATCTTAAAACGCTAAGATAAGGTTTCAAACTTTATTTTCTGCACTATATGGATCATAATATATGTTTTAGGTGTTATAAATATGAATTCTTGATGATATTTTTTTAGTATTGTGATGTTATGGAGAAGTTTAACAATCCTTTTCATTTCTTGTAATTGGAGTTGTGAGGTGTCGGATTTTCCTTCTTGTTTCTTGTAATTGGGATTATGAGGTGCTAGATTTTTCCTTCGTGTTTCTGGAAATGGGAGTTATGAGGTGTTGGATTTTTCCTTTTTATATTTTGTAATTGGAATTATGAGGTGTTGGATTTTACTTTTTACTTCTTGAAATTGGAATTATGAGGTGCAGGATTTTCCTTCGTGTTTCTTGTAATTGGGGTTTGAGGTGTTAGATTTTTTTTTTTTCCTTTTTGCTTCTTGTAATTGGAATTAAGAGGTGTTGGGTCCTTATGAGCACATCTAGAGGTGAATGGAAGTGATTTGATGACCTTGGGAGAAAGAGGTAGATAAGGCGGTGTCTCAAAAACTTCGAGCATCTTTTAATTGTCTTATGGAAAAGGCAATGAAATTATTTGTTTTATGTTTGATGCACAAAAAGGTAAAAGTTTTTTATTACCAAGGTTAATGTGGCAAATTGACGTGCAAAGAGTTTGATTTAGAAGATATCGGAATCTTTATCAAACTCAGAGGTGAATAGGAGTCCGACTTAGGGGATATCAAAATTCTTATCAACTCAAAGGTGAAAAAGAGGGATTGTGGAATCTTACTTAGAGGATACTGGTGACCACTACCAAATCTAGTACTACGAAAAAAGTTTGGTCAAGGTTGAAGTAAATGTGTCACATTCAGTGATCTGAACTCACCTAAAAGGACTTAAGAGTGATGTGATGTCGAAGTTTATGATTGTGTTTATGTTCATTGGTTAAGGTTAAATGATTAAGGTAAGTTTTTCTTAGTTTAAACTTACTTGTTATATTAGTTTAAACTTGTTAGGTTTTTAAACTTACTACATCCATATGGTGCAGGTAACGAAGAAATGAAGGAACTTGATGGATGAGCAGGTTCGAATTAGGCAGTGCATAACCAAGATCCCTTTTAGTTTATGTCTATTTCAAAATAATGTTTCAGGAATTAATAAGAGGAAGGAGTTGATTCGAGTTCTTTATTAACCATATTTCTTTCATTAGTTAGTTTAATTAGGCATTTAAGTAAAGCTTGATATTTGAAAAAAAAAAATAGAACTTTAATAAAAAAATTTATTATGTCCTTTTAAATACCTACTTGCTACTTGAATAATCAGGAAATGATTCATTTTGGAAATGTTGGATGAATAATATTGTGTGAATAGTAGTTGCGTGAAGAATACATAAAAAAAAAACTCTAGCATTTCTTTTAAGGTCAACAATTGAGTCCGTTTTAGATATCCTATACACCAACAAGTGTGTGATGTGCATGGATGATTGAGTGTGCGGGACGTTTGAAAGTGATCTGAGCATCCAAAAATATATGGACGAGTGTGTAGGGTATCAATTTCATGTGTGTGTATATATAGAGGGATGATAGTCTACATACCTTACGTAGCACATCCTGTGCAAGCAAAAAAAAATTATTTGAACATTTTTTTATATTTAATGCTATAATCCAATTCTTAAACTCTAAAAGTAAAACCTTAAATGCTATAATCGCAAGCTAAAATAATAATAAAAAAACACCAAACACAAGATCGTAGCATTTTTTATTTTTTTATTTGTAGTTAAGTCATTGGCAGTTTTACCTTTAAGAGTTGAGTTATAGTATTAAGGAATTTTTTTTGAAGTTATATAATATAACACCCATTTTTTTTATTTAATTTTTTTGTACTTAATACTATAACTCAACTCCTAAACCATGAAGGTAAAATCTTATTGGCATAATCGGGAACTTAAAAAAACAAAAAAAAAAATGGTTGAGACGCCTCGACTTGGGAGGGGTGCCCATGCTAGGCGTCCATGGTGGGTGTGCAGGCTAAAATCACCGTGTGTGTATGTGTGTGTGTGTGTGTGTGTGTGTGTGTGTGTGTGTGTGTGTGAGTGCGTGCGTATATACACAGAAATGTTATCCTGCCCAACACCTGCTGCATGCCCGTGAGCGAAATCTGACGTGGGCAATCTGACACAGCCAAAACTCAATTTTTTTAATCTCTCACTTATCTGCATGAAACAATTCTTCTCTCTTTTATCTTAAATTAAAATAAAATTCTCTCTTCTATGATTGCATGCAACAATCACTATGGTATTAATTTTTAAAGGTGGTGTAACTGCTGCTACAACATATAGCAGTTACTATATAGTAGACAATTGTAACGCCCTAAATTTCCTTAATTAGAGTCCTAAAAGTAATTTAAAAATATTTAAAAATGCTATAAAAATATTCTAGGGATTTTTACAAATTTTTAGAGTATTTTTATGTAAATTTTGGAGGTCGTTTGATATTTTTACTAAACGAAAGAAGTTTCGACAAAAAAATATCCAAGCCGAGATTCGAACAGGAGACCTCCGTGTAACGACCCACCTTCTACTGACTAGGCTGTGAGGTCGATCGTTACATTATGCTGTGCTAACTATTCCAAGACCACCATCATCAAATCTAAGTGTGGAAGCTGTACTAATTAAAATTTTGTTAAACTACTATCATTTCTTGGTTCTACATGTGCTAAGGGGTGTAATTTAGACTATTCATGACATATATTACATTCCCCAATGGTCAAGGAACTTAACTAAGAGTTTCTTGTTGACATCAGGCCTCCCAATCGATCCACGGATCGATTGGAATGGCTGGATCGATCCGTGGATCGATCCAGGTGGCTACTGTATGTGGGGCTTAGGTTGGATCGATCCAGTGATTGATCCAACACGCTACTGTGCTCGGGCAATATTCTGGATCGATCGGCTGATCGATCCAGACTGGCTAATCGATCCAGTGATCGATCCCAGAGCCTTCTGTTCGCGACAGAATTTGCTGGATCGATCGGCGGATCGATCCAGAGGCCTACTGTTCGCGGTACAAACTTCTCAATCGATCGGCTGATCGATTGAGAAGCCTCCAATCGATCAGCCGATCGATTGGGGTTTCTGATTTCGTACCAGAAGTCTGATTTCAGCACTTGTTCGTGCCAAAACTTCCCATATCAATTCTAAACTAAATGTAAAACATTCTAACATCACACAAATAGTATTTTAAGCATGATAGGGTGCATGACTAACTAATTCATAGCAATTAACATACTAAGGTGCAAAACAATAAAATGCTAAAAGGTTCTACTGCTTAAGACAAGCTTGCTGAAATTCCCTAAGATCTTTATTCCAAGTTCCTGCCCACACACATCTTCGTAGCATTGTCCTCTAGCCTCCGCTAGTCCATCTTCCCTTTACCTTTATCTACAGTATAAGGAAAATAGTATCTGTAAGCTTGAGAGCTTAGTAAGAAATCATCTACCTCACTAAAACATGCACACGATGCAATTCATGATTTTAAAACATGTTATTTGAAATACATGCTGAATATGCTAAGCATGACATGACATACAACACATAGAAAGCTAACTGATCATGACAATTAAAAACTAATCATAACTATCATGTTGTATCAACAGAAAACTAAGCTGATAGAAAAACTGAACTGAGCTAATTCTAGCAAATGCTAAAACTGTACTGATTTCACCTAGCTATTGTGTGGGAGTTTAAAAACTATATACATATAATAGGTGAAAATACATAATCATGCTGCTGTTTGGGCCCGGCAACTGTACGTGCTATGCGCGCATCCCTAACTAGACCCGGGTTTACAAGTCCCAAATTTAGTAGGGTTACTAGGTTATCTGAACCTAGGGACGACTGTGGGAGCCCAACCCAATGGATATCTAATCCAGTACAGTGCCACTAAGAAAGTAAAATACTGAACATAAGCTAATAAATTCTTGTCTTGCTTTTACTAGGTTGTCTAAACCCAGAACTAGGTTATCTAAACCTAGAGGCGACTGCGGGAGCCCACCCATTGGACATCTAGTCTTGTAAAAGCTGGAGCAAGACCAAATAAGCTAGGAAAATGCTTCTATTGCATTTATCCAAGCTACTAAAATGCCTAAGTTGCATTTTACTGTGCTAAATAATTTAATCGAACGCTTGGTATGCGCTAATTCGCATCCTTTGCGTCGAAAGTCTACATACTACTAAACTGAACATGGAATTCACACGAAAGCTACTTATACTGCAGGTGAGAGGTCTCTTACCTCTTGCGCTAGTTTCCTTACGAATCTAGTTGCTAGTTTTCTGGTGGAGACGATCTTCTCGACGATTCTCTTGCGTCTACGCGTTCCTCTCGCGGAGAGAAGCGTCCTCGTGTCGGAGTCATCGCCGGAAGGTGTCCTTGAAGCCCTAGGAAAGGAACCCTAGGTTTCCTTCTTGTGGTTGGCGCCGAGAGAAGGAGAGGGGAAGGGGCGGCGTGGCTAGGGTGAGGAGAGGAAAGTTACGCTCAAAGAAAAATAACTCTTCACTTAATTCCTCTCTATTTATATTAAGTGGTAATTTCCGGCCCAACTTGAATATAAATTTAATTGTCTCCCTTTCCTTTCAGCACGGCCCTGCTGGGTTCTCTTGGTTACCATGGTTCACCATAAGTCATAGGACCCAATAGGTCTCGGGTTCAATTCCCGCGTAGGCTATTTTCGTTTTCTATTTATTTTTGCTACTTTCGCTACTCTAAAAATTCCATAAAAATATCCTAAAATTCCAGAAAAATACTAGGATATTTCTAATAATTATTTTGAGAATTTTCGGGCGTTACAATCCCCCATACCTTATAAAAAGTTCGTCCTCGAACTTAGAATAACTCTGGATACTTCTGTCTCATACTGGCTTCTGTCTCCCAAGTTGCCTCTTCTGCTGTGTGATTTTGCCAAATGACCTTTACTAATGGTACTTCCTTATTCCGCAATTTCTTAACTGCTCGATCTATTATCTGAGTAGGCCGACTGTCATAGCTGAGGTCTTCGGGGACTTGTACCAGCTGGGGCTCAATCACCTGGGTGGCATCTGGGATATGCTTCTTCAGCATAGAGACATGAAATACATTATGGACAGCTGACATTTCCTGAGGTAGCTCTAGCTCATATGCTACTCTGCCCACTCTTCTAGTGATAAGGTATGGTCCCACATATCTGGGACTTAGTTTGCCCTTCTTCCCAAAACGCATTACTCCCTTTATGGGAGCTACTCTGAGAAACACTGAATCCCCAACTGAGAACTCTAAGGGTCTGCGCCGTGTATCAGCATAGCTTTGCTGGTGGCTGCTGTGGTATCTGCCACTAGATCTGTCTGAAGTTCTAGTTCTTTCTGTTCACCACTCTCATACCAGCAGATTGGAGATCTGCACCTCCGCCCGTAGAGAGCCTCGTAAGGTGCCATACCGATAGTGGCCTGATAGCTGTTGTTGTATGCAAATTCTGCTAAACTCAGATATTTGCACCAACTTCCTTTGAAATCTAGGGCACATGCTCGGAGCATATCTTCAAGTACCTGATTTACTCGCTCCGTCTGACCATCTGTCTGAGGATGGTGTTGGAGTGTATACTGAAAGCCTAAGCTTTGTAAACATATTCATTATGAATAAAGAATCACATTTGGTCTAATTATCTACATTTGTTTGTAGTTGTTCATTTAATTTATATTGTAGATAACATAGTATGTGGTGTCACATACAGAAGATGATGTTATCAGTACCTTATAAATTATAAACAGTAGCTCACGACCAGAATGGAAAGGAACAAACCATTAAAAAGTCGTAGTGTAATTAGGTATTAGTTTATCTTGACTATATAATTACACTAGTACACTCAGAGTGTATTGAGTAGGACCATTTGAGGTCGTTCCTTTTATACTGACTTTATAAAGGAACAAAGACCTCAGTTATTATGGAAGTGTGTGCTCTTAATCCTAATATAATAACAAGCATATATGTTTGATATTTATTTCTTTAATTTATCAATGGGTGAGATTTAGTTCGATGAATCAATAAACCCGATAAATTGGGAAATGGTATCACTCATAGTGTGTGTTGTTGATTATAGAAGGAAACTGTGTCCTAGTGATACTAGGTTGATAATGTCCTCAAGAGGAGCTCATAAAGATTGTCATGTTAAACCCTGCAGGTGGACTTAGTCCGACATGATAATAAGGTTGAGTGGTACTACTCTTGGACTTAGATATTAATTAAATGAGTTGTCAGTAACTCACTTAATTAGTGGACATTCGATATCTTAAATACAGGGAGACTAACATACTCATAATAAGAAGGAGCCCAAAAATGTAATTTGGGATTGGTGCGGTAGTTCAATGATAGTTCTCTAGTGGAATGAATTATCATTGATAAAGTTAAGTTGTGTGTTCGGGGCGAACATGGGATACTTAATTTTATCGGGAGACCAAAACCAATTCCTCCTCTCGGTCCCTATCGTAGCCTCTTATTTATAGAGTACTATACCCACATGTACCCACCTTCTATACCCACCTAAAGGGGGCCGGCCAAGCTAGCTTGGGAACCAAGCTAAGGCCGGCCTAGTTTAAGGTGGCGGCCCTAGCTTGAACCCAAGCTAGTAGGGCCGGCCATAATTAATTAAAAGAAAATTTAATTTTAATGTTTATTATTATGTGGAAGATTTAATTTAAAAGAGAATTAAAATTAAAATATCTCTCTTGTAAAAGATTTACAAAAGATTAAAGAAAGAGATTAGATCTCTTTCCTTATTTGTAGATTGGAGAGATGTTTTATTTTCTCTTTAAAATTATTCACATGTTAATAAAATTAAAATTATAGATAATTCCTTTTATTAACCATGAAGAGATTTTAAAGAGAAATTTTATTTTTAAAATTTCCGGAAACAAATAAGGAAAGTTTTAATTGTTGATTGAAACTTGTCCAATTTGCTTCCTATTGATTTGGCCGGCCATCATTGTTTAATTGGGGAAATATTATTTTATTTTTCTCAATTAAATCATGTCAAGGAAATTAAGGAAAATTTATTGTAATTAAATTTCCTAATTTGCCTAGGCCAAGGAATATAAAAGAAGGGGTGAGGGTGCCTTCACAAGACACAACATCTATTATTCCTCTCCCTCTTTTGTTCCTTGGTGTGGCCCGCCATCATCTCCTTCTCTTCCTCTTGTGGTGGCCGAACCTCTCCCTCTCCCTTGGAGTTCTTGTGGTGGCCGGATACTACTTGGAGAAGAAGAAGAAGAAGGAGAGAAAGCTAGCATCTCTTGGAGCTTGGTTAGTATTTTGGTTTTTCTCCTTGGTGAAGCTTTTCTTTTGTGGCCGAACCTTGCTTGGAGGAGAAGAAGGTGGTTGGTGGTTTCTCATCTTGGAAGATCGTTGCCCACACAACGTCCGAGGTCAGAAGAGGAATACGGTAGAAGATCAAGAGGTTTTTCTACAAGGTATAACTAGTAATTTCTATTTCCGCATCATGCTAGTTATTTATGGAAATAATACCAAATACAAGAGGCTTACGTTCTAGTATTTCGAATATGTTTTTTCGAAGTTGTGTTCTTTTGTTTCTTTCTTTTCCTTGTGATTTGATTGTTCTCTTTGGTTAACCTAAAGTTATTTTAGGAAATTAAATATTAGCTTTCTAATAAAGGTTTTGTCTAGTCGGTGGTGGTTGCTCCCATATCCAAGAAGGCCATGTGCCTCGCCACGTCAGTACTGGGAACCTTTTATGGAAATTAATATTTAATGGAATTAATAACTTAAGCAGACTTGGGTCGAACGTGTTAAGTTTCGCAGGAGATCCAAGTCAAAACCTAAAAGAACAAATAGATTAAGTTTTGGATCAAACGTGTTAAGTTCCGCAGGCGATCCAAAATTTAATTTAAAAGAACACATGGTAGCTAGGAAAAGGTTCAGACCTTTGTATAAAATTTTTATACAGTGGAACCTATAGGTTTTCCGAGTAGCAACCAACAATTGGTATCAGAGCTAGGGTTTTGCCTCTGTGTATTTGGTATTTAGTTTAATTATGCACATGTCATACATAATTTAGGCAGGATAATAGTAGGATGTGCTAACTTTGTGGATGCAGGATCCAACTATTATGGCTTTTAGTTAATTATGTGTGTGATTGGACCCTTGGACATGTCAAGGGCAATTTATTTGTGTGTGCATGATTGTATTAAAATACAGCAGGAGCTGTATTTAGTTTTATTAGGATTTTATTTTTGATCTAGATACATGTACATTCCTTTTATGGAATATAGGATCAAAATGTAAAATTCTATTTATGTCGCGGATCGAATCTTGCAAAGCGTGGAACCTTCTAAGGACCAGAGGCGCAGCGAAACTAGGAGCAAGATGGATGCGACAGCTAGACCCGGTGGCGGTGGCCAAATATGGCAGCAGCTTGGGATGACAACACACGGAGGACAACTAGAGATAAAAGCCATAATAGTTGAAAAATAGATTTTCTATTTATTGCTTTTATATTGTGCTGTGTGTGCATGTTAGTTTACAAGTTTAGTAGGCTAGCATAGTTAAAATTCCTCATTTGTAAATAACTAAGTGGGAGAGGGATTTTTAAGTAAATCCCATGGTCTCCATTACTGGTTTGTAAGTGATGCAAACAAGCTTGCGCGTTGGCTCTGAGTGCCTTCCTCCATAACGGATGAGCTTGTTTGCGGATCACTAGAACAGACTTTCATTTTTGGATGACTATAGGAAGTTAATTAAGAGCGTGTGATCTTCCCCAACGGAAGGGGCATAATCTTATTAATGGACTTAGTGTCAAGTAATGGTGAACACTTAGACACATCTAATAGTATCCTCCCCAACGGAGTCACTGTTATTATTTGTGAGACCAAATAATACCAACTATTAATTTTATTTGTCAAAAAGTTAGGTTGACAAGATAATAAAATTAATGGGTTAAAACCCTCCTTTTACAAATGTTGAAATTGTATACGTCCACACTAACGTGGCATACAAAATTCACGGTGTTATGAGGTGTTGGTTAATTTAAAATAGTATTGTTTGAGGAATCAATATTATTCTAAATTTAGAGTTCTGACCAAAAGTTATTTGTGATTCTTAGGATGACTTTCAACCCACTGTCCATCATATTTCAACAAAATAGACTTATCGACCAAATTACATAGATTGGAAAAGAAACCGGATATTGTTCTTTCATGAAAGCTATAAATTTATCGACCGAGCATTGCCTCGATGCACCCATCGGTGAATCTACCCAAGAGGAGATTGAATATCATAGGAAATGGGTAAAAGCGTATGAGATGGCGCGGTGTTACATTTGGCTTCAATGTCAAATGTATTGCAACATCAAGATTTACCAACAGCTTATGATATTATGAACAATCTCAAGGAACTCTTTGGTCATCAGGATAGGGTTTCTAGACAAGAAGCTATGAGAAAGATAATGACAGCCACCATGTAAGAGGGTACTCCTGTAAGGGATCATATCCTAAACATGATGGCTTATCTAAACGAAATACAGATCCTTGGAGGAGAAATTGATGGGGAAACCCAGATCGATATGATCCTCCAAACCCTACCTAGAAGTTTTGCCTGAACTATAATATGAATAAAAGGATTTATTCATTAGGGGAACTACTGACAGAACTTCAAGCAGCAGAAGGGTTATTTCGTCACAATGCTCAAATTCACTATGCTGAAAATGGTTCTACTTCTAAACCGAAAGGAAAGAAGAAGAAGAAACAAACTGGTTCAGCAAAGAAAGTGAATAAATCTCAGAGTACGGGATTTAAAGCTGGAATGAAGAAGCCGAAGGGCAAGTGCTTCATCTGCAAGCAGGCAGGACATTGGAAGGCGGACTGTCCTCGTAAGAACCAAAACAAAGGTATATCTCATACTCTAGTTGTTGAAACATGTTTAGCGGTGTTATCTACCAACACCTGGTGTGTAGATACGGGAGCCACTGATCATGTCTGCAATTCCTTGCAGGGGTTCCAGGAAACCCGACGACTATCTGAAGGGGAGATTACTGTCTACATGGGCAATGCTACTAAGGTGGCAGCTGTTGCAGTGGGAGACGTCTACTTATCTTTTAGTAGAAATAGAAATTTGGTTTTAAGAAATTGTCTTTATGTACCCAGTTTTAGAAAGAATTTAATTTCAGTTTCTAAACTGTTTTTAGATGGATATTCAGTTTCTTTCAGTAACGATGTAGTTATTAAAAGAAATAAAGTGATTATCTGTTCTGGTGCATTAGTTGGCAATTTGTATATTTTAAATCCAAATTCTTCCACAAAGCAAAACATGGAAATTTATAATTCATCTTCTAAATCTAATAAGAGAAAAGAACCTTCAGAAATGAACCAAGCATATCTTTGGCATCTAAGGCTTGGTCATATTAACTTAAGTAGGATTCAGAGGCTTATAGCCGATGGACTTTTAAGTTCATTTGAGTTGGAAAATTTTCCAACTTGTGAATCTTGCTTAAAAGGTAAAATGACCAAGAGGTCGTTCAAGGCCAAGGGGTATAGAGCCAAAGAAGTGTTAGAGTTGGTTCACTCTGATTTGTGTGGTCCTATGTCTGTCCAGGCAAGAGGAGGTTTTGAATATTTTGTCTCTTTCATAGACGATTATTCAAGATATGAATACATTTACCTAATGCGCCGCAAGTCCGAATGCTTTGACAAGTTCAAAGAATACAAGGCTGATGTGGAGAAACGATTAGGTAAAAGTATCAAGACACTACGATCTGATCGTGGTGGCGAATACCTCTTAGGAGAGTTTAGGAATTACTTATCGAAGGTCGGGATTCAATCCCAATTTGCACGAACACCCCAACAGAATGGTGTAGCGAGCGAAGGAATAGGACTCTTATGGAGATGGTTAGATCGATGATGAGTTATTCGAATTACTAAATTCGTTTTGGGGATATGCTCGAAACAAGAAGATATGCTCGAACTTAGTACCTTCTAAATCGTTTCTTCTACTCCCATAGAATTGTGAAATGGGCGAAAACCAGCCTAAGACATATTCGGATTTGGGGTAGTCCAGCACATGTCTGAAACCAGATCCTGATAAGTTAGAAAGAAGTTCGCGTGTTTGTAGGATATCCCAAAGGAACGAAAGGTGGTTTATTTTATAGTCCTAAAGACCGAAGGTCATTGTTAGCACCAATGCCCGCTTTTAGAAGAAGACTATATAATGGATCACAAGCCCAGAGTAAAGTTGTTTTAGAAGAACTTAGAGAGGACATGTCTACTTCACTAACGACAAGATGAAGTACCACAAGAGACCGCAACACGTGTCACACATGATACACAACCACGGATGCATCGTCGTAGTGGGAGGGTTGTCAAAACTGAAAGATTCATGTTTTGGGAGAGTCTTGGACTTGATCCGGGTAAACATGAACCTGATCCCGATCATATGATGAAGCACTCCAAGATATAGATGCAAGATCTTGGCAAAAGGCAATGAATTCAAATAGAGTCCATGTACTCTAATAAGGTCAGGAGCTTGTAGAACCACCTGATGGTGTAAAAGCCGTTGGATGCAAGTGGATCTACAAAAGGAAAAGAGGGACAGACGGGAAGGTAGAAACCTTCAAAGCTAGGCTTGTTGCGAAAGGGTACACTCAAAAAGAGGGAATCGATTATGAGGAGACCTTTTCACCGGTAGCCATGCTTAAGTCTATCCGGATACTCTTATCCATTGCTGCTCATATGGATTATGAGATTTGGCAAATGGATGTCAAGACAGCTTTCCTTAATGGAAGTCTTGAAGAGAACATCCATATGAAGCAACCAGAAGGATTTATTGAAAAAGGCAAAGAGCATCTAGTATGCAAGCTCAATCGGTCCATTTATGGACTGAAGCAAGCTTCAAGGTCTTGGAACATCCGGTTTAATGAAGTAATCTAGCCATATGGATTTATTCAAAGTCCGGATGAGTCTTGTGTATATAAGAAGTGTAACGGAAACGTGGTGGTATTTCTTGTACTATACGTAGATGATATTTTGTTAATTGGCAACAATGTCAAGGTATTATCAGACGTAAGGGTATGGTTGTCCAAACAATTTGATATGAAGGACTTAGGAGAATGTGCACACATTCTTGGGATCAAAGTTATAAGGGATCGCAAGAAAAGAATATTGTGTCTATCCCAAGCTTCATATATAGATACAATCCTTGCTCGTTTTAGCATGCAAGACTCCAAGAAAGGTTTCTTACCTTTTAGACATGGAGTAGCTCTATCTAAAGAGATGTCTCCAAAGACATCAAAAGAGATAGAGGACATGAAAGCAGTTCCTTATGCTTCGGCTGTAGGAAGCCTAATGTATGCAATGCTATGTACGAGACCTGATATCTGTTTTGCCGTAGGCATGGTCAGCAGATATCAGAGTAACCCTGGACAAGGACATTGGACTGCGGTAAAGCATATATTAAAGTACCTGAGAAGGACTAGGGATTATATGCTAGTTTACCAATCAGATGATTTGCTCCCTTTGGGTTACACGGATTCAGATTTCCAATCAGATAGGGATAACAGTAAGTCTACATCAGGCTATGTGTTTACTTTAGGAGGTGGAGCCATTTCATGGAGGAGTGTTAAGCAGAAATGCGTTTCGGACTCAACCATGTAGCAGCCTCTGAGGCAGCTAAAGAAGCAGTATGACTCAGGAACTTTCTAATGGACTTAGATGTGATTCCTGGTTTGCCCAAAATCATCACAATTTATTGTGATAACAGCGGTGTAGTTGCAAACTCGAAGGAACCACGAGCCCATAAGGCGAGTAAACATATAGAACGCAAGTACCACCTGATACGAGATATCGTGAAGCGAGGAGAAGTTGTCATCGCCAAGATTGCATCAGCGGATAACCTGGCAGATCCTTTCACTAAGGCCCTTCCGGCGAAAGCTTTCGATCGGCATGTGGAGGGAATGAGAATCAGATGTATGGTAGAAGATATGGCAGCTTAGTCATTAGTATAAGTGGGAGATTGTTGGAGTGTATACTGAAAGCCTAAGCTTTGTAAACATTCATTATGAATAAAGAATCACATTTGGTCTAATTATCTACATTTGTTTGTAGTTGTTCATTTAATTTATATTGTAGATAACATAGTATGTGGTGTCACATACAGAAGATGATGTTATCAGTACCTTATAAATTATAAACAGTAGCTCACGACCAGAATGGAAAGGAACAAACCATTAAAAAGTCGTAGTGTAATTAGGTATTAGTTTATCTTGACTATATAATTACACTAGTACACTCAGAGTGTATTGAGTAGGACCATTTGAGGTCGTTTCTTTTATACTGACTTTATAAAGGAACAAAGACCTCAGTTATTATGGAAGTGTGTGCTCTTAATCCTAATATAATAACAAGCATATATGTTTGATATTTATTTCTTTAATTTATCAATGGGTGAGATTTAGTTCGATGAATCAATAATCCCGATAAATTGGGAAATGGTATCACTCATAGTGTGTGTTGTTGATTATAGAAGGAAACTGTGTCCTAGTGATACTAGGTTGATAATGTCCTCAAGAGGAGCTCATAAAGATTGTCATGTTAAACCCTGCAGGTGGACTTAGTCCGACATGATAATAAGGTTGAGTGGTACTACTCTTGGACTTAGATATTAATTAAATGAGTTGTCAGTAACTCACTTAATTAGTGGACATTCGATATCTTAAACACAGGGAGACTAATATACTCATAATAAGAAGGAGCCCAAAAATGTAATTTGGGATTGGTGCGGTAGTTCAATGATAGTTCTCTAGTGGAATGAATTATCATTGATAAAGTTAAGTTGTGTGTTCGGGGCGAACATGGGATACTTAATTTTATCGGGAGACCAAAACCAATTCCTCCTCTCGGTCCCTATCGTAGCCTCTTATTTATAGAGTACTATACCCACATGTACCCACCTTCTATACCCACCTAAAGGGGGCCGGCCAAGCTAGCTTGGGAACCAAGCTAGGGCCGGCCTAAGCTTGGGTTTAAGGTGGCCGGCCCTAGCTTGAACCCAAGCTAGTAGGGCCGGCCATAATTAATTAAAAAGAAAATTTAATTTTAATGTTTATTATTATGTGGAAGATTTAATTTAAAAGAGAATTAAAATTAAAATATCTCTCTTGTAAAAGATTTACAAAAGATTAAAGAAAGAGATTAGATCTCTTTCCTTATTTGTAGATTGGAGAGATATTTTATTTTCTCTTTAAAATTATTCACATGTTAATAAAATTAAAATTATAGATATTTCCTTTTATTAACCATGAAGAGATTTTAAAGAGAAATTTTATTTTTAAAATTTCCGAAACAAATAAGGAAAGTTTTAATTGTTGATTGAAACTTGTCCAATTTGCTTCCTATTGATTTGGCCGGCCATCATTGTTTAATTGGGGAAATATTATTTTATTTTTCTCAATTAAATCATGTCAAGGAAATTAAGGAAAATTTATTGTAATTAAATTTCCTAATTTGCCTAGGCCAAGGAATATAAAAGAAGGGGTGAGGGTGCCTTCACAAGACACAACATCTATTATTCCTCTCCCTCTTTTGTTCCTTGGTGTGGCCGGCCATCATCTCCTTCTCTTCCTCTTGTGGTGGCCGAACCTCTCCCTCTCCCTTGGAGTTCTTGTGGTGGCCGGATACTACTCGGAGAAGAAGAAGAAGAAGGAGAGAAAGCTAGCATCTCTTGGAGCTTGGTTAGTATTTTGGTTTTTCTCCTTGGTGAAGCTTTTCCTTTTGTGGCCGAACCTTGCTTGGAGGAGAAGAAGGTGGTTGGTGGTTTCTCATCTTGGAAGATCGTTGCCCACACAACGTCCGAGGTCGAGAAGAGGAATACGGTAGAAGATCAAGAGGTTTTTCTACAAGGTATAACTAGTAATTTCTATTTCCGCATCATGCTAGTTATTTATGGAAATAATACCAAATACAAGAGGCTTACGTTCTAGTATTTCGAATATGTTTTTTCGAAGTTGTGTTCTTTTGTTTCTTTCTTTTCCTTGTGATTTGATTGTTCTCTTTGGTTAACCTAAAGTTATTTTAGGAAATTAAATATTAGCTTTCTATTAAAGGTTTTGTCTAGTCGGTGGTGGTTGCTCCCATATCCAAGAAGGTCATGTGCCTCGCCACGTCAGTACTGGGAACCTTTTATGGAAATTAATATTTAATGGAATTAATAACTTAAGGAGACTTGGGTCGAACGTGTTAAGTTCCGCAGGAGATCCAAGTCAAAACCTAAAAGAACAAATAGATTAAGTTTTGGATCAAACGTGTTAAGTTCCGCAGGCGATCCAAAATTTAATTTAAAAGAACACATGGTAGCTAGGAAAAGGTTCAGACCTTTGTATAAAATTTTTGTACAGTGGAACCTATAGGTTTTCCGAGTAGCAACCAACAGATGGAAGGCTGTGCTGAACTTTAACTTCGTGCCCAAAGCTGACTGTACACACTCCCAGAAGTGTGATGTGAATCTGCTGTCTCTGTCTGATATAATGGTTTGTGGGACTCCATGTAGTCTAACGATCTCCTTGAGATACAACTGTGCTAGCTGTTCCATGGAGTAGGATATCCTGTTAGCTAAGAAGTGGGCTGATTTAGTCAACCTGTCGACTATTACCCAGATGGTATCTAAACCATTCGTGGTTCTGGGTAGTCCCACTATGAAATCCATAGAAATGTCTTCCCACTTCCATTCGGGTATCTGAATGGGCTGCAAGACTCCTCCTGGTCTCTGATGTTCTGCCTTAACCCTCTGACAGGTTAGGCAGATGCTGACATATCGAGCTATGTCTCTCTTCATCCCAGGCCACCAAAAACGCTTCTTCAAGTCCTGGTACATTTTGGTGGAGCCTGGATGCATCGCATAGGGAGTCTTGTGAGCCTCATCTAGAATCTTCCTGCGTAGTCCCTCCTGATCTGGAACACATAATCTGTCACCAAAGTACAACACCCCGCTAGCGGACACTCTGAATTCTCCACTTTCTGTTCTTGTTAATCCTTGCTTGATTTTCTGAATTTCAGGATCCTGCTCCTGAGCTGTCTGGATGCCCCCAAGCAAGGTAGACTCTAACGTCATAGTAGAGAGCTGTCCAACTATGAGTTCAAGACCGAAGTCTGTGATCTCTTTCTGTAGGGGCGGTGACATGGCTGCTAGAGATAATAGGGCAACACTGGACTTTCTGCTAAGTGCATTTGCTACCCTATTTGCCTTTCCTGGGTGGTAGAAGATGTCTATATCGTAGTCCTTGACCAGCTCTAGCCATCTGCGCTGTCACATATTCAAATCCTTCTGAGTGAAGAAGTACTTCAGACTCTGATGATCTGTATACACTCTGCACTGAGCTCCATACAAGTAATGTCTCCAAATTTTGAGAGCGAACACCACTGCTGCAAGCTCAAGGTCATGAGTAGGATAGTTCTTCTCATAATCCTTGAGTTGTCTGGAGGCGTAGGCGATTACCTTGCCGTCTTGCATCAGCACTGCTCCTAGTCCCAACTTAGAGGCATCACTATATATATCAAAGCTGTCTGTGTTCTCGGGTAGAGCTAGAATAGGTGCACTGGTCAATCTTCTTTTTAACTCGCTGAAGCTGTTCTCGCAGTCCTCTGTCCACTGATATTTCTTGTTTTTCCTGGTGAGAGCTGTCAGTGGGGAGGCTATTCTGGAGAAGTCCTCTACAAACTTTCTGTAATAACCTGCTAGTCCCAGAAAGCTCCTGATCTCGCTAGCGTTCTTGGGTCTTTTCCAGTTACTCACAGCTTCTATCTTACTGGGGTCTACCATAATACCATCCTTTGAGATGATGTGACCCAGGAAGGACACCTGATCTAACCAAAATTCACATTTTGTGAACTTGGCGTACAACTGGTTCTGCTGAAGGGTCCGCAGTACTATTTTCAGGTGCTCTGCGTGTTCTTCCTGAGTTCCTGAATAGATAAGAATGTCATCGATGAATATGATAACGAACTTATCTAAATATTCTCTGAATACCCTGTTCATGAGATCCATGAAAGTAGCTGGAGCATTTGTCACGCCAAAGGGCATGACTATGAACTCGTAATGTCTGTATCTAGTCCTGAAGGCTGTCTTGGGTACATCCCCTTCTTTAACTTTCACCTGATGATAACCTGACCTGAGGTCTATCTTAGAGAACACTGTTGCTCCCTTCAGCTGATCGAACAGGTCATCAATTCTGGGAAGAGGATACCTATTCTTGATCGTGACTTGGTTCAGTGCTCTGTAATCTATGCACAGGCGCATGCTCCCGTCCTTCTTCTTCACGAACAATATAGGTGCTCCCCATGGTGAGTGACTAGGGCGTATGAAGCCCTTGTCAAGCAGCTCCTGTAGTTGCTCATGAAGTTCCTTCAGTTCTGCTGGAGCCATGCGATAAGGTGCTTTGGAGATAGGATTTATACCGGGAATGAGTTCTATCTCGAATTCAATCTCCCTGTCTGGTGCTAAGCCTGGTAACTCTTCAGGGAAGACTGCTGGGTAGTCACATACGACTCGGACCTCTGCTAGCTGTTGGTCCCTGTCCTGACTGGTACTGACTACATGTGCTTAAAATTCCGTACATCCTGAATCCATTAATCTCTGTGCTTTCATAGCTGAGAGAAATTTCTTGGGCTTTCTCTTTGGTTCTCCGACGAACTCGAACTGTGCTTTTGCTTCAGGTTGGAATATGACTTTCTGTTTACGGCACTCGATGGAAGCACCGTATCTGATCAAGAAGTCCATTCCAAGGATGACATCGTAGTCAGTCATATTTAGCACTATCAGATCACAAAAGAGCTCTCTGTTTGCTATAATGACTGGCACTGCTCTGAGCCAGTGCGTGGATGCCATAATTTCTCCTGAAGGTAACGTCGTCAGAAACTGACTACTGAGTACCTCTGGAGGTATCGCTAATTTCTTTGCAAATGCCCTGGATATATAAGAATGGGTTGCCCCCGTATCGAATAAGACAGTTGTACTTTGCTGTAAAATACTAATCTGACCTGTAACAACTGTCGAGGCATTTGCTACGTCCTCTCTGGTCAGTGAATATATCCTCGCATTGGTTGTAGCTGGAGGGGCTTCTAATTTGCCCTGGCTGATGTGTGGACCATCTAGAGCGGCCTGCATCTGATGTAACTGAGCTGGCTGGCCTCCATACTGAATCGGCTGTGGTGGAGGAAGACTAGTCTTGTTCGGGCACTGCTTAGCCATATGCCCTTCCTGTCCACACTCAAAGCATCCTCGTGTGCCTTTACGACAAACTCCAGGGTGGAATTTCCCACAAGTAGCACACTTTGGATAACTAGGCTGTTTGCTAGCTGGCCCTCCTTTTGGGTAACTCCCTGGTTTGCGCTTATTGCTGGAGTTCCCTTTCCAGTTGGAGCTGTGGCCCTGTTGTTTCTGAGTGTCTGAGCCTCCTTGCCCTTTTGACTCTGAGAGGACTTGCTTCTGCTGTTTGATATTGTTCTGGTAGTTCTCGGTGGTCAGAGCACTGCTCACTAGTTCTTCGGTGGTTTGCGGCCTGTGAACGCCGCCAGCCACGTTCATTGCTATTTCCGGCGTCAGCATCTTGAGCATCAGCTGGACTCGTTCTTTTTCTGTGCTGACTAGTTCAGGACATAGACGAGTCAATCTATTGAATTTCTTCACGGCTTCCTCAACTGATAGGTTGCCCTGACGAAACTCAGTGAACTCGTCGTAGTGGCGGTTTGTAACCCGCATGTGAAAGAACTCCTCGAAGAATTCCTTCTTGAAGTCTGCCCATGTCATCTGGTTTACTGGGCGCTTCGCTCTAATTCTCTCCCACCACATGCGTGCATCTCCTGTCAGACAGAAGGAGGCACACTTCACCTTCTCATGTCGAGTAGCTCCATCGTACTCTCCAGTGTTTTGAACCAGGCTTGAGCATCCCATGGTTCATCGGTGCCAAGAAATTCTCGGCTTGACTCTCTGCCACTGGATCGAGATAGGCTTCTTGCCTCACTACCTTTGCTGGGGCTACAGGTGTAACTGATGGAACCTCTAAGACTAACTGGCGTTATAGTTTGGTTCCGGTGGGACTCAGTAGAAGCTTGCTGATTAGCCTTTAAGGTGGCTATCTCTGCTGCTGTTTTGCCACTAATGCTGTAAGGTCTGGGGGAGGCACTGAACTGCCTGCCTCATGTTGGGGCTCAGTGGCTGGTGCCCTCCTAGCTGGGCGTCCTCGTGCTATCTCTCTAGAGACATGGAGGACATACATGACTAACACAATCATAAGGGAGTAACTATTGTTATCATGTCAACTACTATCATGAACAAGCATGCTTTAGTTATATCTAAACATGAAACAAGAAACATAAAGAAAGTGAGAGATGTTCTTACTTGGAAGCTGCAGGTTCAATGCTGATGTGTGTGTAGGAAGTATGGAAACTGCTCTGATACCACTCTGTAACGACCCACCTTCTACTGACTAGGTTGTGAGGTCGATCGTTACATTATGCTGTGCTAACTATTCCAAGACCATCATCAAATCTAAGTGCGGAAGCTGTATTAATTAAAATTTTGCTAAACTACTATCATTTCTTGGTTCTACATGTGCTAAGGGATGTAATCTAGACTATTCATGACATATATTACATTCCCCAATGGCCAACGAACTTAACTAAGAGTTTCTTGTTGACATCAGGCCTCCCAATCGATCCACGGATCGATTGGAATGGCCGGATCGATCCGTGGATCGATCCAGGTGGCTACTGTATGTGGGGCTTAGGTTGGATCGATCCAGTGATCGATCCAGCACACTACTGTGCTCGGGCAATATTCTGGATCGATCTGCTGATCGATCCAGACTAGCCAATCGATCCAGTGATCGATCCCAGAGCCTTCTGTTCGCGACAGAATTTGCTGGATCGATCGGCGAATCGATCCAGAGGCCTACTGTTCGCGGTACGAACTTCTCAATCGATCGGCTGATCGATTGAGAAGCCTCCAATCGATCAGCCGATCGATTGGGGTTTCTGATTTCGTACCAGAAGTCTGATTTCAGCACTTGTTCGTGCCAAAACTTCCCATATCAATTCTAAACTAAATGTAAAACATTCTAACATCATACAAATATTATTTTAAGCATGATAGGGTGCATGACTAACTAATTCATAGCAATTAACATACTAAGGTGCAAAACAATAAAATGCTAAAAGGTTCTACTGCTTAAGACAAGTTTGCTGAAATTCCCTAAGATCTTTATTCCAAGTTCCTGCCCACACACATCTTCATAGCATTGTCCTCCAGCCTCCGCTAGTCCATCTTCCCTTTACCTTTATCTGCAGTATAAGGAAAATAGTATCTGTAAGCTTGAGAGCTTAGTAAGAAACCATCTACCTCACTAAAACATGCACACGATGCAATTCATGATTTTAAAACATGCTATTTGAAATACATGCTGAATATGCTAAGCATGACATGACATACAACACATAGAAAGCTAACTGATCATGGCAATTAAAAACTAATCATAACTATCATGTTGTATCAACAGAAAACTAAGCTGATAGAAAAACTGAACTGAGCTAATTCTAGCAAATGCTAAAACTGTACTGATTTCACCTAGCTATTGTGTGGGAGTTTAAAAACTATATACATATAATAGGTAAAAATACATAATCATGCTGCTGTTTGGTCCCGGCAACTGTACGTGCTATGCGCGCATCCCTAACTAGACCCGGGTTTGCAAGTTCCAAATTTAGTAGGGTTACTAGGTTATCTGAACCTAGGGACGACTATGGGAGCCCAACCCAATGGATATCTAATCCAGTACAGTGCCACTAAGAAAGTAAAATACTGAACATAAGCTAATAAATTCTTGTCTTGCTTTTACTAGGTTGTCTAAACCCAGAACTAGGTTATCTAAACCTAGAGGCGACTGCGGGAGCCCACCCATTGGACATCTAGTCCTGTAAAAGCTGGAGCAAGACCAAATAAGCTAGGAAAATGCTTCTATTGCATTTATCCAAGCTACTAAAATGCCTAAGTTGCATTTTACTGTGCTAAATAATTTAATCGAACGCTTGGTATGCGCTAATTCACATCCTTTGCGTCGAAAGTCTACATACTACTAAACTGAACATGGAATTCACACGAAAGCTACTTATACTATAGGTGAGGGGTCTCTTACCTCTTGCGCTAGTTTCCTTACGAATCTAGTCGCTAGTTTTCCGGTGGAGACGATCTTCTCGACGATTCTCTTGCGTCTACGCGTTCCTCTTGCGGAGAGAAGCGTCCTCGTGTTGGAGTCGTCGCCGGAAGGTGTCCTTGAAGCCCTAGGAAAGGAACCCTAGGTTTCCTTCTTGTGGTTGGCGCCGAGAGAAGGAGAGGGGAAGGGGCGGCGTGGCTAGGGTGAGGAGAGGAAAGTTACGCTCAAAGAAAAATAACTCTTCACTTAATTCCTCCCTATTTATATTAAGTGGTAATTTTTGGCCCAACTTGAATATAAATTTAATTGTCTCCCTTTCCTTTCAGCACGACCCTGCTGGGTTCACTTGGTTACCATGGTTCACCATAAGTCATCGGACCCAATAGGTCTCGGGTTCAATTCCCGCGTAGGCTATTTTCGTTTTCTATTTATTTTTACTACTTCCGCTACTCTAAAAATTCCATAAAAATATCCTAAAATTCCAGAAAAATACTAGGATATTTCTAATAATTATTTTGAGAATTTTCGGCCGTTACACTCCGGCCGAACCAACTCTTAAGCGAATCCGGCTGACTAAGTGTTCCAACAAGCATTGCTGATTAAAGAAAGAGAAAAATTTATTTAAGCAGTGGTTAGTAAATAAGAATTAAATAGGAAGAAAAAGGTTGCAGTCGAGATTTGAACCCACGAGCCAAGCCTTAAGCAACGCGCGGCTGACCAAGTGTTCACGCGGGCGGTTCTGTTTAGAAAAGGGTAGCAAATTTATTTAAGATAGTTAACCGAAAATTAAGGTTATAAAAAAAGAGAAACTTAGGTTTTATCCCGAAACCTTTCTCCTCACCTCTTCCCGTGTGACGCCGATTTTGCCCGAGTGAAGACGAAAACGAAGCCTTAGCTTCACTTCGGCGGCCGATCGAGGGGGTTCTCCGAGAGCCAGATACACCGTTGTGATCCTCTCGTCGAGGAGGAGCCGTGATCACAAGAAGAGACCGAGATTTGGAGCTCACCCGAAACCCTAAATGTCTTCTTCGGTTGTGAGTCCAATAAACCGTGGCAAGTTGCTACTCACCTGCGGTAAGAATAGTTCCGAGTCGATTCAGTGTTTTCTTTGAGGTTTCGGAATTTGATTTCACTCCTTACCATCCACAGCATGTTCCTTTATTTCGGATTGAGTTTAAGCCGAATTTTTGCTGCTAGGGATTTAGTTTTTGTGTTTCGGATCTTTGTCTCTCTTAGTTTTCGAAACTGCTCTTGTTCCTCCTATTTCTTGGATTATGTACAGATAGGTGTGGCTTGATTTGTTTGCTGCCTTTTTGGTTCATGAAGATTTCGGACACGTTGTAGTAGTGTTCAAGCCTTGATCCAACATGCTTTTGTTGGTCTTAACACTTAGAAGTGTTGAACAGATTAGGATGGTGTAGAATCAATCCGTTGATGCTCTGTGTCATAGAATAGTTATGGATACTTGGTGGATTTAACTTGAACCGGTTTGTTCCTGGCATAACTATGGTTTTGAGAATTTATCTGTTGACCACGGGATTCACTTGAGAATGTTGTGTCTTGTGGATGAGTTTATGTGGATTTATATTGAGAATGATCTGTTTTGAAGGAAGTTGGGGTAGGTTCTATTGCGGTTTTGTTTTGGTATGGCGGTTTTGATTTCTATAGAATAGATTTGAGAAGTTTTGAATCTGAATTATGTTCCTTGCATGGCTTCCACTGGATTGTTGGTTTGAGTTAGTTTCAATAGTTAGGAATGGTTTGAGTTAGTTCTGATGTAGCAAGCTTAAGAAGATTTGATTGCTCTTTGTAGTTCTGTTGTAGCATGCTTAAAGAAGGTCTGATTGCTCCTTAGTGTCCTGTTGTAGCATACTTAAAGAGGATTCGATTGTTTCTGTGTAGTCCTATTGTAGCAAGCTTAAGGAAGATCTGATTACTCCTTTGTAGTTCTGTTGAAGTGTGCTGCCATGAAATCTATTTCAGAATAGTTTTGTTTTGTAAAGCTTACTGTTGGTTTCGGTGTGCTGGGCAAGGATCAAGGACAGCCCATAAGTTCGTATTAGCTTTAGACCGTAGGTTGGTTTCATTGATACTGCTTAGTGCTGTTTGCTTAAGCATGAGGAGTTGATATGCATGTGTACAGAATTGAGCATGAGGAATTGTTATGCAATTTAGTTTGTGCAGATTTTTTCTAAGTAGAGCAGTGCAGAATTTTCTTTGTTAAGTAGATATGCAGAGTTATTTTTGTTTAAACTGCAGTTTTAGAACTTCTCAAGCACAGCAGATTTAGTTTGTTTAAGTATTCAATTTCAGTTTGTTTAAGCATTCAATTCTAAGTTGTTTAAGCATTTACATTTTAGTTTTGTAAGAAGCAATCTTTTATTAGAAGTATTAACAAGAACAAGTATTTTATTTGAACAAGTATAAGAAAGATAAAGAAAAGAAAGAAAAAGGCCAAGGCCTTAAGTAGATCCCAAAGTCAAGACTTTAGGGATTTTTGGCACACAAGGTGCTTGTTAAAATGCCGAGGCATTATATATTAGAAGTATTAAAAGATAACAAGTATTTTACTTTTATCAGTGGCACTGTGCTGGACTCTCAGTTGTCCTTGGGTTGGGCTCCCATAGTCGTCTCTAGGTTTAGATAACCTAGTATGCTGGACTCTCAGTTGTCCTTGGGTTGGGCTCCCATAGTCGTCCCTAGGTTTAGATAACCTAGTAAACCCTACTAGATTCGGAACCAGCTATCTCGGGTCTAGTTAGGGATGCGCGCATAGTAAGTACAGTTACCGGGCCCAAGAAGAAAGTTGATTATTATTTTGAAGTATTAAAGTATAAGTTTTTTAAACAAGTAAAACAAGCTTCACATAAGTTTAAAATCCAACAAATTTAGTTTTCTTTTATGCTAGCGTGTTTGTTTAGATTTGCTTTACATGTTTAGCATTCCAGTATGCCTTGTTTCTTTTGCTATTAGATGAGCATGAGTAGTGTTTCTTTCTGAGCATTCAGTTTTAGTTTTCTTCCAGTTACATGCATATTCGAGTTTTGTGAGTTAGATAGCGCTTACTAAGTAATTTTGCTTATAGTTGCATTTTCCTCTTACTGCAGATAGAGCAAAGGAAAAGGTATAGCAAAGGAAGGTGACAAGGAGGTGTTCGATGATGTGTGATGTCAGGACTATGAGAGAGACTTGGGATGTTATTGAGTTTTCCGCATTTTAGTGATTAATAAATATTTAAAATTGTACTTTAAAGATCCATGTCATTTGAGATTATTTTTGTTTTAGATTGCAAGCTAAGATGAACTCAGTTTAGTATGTATTTTTGGCGTTTAACGCTTATTTAATTGCGTGGGTGTCTGATATATGTTCCAGCCGCCTGTGGCTGATGTATACTATGTATGTATCTCAGTTTATGGTCACCGGTACAGGGAAGATGTTGCTGAAATTTTTCGGTAGAGACTCCTCGTGGTTTCAATTTTACCGGTTAAGTAGAGTTAGTAGTTAAGTAACGGTCATCCTTAGAGGGTGGTTGTTACAACAACTATAACATTATAATAGTTATTACACAGTAACTACTATAACATTGTAATATCTATTACTTTGTAGCAGTTACTATACAATAACTACAACAACGTTATAACAGCTACTATGTTGTAGTAGTTACTGTGTAGTTGTAGTAGTTACTACATAATAATAGCTACAACGTTGTTGCAGCTATTACATTATAGCAGCTACTACGTTGTAGAAACAACTACATAATAACTGCTACAATGCTGTAGTAGGTACTACGATATAGTAGATACTTCAAAATAACTATAACAACATTGTAGCAGCTACTATACAATAACTGCTACAATATTGTAGCGACTATTATGTTATAGCAGCTACCATGTAGTAGCTGCTACGCGTTGTAGTCGCTACACCACCTTTTAAAACCAGTACCATAGTGATTATTGCATGCAATCATAGGAGAAATATGCGAGAATTTTATTTTAATTTAAGATTAAAAGAAATGTTGTTGCATGGAGATGAGAGACGAGAGATTAAAAAAATTAGATTTTTACCGCGTTAGATAGCCCACGTCGGATGCCGCTCATAATCACGCATGAGGCATCAGGCAGGATATTCTCTCTCTCTCTCTCTCTCTCTCTCTCTCTCTCTCTCTATATATATATATATATATATATTTTGATATTCTATATAGTTTACCCTATACACCCTTGTGCACACCCAAAAAAATTTTCGATTTGAAATTTTTTTTGTACTTAATACTATAACTCAACCCGAAACCCTAAAGATAAAAGCTTATTCATATAATCGGGAGCTTAAAAAAATAAAAATAATAAATTTTAAAAAAGTTCAGCATTTTCGAACGCAGTGAGAGGCGCCTATGGTGGTCACTCACCGTGGGCGCCTAGGCTAACTTTCACATGTATACATATATGCCCGATGTTACCCTCGGTGCCCAGCATGGGTGACGCTTATAGTGTCATCTATGCTAATTTTTTTAAAAAAAAATTAAGCTTCCAGTTATGCCAATAAACTTTTATCTTTAGAATTTAGTGATTGAGTTATAGTATTAAGGATAAAAAATTTCAAATAAAAAAAATGATGTGCAGGATAAGATGTACAGGATATCAAAACTGTATTTCAACACTTTCAGAAACTAGACTATTTAGATCTAGCACTATAAACCCCAACTAGAAAGATTATAATTTCATATAGTTATTATATATATATAGTTCTCTAAACCCTAAACTCTAAACCCACAGACTTACTCATCAACATAGGTAGTTCTCTAGCATCTCAATAACAACAAACTTATCATATATTAGAACAAATATCCACCATCATGATTCAACAAACACAACTAATAAATGATTTACGAAGAAACATAGACTTCTTAAAAGACTCACTAGACTCATTAAAAAGAAAATTTAGCCAACTCAATCTACTTAGGAATTCTATCAAGAAGGAAATCCTAAGCCTCTCAAGACTTATTAGACAAAATAAGCCTAAGAATTTTGAAATCCAGGTTAAACATTTTGAACTTTAGGCCAATACAATTTTACTACAAATTAAAGACTTAATTACAACACAGATAGCAAACGACCTTAAGAGTATACATACTACACTTGGAAACATTAAATATAAATGAATAAACTGAATTTTAAAAATACTTAATACAAAGAAGTCTTAGACTTTTCTAGACAAAACTCAAAGATCCAAGATAACGGATATTGCAAACTTAAAGTAACTGGGAAAAGAGATCAAGTTTTAATCCAACAAAATAATACTATAATAGCACTACTAATATCATTATACTACCGACTTACTATACTATAAAACAAACTACTTTAGGTAGAGTCACAAATTCAGAAAACAACTAAGGCCACCGAGTGTAAAGAAAGCATAGATAATTTAATTAAGGACTTAAGCAACTTATCTACAGGAAAGATAATTCTAGAAACCAACCTAAAACTTATTCCTTCTACCCTTATATAAAATTAGTTTAACAAGACCCTCAACATCAATTGAGGCTTTTACAGGTCGTCCAAAACAATCAATAATATAAGAACAGAAATAAACATAACTTCTTGGTTAGACAATATCATAACGGATAGACGAAATAGTATTTCTAGTTATAGATTAGAAGAATTAGTAGACGTCGAAAGAGATCTTACTATATTCTCAAATGCACAACTCAATAAACTAAATCATAGAAGACTGTATAACCAAGGAAGATTCTCTTTCAATACTTCACTATTTCGCCATCATAGGACTTAATCTCTTCACCTTCCTGATGGAGGACAAGAATGCTTAACTCTGATGGCTAACTAATCATATCTTGTCTTAGAGGTTTGACTAAAAAAGCATAGGAGGGAAGGTGTTACTTGTCTTATATATATGATTCTAGATTCACAGATAGAGAAAAGGCAATTATCAAAGTTATTGAAGTCGATATGAATAATAGCAGAGGGATTACATATTTTTCCCGAACTTTAATATGACAATTCAAGACTTTGTTAAACATATTAAAATCATAATCAAGGCAAAAGCTTATGGAGACTTCAAGAAAGATAACATACAGACTAACATCATTTTCTTAGGAAAAATAATAACTCGGATCAATAATAGCTTTAGAGTATAAATTAATGATACCATTGAAGCTCTTACTTCCAGAGGAATTTATTTCCTCAAACTAATGGATTTTTCTTTCGAAACCTTAGCAGGATTAGAATGGACTATAACTTTAGACATATCACCTCAAACTTTACAACCGACATAATCAATAATGTCCAAAATAGTAATGAAGACCTCACCATAAGATTTAACAACTATAAACCTTCTACCTCACAAAGTGAAGACAATGAAGAAGAAGATAATTTCAACTTAATAATATTGAAGAAGATACTTTAATTGACGATAACTTTAACATCCTGCAGGAATTAGGTATAAAACACCTTCAAGCTGCCAATCAATTGGTACTACATCATACAAGTAACATGAATTGTATATTTCAGCAAGAAACACAACACGAGTTTTTTTTATGATTTAGATGAATTCTTATACATGTGGCAAAAGACGATTTGCTCGCCCCAGCGCCCCCGCCAATCCGTCCTTAGGCTAACACGTATACATGCCCATAGAGATGGCAACTTATTTAACCCCAAAAGAATTAATTGAACTTGAGGAATTTGAAAAGCAACAATAAAAACTTGACAATGACGAAGAATTATATTTTGATGAAGAACGAAATATAATTGCTAAAAAACAACTTAATGAATTAAATCTCATGAGCCCAGTAGAATCTACTACATCTATCAAGTCCAGACCACTAATAACCTAGTATCCAAAAAGTTCTATGAAAACTACAGATTAAGGACATGGTCATCCACCAAGAAAAGAAATAACTCCATATACAAACAATAATTCCCTACTCCAAACTATATGGAAAAGAAGGTCATCTGAAATTACTTATATTGGGAAAAATTTAGTACTTTTAAATATAGTTAAGTGTGATGACCCTAAGATGTATGATACTTATTTAGAATAATGGATTGTCTCTGTGAGAAGAGATTACCAAGCGAGACATGAACTTGACATTAAAATAGGTGAAGCCATGACGCGTATAGAAGAAAATTACTTGGTGAAGTAGCTAGAGCTGCATGGGAAGCGTATAAGGTAAAATTTCTAGAACAAATAGCTTATATAGTAGCTCAAGGAAATAATATCTTAAACTTGTGTTATACCATCTATAGACTTATAACAACCAGAAATGTCAACACAGGATTAGATATACGACAAAGGGAAGCAATGAGAGACTTCGAACAACTTGAACTATTCAATTGGAATTGGATCGAGCCTTTCTGCAATGATTTCCTAACATTTACAATAGTCTCAGGAAATTATTATAATCCTAAATTAGGTGAAAGACTTTTCAGTAAATTACCAAGAGCTTACGCAAAGAAATTCACAAAGCTTAGACAGACTTGAAAGTAGCATCCCAATATGATAACATAAGAGTTCGAATCTAACATATCATTTTCATACTTAAGGAAAAATGTACTTATTACAAATACAAAAACAACTTTAAAATCAACAATACAACTTATGTAGTCCAATATATACACTGCAACAATACGAATTGAACAAACATAACAAACAAAGAAGAAGGTCGTGTTGGTGCGGGAAGCATCCGAAGATCGAACCTAAGTTTTGATAATGGCAAAGGGATTTAAAGTTAAGATTCTTTGTTATCTAACATGTTGAATGAGTGTTTCAGGAAAGTCCTAACTGCGGTTAGGCAGGTGAAAACCCTAGGGGGTGGTAACCCTAGGTGGAGAAAAGTCCTAGCTGCGGTTAGGCAAGGTGAAAACCCTAGGGGGTGGTAACCCTAGGTCATAGGGGGTGGTAACCCTATGCGGAAAGTCTTGGTGGGTCGAGTGCTTCAGGCAAAAGTGTGGGGGGGGAACCATAGGTGGAAAGTCCTGGTGTCGCGAACCAGGTGAAAGATTGGACCAGCTGGGAAGCGAAAGTCCAGCAGAAAGTCCGGAAGCATCGAGCACCGAGCAAAAGTCCAGTCGATCTGGAGGATCGCACTGGCATCAGGTAAATCTCCTGAGTGGAGTAGGTGAGGGTGCGTTCCCCGTAGAGGGAACAGTAGGCGGCGGGTCGACCTAGGGTTTCCGGTTGGAAATCCGAAGTCAGACCCAGACAGTCCGATGACTGTCAAACTTCATATTTATGATATTATATGTGCTAACTTTTGTTTTGCAGGATATGTTTGTGCTTTGGATCTAACATGTCTTACAGGTACGAAAGAACAAGGTTAAGCCTTGGATAAACAGTGTCCGAGGCGCCTCCATGGAGCTTGGAGGCGCCTCGGGTGCAAAAGATGAGGTGGCTGCAAAGCAGGCTTGGAGGCGCCTTGAAGGAAGCTCAAGGTGCCTTGGACTGGTGGATGAAGACGCCTTGGAGAGCAAAGAAGGCGCCTTGAACCTGATAAGGTTCGACCAGTTCAACCCTTATCTCAGCGTGTGACTCGACCAGCATGGAGGTGCCTTGGATAGCTTTCAAGGCGCCTTGAACACCCTTTATAAGAGGGTCTCGACCAGCAGCTCAGAACAACAAATTCAAAGCGATCCCTTTGCAACTAGCTGCTAACCAGACGACTCAGAAGTGCTGCGACTTGACACCGACAACCCAGAGCTCCAAATCTTCAGATAACTATACTGTTGTCGGTATAACTATCTTTTTTAATTGCACTTATTGTAATACTTGTAAAACCTTATCGAGCTTATAGTTGTTGCCCACGGAAAGCGATCAAGGATCGCGGGCCTTCGAGTAGCAGTCGTCACAGGCTCCGAACGAAGTAAATTCCTTTGTCTCTGTGTTTGATTGTTCTCTTTATTCCGCTGCTTATTACTCTGTTAGTTTCTCGTACGATTTACGAATTTAAAAATCGAAATAGCCACGAGCGCTATTCACCCCCCCTCTAGTGCTTCTCGATCCAATAATTGGTATCAGAGCCAGGCCGCTCTGAATTGGTGAAACCACTAATCAAAGCAAGGGGGTTACTTTTTAAAAACAAAATTAGATATCGTTTGCCTTTCATTTTTTTCCCTCCAAAACTGTTTTCAAAAAATTAATTTTCATCTTTTCACAATTGGTTGAGATTAACGAAATATCACATTTTGCAAAATTTGCAATAATATTTTTTATTAATTTTTTAATAATATTTTATCATTATTTTATTATTTTTTCTCAAAATTCATGAATTCCTATTTTTATCCTTCTCTCGTACTACTAATCCAAGACCAAGTCTTGGAACAGTTTTTTTGTTTATTTGTGTGCTAGATTTTAAATGGCATTCCAAGAAGGATTTTGCACCGTCCGCCCGCCAATCTTTTCCGGGGAGGATTTTAGATATTGGAAGAACCGGATGGAATGCCACCTCAAGACGCAAGTCGAGATGTGGATCATTATCCAGACCAGACTCGAGCTTCCACGTGACGACACTGGAAAACTTATCTTATGCATCAACTGGGATTCTATGTTAGTTAGAGCCCTAGAGCCAATCATTTGATGATTGTATTATGGACTTGTTGTATCATATTCTTATATAAATAAAGGCATTTATTTTTTGTTATTATACTTACTTGTATTGGTGCCAAATAAACTAAGTATAATAGCGTCCTTGAGTAGAAGGTTCTCACCTATATCATTCGGTTAGTTGAACCAATAGTGAGATTGTTGGAACCCCAAGGTGTTTTGATGTGATCAAACAAGCTAAGTTAGGTCCTGCGTTTGTTTAACCCTTGTGTCTAAGTGTGCAGGAGCTTAGGAACACAGGAAGTCGAGCGGAAGACGCGGCTAGCGAGAAGGACGGCACGGGAGAGAGCCGACGGGCTCGGTGCGTCCGAGGGACGAGGTGTCCGCGGAAGAGTACACCGGTGGACGAGAAGAGCGTGCGCGACGCTCGAGGGACGAGAAACCGGGAAGGAAGGCTGCTCGAGGAGAAGGCCGGAACATGGGTTCGGGTGAGCCCTATTCCGGAAGGCCGAGATCACCCAAGCTAGTGGAGCCGAAGCGAACAGACCCGGACCAAGACGAGCCGAACTGAGACGAGCTGAACCAAAGTCGAAAAGTCAACTTATGTTGACCTTA